>NC_138916.1:16279803-16895442 GCF_965231255.1 Vanellus vanellus | reverse complement strand
GAGCATCCCACAGAAACGATGGTTATAACTTATCTGACCACTGCCACAGCAGTGCCAGAACTACCGCTTCCACTTTGGAGTCCGTGATGTGTGGAGGGAGCTTATGAAGCCGGAGGGGGGGAAGATGTCTTTCCTTTCAGTGTCTTGCCTGGATAGCAAAGCAGATAATCTTGGTCTGACATGCAAAATTCCCTCTTTGTGTTTTTTTGTTTTGTTTGGTTGGGTTTTTTGTTTGTTTTTTATCTGTGAGGGGTACCATCTCCTTTTCTGGTGTGCCAGCTGCTTTGGGGGCTGTGCTGGTCTCTGACCACCAAGTTCTAATATTGGCGAGGACTGCATCTTGAGGATGAAACCAAGTAATTCCTCTGTCAGCTCGTTGTGAGATGTCTCTGGCTGAAAACCTGGGAAACAATTTTCTTACGGCCTACTGTTTGATGACAGCGGACAGTTTTACGCTGCCGCAGTCTCCCCCACATGCTTGGCTTTGACTGATACAGCTCAGCTGAGAGAGAAAAAAAAAAAATAATGCTGCTCTACATTGCTGCTGCTGGCAAAGGCCAGAGCCCTGCATGGGGCCCCCGAAGAGGGACAAGATCTATCTGTTGAGATTGAGCCCGATTTAATTCTTCTTATAAAGCATCTTGGCAGCTGTCTAGATCTGACAGGTTGATAATAAGACTTTCCCTCAATGCAAAAGGGAAAGTAATTTACATTGGCTTCACACCTCTGGCGAGCAGGAAAGATCCTGCCCTACGTTAGCGTGAACGGGGAGCAGACGTGAGAACGCGAGCAGGCGGCTCCAGGGGGAAAGGAGGAAGGTTTGCTCCGTGCTTGAGCAAGCACAAAAAAATGCCATTTGGAAAATGCCGACGGGTGGGAGAGCTGGGCTTGGAATCAGCATTCTGTCCACGGTCATGGTTCGGAGTGGCTTTCCAGACAAATCCTGAAGGATCACTCTCTTACAAGGAGCAGCAGAGCTACCCGATTTCATTTTGCTCCGTTTAGCCCAGTGCTTCCGTTGATATGCTGCTTGCTCTCCCCCGTTATGGGCACTCGAGCACCAGCACCAAGCTGCCCTAAGATTATTTTTTTTTTTTATCATTGTGTTGATAAACGGCTGATCGCCTCTGGGGAAGGATTGTGGCTCTCGTTGAGCGCTGAAGGCCTCTCCAAGAGGTACAACAATGCAATTACCCAACCCCTAACTCCCCCTCTACCTGAGCAGGCACAGCCATCCCCAAGAGGACTGACAAATGAAGTCCAAGGCTTAACCTGTATTACGTTCCCCTTCAAACCTGCTATCACGCTAGTTCTGAATCTGAGTTTAGTGTTCCTTGTAAGCTAGGCGCTCATCAGGTCATCAGCTTTCTGTTGATCTCATCGCCTCAAAATGACCTGAGGCAACTTCTCCATGCGATGTACATGGGCTAGAGTGCAGCGCCAGGGGAGGTGGCAGTCCTGGAATGTGCTTTGAAATCCTCAGGGGAAAGCATGCCAGGACAGTGCCGTGTCCTTCAGGGAAATGTGATTTAGAAAGCTTTTGCTCTTCGCAACCCACCAGCTTTAAAGGCTCCTGCCCTTCCTGCAAAAATTGAGCTGTGAGGTGGTGGAGAGGGGAGAACTGGAATTATGTCAAAACGAACAAAAGTGGGTGGGCGGTGAAAGCATTTACTTTGCTTGTTCCCTGACCACTGGGATCGTGCAGAGGATTTTTTTCTGCTAAAAGGCACTGGCTGGGCCCCAGGGCTCTTTCTCTTGGAGACCCCTCTGTTACAGAGATGGTTTTTGGAGACCTTCTGGAGCATACTCAGCCCGGGGTGATGCAGGCTGGGGGGCTCCCGAGAGCTTTGCAATGCCCTGGCCAACCTTTGTGAAGGTATGAAGGAGGATGCTCGGTTGCAGAGAGCTACTGAAGTCTGATAGAAAGCAGAGCAGAAGATGACCTTGTGCTGTAGGGACACAATGACCAGAAGGTAAGTTTATTTTCTGACCCTTTATTTAATCCGCCTTTAAAGAAACCTGTGTTAAAGTTTGTATTAGTTTATTCCGGCTTTGGACTGTGTCATGCAGCTGCTTCAAGGAAAGCAGAGGTCCCACCTCAAGGTTGTGGCTGATTTAGGGTGTTGGCAGGGGTGAGTAGGGCCATAAAGTAGGGAGGAAGTGTCCTGTGGTAGAGGGGAAGGTTTAGGTGGTTGGAGAAGAGGTCTGAAAGGCAGATACTGTGGAATGTCATTAGATGATGCTGCAGTAGAAGGTGGCTCAGGAGAAGGTATGTGATCCCTTTTGGGGGAAGTAGTCTCTAAAAATCAAAATTATGAGAACTTTACCTAAATATTAGTTGAAAGAGCAACGTAACTAGGTGTAGAGACTGCATCCATATCCCGGCTGAGCTGTGCTGGAGGACAGTGTGCTTCTGCAGTGGGTACCTGGTAGCCTCGTTGTCTGGAGGTCTTAAACACTGCTTGTCATCGTGGCAGGTAAACGTGGGACCCTGCTAGAAAGGCTCAGCACTTACAACAATCTTTACAAATGAGAGATCTTGCCTGAAAGCAAAAGAGATGAAATTAAGACAAGTGCAAAGCACTCCTCTTAGGCAGGCAAAGCAGAATACACAAACACCAAACAGGGAATAGGCAATGAGGCAGCGGTACAGGCAGGAAAGGACGGGGGTTGCGCTGGTTCACAAGTAGAATATGAATCAGCCCCGCGATGCTGCTGCAAAACAACTCATTGTATCCAATACTGTGTTAACAAGAGTGCTCTTTGCCAGATATGAGAGACAATTATTACAACCTGCTTGGGGCTGGCAGAGCTTCAGCCAAGTGCGTGTGGCCGGAATTGATGTGAAACTTTGTCTAGACCCATTAAGAAATATGGAAAGAGAGTCCAGGGTGAAAAAAAAAAAAAAAACAAAACCAAAACCAACAAAACAAGGGAATGATAAAAGGTTAGGCAAACAGGTCCTATGAACAAAGATTGAAGGCACTGCATTTGTTCATTTTAGGAGAGAAATGATGGAAATGGGATGCAGTAAGCCTTCCTACACATAAATAGTACTTAGAAAAAGGCTGATGATGAGCTGTTTTCCATAGTCAGTGGTGTAAGAAAAAGAAAGTGCTTGAATTCGTAATGAAGATGATTTAAGATGTTTATTAGGAAATCCATTTTAATCCCTGGAGGGGTAAAACACTAAAGCAGGCTGTCTAGGGAAGATGTGGCATCCCCTTCCTAGTGAATTTTAGGAATGGGCTAGACGACTGGGCTCTGACCATCCCACGAAATGCCTTTCTGCCATACGTATCTATAATTAAGCAAAATATAAAAACACAGCCTCTTCCTTGAGGAGCCCAAACCCCATCTATAATTAGATAAAAAGTCTTTATCTTTTAATGCTAAAACTAAGTTAAACGTGCCTTGTGCCACAGCTCTGTTAATATATCATCATGGAGCAAACACCAGGAGGAAAGGCAGCTCTTTAAACTGAAGAGCAGTACTGGTATAACATCAGGAGTGGAAAACTGGCCAGCCATAAATTAGGCAGGAAATTGAAAGAAAGTTTCGAACTGTCAGAACAGCGATGTTCTGAAACAGCCTTTCATAATGGCAGTGCTGGGGGCAAAAATCAGAACTTGTTTTTAAAATGGAGCTTGCTAAATTAATTCAAAGGATTATAGAGAACTACTGCCTGTCATAGCAGAGTCCGGGACTAGGAGATCCCTTTTGTTCCTGTATTATAGGAGCTGAGGGGAAGAGAAGTGTTTTTATGCCAGTGGGACTGTTTTCTGCTCTTTATTGACACAAATGTACCTCTTTCATCCCTGTGCTTTTTCATGTGTGAGGCAGTTATTGATGTTCCTTTTAAGATCTGAAGGTCACAGCTCTGTTTAAAATTGTATAATTGCGATGGGGTGAAGGAGGGAAATGCAAGTTTGGGAAGACCTTCTTGAAGGGGACTGCAAATCCTCAGGTGCTGGGTGTGCTTTTAACTTTTCCTAGGCTGCAAACACTTTGCGCTGATTGGAGTGAGTGTCATTTGGGGTTAATGTAAGCAGCTGGGAGAACTGCCTCGGGGGAGAGCTGAGCCACTGTAGGCTGCTAAACGGGAGCTGAACCTCATGTCACCCACACGGTGACACTACACGGTGGTTACTAATTGGCAGCTCTGGTGGGGCGAGGTGAGGAGTCAAAGTGGGGCAAGAAACTGCTGCAAAGCGAGGTGGTGTGCCAAATGTAGCTAACAGGACAGCACAGGCGCCGTGCCAGGAGAGGAACTTAATTTCTTTGCTGACAAATGAAACAAAGATGTGATTGGAAGTGCCACGCTTTGGAGGTATGAGCAATTTCCCTATAATCAATCATCCAAACCAAATTGTTTTCATTTCTTTGCATTATTTAGCAGCCATTTGATGGCAGACAATATGAGCTGGATTTTGTTTTTCACCCGTTCCTTGCCCTGATGTGATTTGCGGGCTTTGGCAGTGGGATGCTGGGGTGAGGGAAGGCTGAACTGGGCTTCTGTGCTCAAAAAAACTTGGCAAAGACCACGCCTGTGATTATCAGCTAATCATTCAGACGTAGACGTTGTTTGTCTGCTCTTATTAGGTCTGTAAAGCATCTGGCTGTGCAAAGCTGACAGTGAAACACCTACAGAAGCGAGAGGGAAGGGAGTGAGAAGGTGATAAGGTAGAGCTGAGTTTGATAAGAGCCCCTGGCTCCTCCAGTAACTGCAAGAAAGGTGAGGCTGATTATGAGACCCATCAGGTGTCCTGGGTATTTATTCCTAGGTAGGTGAAGCTATTGATGTGGTTAGAGATGGTGGAGGGAGGGCAGAGCAGGAGGGCTGGTTCCTGTGTCCTGGGCTGAACCATATTGAACGATTCCCTTTCTTTTCCAGGGAGAAGTGTAACTCTGAGATCCGTTTTATTTTCCCTCAGACAACGTGTGTGATGTGGGAGAGGAGGGAGCAGTTAGTGGGAAGCACACGTTAACCAGTCACTCCAGTGACTGGTTTGTTGTCTAACGTGAGTCCTGCAGCTCGGACTTTTCCAGCATTTGCTGGTACTGGGTCAGGCTGAGAGAGAACCGCTTGGTGCGAATCTAACAAAGGGGAAAGTTGTGGGGAGATATAGCAAGAATAATGTCTACTGCAGAGGGTGTGCTTTTCATCCCTTTTAAGTCTGATGACTTTGGCCCCATTTCAAGTCATGGCCAAAGAGCCCGTTTGCACCACGCAAATCTGCTAGAAGCTGATTTATAGGAGGGCATCCTAAAAATGCCAAGTAATAACTCGTGTCCTTAGATGAGACAAGAGGGGCTTTTCCTTCAGGCAGGCGGTACGCTGAGCAGGACGCTCTCAGGCACAAAATTCAATGTTCATATCATGGCAGGTGTGGGTGATCTGTGGTGCAGCAAATGTCCTGAAAGCTCCCGCTAATGGAGCTTGTCCCATTCTGTGGTGTTCCCCAAGAGATGCTTAGACTGGGATCGTGTGATCCCATTGCAGGGAGATGCTGGTAGCTGGCACTGCTGGCAAATCTCCACTCAGCACATCCCAGAACTGCCCAATTAGGGCAGGATGCAAGAGCTGTCTTTCAAAGAGAGCTTTAGGACGGGTAGAATTTGAGATCAAGTTAAGGATTCGTTTCGGCTCTGACTCAGGGTCTTGAATATTTGTTTAAATACCACTGTTGTGTTTCAGTTTTCATTTAGCTGGCTTAGTTACCGGTGGTGTGGTGTGCGTGGGAGTTTGGGGGGGGGGGGGGGGGGGAATGGGTTGCTGCTTGTTGTCAAATCTCAACAAATAAAAGGCTGGGAGCCTGTGCGGCTGACGCTAGGAATCACAAAGGCATCAGGACCTCCTAGCATGTATAGGTAAACAAGAAAGGCATGTTGATTATATCGCTGGCGCGGCAGATTAGCTCTAAGTACACGCTCACCTCTCTGTGGCTCAGCTTCTTGTACAAAAAATAGGGATCATGATACTTTTCCTCCTGCCTTTGTCTGCCTTGCCCGTTTGGCTGGTTTGCTCGTGGAACAAGGAGCATTTCTTATTGAGTATTTGTAGAGGGCTTTTTACAACAGACCCCTGAGCGCAGCAGGGAGCTTCCGAGGGCCGCTGTGTTCCAGCGAGCGCGGAGAGGGCTGAACCCTGGTGGAAGCAGCAGCCTGTGTAGCGCTAACGACGGTTATGGATTAGGCATGTGCTTCTCAGGCTGTAATGTAGTCAACTTGCACTCTAGCAAACGCTGTTTGTAACAAACCACCTTTTGCAGACATCCCAACAGTAAGAAACACTATTTTTTGCATTGCTAATAAGTTCTTTAGAGGGCGAATGCTCCCATGAAGCTGAATGGATACAAAGATCTTTGTTTTCCTGCTTTTCCCCCGAGGAGTGATGTATTTACCCCTAAGGGCGCATCTTCTCTTCTCCTTCGTGTCTTTATTTTCTTTTTAAAGTGCCATTTAAATGTTGAGCAGTGCAAAGCCTGGAAGTACAGGGTAGTTATGCACTACTCAGATTGAGTGTTTTTCCTTATTATTCTGAGGTGGTGAATTGCCCTCTCCTTTTATGGTGACCATCAGGATATAATGAAGTTTTAGTGGGGGCTCTTGATGGCTACTTTGTGCAACAACAAAGACCTTTTTCTCTTCTTTCACTTCCTCCATCCTCTTTCTCCAGATCTTAATAAAAAAAATAAATCCACCTCCTGATCGTGGTGGTTGATGTTTCTAGTTTCATTTAATTAAGCACGTTTTCCCTCCATTCTCCTCAACCCCAACTTACCACTCGACTAGGAGGTCAGATTTGATGGAAGCAGAAGCAGCTTCAAACTTCAGCATTTACTCAGGTGAGACCAGCAGAAGATACTGGCTCTTCAGAAAACAGCTTGTTTGCTTGGTAAGGAGTCGGAGGGCAGGAGGAAGAACAAAATCCCTTTAATTCCGCTCAGTAGAAGAAAAGTCAATCTTCCACAGGCAGACAAGGGATGAAGCTAACTAAACACTTAAATAATGTTTGAGGTAAGACACAGTTTAAACTCCGAGTTTGAGACTTCAAATAAAATATGATGTTTCCTTTGAACACAGTCCTATTCCTCAAACTGTCCTCAGTGTGTCATCACTTAATGGCTCCAACTGAGAATCTGTCTCAGTTCCTGTGCTCAGAGCCGTGGCTGCCCTAGTGATGAGGAACAGTTTTGGGGAATGCTCTGCAGTAATGAAAGGAACCTTTCACTTGTCTCTGAGCTTTTGGTATAGGCTGGCACTTGGGTGGAGGTAATAAACCAAGAAAAGGCTGGTTTTGCTTTGCTGGGCTGGTGGAACAAGCCATTCTCTTTATGCTTTTACTGTCAAACCTTTTGTAGGATTACACAGTCAACAGGGCTTTAGTGTCATTGGGATGTGGAGAGGTTTAACCGGTTCTTTGGCTTCGATTTCGCTGATGTCCTGTTGCCTCAGTTCAGAGTTTGCCTTCTTTTATGGGGAAGCAAGTGCTAGGAACTAGGAATGGGGTAGGTTTTTTGCTGTGTCTTCTCACTACCAGTGGCACATAGCAGCTGCTTCACGAGGGTTATGAACACCCAAAATGAAACCCTCCGTGCTGCAGCAACTGTTGAACCAGAAGAGGAAATATGGAAGTGAAATACTCTATATTGTGTCTTTTTGTTCTTTCTGCTCGCGTATCGTCCTCCATGCTTGGCTTCCCTTTGCTGGCAGAAGTACAGCAGCACTTAAAGACTGTACGCAGGTCACCTTGATGGCCTCTGACTTCCCTTGAATAGGGAGAGACTGGCAAGAAGCGGAATCAGCAGGTGCTGTACACTTATCTGCATGTTTGTGTGTGCTCAGGGAGGCTTGGTGTGCATGTGAGCAGACTGAAATTACCAGCTTTGCTCTTTTCCATCTCCTTTCCTTTTCCCGTGATCAAACCTTAGTAATCGCCAGCGCCAAGACACAAATATAGGTCCTTGAGATTCATCTCTCTTAGATGAAGGGGTGAAAAATTCCACCAGCTCCTGCTGGCAGAGTCATTAAAAGCTGCTTTGCTGAGCTTTCAGCAGCTAGAGAAACTCATCCTAAGATGCTCTGCGAGGAAAGTTCAAGTTACAATGGCTGCCACAGTCTGAGCAGCTTTACCTCCTGGCGTGAGCCCGTGATTACACGGCAGTGATGGAAGGCTTAGTCATAGCAGCGGGTCTCCAGGAAACCTTGTGTGGGGGAACGTTGCCTTGAGGCAGCAGACAGCGTTATCAAAAGCCTACCAGGGACATATGCAAAAAATGGGAGTTTAATTGCCAAATTTCCCCTTTATCTTAGTATAATTAACAAGCTGGTGTCTGTGCAGCTCTAGTTGAAGGGAGTGCTCAGAAACGTATTATGGATGTGTTAAGGAGCATGGGAATTGCGTAACTGTGGCAGTGTTTATGAAGTCCTAGTGGCTCCTTTCACAAAATCGACAGGTGTCTAAAACATTATTGACGAATCGCCTTTCCTTATAGAACATGCCAACGAAATCCAAGCTTTGCTATCAGCTGTGGGTTACGGTCCTCTCTCCTCCAGTCCTTGGCAGGCAATGGGGCTTAGTTGACCATGCACTTACGGCAAGAAAGAGGCACTAACTTTTCAGATAAGAAGTGGACCAATATTCCCTCGTACTTGAGGCTAGCAACTATCTGTGAACGGTGACTCACAAACTAATCGGACATACATCCACACGAGTAATTTCAGCAGACTGGTCACAGCGTGATATACGATGAATGGGATGACTCAATGCTGCCGTCTCGCAGTGTTGCATGCAAACTACCCAGGAGGTGACACCTGGCAGTATCAAAAGGTGAAGACTTGAGTTAAAATTTCCATTATGACTCAGCTTAGTGTCACGTAAAAACCCACCGGGTCTGACAACTTGTGCCTTGCATCTGGCGATCACAGAGGTCTGCTTGGTTTGTGACAAAAGAGGCATTTTACTGCAAGAGCTGGGTTCTACCTCTTCCCTGTTCGTACATCCTTGCTTCGCAGGCGAGATGATGCGTTTAGTCACGGCGGTGAGAAGTAGAGCTATGGAGTGTGAAAGCGAGCTTGGCTGAGCTTGGGTGCGAGTGGGACTTATCTTGGGAAGGGACTGGTGATGTTTTTGAAGGCAATGCACTCCCAGGCCTTTTGAAGCCTTATCAGGGATCTGGCTGTTTTATCTATAATGGCTTTTCGTAAGGGATGCAGAATGCTCCAGCATGTTGCTCATGCATCGAGTATGCACAAATCATCCCGGTTCATGGTGCGATAGGTGGAATTGCAAAACTGCACTTAATGACTGAGTGACAGCCATCTGCAGTACGTGCTTTCAATGTGATATTATGAAGGATAATTTTTCTCCAGCCTGTGGAGCTGAAAGAAACCCAGGGGAGAGGATCTCTTGGGTTTATTTGCTTTGCTTTTAATTGATTTTGGAGATTAAAGCCTGAGTGAAAGTATTGGCTTGAAAGCCCTGGGTACTGAAAGCTGCTGTTTTTGTCGGAGGATGTGCACGGGAAGCGTATTGTCAGCCAGTCTGGGCCCTGACCAGAGGCTGTCAGGACGGTGTTGGTTAGTTTAAATGATGCTGTTATGAGGGATGTGATGTTGTTTTTACAAGCTCAGTGGACTATAGAAGCTAAGTGCTTGAGCTGTAAAGCACCGAAGACCGCAAAGGCTTCACAGGCTTAGCTAGCTGCAACTTAGGATGCAACCTGGTCTCTGCTGTGTTAGAGAGGTTCTGATTTCGGAGGGAAGCAGAAACTGTTCTTGTAGCAGGTGCAGCCCTGGTGTGTCCGTCCCTTTAGCGTTCGCCCATCTGAACGCTAGGGTGAACACACTGATGCCTTTAAAACCACGTGTGGTGGCTGGGTCAGCCAGCTCTCCTCTTGCCTCTCAAAAAAAACTCTGTGGAGAACTTCTGCCCCAGCAAGCACTACCTGCCCAGTACTCTAACAGCCCTGTTCTGGAGGCGATGGGACCTTAGTAACACTGGTGTACGTTTGGCAGTGAAATACAGGCACAGAGATAAAGCTTCATCCTGACACCAGCCGTTGTTCTGGCGCTCAGGGTGCAGTGGGATTTTGGAAGAGCTCCACCTCTAACCTGAACCCCAGCAACAACTGCAGGGGTGGTCTGCTGGTGGAGGTGGGGGGAACTACCCACACCGTACCTCGAGACATTTTGGGGCAGAGTCTCACAGCTGAAGTATGTTTATGGGGGAATTGGTCTCTCATCTGCATTTTATTGTTATTGGAAAGGGTTTTTTTTCCCCTAAATACTTTGAAAGCTGGCTAGTTGTTTACACTCCCAACTTACTTGACATCTTGTATCATAAATCCTAACACATTCTGCCATGTATTTAATAAAAAAATAATGCAGCTATTCTGCTAGAGAGCTGACTTCCTACACCTCCTGCCCTCTGCAAACACACACACACACACGCAAAATGCCTTTTTTTTTTTTTTTTCCTGCTCTGTTGATGATTTTTAAAACAGGAGACTGGACAGCCACAAAACCAAAGTGTTTATCATTTGTAAATTGTTCCTAAAACTTCCCCCGACCTGTCCTGATTCCATTCCTATTTCTCTACTGGCTCCTTTGGGTGCTTAAAAGTTATTGTCACAAATTATGGCACCTTTGAAAGGTTTCCTCATAACCTTTAACGTGTTGCCTGGAACAGCAGGAGCAAAAAACTTCCCGGTGAGGGGACAAATGGCTGTTGGGCTCTCTTGCTGGGCAAACTGCGCTCTGGCTCTGCTTTCAGTTTAATGATATTTCTACTCATGCCTGAACTCCATGTTTCCGTGCCTTCCTCCAGCTGCAGCCCGCAAAAGCGAACGTCTGCATCTCCACCCCCTGAGCTCTCTTTAGGCACTGAGATAAAGTGCGGTGAGGATGAGAGGGGCTGTGCCTTTGTAGCTCTGGTTAGGATCTATCCCATGGTAGGGGACCTTTCCTGGCATCGAGTTCGGGAGGGCTGGGAATCCTTGGTTGACCAGCGTTTAGGCATACCATGGAAATATCAAGCCGGAGGGCTACGAGTGAACCCGTCTGTCACAATAATAGGACAATTTCCCCAGCAATCGGTGCTTTCTCTGCATCGTGCTGTGGCCTGGAGCGGGTCTGGAAAGGATCCAGGATCACAGCAGCCAGCAGGTGAGACTGGAGTCTGCTAACTGATGTGTGCTGTTTAGAGTCGCTTAGAAGAGTAAGATGAGGGTCTGGCAGAGGGAAGAGAGGGGAATCTTTGTTACCGGGCTGATGATTTTTTGTAGGCTGTGTGGCAATTTTATCCGGGCCCGAGAAAAGTCAACAGCCTGTTTCACTCAGGTCTTCGTTCTGTGCTTTTCTGTCCAAGGAAGGTGAGGGCGCAGCTGCAGAGCATGCCCGGCGAGTGACTGTCCAGCTCGTGACCTGTGTGAAGCTCCTTGTGGGGACAGTGACTCGTGCTCTCTGATCCTGCTCTCCCTCAGCTGCGCTTGGTGACCTCCTCAGACCCACCAGGGCTAGGTCTCGGTGAAAGCGCTGTGGAAGTACCCGGGTTTGCCAAGCACTTTGCAGCGTGCCCCGGTTTCGCAGAGCAGAAAGCCTTAGTGCCTGCGTCAGCCTGCCGCGAGCTGTGCTGCCTTGAGCGTTCCTTCCTTCTACGTTCCCTGCTCTACACCTCCTTTGGATCATCATGATCCGCGTGGTTTTCCCCGCTAGCTCTTCTCTCCAAATCTCTCTCCCGCATGTGCCTCCTTCAGCACGCGCCTGGCAGGTCACACAAGGGGAGCAGGGGAGGTTTCCGTGATGAGCAAGACACCAGGGTGACTACAGAGCAGAGGAAAAAGTCTTCAGTGCTATTGCTGATGGGAGCTTACCGCTGGGTTGGCTGTAGTGACCTTTATTTTTATCTCAGAAGGGCCGTATGATGCTCCCCCTCAAGAATTTGCTGAGACAAAGAGGAAAAAAAGAAAAAACAACCAAAACCAACTTGGACTTTTGTTTCAACGACGCATGACCCTGGCTCTGCAGGCAAGAAAGTGTGTTGTCTCGCTGGTGTCTGCTCCTGCCGTGCTGGGAACAGGCTCAATACAAGATCCTAGTTCAGCATCCCCTGTGTCCTTACACAAGGCTTTAAAACCACAGAGGTCCCTTCCCCGAGCCGCTGACAGGTCAAGCGTTCACTCTGACGGTTGTGTTGTTAATCCGAGATGTCAAGGAGTGCGCAAGCGCCATCCGGTCTTGATGCATGACAGTTCCAGCCTGTGTGACTTGTCAGGGATTTTGATGAGGCTAATTTCTGTGGGAATCTGGAAAAAAATTATGGGTGCTTCTCTATTTTTTCTGAAGGCCCTCTGGAAATCCATTTGCATAATTAGCAAAAGTGCACATGTGGATGCAAGTGGCAATCTTGTGCTTGCTGAACCATTGATTGCTCGCTTGTAAGCAGACATGCTCACCTCTGCTCCAAACACAATCTAGCAACACGTAGCCCTTTCCACGCTGAACTCGTTCTCCACTGCTCCCATCTAATGCATTTCTCTTCTCTGCATATTTCTCAGCTGTGACACTGCTGCTGTTTTGGTGGATTGCTTCTTGTAATCTTTCTTCTTTTTTGAAATGGTAAACTTGTTCGCGATGTAATTACTGTGATAAAGTTCTTTGGCATGACGGATCATCCTTAACAGCACTGTTGCTCTTGACTTCAGACAAGAGGATATTTTATTTCAAACTCTTGTGGAAAGGGTGGTAAACGGTAAACAGGTTTGTTTTTTCCAGCACCGTCTTCCTCTGCGTTACGTCTGGCAGAGAAGATGGTCCCTGTGTCCATCTTCCACAGCACTGAGGTTCCCTCGGGACTTCTCTGCAGCCTAGAACAATGCTAATGAAGTGTTGAAAGGCGGACAGCATCTTCTGTAGGATACTGGACTAGATGATCATTGTAGGTCCCTTCCAACTGAAAATATTCTATTCTAGGAGATAGGTGTCACCCTTGTCCTCCCAAGCATGTGCCCTCTGTCCCTCCCGTCAACACTCCCACTGAGGGTGTCAGTGTCCGTGTGTTGGACTCTGCAGGGCAACCTCTGCCCAGCCCTGAAAACCAGTGACTCTGGGGTGAAAGGGGTAATTACTGCCGTAAGGCTTTTTCCCTGCTATAAGCAGAAGACGACAAATTGCAATCAAAACACGCTTGGTGATCAGAATGCAGGAGGAGAATCTCGTCCGTACTCGTTGCCTGAATCCTGTTTGTCCAAGTGTGGAAAGGCCTAATAACTGTGTGATTCAATGAATTTCTGAGTAGGGGGGTGGTAGAAAAACAGGTTTGGGGCCAGTCTGGCAGCTCCTCTCTTTTCACATTAGTCTGTGACCTATCTTGTCTTTTGCTATTTAAAAAACCCCAAACAACTACTTACTCTCTGAAACTCATTTTTACTATTTGTTTTCACGGTCTCACTTGACAGCTAAAAGCTGTAGCAACTGCAGCTTTCGGGACTCTGCTGTACTGCGTGCTGTATGCCGTGGTGCCTCAGAGCAATTTACAATAAATAGAGGGATCCATGGGAAAGAGGGATAAAAACAGATGAGTTGTCAGCGTGATATAGGAGCAGGGAGTTTGCTCAGTTTCTGAAGGAACCTCATTACAGTGAATTCCCAAACAAAGGAGAACGATGGGACGAGAAAACGGCAAATAGTGACAACCTCGTGATGCATTCGGGATTTACCCACTTGAAAGAAGCGTTTGGAGGGCATCAGGTTGTTTGGGGAGTTAGTGGGGTCCACAGGGATTATGCCACTTTGTGTCTGCGTGGCGCGGTGTGAGGGAGGTTTGGGTGCGTGTGTCTGAGGTACGGGACCGCAGGTCACTTTGGGGTCAGGAGAAGAGTTTTCAGTGCCTTTCCCTGTGACTCTATGAGCTGCCCAGAAATGCTTTTCCCTTTCACGCCGAGTCCTTTCTTGGCCTACAAAAGAGGTGTAGTCCCAGCTATACATCTTATCTGCCTGGGCAGAGGTCTGTTCCCGCTCAGCAAATGCGGTGACATGCTCTCCTCCACCACCTTGGGGGAGTGTTCATGCCATCCTGCCGTGGACATTTAGGAACAGGAGGCCTCCAGAGGCCAATTTCCATTAATATGGTCCTTTGTGATCCTAAGGACTGACCTTGGCAGCTCCTACAAACCCACCTGCAGCGGGAGGAGTCGGGGGAGCCCTCTGGTTGTATTTCTTCAGTGATGTGGCTCTTCAGAGCTCAAGGATGGTAATTGAATGTGATGTCCAAACCCCAAACCAGTCTGCAAATCCCAGTGCTGTGAACAGGAAGCTTCAGAAGAGCTGCTTTCCCGCATCTTATCTCTCACAGACAGTTACTGTGTTCTTGATGTAATTATAGTGATAAAACAATGTGACATAACTGCTGCCTTCTATCATGGTATCACTGCTGTTGACTTAAGTGACAGGGTAATAATTTTATAAGAGACCTTTTATTTTTCTTTCCCTGGCAGCTACTGGCAGTGTTTAAGCATAGGAGCCAATATCTCTGATAAAGCGCATTATGCACATTCCATGAGCCCTAAAACTTTTTATCAGTTTTATTTATGCACTTCTCTTCCAGGTGAAATTTCCATTTGTTCCCGCAGCATCCAGGCAGTGGCTCTCCCCAGCCGGCACAGGGACTGGAGTTTGCACAGTGGGATTGGAGTCACAGCAGCAGCAGTCGGTCATGCTCAATGTTTGGGAGAGGAGAGAGAGAAAAAGGCCTTTTTCTGCACAATTCCCTCACTTTTCAGTCGTTGGCGCATTGCGGACATGCCAGTCCCCCTACTCAGCTGGAGGAGGTGTCCTTGGGATGGCTCTTATGAGAAAGCCTGGTTAAAAATGAGCCACATGAAGAGGATTAGAGTGGACTCGGATACCTCCCTTTTTTAATATATCAGAGCTCTGACAGCGTATATATCTGTTGCTTCAACGCGGCTGGGAAGATGCAGCCCAGAGGCAGACTGTGCAGGGAAACTTTCAAGCCAATGGGAATCTAATCATATATATTTATGTCCCCGCACTCCCTTGTCTCGGCTGTACGTTTATTGATGTAGCTTCACAGGAGTGCAGAGCCTTGCTGATCTATGTCGTTGTCTACCGCTGTCAACCAAATCTCACTGTGGAGCGCAGGCCATTGGGTAAGGAGGGACACGTGGTACTTCTGGACCGCGGTGCAGACATCCGCACTGACTAAAAATACCTACGAGTGCGAAGCGTAGATCTTCACAGTGCCTCACGGCATATGGAAACAGTGCCGTTCTTCTCCATAAATATTTCCAGGTGACATAACAGGGCTGCGCACAAAGCGGGGCCCGTGGGCTCCTTCCAGGAGCACTTGTGGGATCAGATTAGCTGGTAGGACTTGCTGGATGTTGCTGATATTTCCTTACCCAGCCGGCCTGGGCATGAAGATCCCTAGAGGGAATACCCGTGACTATGCTGCACAGATATTAATTCCCTGTCCATTTTCGTTGGACGAGCCTGGATGCGTAACGCTGAAAGCTCGAGGGGGAGATGCCCTCATAAGCTCTGTTTCACTGTGTGCGAAATTGGCTGTGCAAAACAGAGTAAAAATGCATTTTGTTTACCTGTACAGAGTTGTCAGGGAGGATGATGAACTTGGGCAATCTAGTTATAGATAGACCGAGTGCTCGTTTGCAAGATCTCGGATATTCAGATTATTTTTCTGACTACCTTGCTTTTTTTGTTCATTACAAGACATGAGAATGTCTGGAAGAACTGATGTTTGCATTTGGTGACAATCAAATAGAGGAGGGAATCATCCGAGAATACTAATGGGCAGCGAACCTTACAGGGTTTACAGTTTGAGCTTGTCAAAATGGCTCTGTGCGGAGTTTTGACAGTCTGCAGGTTTTGAATAGGAAGAATTTTTCATTGCTTTAGACCATCCCAGAGAGTTCATGAGGAACATGTTTTTCATTTGGATGATTCAGAATTTTCTGGGGTTTGCTTCACCTTTCAAGCAGTAGAGGAGGAGGGAAAAACCTCAAGCTTAGCGTAAAATCATTTGTCTGTCTTTGGTCTCTCTTGGAAAACAATACCAACAAGTTGGGGTGGGGTGGGTGGACAGCTCTCTGGAGAGGCAGGATGGGGTTTAAAAAATTGCTACCAGCTTTAAAAGCCGTGATTGGAAGCGAGACCATCATGATGTCTTTCCCAGCAGGAACAACTGGGAGCTGGTGCGTTTGCAGAACTGTATGAGAAATCCAACTTACAACAATGCGCTTCCTCTCTTGCGCTGAGAAACCGCCTCCCCCACGTTTTATCATCACCTTCAGGGGAAAAAGGGAGGTCTCTGGCTGATGCAGGGGTACCGGTAGCTGTGTCCCATTGCCCTGTGCTGCCGTGGAGGCTTTTCTCGCCGGCAGCGTGCCGGGGGAGAGGGAGCTGCTCTCTGCCTGCGTTTGTTCGTGCTGCTCGTTTGTGATACAGCCCCCTGTGGCAGCCCCTAATGACAGGCTGAGAAGTTGAAAGAGGCACCAGGGGTAAGGGAGGGATGTAACTGCCGGTTTAATGCCTCTTTTGTAGTCTTTTCCATCTGTATCGAAGGTGTCCGTTTAATACCAACTGACGACTGCCCTGACTGTCACTCTCGGGGAGATACTGTGTTTAGGTGCCCTCCTGGGCTTTTCAGGAAATCAAATGGTGGCATGTGGCCGCGATAAACAAATGCCTTTAAAAATTCTCCGCGTTGCTATTGAAGTGCCGGTCCCGCCGGCCACGCGACCCGTCACACGGCGGAGCAGGGAGAGCTTTTCACCTAGCGCTGTCATTCTCGGAGCCAGCGGCTTTGTGTGCCTCACAGCTGTGGTAGAGCCCTGGACAATGGACAAAGGGATGTTTTAATAACAACCCTTTCTGCCATCGACCTGCTGCTGATGGGAGCCACCAGGAAGGGCACTGGGGCTTAGGGCTGGAAAAGGACCGGGTTTGTCCTGGATCTTGGTTGCGCGGCAAGTGCTGCTCTTTGGAAAGGATGCTTGGCTGGGGAAGGAGGAAGAGGGGCAGACTTGGGCTTGGAATAAATTAATATTGATTATGCGGGTGAGAGGGTAACGGACTTCTTCCCCAGTTGCCCAAATGGGCCAGCAAAGAAATGAGATCGGGCCTTTCCTTGTGCTGAGTTTAGCCCTTGCCATTGATGAGGAGGTGGTGGGATCATTCCCAAATCTTGGTTCCTGTTAACAAGCATAGGCTAAATCTTCACTGAGCTCAGGGAGCGGCTCATGATGCCAAGAGCTGGTGGCATAACTTAAAGCTAAAAGTGGGGTGTCAGTTATTCCTGAGTGCAGTTGCCACAGCTGTTACCACCGTGTAGGTGATGGACACAGGCACTTCATGCATCCTGCTGTGAGGACCCAGCTGTGCACTAGACCCCAGGCAATTACTCTTGTTGCTTTGTCCCTGGCCCACAAGCAAAAACATCCCACTTTTCCCTACCCTGCCATAGCTATTAGGCAACTGGCGTAGCAATTGGCTGCAGTTCTGAATGTCTAAAGGGTGAAAAACAGCTCTTGAGAAGCGAGGAAGCTCTAAGGTGAGGGATGCTATCTTGTCAGGGTTCAAACACACCAGTGAAGAGGGAGCTGGCGGCCTTTGGCCAGCCTGCGTGATGCTCCCCACATACGCAACGCAAGGCAGCCTGTGGTTGTGCTGGGGAGAGCAAGGTGGCAGGAAGAAGACGGATAAGATTCCTGCCTCATTATTAATATAATCATGAAGTATCTTACAAATAACATCATGCGTAGACATTTTCATAACTAGGGCTGAGACCTAAGAGACGCATGCCTTGTGTGAGCAAGTAGGGGCTGCTAAGCATGGGGATGCCTGGCTGGCTGGACAGGGGATAGAGAACTGGAGACTTCGTGTCTGTTGTGCCAAGGAGGAACATTAGGTGGGGACCAGCTCATGGAAATGCGGGTTCAGATGCTGGACCACACCAAGCGCACATGGAAAGACTCCTGCTTCCACCTGGATTTTCTTCATTCAGCACCTCGCTCATTTTCTTCTCTCTTCATTTCCTCTCCGCTTCTCATTTCCTCCTCCTCGGATTAGTTATCACCGAAGCCCGCCTAGCCTCTCCCCTCCTGTCCCCTCCCGTCATGAAGATCTGTACAAGAAAGGCCTACAGCCCTGCAGGGATTTCTGTGCCGTTTTCATCTTTGTTAGGCCCTCGGGTCACCTAGGAGATGGGCTGCGGAAAGGACAGGTCTCCGGCAGTGCTTTCTTCTCTTGGCAGCGATAAATCTCCTCTTGCTCCGTTTGCCCTTCCCAAAGCATGGATCAGCTTCAGGGCCGAGCTTTCCACTGCTGTGTATGTGATAGCTTTTAGAGGAAACCTCAACCATGTGAGTGTGTTTAATGACTTATTGCAACATCTGAAAAGGGATCATGTGCCTCCATCTCGTCTACCCCTTCAAAAGTAATGCTGGTAGCACCGTCCTGCTGCTGGGGGTGTGTACGGTTCTGCGGGGAGCTGAGGGGTACTGGCCTGGGTATTAGTTGAATTAATTATATATTGCAGGAACACCTATGAGGCTATGCAGCCTGCAGGGATTACGTACTTCCAAAAAGCAAAATTAATTCTGATTTCAAAATAACACTTTGTTAAAGCGGAAACAGAGAAGTTTTCCTTCCTTCTTTTGAGACAGCTTTCATATTTTGGGGGGAAGGGAGGACAGGGAAGGGAGCAATGGAATCAATCCTCCGTTTCAGCTAGTCCAAACTAATATCTCATTCTTATAAATATTTCAGCAGTTCTCAGTCACTCTGAGAGCATTGTGCTTTGGCCAGGTAGTCCAGATTTATAAGGGATGTAACATCAATTAATTTGAAGCCACAGTCATCTATATTATGGCACCTACTCAATCACAGGCACAGGAAAGCTGCTGACCCAGGGCCCCAGCATCTTCTTTCCAGGGCAAGCAACAAGTCACTTCTAAATCTTTCAAACCTCTTTCCCTTTCCTGTTGGTTTAGGGATTAAATTCTCATCTGACATCTCTTTGCTGTGCTGTGAGATCTCATTTTGGTTCCTGGTAAGTGAAGTCCATGATGCTGAAAGAAACGTGGTGTCTGTTCTAGTGCTTTTCATCAATTCTCTTCTTAAAAATAAAAAATGTAAAATAAAATAAAAATCAGCCTTTTTGTAGAACTGGCTTTGGTAGATAGGTAACAGGTGGAGTTACTCAGCTCCTCCGTCCTTGGGAGAGGTGGTGGTGTCTGGGAGATGGCAGAGGGTCCTTTGGAGATGATATGGTTGATGAGGACGTTCTTGGAAGAGTGGCATGTGTCCTGCCAGAGAGAGCCCAAAACAAGGAGTATTGTGAACTGACGCAGGTCTTCAAATAAGTTTCCAGCTCTGTGAAGTGCTGTTATTTCTATGTTTCTTCAGGACTAGTAGTAGACCTGGGATACTTGCTCAAAGCCATAAACGTGAGAGCTAGCGTGTGTTGAGGGGCATGTGCTCAGATGCAGATCTGTACATGTTCAGAAGAGATGGGCTCCTCTAAAGAGGCTGGACTGCTCTATGTCTCTCCATGCACGAACACAAGAAGAGGCATTTGTTTTAGTAGGGTGGTTTGTTGGGTTCTTTGACTGGTGGATCAACTGTTCCCAGTATCCCCAGGAAAAGGCAGACGGGACAGGGTCATTCTGCAGCACAGACCTGTTTGCAGACCACCATCGGATCTAGGCTGCACTCTGAAATACTGCAGGGCAGTGCATTTTATTTGCTTTCTCCCACATTGAATGCGAGAATGTGTTTGGCTGAAGGATGCCTCCCAGGGATCATTGCAAGTGTCTTCCAAATTTGAACTTGAAGGCATCAAAAAAAAAAAAAAAAAGGGAGGGGAGAGAACCTGTCCTTTCTTGGTGTTCCTCCTTATTGCAAATGCATGCTTAATTTCCCATTTGGGTTCATCTGGCTTTATCTTCCAGGTGCTGCTGGTTCTCACTATGCCTTTCTGTGTGTGAGCAGAAACCTCTCTAATATTTGAGATCTTTGCTGCTGGAAGTTGCTAAGTTGCTATCCCCCACAACTATCTTTTTTTGATAAAGTGAATTGAGCTCTTAGTCCCTCGCAGCAAGGCGTTTTCCCCCACTGCATCTGGTGCTTTTCGTAATTCTCTCCAGCACCATCTCTAAGTGCTTCTTAGCAACCTTTGAAAAACGTATTTGTGAAAGCTGTTATCAGCACACTGGCATCGGTCTCGCTCGTGCAGTCTGAAGTTACAAGCTACCCTCTCCATCCCTTTGCATGTGACTAAAGACTGTATTAGACACTGACTATATCCTTCTCTGCAAGCTCACTCCGTTACTACTTTATTAGGAAATAACTCCTCTTTTTTGTGCACGTGTGCATCGCTTCCTTTTCTTGTTCTCGCTGCGCAGAGACTCCCTCACACTTCCCTGCAGCTCCCCACCTACAGCTGGTAGGTAGGTCTGTCCTGCTTTGTTTGTTGCCTGATGCATACCTCTGTGTTTGCCTCTATTAAGGCGTTTGGTTTACGCAGGTCAAGCCGACCAGGAGCTCTGCAAAGCTCTGTGGGACCTCCCGCTGCATCGCTGTGTGCCGCTCCGCCACCTTTTGTGTCGCTTGCAAGCCTCAGTAGCAGGGATTTTAAGCTGCCTTCCCGAACAGCACGGCAAAGGCTGCCTGGCATCAGGTAATACCAGTCCTCCAGGAACCCCACTGAAACCGGCCTTGTCAGATGCTAATTTCCCCACGCTTCCATCTGTCCAGTTTTATGATTTCAGCTCTTTGGTTTATTCCCTCCTCCTTTCCCAATCCAAGATTGGTGACGACTTTTGTAGCAAGCGTGGAGAAAAGTAGGGTGAGAAGGGCTGGGTAATGAGGGGGATAAATGGGGAATGGGGGAAATGCCGGGTTTGCAGGTGCCAGGCACAATATTTTTGCGTACGTATGTGTACGTATTACAATGCAGAGCAGAAAAGCCTGAAGTCTCCTTTAGCACAGCCTGTAATCCTATTAGAAGGATTACTCTGTTGTCCTAGGCTATCTGATCGCGGTAAGAACTCATTTAGGTCAGCTGTTTAGGAAATTTACACACACAAGAAAAAAAAAATCATTCTGTTTCACAGGGATCGACAAGCTCCTTTCAGATTTTCTCTGTGCTACTGATTACATCCTTTCTCTTGTAGTTTCTCTGCACCCCTCTTAAACCCTCATGTAAATGACTTGCTTTCAGGTTTTTACTTCTAATGGCAGATGTTGGATAGATGGTGTGGTAGCTAGACCCCAGGTATTTCCAGACCTTGAAAGGATTAGAATTTTAAACAGTAAAGTACTTTGGGTTTTTTTGCTCTCCCTCTGTGCGTTTGTGCACATTATAACTTCGAGAGTAAGGGTATGGGCAGGCCTGATTTGTGGGCAGAACTTAATGAAAGCTAAATCTGGTCTGGCAGGGCCCCAATCAGTTTAATCCCTGGTCTGCTGATTATCAGCAATGTTATAATTTAATTTGAAGCCTCTGTATTTAGAAGGTCAGCGAAGCACTCCCATGCTTTCATTTATGGAGAGGGAAAGCAAGGTGGCAGTCAGTTCAAGTGCCTGTGTCCCTCAGAGCTCCAGCAAAGCCAGGTATTAAACAGAGGAGTCCTTAAAACGAGCAACCAAACAACGCAGCTGGACACAGAAACATAATTATACAGTCAGGTGGGAGGCCCTTCGTGGTAGGAAAAGTGTGGTGGGAGCCTTCACCTCCTCAACTGGAATGAAGCCATGGCTGTCCTGAGCTTCACGTTGTATTTCCTAGCTCCCACCCAAATATTTGCTGCAGAGCTGGAAGGGGGGGGGTGTATCAAAATCTCACCTTTCGCTGCCAAAGCACAGCCCACTCACGAGGGACTCCTTTCTGGGTGTTGGCAGGGCTGAGTCTACGACCGGCAGCTGAGCTGTTTCTTTCCATCCAGTTGAAAATGTTGTCAATGCACACACAAAGGTGTGAATCCCTGTTTTTACACAGCATTTTGGGACATTAAGCTCTCCAGCATATCCAGTCAAAGAAATCTGCCTGCAATCTAACAGGGCTTTGAGGACATCCGTGCTTTTTTACGTGTCCAGGAGCTCCACACATAAGACAGCCCGGTGTGGTTCATGTCTACCCAAGCTGCTGCACACACTGCAACCACATCAACTGTGCAACATGAGTTTGTGAGGAGGGGACCCTTCCAGAAAGCATCAGGCATAGTGGAAATGTGCTACCATGGATTGAAGAGCCGGTCTGGTGTACATAGCCTACAGCTGTAGCAACCCGTCTCTTCCTCAAGCCCCTTGCCTCTCTGTGTCCCTCAGGGCGTGGATCTCATTGAGAGTGAGCCAGGGCTTTGCCCAAAGTCTTCTCCTCTTCTCCCATGCAGGGATCTGAGCAGCAGCCAGGTTGAGATCTTGTCAAAGTTGCTCTTCTCTTGGCTTAGGGCTTTGGGGTAGAAGAGTGCCCTGTCAGGTGAAGGGAAGTGAAAGGCTCCTGTGAGCGTGGAAATCAAGGTGCTGATGGGCATCAGTAGGCTTTCTTCATTGGGAGATGTTAGATTATGGTGGCAGGTTTTTTCTCATTTGTGCTGACAAGCAGGGCCCTCCTGGAGAGCCCTTAAGGCATGTTGGTACTCAGGATTTGCAGGGGGAGGAGTGGCTTTCTCCACCCCACCATCCACTTTCTTTGACAGTTGTTAAGGCTTGTGGACTGTTGGTTATCTGGGAGATTCTTACACCATCCTTGGTCTTGCTTTTCCCTCCAAGCTGGGATAGCGATCTCCTTGCACCTTTTCCTTCACCTCCTCACTTGAGCCTCCTTTGCTGGATTTATTCTCGTTCTAGGGTACATTAGATGATCCTTATTAATTCATGACCAGCCAACGCTTCTTTTAGCTAACCAGACTCTTGCTTTAAGAGTGGAGGTTTTTACTGCCAGATACCTGCTCCCTCCTCTGTGTTTCCAGTGGAGTGCTGGTGACATCCAGTGTCTAGTTTGGCTTATCACTGGCGTGCGTGTGTCCTATGGCGATATCCCCAGGGGATGCTATAGATCTAAAGACTTGTTTTCCCCCTCAGCTAGTCTGCATTTGAATGAGGAATCATGCACCATGTCAGAGGTGTTTGTGACATCTGTAATTCACACATGAAGAAAAAGGAACCTTTGAGGCCAGAGCTCCTAGGAAAAGCTGCCTTTAAAAGGAGAAGCAACAGTGTGCAAAGAGAAATGAGAACTGAGAAACAAATCACAGCTTCCATTGGAGATAATGAGAATCTCAGATAGCAACACAACGTGCGACTTACTGAGGCCAGAGCGGTCCTGTCTCTCGTTCCCCAGAGAGCGGCTGAGCGGTTTGTGATACTCGCGGGGTCACTGCTTCCTTTCCCTCTCTGAGAGCAACGCCGGCCCTGCAGGAAAAAGGCTGGGAAAAGGTGCAGAAGAAACGCCGAGGGCCAGCGGCACAGGCAGCTCTCCGCTCGCTGCTTTGTCGCTGCCTGGGGCGCGCGCAGAGGGACTCCGTTTTCACGGGCTGGCAGGGAAGGAGGCAAGTCCCTGTAGCCCAGTCGCTGAGCTCTGGGTTGAGGACTCACGCTGTCGAGGAGGACTAAGCTGAAGCACTGACGGTGGGAGGTCTGACACAAGCCTGCCCCAAATACTCCAGAGACGCGGCACAGGCTAAAGGCAGTATTTACCCTCATCCCTACTTTCCACCCCATTTAGTTAACTGGGGCAAATGAAGGCTGTGCCTCTAAGATTTCCTCCCATGGAGATTCCCGAAGCTGCAGAGCTGTTCCCTGAGAGAGTAAACAGAAGCCCGGGTTGCTTGGGTCATTAAACACAAGACAAAGCACAGGGGAGCGATCTGTCACTGGTGGGCTAAGAGAGAGAGCGAGCAAATGGACCTTTCCATCCCTAAATGCTGTGATTCTCTTCACTCCTCATTTCCTTTATGAGATCCAGCCCTGAATGTAGTTGCCGCTCCCGCAGCTGTGTGCCCAGCCTTGGGGGCAGAACACGCCGCTGCTCTCCTTCCCGGCATCCTCTCTCCCATTTCGCACGCCCTATTAGAAAACAGTCCTTCCTCAGCGGGGCTCGAGAGTCCCAGTTTGGTGTGGGTGCAAGAGAAGCCTCTGAAAGTCAGCTTTATACCGTATCAGCATTTTACAGCTATCTGAGCTGCAAACCCACTAGGCTTTAAAGAAACAGAACTTTGCTGCACATTAATGAACTCGAGACGGACTGTGTCTCTCCTTGCTTCGAAGAAAACTTGAGATGAAGAAGACAAGTGTTTTGATCCCTGAGGGGGTGAAGGGGCCTTGGACTGAGCCGCCAAACGCACTTGCTGCAGGACCTGTTCTGTAACTTCCCCTCCCGGCTGGTCCTGTTCTCCCTGACCCCTTCTGGTGCAAGAAGTGCAGAGGAGTAATATGTTAGCCTGCCCAAGGCCAGAGGCAGCTGACTCCCAGCAGGATGGTTTCCCTGTCGTCTAGCTCTGATGATCTTAGTTTATACTGTTTGTTTTCTTTAATTGAATATTTTGTAAATTAACATCATTTCTGCATAGTGTTTATCTTTCTCTCTGTGAGCCTTTATGGCCGAGATAGCCTGGAGTAGGCTAATTAAAACACTGAGCCATGACTGCGTCCCTAGCCAAGGAGTAAGACGACCATATAATGTATGTGAGGCTGATAGAGATCTGGGAGCTGGCGAAGCAGAGCACCAGAGGATCTGTCTGCGCCCATCAGTCTTACTTAAGAAGCCCTTTCTATTCATTGCTGTTGAGGCCTGTCTCTTCTCTGCCTTAAGTGGATGCTAAGATTAGGAGCCTCTGGGTGAACATCATCCTTCCAGATACCGGTGCTGCCAACGACGCAGTCAGGTACTTCTGCAGACATTAGTGGAAAGCTCCCAGAATGCAGAGGCAAAGCTGTGCGCTGTTACCACCTGGAAGGACTTTCCCTCTGCTCTTTATTGGTGAGCACCGCCTTGAGAAGCAGCTGAAGTTGTCTCCCTGCCCCTTAAGATGGGTCGCTGCGAATGGAGCGTTCGTGCCCATCTCACTAACCACAGACAAGGCCGAACTGTGGCTTTTCTAACCCTGGGTGCACTGAGGAACCGGGGAGAGAGCTGCCACCGCGGGGGCTGGAGGTGCAGGAGTTAAGTCTCTGTGTTCAGCGCCAAGGAGGTCTTCGGGGGACTTTTCCGAAGGCTGCCTCCTTCCTTTACAGGCCTTTTTTCACTATTGTTCTTTCAAGATAAAGAACTTGGCTCTGTAAAGGAGTAAGCCAAGCACTGCTTTATTGCTACCAGCTGAATAGTAAAAAGCCAAGCATAACCCACTCGCTGTTGTGCAGTGGTTAAAATCCAGCTCGGTACTTTGCATTCCAAGACATTCTGCCTCATCCTTTTTCATAGATTCCCTCGCAAGCAGTAAAAATATCTTGCAAACGACTTACACCCAACCACAAAAGCCCCCATGTAAATACGCTGGTGCTCAATTACAGAGAGGAAGTGATTGCACAACAGCAGCTATAGGCATCTTTGTTTAATTTAAATGAGGTAATCGCTTTCCGCATCTGTAAAGGCACTCTAATGTGATCCTCAGGCTGCAGGCTGGTTACCTGCACAAACAAACTCAGATCATAGCCAGGCTGGTGTTAATGCCTTAGGTCTGAACTGAACAAAAGCCTCCTCGGCATGGTCTTTTTAAATGTTTATGGTTACAGCCTGTGCTTATATATATCTGCAAGTCGCTGCCTCCTCCACTGCGTAACCAGACACAGGGACCAGAGTAGGTGGGTAGCAAAGCTTGTTTGATGAATTAGTTCTCCTTCCTATCTGCGGTCATCTTTACCTCTGCAACCCGTGTTCCTTTGCTGAACCTTGTCATTTCGGCAGCCCGGAATGCTCTATATTCACACTGGGACTAAGAGGATGGACAAACCGGGGTCCTGGAGGAGACTGGAGGCAGAAGCTCTACAGGGAAGCTGGGACAGATGCCCTGAGCCTAATTCCTGCAAAGCTGTAGGATCAGAATGAGAGAGGCCAACCAGAGCGGTGATGGATGAATAGTTCCCGGTGAATTAGGGCAGCGGGAGCTGCTCTGTTTAGACTCATTCCTTCCCCTCCGCAGTGTCCTTAAGGTCTCTCCTGAAGACCCTTGACATAGATTGATGGGTACAAATCCTTTCTCTCACATTACCCTCTCTTCTCATTTGGCTTAATTTCCAGTACACATCTGGCTCCCCCGTTCTATTTTCCAGTTACCAGAGTGACTATAAGTGAATCTCCTTGTAAGATCAGCAAATCCAGTCCACTTTCCTGCTTGTCCTTTCCCTCAACCGTTTCTGTACCTCCGTTTGAGCTGAGCTTTTATTACTTCCGACAGCTAGGGTTGTGGTCTCTGCAGAATGGCTTCCCAACCCCTGTAAGCTCTCTGCCAAAATTAACAGTTAGCTGTTCTCGGATTTAACAGCCTCCAGCTCCAGACGCAGATTTTTCAGTATCCCTGGCCCAACACTCATTCCTGCCATAGCTTACCTCGTCAGCACCAGAAGCAACATAACACTCATCTCATTGTCTCCACCTGACCCCACTCTGTCTTGAAAAACCAACAAAGCAGTAACCTTCTAAGACGCCGCCGGTGCTGCCACCCATGAGTGAGGCTAATGGAAGGAAAAGAAGCTCACCAGGCTGTTTTCTGTCATTTCTTCCACGTGCGGGATTCGAAGTGCGTTTGTAGTTTTATAATTCGTGTAAAACGAAGGGGAAGAGCTGGAAGTGTGGCCCTGAACAGGGAAACAGCAGTCATTGAACAAACAGCGATTGTCGTTCTTCTTGTAGGGACTGTGAGAGCCAGCGGGACAGGGCTTGTAGGGCTGGCTCCCTTCTCTGCTTGGAGAAGGGGTGGTCAGGGTGTCTCCATAGGGTGTATGCAGATGACAACTGCTGCACCCTTCAGACTCTATTCCACCCCAAGGTTTTGGCTATAACGGCAGCAAGTAAGGGTTAAAGCTGTTGGTAAGGTCCCAAGCTCTTCGATGTTCACCGCTTCCTTATGCAGACCGGGAAAGTTTTGGCAATCTTGCTGTGGTGCCGTCATTAGCATACATTCGTTTCAAATTAATTAAAAGCGAAGATGAGATTCCCAAACTCATTTAACTTCCTAAGCTTTGTTCTCCAGGGATTGATAGTGGAAAAACAGCTGGGGACCCAACGTGTCCTTTAGAAGGGGATGAAATGCAGTTAATCCTGGTTATATCAAAGGGAGCGGAAATGAAAAGTAAATTCCCATTTGAAAAGAGGTTTTTTTTTTTTCCCCTGTGCATTTTCTCCACTCTGTTTTTCCATACAAGAACTTTCTTGTCCAGGAAGGTTGGAGGATATTTGTAGCCCTGATTGTTTAAATATTAATCTGTACTTTAAGATTCATTTGTGTGCGTGAAAGAGAGAGACAAGTGCAACGGAAATCTCACAAATGTACTTTCTGTCTGTTGGACAGAGCTGCTTCAGAGCGTGCAGTGATGTTAGTCAACGCCAGAGATGTGATACGCTTTGACAGGAAAAGTCTATTATGGGTTTCAGAGGCACTAACCTGCAGCAGCCCCACAACGTTAGATGGGGTGTGTGGGCCTGCGTTTGCCTGACATCCATTCGTTACTGTTCCTAACCTGGAAAAATTCCCTTCCTGAGCTGAAAGGCTTTGCAGAAGCGATATCTGCGTTACGCAAGGGAGGGTGTTTCATCCGTAAAGAGAGGAAGCAGAGGTCAGGCTGAGAGGGTGGGCGCCCAAGGTGCTGGCTCTGAAGAAAGAGGTGTGGGCGCGCTTTACTCTGCGAGTGAAATGTGTGAGTTGAGAGTTACGTAAATCCAGAGTAAAATTCTGCTCTTTCCCTCTCCAAATAACCCTCCACGTAGCTGGTTATTATTTTGAAGCAATTTTGCTCTCTGATGATTCAGTGAGGGAAGCTGCTGAAACAAAACAGAAGTGAATTGCAGAATAGTTAATATTGCAGAACAGCATAGGAGGCACACATCATCTTTAGCTCTTGGGTCTCGGTCCTCACCCAAGGCAGTTAACCCTCATCCAGCCAGGGAAGAGTTGCGGTATCCGTGAACTAGGTGTTCGCTCGTGCTCTGGCACTGAATATGGAGGACACGTAATAAACTACTTGCAAACAAGCTCCAGCCCAAGACGGTAAAAATTCATAAACAGGCTGGTGAAAAAATGCCAATAATGAATAAATAGGAGACGACAATTTATGTCAAGATGGAGCAAGCGAATTTTTTTCACTACACGCTTATTCATCTTCACTTAATTGGTGTTTTCCACTAAGGTAGAATATGAGGCTGGAAAGCCAAAGCCCGTGGACCTGAGATTCAGGATGTCCTGGTGGCAGTGGTTTTGGGGGCAAGCTGCTGAACCAAGTCCGGCAGAGCAAGCCGGTGTGGCTCTGGCAGCACTGTAAGATGTGATGGAGCTGCACTGGAGCGCTGTATGAGGAAGTTTTCATAGCACCTGCCCACGGTTTGCTCAGCTACATCCCACAGAAGTGTCGCTTTCACACACAGCTTTTGCGGGTCTGCAGTTCTTCTAAGTAGACGTGAACGATGGAGGGACCGAGCATTTCCTCAGAGAGCAGTGAGTTAATTAATGGCTCCAAAGCGCATTACTATAGCAATGAGCTGATGTATTAGAAATCACTTCCAACCAGTGACTGAAGGTCGTGTCCATGTGCCATGGGCTTTGCATATATGCACATAGTTTTCCCCATCTTCAGTGAACATGGTACATCCTCAGCTTAAATTGGAATTCAGACCTTTAAAATGAGTGGGCATAGAAACCACACTCCCGAAGTATTTGAAACAAACCCTGCAGCTACTGCCTGTCTGAGCTGTGCATCTAAATAGGTTCTGGTGAGGCCTCTAGGGCTTTGGAGAAGCCTTTCCAAATGGGTATGAGTCATATACCACTTAATCATTTAGATACTAATGAAGATTGTTTGTGAGTTCTCCTCCTTTTTTCTGCAAATTGAGTCGGCTTTTGGGGGAAAGGCAAGTGTTGGCTTTGCTGTGAGATGTAACTGGTCTGCAGCTGCATGTTAAAACTGAGCTGTTCTTCCTTGTATCTGTATCCCTGAGAATCACCGGTAAGCATTGCTTCCTGCCATGGAAGTGCCTTCCATTTGAGACAAGAAGTCATGAGGTGTAGGAAGAATGCAAGGGGAGAGGAAAGGGAAAAGTAGAGAGGAAGCACGTCCTAATTTTGGCTGGTAAATGGATTTATGCATCTGTTTGAATGAGAGCATGAATTTGCTGATCAGACTCACTATTTCACTAGTTTAACTGCATCATCCTCCTGCTCAGCTGTTGCGTGTTGCTGAGGGACTTGGAGAGGTTTACAGGCATTATATTTCCTTTCAATATTTATGTTTCATTCTGCTCCGTTCATGATATTTTCCTTGGAAATAAAGTTATTTCCACTGTGTAGGTTTTTGCTTTTGCCTCCTCTGTTTAACAAACATTAATTTTACGCTCTCTCTGAATCCTGTGGAGAATGGCAGTCCACCTGAAATCTGAGGTGACTTGAAAATTGCATTAATGAGCAGTTGCCTTCCTCTTACCTACGCAGCTAGAACTTCCAGACAGTTTCTTGAGACCAAATATATCGCGGTGCCCGATTCTACTTAATTCAACCAAAAGTTAGACTGCTTTTGCAAAGCTAAAGGGAGTTTGGAAGTGTTCCTGAAATGTAAGAAGGAATAGATCAAACTATAGTCTGATTTCTGGACAGGGTAATCTGAACTGGGAACGTGTTGGAGAAGGGGGGGGGCAAAGAAGCAGTGCCAAAAGGCAGTGGGGTCAGCTCAAAAACTGGCAGCTGGTCTCCTTCCAGAGGCTTTTCCAGAAGGCAGGACTTCAGGGGAATAAGAAATACAGTAGCCACACTGCAATTAGAAGGAACCCCGCAAACTTGCTTGAGGCTCTACTGGATAACATGCCTCACGTGTCTTTGTTTTCATCTCTTCTGACTAAGGTTTGCCATACTGAGGTTTTCATCTCTTGGGATGAAGCCGCCTGCACTTTTAGACCTTCAGGACCTTCTGTATCTTTTATCTCTGATTTGATTCCGTCTCGTCTTTCTAGCAGCCTTTGATTTCCCAAATGAATTAAAGTTCCAAATGTCATATAGCTGAGGATTGGCATAAAAGGGGGTTTTAAAGGACTTATTTCGGAGCAGTAGGAACCACATGCATCCAGCATTGAACAGCTCCCAGATGTTGCAGCTTCGTTTAATTGCTGAAATCAGAGATGTTGGGAATGGATTTCATCTGAAAGTCTGATCTCCTAAACTAAAAGGCATAGGACAACATTTGCTCATCCCCTGGAGATGCTGCCAGAAGTCTGTCTCTGATTAGCAATGTTAATGGAGTATTAACATAAGCCACGCCAGCAAGGGAAACTGTAGAACACATTATCATCAGGAGAGCCAGCTGTGTAAAGGCGTGTAAAGATGATGATAAATGTAGTTTGTGGCTTGGGGAGCCGGCTGCTGAACTGCTCCAGCCCCTAATCCAGAAGGAGCGGAGCAGGGATGGACACGCCAGCCTGCTGTTCTCCATGCCATTGTACCAAAGAGGGATGGAGCAGGGAAAGACTAGAACAGATGTTACCTTCATAGGAACAGGGAGATGAAGGGGACTTCCCAGCTGAGTCAAGACTTTTGCTGTCACAGGCTGAATACTTTTGGCTCAGCTCCATCTTTCAGCTCTTTAGGATCTTGCCTTTTGCAACCTCTGTGGAAGATTGATCCAGGGCCTAAATATTGTGACGGCTCTGATTTCCACTCTAAACATCTCCAGAGATACTTTGTACTATCTGTCCTTGTTTTGTAGGCTTTTTTCCTCCTTGATGCAAAGTCTGTGAATAGTCCGGTCTGAGAGCGAGGCTCAAAGATATTGTAAAGCTACTAATTTCCTCTATCGCCTTGGATCCTTCATAGTCGAATATTGGCCATACAAGTCCTACAAATCCTCGACACGCTTGCCCCACCACATCCCTCATGGCGTCAATATCGCCAGCTGAAAAAAGTTTGTTTCTCTGAGTCTGTGCTTGAAATCCTGAACCTTCACGTGGGCAATCTCAATACACCGGCTCTTTCATCTAGAAATTGTGGTGATCTGCTTTGCAACGTGAAGAGAGCAGTGAGCTCTAGATCAGTAATACACAGGGCTCTGGAGCAAAACGCTTGTGCTTTAATGTGGCAGGACCAAGAGGCACTTTGCGAGACAGTGCTAAGTCCTACTGACACGAGCTTGTTTGCATAGTTTCCTGATGGAGCTACGCATTTCACCCCTTGACCTTTTTGACATTTTCCTGGTTTCCCTCCTGCAGGAGCACTTCAGCAGTAAAGTGCCACACTCTGCTGAACAAACTTGGCATGTCGTCAAGTTGACTTATTTGGTATGTATTTACACTTGTAGACTTTAGTACTCTCCTGGCAATTGAGCTTCCTTCCTGCCTACATAAATATGATTTCATTATTAGCTTTGTTTAGTTGTTGTTCTGCATCTGTGTGCCTTCCTTTCCAGGGCTGCCAAAGAGAATTGCAGGTGTCGATCTTGATTTGCACCCAAAGCATCCTGAACTCCCTACCCCACCTGCCAACTCTAATAATAAGCAGCACTCTTGACCTCCTACCTAAAACAAACCATAAAAATTCACCCTGATAATTTTTTACATTGAGGAGCCCGTAACTTTGTGGTTTTGTTTGTTTATACTTAAAAAAAAGTATTCTGTTTCTCCCAAAGGTACTTTTCTGCCTTTTCCCTCTTGCACTCAGACCTGCGATGTTTACTCGATACACAATCTAAGCCAGAGAAGTTGCCTTCGCACAAAGGGTCCCCAAGTACGTGGGATTCATCTTGTTTAAGCTCTTGTGAAGTGCAGGGGAAGGTGTTATGAGCATGATCTGGGCAGGAAACAAAGATCTTATTCCCACAATAAATGCTGCCTATTTGGTTAGGTGAAAGACCTCATAAAATTGCTCATAACGTTGTGTTGGCCTTCCAGGGTTTTAGCAATCTCAGCTCCCATTGAGAGTGGTGGGTGCCCAGGCTTTGTGGGTGCAGGTGATGACTTCCAAAACGCCTCTTAGGAAAACGGGGTAACCTCCGCTTCGGGGTAAATGAGGAGCCACCGGTTGGATGTCCACTTTCTTTTGCACTCCAGACGCTGCTTAGCTGTTTCTGGTCCAGGCACTGCCAAGGTCTGACAGCAGCTGGCTTTGGCACTTCAACGAAGAGGCAGATGAGCTGCAAGCACACAGCCTTCCACAGTTCTGAGTTAAACCAGCTGCTGTGCCTTTAGAAAAGAAGGGGATAGCTTCTGCCCAACTTCTGGACAATTCCTGTTTACTGCAAACTAACCGTAAGACTCCCCTATGTCCCTACATCCCATTTTCATCCATGAAAACCTTTTCTGGTTGGAAAAGATATGTTTTTATGTACTGGATTGAGGATACACTGAAGATGTGCTAATGCCAGTGGTGTGTGCGTGCATTATCTTCTGTGCAATCTCACAACCCACGTACCCGTAGTTCCGTCCGGGGAATCTCAGAGTCGAAGGACAGCTGTAGGGAGGGTGGCATTCCCCACGTGTTCAGCCTTTCATGGACAAAATTACTGCAGGTGACTGTCACATAGAATGGTTATTCTAGATCTCCTTGCAAGCTTTTGCAATTTTCCTGCAGAAGAACTACTTTCCTGCACGTTTCTTGGAATTAATTTCTACTCTAAGTCCTAGAAGTATGTTTGAATCAAAGCACTTCTACTAGGAAAAAACCACAAATCTCACTTTACTAGGCTGGGACCTGGCTCTGTAGCAGCTGGAGAAGCTGCTGGAATAAAGGTAGAGTTGTTTTTCTCCTGGGTGGGGGCCGACAGGAAAGGTTTCATGAGACGGAGGAGAGTCGAAGAAAGAAAGTGAAACCAAGCAGTCAATTTGCTAGCTGCAATCTTTGATCTGTGGCTGTCTGCAAACAGAATCGCAGCTCTGTGATTAGACGTACATGCTCATTAGGTCTTGTACTCTCCAAGCAGGCATTGTACGTACAGCACAATGTATTCCGCTTCCTTCTGCCCAAATATCTTTTTAATCTATATTGCATTAAGACCTCGAGGCCTATCATCGGGGAGAGAAAAAATACAATTTTCTTATTGTACAATGCATTTCATTCCCAGCTGCTGTATTAAATTTATTCCTATTTGAAGTGGTGTCTGCGAGTATAAATCATTTAAGTTTATATGTTTTTGTTGCTGTGGCAACTGTTTGACTAATTGAATTCCAAAGTGTCTCTCTCTATTTCCAAGCTATGATAAAGGGCACGCATATTCTTAGCAGCAGGAGTCTGAAATGGGGGGGTGGGGGGAGGCACAGGCAGCCCTGTCAAAATGATATGTCCTCAATCTCCTGTGCATAGCGGCGCTTTTGGCAATTGGTGGGGAGGAGGGCAAGGGCTGTGGAGGAGCTGCATCCACCTGTAAGGTCTCCCTGCGAGCAGCATACTCAGAAATGCTGTTAGTGCCCTTAGCAGGATGGAGAAGGCAGGGAAGGCCAGTGACGGAAGCATTGGGAAGGTCGTGTTTTACCGCTGTGTCTGTTTTCCCCATCGCTCATCGGTTCTCAGTGGACCTGAAGTGCTACGGTACTTCATGGGTATAAACAAGCCCAAGTTATAATAAGCCTCATCCTCTCTCCATGGGGACATTGTATGAGCTCCTGGGGCTTGTCTGCTAGCTGGGATCATGCACGTGTTCCGCGGGGATTTCTTTCCCTGTCAGTTTTTAGCGGGAAAGGGCTCCTCAGGGCTATGGCAGAGGGCTGGGGAATACTGGGGTGTCCTGAATCTCCCCTGGGGGACTTGCAGGGACAATTTCCACCCTGCTCGGCAACGGTTTTTTCCAGCTGCAAAGTAGAAGTAGGTGTCTTCCTAGACTGAGCCAGGAGGACAGAAACATTAAAACTTTACTCTTTGCGAGGGAATCTGTCCCAGGAGGATGGAAGGAGCAATTCCTCTGCAGGCAGAAATTTCCAGGCAGGAACCGGCCTGCCCGTGCTATTCCCAGCTTGTTCTGGCCACTTATCTTAGCCTAGAGAGGGCTCCTTTTTTTGTGTGTTAATTATGTAGGTGTTTATTACGGCCACAAAATGTTAATAGACAGCCTTATGGAAATCATGCTGGCTAATGAGAAGCTCCTGAATACCTGCTGCTTTTCTCTGGGAATAACAGCAGCCACAATTCAACAGGAAATAATTTCCCCGGCTCCCACCCCATGCTTTTACCTTGTGATTGCATCGCGCTGTTAACCTTTCGTCTGGCTCTCTCCGCAACCTGGGGGAAGGCCAGGACCTCTCCCTTCCCTCTACCCAGGGGGGATGCAGGGGTCTGCTTGCCTTTCCTGCTTTCTAAAGGGTAATTTGTGAAGGGTTTTATGGAGCTTGAAAAGGTTACTGTGTGCGCCTGAGCCGATTCAGGGTGGCTGTGGCAGGAATGAAGTACAGGGAGCCCTGAGCAGATCCAGTCCTTCCTTCGCCCACCTTCCCGCAAAGGATGCTGACCGGTCCAGGGCATGTGCCCGTAGACTGACAGCCCAGTTGTAGGCAGCCTCAGCTGCTGTTTATTTTGTTGTGGTTTTATTCCCAGTCTGGTAGATGCTCCACCAGCTGCTTTGTGCTCGTGTAATCGCCTTGTCTCAGATAGGCAAAACCAAATTGCAACAGGTACTGGGAGGGGGCAGAACAAGGTGACTCCTAGGGAACCTGGTCAAACTACAAGAAAGACGTAGAAGTGCTGGAGCGTGTCCAGAGAAGGGCAAGGAAGCTGGTGAGGGGTCTGGAGCACAAGTCCTATGAGGAGCGGCTGAGGGAACTGGGGGTGTTCAGCCTGGAGAAGAGGAGGCTGAGGGGAGACCTTATCACCCTCCACAGCTCCCTGAAAGGAGGTTGTAGCCAGGTGGGGGTCGACCTCTTCTCGCTAGTAACAAGTGATAGGACATGAGGAAATGGCCTCAAGTTGCACCAGGGGAGGTTTAGATTGGATATTAAGAAAAAATTCTTTACAGAAAGGGTTGTTAAGCATTGGAACAGGCTGCCCAGGGAAGTGGTGGAGTTGACACCCCTGGAGGTATTTAAAAGAGGGGTAGACATGGTGGTGAGGGACATGGTTTAGTGGTGGTTTTGGCTGTGTTAGGTTGATGGTTGGACTCGACGATCTTCAAGGTCTGTTCCAACCTATGTTCCAATTCTATGAAATTGTGAGGGTTTTTTTTTCTTCTTTATTGTATTTTTACTGACTTTCCAAAGTTCTCTGTCACATAAATGCATTAAATAAGGATTGGAAGGGAACCCTGTCCATCAGGCTGCCTGGCCAGAGCTAATTTGGCTAAAATGCAAATCATCAGCCTCTGGTTTGTTGTTCTGATGTAGAGAAAGGAAAGGGAGCAGTGTTTGATGAGGAGTGAGGGTGCAGCCTGGTTTTGGGGCTCAAAAAGCAGCAGGAACGAATAGCTAGTGCAGCGTTTACAGGGAGAAGAGCAGGCTCCTGTTCAGCAAGAGCAGGAGTAGAGAGAAGAGTGCTGGGTTGGAGTAGTGGGGTATGTACGTGTGAACTGGAGTGGGATGTGTAGACTTCGGGGGGAAAGGGTGAGTTTGGCTGCGACCAAGGTAAACTTGCGTGTGCACCCACTGGAGGAGAGCACATGCCTCTGATTTCCACAGGGGAGCAAAGGTCTCCTTTAGCAAAAAAAAAAACAAAAACAAAAACAACAAAAAAAACTAAACTCAGGAGGCAAAATCCACTGGAGATATTGGAAAACTGCATAGTTGAAGCTGTGAAAGAAATAACAGACTCTGTTCACTGGGCAATACGGGAACTCCCAGCTGAGACCAAGTTTCACAATTTTTTTCCCCTGTGGGCAGAAATTTTACGCTTCTGTCTTTGCCTGCCAAAAATAATAATTAAAAGAAAAAAAAAAAAAAGTGGTCTTACTGCTGCAGAAAGAGCCAAACATTTCCCTGGTGGGCTGTCTTAGTGAACAGTTGTGAAAACACCAGATTTCATTGTAAAGGTGGGATTTCTCAATGGTGAGGAGCTGCAAATGAGGCATGTTGCAGGGTCCATATGGAGTTGCTGGTAGGAACTCAACACCAGGCTCTTGGAAGCGTTTCAGAAGAGGCTTTCGGGAAACAGCAGAAAAGCAGTTCAAAAGGTTGGCTCTCAGTAATACATAATGCTGTAAAAATAGCATCTGAGCATCTTCTGTTACCTGGGCACTGGTACCCAGATCCCGTGGAGTGATTTCTTTGGCAGCCATTCTCCCTGCCTTGACTTTGACGGGTTGTGCAGATTATTTTATGATCAATAAATATCCAGGCAGACACTGTGAAATTCCAATCAGAAAAATTTACAACATTAAGGCAGATATTGTATAGCAGGATATAAATAAATAGAAATTGTCAGTCAAATTCCTGGCAGCTAGAGTCTGGTGTCAGTTGCAGTAAATTAAGTGTTACTTCACAAATCACCTTTACGGTTTTGCCCAGTAAGTGTATCTGAGATTAAAATAAGCCTGGTTTGTTTTTTTTTTCAACTTGCAATAGTAAATATCCTCTGGTCCTTGTGCTTTCAGCATGAAGCCAGTGTCAAGAGTCAAGGAGAAGCGAGGGACAGTAGTGGATTTTGCCATAATGTCTTCACTGTCTTCTCAGTGAGGGTGACAGAGCACTGGAACAGGCTGCCCAGGGAGGTTGTGGAGTCTCCTTCTCTGGAGACATTCAAAACTCGCCTGGACGCCTTCCTGTGCAACCTCATCTAGGTGTTCCTGCTCCGACAGGGGGATTGGACTAGATGATCTTTTGAGGTCCCTTCCAATCCCTAGCATACTGTGATACTGTGATACTGTGATAATCCTGAGTCTTGTTCCCAGCCCCAAGGTTTACTCGGGGGAGTTGAGTTTAGGTGCTGAGCAATCCAGGCAACAACAAACCAAGAACACAACAGGGAAGCGACAGGATCCTTTTAACTCAGAGCTTTCTGCACTGTGGGAGGGTTGTTTGATGTAAGGATGTGGAGACCCCCTGACAGAGGGGAGGGGCAGCATGGACTCCTGTCATCTCTACCAGGATGACGTGAACTATGGTTGTGGTAGGCTGTACGTGGGGGTAGGTGGGAAGAATGAGTCAGGTCAATAGTGAGACTCTCATTTACTGTGGCTGAGACAACATTTCCCCTGCAGATTATTACATTTCGCTAACAACCGTTACACTTGCTGGCCAGGCCAGCAATGCACAAATCTTAAAGCATCATCTGGAGGTTCCTGCACTGTTGGGATAGCTGGAAACTGCATTAATTTTCAGCACAGACTTTTATTAACTAAAGCTGAATGTTCAGCATGGAGCACAAAGGAGAGGAGAACCTGCTCGTGGTAATTTTGTACTTTATTTGAGAAGAGAGAGCTACATAAACTATGTCAGGAGGGTACAGGTCTACGCACAGTTTCATCAATCAATAAATGGAGTTGTTAACATAACACTGAGGATATGATACTTTGAAGAAGACATAGACACATGACCAAGGAATATTTACAGCTTTAACATACAATATATTTATATTTGAGAGAGAGAGGTTCGTGTGCATCTGTGCCCACAGATACCACTGTGTACACATGGTGCACGCACGCGCACACGTAAATAGGTATAAAAGGCTTTAAAAAAAAACTTACGTAATTCAAGAAATGAGTCTGCCTTTCATTTGCAGCAACTGACTATTTTCAAGGTGGAAATGTTTCCAGTTTGTGGTGGTCTGGAGTGGAGGTTTCAGTTTGAAATCTCTGTTCTCCAACGGTCGTTGGCTGAACCCGAAGCAGGTTCCTGGTGTGTGGTACGCTGTGGTGTGATGTGTGAGGTGAATGGAAAGGAGGGCAGTGGAGTTATGGGGAAGAGGGGACACACAGCCTCTGGGGCTGGGGCAGTAACACGGAGATGAAAAAAATGACCTTTGGTGATGCCATTAAATCATCCTTTATACTAAACATAAATTATTGACACAGTTTTAAAAAAATAATTTTCTGTTTCATTTCAAGGCTGGGGAGAGAGGAAGGGACAAAGCGGGGCAGGAAGGATGGGAAGGTCTGGGGAGGGTAAATACCTCAGCACTTAAAACGGTCCCTTGACCTCACTGCAAATCCTTAATTTAAAAAAGTCTTCTTGTAAGTCTGACTAACACTGTATCAGTCGTCCCCTTCCAGGGTAGCAGCATGCTCGATGCACATGATGTGGCAGGTAGGGGAGAAGTAGGGACCCTACCTTGGCCAATACCCAGATCAGGGTTCCTCATCCTCTGAGTTGGAGCTGTGGAGGTGGGATGGGCAGGCAGAGATCACGACCACCTTGCTCTCACCAGGTTCTCCCTTGAGGCGTAACCTGGGTTGTTCCCAGCAGGGAGTTTTGATTTGGAGAAGGGGAGACTGCAAGATGGAAAAGGTTGAGAACCAGCAATTCAGTTGCAAAATGGCAAATAGGATTCAAAAGATGCAAAAGAACCCCCCAATTAAGCGAACGTGGATTGGTGCATGGGGTAAAAAAAGTCTGCCAAAAAAGAAAATCAATTCAGCAAACATCACCAGAGGATTTGTTTTTTGCTCATGCAGACTTTCAGTGACATTAACTGAGATTAAAATAAGCTGGTTTAAATAATAGTAACAACAAAATGCCATCAAAATGTCTTTCCTCTGAGATGTAGTCCCATCCTCCTCTCAGCACCAGCTCGCCTGCCAGAGTGAGCTGTGGACCAGCGCCTTCTGGGGGCGCTGCCTGCATCACTGAAGGGCAGGTCAGCTGGGAGCAGGGGTAGTTTCTCGGAAGTTAAGTCTACCCTTGCAGTTTTCTGGAGTGTAGGTGTCTCTCCTTGTGGCAGGAGTACCAGCATGGGAAACCACAGTGGTTTCTCTGCCTAGGGCATCACACTGCCACACTAGCCGCTGCTGGACAATACTGCTTCAACACAGATGTCTTGCAGAAATCTTGCAGAGGCAAGTGCACAGTGCAGCCCCTAAACAGCATCCCAAACTCTGCCTGAAGGCCCCAAGACAGCCTTCACCCAAGGAGATTGTGTATCCTCAACCTTTACCTGGGGATACCTTGCCTCCTTGCCTGACCCAGAAGAGGCAGAGGGAGCTGTAACTTTCACTGAAAGCTAAATCAATGTCAATCATTTGCCTGCACAAAAAAAAAAAAAAAAAAAAAAAAATCCTTCATTTCTATTAAAATAACTTATGTAAAATAGCACTTCGTTAAGACAAGGGGGGGAGGGGGAAGTAATTTAGTGTATTTATTTATTTATTTTTGTTCTGCTTTAAGCCTATCTATATGAAGCTCTCATGCAAGAAATTGCCTCCTAGTTTAGCTGAAAATTTAAAGGACAATTCTGAAAAAAAAAGAAAAAGAAAAAAGAAATAAAATAGGCAGTTCTCTTTCACACAGGGACTTGTCTGGGCGTGGGGGCTGAGCAGGAGGAGTGAGGGGTACTAAAACAATCTAGCTTGCTTGTACTGAAACCAGAGCCATCAGAGAGCAGAATAAATGCAGTGAAAATTATGGTATTTGTAAGGGTTTGAAGCAGAGAAGGTGGGCCTGGGAGATGCCCAGCAAGGCTGAAGGTTTGGAGAAACCTTTAGGACTCATTTAGATGAGCACACATAATTTTGTAGTGACTGCTTCCTCACATCCATAGCTCTTCCCTAACCAGGGCTCTCTTCTGCCTTGCCACAACTCAATCTGACTTTCACTGCCTGCGTGATCGCTTACCCCTAACTGGGCATTAAGTCCTTGCCCATTTCCTTTCTCTCCTTGTGTCCCAGTAGGCTTCCTTGCTCCCTTCCCTTAGCACCCTTTGCTCTCTGAGCTCCTTCTTAAATCATCTTCACCATCCCCTGCATGCTCATCCTTTCTGACTTCCAGATGGCCCCAAGCATTACAAATCTGGCCTCAATTCCTCATTTTCAGTATTGTCACTGGCAAGGTTTGAGGTCCTGTGTCTCAGGCACTTCCCAGTCCTCACTGTCTCTGAGCACCAATCCAAATGTCCCATATTAGTAACTGCCAATCACAGCTGGGGAGTTGGGATGCAGAGGAAACTGCTTCTAGGAAGTGGGGCGGGGGGGATGATAATCCAACTTTCTGGCCCACTTTTCTGGCTTTTCTTCTTCACTGTAAGTTTTCAGGGATGGAATGGGCCTGCATGCTCCTGCCCAATAGCTTCTTGACACGATTATGAGGTTCAGGAGAAGTTCAGCGCTAATTTGAGGGTATATCCTCCTCAGTGTGATCCAGAAAAGCAAGTGTGATGAAATTCCGAATATGCAGGCTGAGCAAGCTGGATACTGAAGTACCTGCCCTTTTTTTGTATGTGAGATATGACTAATTCTCCATTTGGAGCCTTGCCTCTTGATGCCTGCTTTTGCCTGCATGGCTCTTCATCTTGGGCTGACTCTTTTCTGACAAGTCTCCATTACACAGTAATGTGTCTTTTTTATGGACTGATGTCAAAACAGCTTTCAGGGGCTACACTGTCATTTATATGCCCCTTACTTTGAATTTTCCAAGACATTTGTCTGTTTACCCTTTACCAACAGCAAACTTAGTGGATGGCCAAAGCTGAATCACATGATGCTGCTAATAAAATAAATGCTGTTTCTAAAGGGCTAGCAGTATAGTATCTCTCCATTTGTCAACCTGTCCTGATAGCCGAGAAGATAGGAACCTTTCATAGTTCAAATTAGCGATGGAGCCTTCATAGGTAGGACACCAATACAGGGAGAAATGGGGCAGAGGGTTTAATTCTGGAGGAAAAATATTTCTCCACCGGATCGGCTTGATTGTTTTGCGTTTTAAACCATCCCACCTCCGTCACTTGAAAACACGACACCAGCTAACGATTTCACACTAGAAAAAAAAAAGATGGGCGAAAAGAATGAGGGGTGAGGCAGCCGTGCCCTGGCAGGTGTGGGCATGAGGTCCCCTGTCCTTTCCAAAGCAGAGGTCCTCCTCCAGCGGCGGAGCTCCTGGAGGAGCGGTCCGGGGCGCAGGGGGGGAGCGGGCGGGCGCCGCCGCTGTCCGCGGTGCTGATCCGCAGGGACGCGGCTCCCCGCGCCTGTCGGTCCGCTAAAACCTCCAGCTCGCTGGGAGCTTTTGTTGTTATTATTCTTGGGGAGTGAGCTGGTTTATGCTCCTTGTGAACACTACTTGCACCAAATAGGGGTTGTAAAAAAAAAAGAGATATATATATATAAAAGAAGGGTCACACCAGACACTTGCTACTGAAAAGATGCTGGGCTACAAAGCTGTGATATCCAGCAGAATCTGGTCGCTCTCTTCCATGCCCAAATCCACCTCTTACCTTAATTTCAGTTTTGAAGAAATCCATAAGACAGGATTTGTTCTGTATTAGCAGAAGAAGGAGAAAAAGGAAATTAAAAGCGAGAGGAGGTTTGTAGGATAAAGAGCTGCTCCTGTCCTGATGGCCGATGTTCTTGGTTGCCAGGGTGAATACTCTGAGTCTTTTCTCATATACAGGAGTGGATTTTCCTGTATTATAAACCAACCAATGTCTTCTCTGATATAATGTTTGGGTTTTTTCTTGTAGCATTTCTCTTCCTCTCTCCTGCTGTTCTGTTCCTAACATCATAGTGATCTTCAGTGCCACTCAGTATCCACAGTCTTTACTGACATCACACAAAGTTGTGGGTTTTCAGCCCCTTCAATGTTTAGCTTGGTGTTGCACAAGAAGGTTTAGTTACACAGGAACAAGAATTCAGTCCCTTGCTGATTATTTCTATTGTCTCAATCTAGCTACACAATGAGGCTGGACTCGAACAGGTCACAGCCGGAATCAATCCCAACCATCACTCCAGCAATCAGAACAACCTGCTGGGAGCTGAGTAACAGCTGAATTCTTGGTGAGAGAAATTACAGGCATAAAAACAAAATCAAATAGACTCTTTGTGCTCATTCAACATTTCAAGGCATATTTATAGGTAGTGCTGCATGGCATCTTAAATATCTGAGTTTAAAAAGAAACTGGATCACTCATGTTGGGCAAAATAATTTTTCTGTTCTGTCACTTTCACTATATTTGCCCCTGGTGAAAAAAAGGGAGAAAGATACTGAATTACACACTCATTCAGCCCCTGTCATCTCTTCTTTGGGCTGTTTTGATACCTCTGAGATGGATCTGTGAAGATAAGGAGATCTGAAGGTCATCTGAAGGTCATTCCTCAGAACTGGGATAGGAACAAGAGAGCTGGGCAGGAAGGTGCTCACAAAAAGGTGGGGGGTTCTTGCTGTATGAAGCTGGCAAGGGCCTAGTATGTGAACAGATGACTTTGCATTCCAGGTCCTAGTTGAGTCCCTTTCTTAGACTGCTCCACTGTATCCCTGTATCACATGCCTGAGCCTCAAGTGCTGCGTAATCTCTGTGGCATAGACATCTAGGAACTATTGTGGATAGCAGATGGCTGCTGAATGGTGAAAGCAGGATAACAGATTCTGGGCAGTGCAAAACCGGAAGACCTCAAATCCTGATCAGTTTTTGAGACTAAATCAAACAAGCCACCTGAGCAGAAGGGACTCACACAGCACTGCACAAAGCCAACATACTACAAGACATGGGAGGGCTTGTAGAAAGCTCCACCTCCCTCCCCCTTGCCCCCAACACACACACACTGCCACATACTGCAAAAAATATCAAGGGTATGTGTTTCCTGAAATATAGTTGGCTGAATAAATACACTTACAGAGAACTCTTTGTAAAGCAATAGCAGAATGAGTAACAGTGCATCGCTACCATGGGAAATAAAAGGAAAAGTAACCCAACTGCAATTCAGCCAGAATCATTCCAAACCCCAAAGGTTGGCCTCTTTTTTTTTTTTTCTTTAATGTGTCTGACATTTTATGGCATCAATAATGCAAACAAAGAGGAAATCATATTTGCAGAACACTAATGCACGGATGTCTAAAGCGAAATACAATACTGATTACTTTTTAAATGAAGCCACCAGGTTTTGATGTGCTGTGGTGGTTAAATTGGTCCATCAAATTCCTTCCAAAGCAAATTCCAGTCCAAAGCAACAGCTTGACCTTCTCTATAACCTTGGGTAGCCTTTTCAGCTGTATTCTGATTGGGGCTAGTAAATATTATTTTGAAGAAAGAAATCTTCCTGATGGGCCTGCTTACAGAAATGGCAGGGACACACAACTCCATCTGAAGATGAGGGGAAACTACAGGTATGTCCCCTCTTCATGCGCTATCCAAAGCCTTTGACAAATATAACAGTAAGCCTACTATGAAGAGCTGTGGGTGAGAGGACAGGTGGACTCTGAAAAAGTTTTCTAGAAGTACTGTTAAGATTTTGCCCTTAGTGTTATTGGCTGATCTGTTCGGCACCTGACATCTTGTCTCTTGCCTGGAACCTCCTGCAGATGACTGCAGAGAAATGTCTATGAAAATAAGTGTATGAATAAGAAGGTGTGGTAAAAACATGCAAACAAAAAAAACTTTGCTTCCTCTTCCTTTTTTTTTTTCGGTGCCAGTGGTTTTTTTACAAAGAAGTGCATCTCAGAGATGCATCTTGAGAACCCCAGACAGGATTGTCTCTACCCACACAAGAGTGAAGAAGTTGTTGTGCCCCTGCCTGGGAACTCTTGCTGCTCGACCTACTCTTACAGCAAAAGACTAAAGGGCTTGGGGTCTGGCCTACATTTCCAACTTTACAGCGGGAGCACTGAGTTCAGGAGTCAAGACTTCTTTTGCAATGTCCTCTGACTTGCACTGAGTGAACTGCATGAATTCCTTTAATTCATGCAGTTTTGGTTTGGTAGACAGAGTTAATAGTGTGCCTGTGGGCTGGTGGGTAGCATTGGATGCCATTGTCTCACATCAGCTGGGAGTTTGTCTACCATTTAGTCCCGGATCACGTCTGATCAGAGCATTGTGTATGGGGATTGTATGTGTTGGAGTTAATCAGTGCAAGCAGCTAATTGCCACTGGTTAACTAGTGCCTTTTAATTAGGACTGTGTTGCTGGGTTGATACGTGAAGGGAGCTGTTTGTCACTGGCAAAAAATGTCAGCCTTGTGATGTAAACCTCTTTGGGGAATTAAAAAGAAAACCAAAAAAACGAACAAACCAGGCTGGACCTACTGTCACTTTAGCACGGTAGAAAATCGGTTTCAGCAGAACTGGCCTGGATGAGGTTAGAGTCATGCTCTGCTGGGGTCAAAAATGATAGCGGCTGCTCCCCGACCCTTTCTCCTGTGCAGAAGGGTGGGACACTATGGGCTTCAGCTGGGATTTACAGGAGATACCCCACATGCATTACAATGAGCTTTGCTGTAAAATTCACTGCACAGAGGTTAATCTAGATGTCAACACTGCCTGACAGCAGTGAAATTACTCCGGGGCAGTGCTCCTTCTGAAGTCTTAATATAACAGTCAATTCCATCCTGCCTGCAGGAAATGAAAGTTTTCTGCTTTGTGTGCGGAATCATTCGGCGCCAATTTTCTCACTGTTTGAAGTCCAAACTGTTTGTGGTCTTGGGATTCACCTCACATTAAGACTTTCACTTCATTTAAAAACTCTGCTAGTCAAGTCCTGAGAACTGCAAGGACAGGAGCCACACGGGGAGAAAAAGAAGAGGGCAGGGGCGAAAAATCTTATCTCACCTACCACGTCGAAATCAAACAGCTTCGCCAGCTCTCTGTGCTCTGAAAAGGGAGTGAATGCAGAAACTCAGCTATCTAAGTATCAAGCAGCAAAGATTGGGGAGGTTGGAAGCCAGCAGAGAGCAAGAGAAAGCGTGCAAGAAGACATTCGGACCTCCCAGAGCTATGATTTTCTTTAGAGGTATTTCAGTCCTTCCCTGCTGGGACCTTGTCCTAAGCAGCCAGTAGTTCAGCAGTTAAACACCCTCTCAGAACAACTGCTCAAGTTTTCAGCTGTAGGATCAGTCACTTGTGCTGGGCGGGAGATCAGTTCCCATAGAGGACTCCTGACGGTGTGAGGAAGCAATGGTTAGATTTATTGTGCCTCCTTTCCCCTTGGGAAGATGCTAAAATTGTGGGACTAGCAGAAGGCAGGAAGAACCAATGGTCATTCCTTGAGTCTGTCAGATTAGGTCTGTGAGAAATGCAAACCATCAAGATGAAACCAACCTATCGGCTTACTTAGCTCAGCCCCTGAAGAAAGATGTAAGATTGTGTTCTCCTTTTTCTTTGGTCTCTTATCTCTTTCCTTAGTTCAGTTTTTCAAAGTTGCAAGCAATGGGACTCCTAGCACTTCTCTCGGGCGGCTGTTCCATGGCTCAGTAGTGTACTGGAAGGGAATGAGGGGCACAGGAGAGACGGAATGCTCCTGCATTCCTCTTGGAGCAGCAACTGATGTCTCTGCCCGTGCCATTTATGACACTGCCAGCCAGAATGGATGTTTTGAAAACACCTACTTTCTCCAGGCTTGGAACTCAATATCCCTGCTTGCAAGGAGAGCGGCAAAGGGAAAAAGATTTTTTTAAGACTTAGCAGCTACTTAAAGAAAAATTAAATGCACACCGATTTAAGAGATGCGTTGGGGTAGGGAAGGCACCTTAGAATTAAGCAGGTTTGTCCATTCCTGGAAAGCAGTGCTGAGAGGGGAATTTTCTCTCTTTCTATTTTTGGTACTCGTTTGGAGACTAGCAGCACTGTTATGCCAAGGCTCCATGACCCTACCATCCATCAGAAAGCCACTGCATCTGAATGGAGAATAAGCCTTTTGGGTTGTGCCAAAGCATGCCTGTGCCTGCCGAGTCTCATAGTGGAGGAGCCCTGTTGATGCTCACAGCCTTCCAGCTATCACAGGAGCCACTACGGCATGGTATCACAGCCAGGATCCCATTTATTCAGCTTCCTTATCTTCACCGTTGCCTTACGATCAGAGAGCACACCCACAGCTGTTATGAAAAGATGGGCTACAAGCCATGGCTGTAGTGCTTCAGCTGATTCCTGGCCAGATCAGGAAGCAAAAATGGACATATGATGCACCAAAAATTCAGCTACTTGCACTGCCTTTTCATTAACCATTGGGAGTCACAGTTGGGCAAAGGATGTAGATATCCCTGAGGGAGTGGGGAAATCAGAAAGATTAAAAAAAAAAAAAAACAAAAAACTTCTTAAGATGACATGCTGAAAAAATACTGTGTCCACACAGACTGGCACGTGAATGCCTGCTGATCAAGTGTTCCGAACTACTTCTGGTCGCGTGGGTTTGTGGTGACCCAGGTCTGCATTCTTCAACCCAGATCCCGAACTCAAGGAAATTCATGCATTTGAGTTCTGGGAAATAAGAGCCTTTCACATGAAAGGAAATAACTCGCATAGTATTATACTTCTGCCTCTGGCCCTGAAAAAACATAAGTTTTACAGGCATTCTTTTAGTTGTATTTTCTTACAGAAAAAAAAAAAAAAATCACCAAAAAGCACAGACCCCAGAGATTTTGTTTTCTGCCTGCATAAATGGTCCCTTGCTTTTATCAGTTTCTGTCTCCTTTTTAAACCAGTATTTGCCCAATGTTATAGCTAACTTTTCCTAGAGCTCCAGTATGTTGCTATTTTCTTTTGGTTTTTGCTTGTATCCACAGTGCAACTTAAAATTCTATGCCGCACTCTCGAAACCAGTCTCGATTTCCCAACCCAATATACCTGCCTTCTAAAACCAGTCTTTCCCTTTCCCTGGCTTTTTTATTTCCCCGCATATTTTCTCACCTTGTTCCACCCACTCCTGGGGACCAGCAGACAGCTCAAAGCTAACGATGTCTCTCAAGCGAGCAGCCTCTCTAAAGGCATTCCAGATTTTTCACATTTGGCTGTGCAGCACATGTTCCCAGAGTCACCTGTCTGCACCCAAGGACACCCTGTGCACCCAAGGACAGGCCATAAATGAGGCAGCCCGGGCCCTTTTTCACCCCCAAAGTACATGCATTGAGGGACATTTAGAAAGACCAGACGGGCGAGCTTTGTGGGAGACGGGATGGACTTTCATACTGGCAGGTTCATTGTGTGTCTTCCCTTAGCTACATTTCAGCTTTCATCTTGCAACCTGACAGACTGGGGTGGAAGGAAAAGCGATGGCTGGAGAGGACAAGACGGGTCACTGGAGCCACCTTTACTGCCCACACTTTGCAGCCCCGGCATTGCCATCTGTACCGTGCACCAAAATAGCACCTTCACCTGCAAGAAAGCATCATTTCACTGACACCTTTGGGTGACTGAGTTGGTGCAAACCATTTTAATTAATCAAGCCCCTTGAGAAGACTGCTGATGGAGGAGGCTGGGTGCTGGGAATGTCTGTATGGCCATGCTGGGAATTAGGCCTGGCTTGCCCCAGAGCTGGGTGAGACCTGTCGGCGTTCCCAGGCAGCAGGGATAGCTCTCTGCTCTTAGTAGAGATGGGGCAATGGGAAGTAGCTCTCCTGGAAGTAGAGAAGGAGCACGAACTCCTTTCTCTTTGCCTCCAAACAGTCCACACACTCAGATTTATGGCACTCCATGAGAGTTTCCCCCCAAATCTGCTCTTCTTCCACCCCTCACACACAGCAGGGCCACCCCGGAGCCCGTCTTCCTACAGGGAAGAGCACCATCACCCGTGCTGATGGGCAGCTCCGCGTCTGGTCCAGGGAAGGTGCTTCTGGAAATGAGGTCTCAGGGTGTTCACCAGGAACTCAGCACAGCTGCTTTCCCTCTTCCCCTCCAAAACCGTCATGCCAAAAAAGGACACAGCAGTTTCCATCACATCTTCCATCACAAACCAACCTCCTCCTCCCCCCCCCAACAAACCTCCATCCAGCATCAACAGGCCAAGGGGCATAAAGCAGCAGCAGCAGCAGCCGGGGAGACGTCACACTGCAGAACTGTAGCTTATCCTGCTCTTCTGAGCAATTGTTCACAATTAGCTTTGACAAAAGGACCTTTTTCCGAGGCAGTCGCTGCACTTGGTGGGACTAACAGTAAAGCAGTCAGACAGCCTGAACCTTGGTCTCAGCCACTTCACATCTTCTGAGGACCCATGGCCTCGCCTCTCATTGACTACTTATTCTTAACCACGCAGCACCAAGGCTCAGTGTCACGGTCGGCTCCTGAGCTCAGGTCCTGAGCTCAGCTCTCCTGAGCTCGCCTGGCTGTCGTGACCGTACAAAGAGGTGGCAGAAGGGACAGGGTGGCAGTGCTGGGGTGGAGGGGAAGGAGGAAAGAAGGAAGGAAAGGAGGATGTAGCTGCTGTGCAGAATGGTGACAGGGGAATCTCATGGACTATGGGAACACAGTGTCTGTAGGTGATTTGATAGTGTAAAGGCCCATGAAATTGGCCAAAACCAAAATGAGAGCATAACAGCAAGAGAGGGGTGGACAAAATGGTGGCCTTGTGCAATCTGGCACAGTGTCTGGGAGCCACAAGAGCAAGAAGCCATTTGGGGTAAGAGACAGGAAGCCCCAGGGAAGGGTTTTCTTTTGGAGACACCGGGCAATTAACAGCCATTACTTCCCCCCACCGCCCGGTCTTGTACAGAAGCTCCAGTACTCTTAGCCAAAGCAGCCGGCATACAAAGGGAGCCAGGCCAGGGCTCGTAACCCTTCAACCAATATTTGTCCCGTTCAAAGGTGGACCTAAGTAGGCAGATGAAGAAAACTGGATGTCTTCTGCCAAAGGAGTAAGATCCTGCTATTGAGAGGTGGCATGGTGTGTTGTTCCTGTGTGTGGACTCCCGGAGCTGGTCCACACCCTTGTCCCTGACCGTGCCATCTTTGGTGTCCATACTGTGAGCTGCTGGTGCCTGTTCAGTGGCAGTCTGTCCAGCCTTCATTGGCACAGGTCTGTCCTACTAGCCCAGATCTCTTTAACATGCAGAGGAAGGTTACATCGCTACTCCCGCATGGTTACACCCATCGTCTCCCACTCAAAGCTTGAACTGCTCCTCACATAAGCACAGAACAAACCCACGGCCACTGCTGCCACCACAAACCTCCTTGTAGCAGTGTCCCCTGCCCCTGTCTGAAAACATAAACCAGATTATGCCAGAGCCATGGGTGGGAGGTACAGATTGGCAAGAGACAAGGGGGATGAGGAGAGGATGCAAAATCTTCCCTTTCAGTAGCCAGCCATAACCAGCGTCACCTATCTCCCCTTGCATCCTGGTCATGAACACGACTCTGGCCTTGGGGAAGGAGCCAAGATCCCTTCTCCATCTCCTCTTCCCCCATCTGCATTCCCTTCCAGGCAAGCGCCACATCCGAGCAGGCTATTTTTGTGCCGGCGGTTGTTGCCTTCTTAAAATTGCCTTGACAATGGCTGTGCCGCCCGCTCCCTGTCTCCTGAGAGCAGCTGCCAAGCTGAGGTTCCTCCTCAGCCTCCATTAACCACATGAAAAAAAAAAAAAAAAGACCCAGAAAGGTTTTGTATTCTCAGCCCAGTCTGGACGGATGGGATTCAGCATCTGACTCAGCCTTTCCCCAGGTCGGGATTCTTTCCTGTTGGAGGGAGATGGGCAATAGGGAGGATGCTTCTGTCTCTCCCTCGCTGTCCCCACCACCCCCCGTCACTGCCCGTCAGGCCTTTATCCTCATTGAGATGCAAGGCTGGCCGCTGCGGCCATCCGCTGAGCCGTCTGCTCCTGAAGGCACCTTCCCCTCCTTCCCCCCCTCCTCCCGGGGCTGCCTGTGGAGCTATTCTTCAGCCTCTGCATTTCACAACAGCTCAAAGGCAGATGCATCAATCCTTTCAGGGGATGGGGACGTGAGGAGAATGGCAAGGGGGCCGCAGGCAGGTGTTGGTAGGTTCCCAGCCATCTCACAAGCTTTGTCCCCCTCCCTGTCCCCCGCTGGCTTGTGCCTGAGGCTTGGGCTGAGGCATGGGGCAGGGACGGGGAAGGGAAGAGGATGGGGAGGAAGAGCGTTGGGCTGCGCTGACCCCATAGGCATGCCCAACTGGGACGCAGGCAAGCTCCCAGCTGTCTGCACGCTGCAGCCGTCCCCCCACGCGGGGAGCAGAGATCCAACCCTGCCTGCGGAAGGTTTACACCAGAGACCAGTTTGGCCCTGGTGCAGCCAGCTGAGGGAGGGGGAACAACCCCACGGCGCTGGCAAAAGGGAAGGGCAGGAGAAAAAGGCAAGGTGGGGACGGGGACGGGGTTGTTCCTCCCAAAGTCGCCGCCTGCGCTGGGCGTCCTGGGCGAACGGCACTCCTGTCTCGCACACTGCAATGGGTTGGGGATGATCCGGGACTGGGTCTCCAGGACCCCTCGCCCCCCTCGACTCCCTCGGGCAGCCGCTTGGGTCCCGCTGCTCTCCCGGCCCCGGCGCGGGGCAGGAGGGAGGTCTGGGTCCGGCCGGCTCGCCATCTGCGGGAGGGCGGCTGGTTCCCGGTGTGTGTTTTACCCGTAGGTGCCACAATCCTTTGACTGTGTGTTCGAAAGCCTCGAGTCTATACATTTAAGAATCAGCAAATTAGAAAAATTGTCTCCTGAAATGTTGGAGGGAGGAAAAAGGCAGGAAGGCAGAGAGGGGATGGGGAAGGACTGAGTGGGAGGGAGGGAAGGGCTTGGTAAAAGAGAGTTCATCCAGGGGCACTGCCCTGGCTTTGTGCCCATCACCTGCGGGCTGGGAAGGAGGGAGGGGGGGGGCAAGGACGAAAAGGGAGGACTGATTTCACACATTCAGTGCATATCATACAACCAGGGCAAGGCTTTCCTCCCGGGGCTCCTACCCGGGATGGCATCGCTGCCGTCGCCAGTCTAGAGCCCTGCCCAGCAGCCCGGACCAGACTCACAGCAGGGTTACAATTCACTGCTTCATTGCTCGGGGGAAAGATACCTTCTCCTTTCTTTCTTTTTTTTTTTTTTTTTTTAATTATATATATATCTTTTTAAGTACTTTTTTCTCCCTTTTTTGTTTCTTTTTTTTTTTTTTTAAAGTCTTATAATTTTCTGTAACAGCAGCTTCTTTCTGTATTGGTGTGGAAGTTATATATAGAGAGATATCTATAAATATATATAAGCCAAACTGCCTTACAGGTTGTTGTTTTGTGGGATTTTTGTTGGTTTGCTTTTTGTTTCGTTTCTTTTTTTTTTTTTTTCAGTGTTGTATGTGTAGCAGGCACTTGAGTTTATATGAAGATGTTTGCTTGGGAGCTGAGGGGCAAAGGACTCAGGAGGGGGAGAGGGAAGGAAGGACGGAAGGAAGGAGCAGGGACGTTCGACAAGCGGCCACTGCTAGCCAAGGATGTCCAGGTAGATTGGTGTGGCCTTGCCCAGAGCATGAAGGATCTTGTAGATCTCCTTGATGTTGAGCCGTTGCTGAGGTTCTCTCTGCCAGCAGCCCAACATGATGTCGTAAACCTCCTTGGGGCAGACTCGAGGCCTTTCCAAAACTCGGCCTTGGGTAATGCACTCAATGACCTGAGAGAAAGAAAAAAGAGCAACATTGAATTGGGCGGTTCCTGGAGGATGTCCTGTCCCAGCTACTTCTTGGCTGATGTGGTACCGTTTAGTGAATGGGAGCGCTGAGTAGTCAAGAGGTCTGCAGATCCTCAGCGCTCACCTCTTTGTGTGTTGTTAATGATAATTTTACAATGAAAACTTTGTCTCCAGCTGCAGTCTTGCAGTTCCCGAAAACCCTTCCTCTTTGACACCTACCTACCTCAACGCTCACTCCAAGCAGGAGGTCACTAGCAATCGAAACGAAGTTTTAATTGATGATGTCAGTTTTTCCTGCTAGTTGATGAAGGAAAAAAAGCCTTACGTTCCCCAAACTAAAGTAATATTTTGCACAGCTGAAATGATATATTTTATTTCCCTGACAATCAAGATTCCTTCCCATTGCAAAGCCCAGGAGAGTTCTACAAGGGAGAGTTCAGCGCATCTTTTCCTACCTCCATCTCCAAGGGCAGCTTTGCCTCATTTTGACATAGGAAAGCAGTTGAAAGACTGAAATTTCATCTCAAATCACATCTGTGATGGAGAAAAAAAAAATTTGCAGTGCTAACACTCTGTTCCGGGTCAGGTCGGTGCTGCTAATGAGAGAAATGTGAGCTCTTGGCCAGCATTAAAATCTCTTCAGAGGGATGCCATTGGAAAGGACTCCCCAAAGCGTCTGTTTGTATTTTGTTCACCTGAGGGATGGATGCAAAGGGAAACGGGCTATGATTTGTCAGAGAGCTGCTATTACTGTCTGGCCTCCTTGGTTGGAGCTGATGAGTCCCGGCACCGCAGCGTGCGAGTGACCTGCCACGCTCCGCAGATAAACACAGATCCCGAGCAGCGTGTCGAGGGAAGCCACCCAGCAAGGGGTGCTTGGAATTTATCATTTATGAATAGTAATGGGCCTGCCACGCAGCTCAACCGATACTTACCGCTTTGCTGTTTGCATATAAATACAGAGGGGAGAGATTAGGACCTGCTGAAAGCGGGGAGAGGAAGACACGGCACGCGGAGAAGGCTGCATCGCCGTACAGCCGCTGGCAGCTGTGACCTGGGGGAGGAGGTGAGTTATGGTTTCTGACAGGACACCCTGGACATGCACAGGAGCCCTCTGGTGGGTCCTTTCTCTCTGGGGCAAGAAAGGGCATAGACAGAAGTTAATGGACTGGCTGAGCCCTGTCTCATCCCTCTGCTCAGGCAAGGTCTCTTCCAGCCTTGAACAAATCTGCTAAAAGTGCCCCGGCGTATGAGGCCACATGAATGCCAGAGGAGGGAGGGGGCATCCCAGCCTTCATAATACCCACACCCAGCAGCAGCGGTGCTCAACCAGCCTGGGATTGCTCACGGTCCGGTCCCGGCAGCCCGGAGCCTGGTACAGCCCGATTGAACTTGCCTCTCCATGGGACTCTACCCCTGCGGCCAGGCTGCCGCCGCCGAGACTTGCTCTCACGCCTCACCATCCTGGAGCCGGTGGAGCTGTCAGTCCCCGGCAGCCACTCACGTTCTGCCCACCTCTCCGCAAATTGCGAAAAAGGAGCCAGGTGAGAGCGAAGGCAGCTCCCTCCCACCGGGATGGTGTGGTCTGGGGTGGGAGTCCTCCGCTCTCAGAAAGAAGTGGGTACAACAATAGGAAAGGGAAGGATAAGATTTTTCCAGGGATGGCAGCAAAGCCAATACAGCTGTATCCATGCGGATTTTAACCAGCCCTCCTCCCTCAAGGCTAGGGATGACTTCTCCCAGTCCTACCGCCCTGCAAAGGAAACTGAGGCAGAAAGCACCGGGGCAGCTGAGCTGTCATATTCCAGCGTGCCTATCACCCGCATACAAGCTACGTGTGCTCATTTGTGTGTGTTTGTATTTACCCTCCCAGGGAATGCAAGAGGAGCTCATTAAATAGCGTGACAAATAACTTCTGTCGCTGTCTATTCCATTGTTTGTGTCTCTAAAATGTTTGCGTGTGCTACTTTGGGATATGCAGTCAGGCCCCATTGAGCACACGAATGGGCAAGTATTAGAGCTGTAAAGCACACCTTGGATTTGCCATCTCTGCAACTCACTTAATTAAGGGATCTGTATCCAGAAAGCAGAAAATGCACATTTCTCATTACAAAAGGTGAAATTTCTGAAATCCATTAGATACACAGTAGGATAAAAATGTGCAAGGTTCCCACACACTGCTATGTCAATGCATCTTGTTCCCCTTCTATAATACCCCCCGCTAGTCTGAGCAAAAATCTTCCAATGCATTTCTGCTGACGTGCCTCAAAGCTCAGCTCTGACGCTCTGCTAATCCCAGCCAGCCTTCCCTCGACATTTTTACAGTACGGCCCTATGCTGATGGGCCGCAACTTTTGCTATTCAAAGAAATAACAAGGACGAACCAGCTCCTTGGGTCCCACGCTCAACGAACTGGGGCAAACCATGTAACAGATATCCACATGGGGAAAAGCCCCCCAGAAACGTGCCACGTGCTGTATAACAGGCTTTAAACGCTCTCTCCTAAACTGAAGGCTGCAGTAAGAGCCTCAGCTATAAAGTAAGGAGGAAGAGAGCAGAGGGAATGCAGGGCATGACAATAACTTAGATCCCAGCAGTAATTTAGGTGTCCCCAGTTCTGGCAGCACTCCGAGGGTTTATATCAGATGTGGTATGTCAGGAACTTAGAAGGGAGAGACGGAGGACGAGCCAGTACATGGCTTTGACAGAGCCCTTTGATTCCCGCGTGCCTCAGTTTCCCCAGCTCTTAAACGGAGATAATGACACCTCTCCCCTGGTGAAGCGTTTTATCTCCGTGCCTGAAAAAGGACATAGTGAGGAACTATTGCAGGTGCCGAGGAGAGCACCACCTACGTACAAACAGTTTTGCAAGTGTCTGGAAAGGAGAGATGATGATAAAAAGTACAGTTTCCAGCTGAGGTGTCTCAGTACTGTTGTACCTCTGTGTTTGAGAGCTGAAACCAGGGCTGCTTCCCGTACGTGAAGATCTCCCAGAGGATCACCCCGAAGCTCCAGACGTCACTCTCTGTTGTGAACTTCCTGTACATGATGCTCTCCGGAGGCATCCAGCGGATAGGCAGCATGGTGTGTCCTCCAACCTGGGTGAGGGCAAAGGCACAAGGAAATCTGAGTGAGGAGAGCCCTGAGGAAGGGGTCAGCCCTGACGTGGACAAGCTCAGGGCCCCCCTGTGTGCTACATCGCCACGGAGCCGCTCAAAAAAGCTGGGCTGGCTACTGCCTCCCTGACCGCCCATGGGCTTGCCCGCCAGTCCCACCTGGTTAACATGATAGATAGGGAGTGAAATGTATCAAGATAAATGATGTCCTCTCCTCCCAAAATGGGCTTGTAAAGAAATCAAATGACAAAATGCCAAGAGCATACTCCAGCCTTACCGTCTGATAAAGCAGAAGGCAAGGCAAGAAACAGTGTTCAGCAAAGCAGTGTGCTGAGTTTTGCAGGGCCTCAGTGCTCTGCGGCGGCCTCCAGAAACACGGCGTGAGCTTTGTCCCCCTCTTTGGTAAGGTTTTCTGAAAGCGATGCACAGGCATCCGCACATCACCTAATTGCATGAAAGATTTTGCGCTCATAAAACTGTGCTACAGGCCTTTTCAGAGAGTGCTTTGAATATGTAAATGACTGCAGGACCGCACTGCAAAAAGGCGGTCTGTTTGTAAAGAACGGGCTCTTACCGGCAGGGATGTGCCGGAGGCAGGAAAGCCAGCCCCATTGGAGAGTTTGGAAATGGAAGAGCCCATGGGCGAAGTCCCGTTGAGGTATGCCGAGCCAGGGAAAGGCACCTTCTCTGCCAGGGTCTACCCTTCTCTAAGGCACGTGAATCCAGAAGGTGGATACATGCCAACGGTTTGAAAGCAGATGGGTTTACCTTCAGATTCACTAGAGATTTCTAACCAAGTGTCTCTGAGCGGGACAAGTTTTTCTCTGTTCTGTCCTTCTACATAAGAAGCACCATCTGTGGGGAAACAGCTAATTGATAAGAGCAGCCGGCGCTGGAAGCGGTATGGCTGCACGTCTCCAGCACTTGTTTCTGCTGAGGGTGAAGTGTCCGAGGTTGTAGTGATGATGAGAAAGAGTGCTTTTGTGGTGCTGCTTGGAAAACTGCTTGTCTCATTATGGGCACCAAAAAAACCAAGTGCTAATAGCTTTGTAGCACTGCGACTGAATCAAACAGGCAGAAACCTCTCTGGTCCTATGACGGATCAGGGGAGAAGGTATCCGGTATCTGGGTTGCCAGCGTATGTGTGGCTATTCAAAATGATGAGATTGTTGTGCTCGCTTGCAAGAAAACATTCCTTGTACAAACAAAAGCTCTCCTCTGAGTTGCCAGTTTTCCCAAGCTCCCACAGATTTCTTTGCCTGATGAAAGCAGAAGTAGCGTGGGGAAGGGTCGGCACGGAGACACACTGCAGTGCCTGGAAGCAAGAGGGACAGTGCTGGGGAGGTGTGTTGGAACAGGGTGTGAAACGGGAATGATGCTCAGCGGGCTTTCTGCAAGGAGGGTGCGAGTCAGACTTCTCTGGGGTTTGACAGAATCTGGACCCGGGTTTGCAGTGACTCAGAGGTCTCCAAACCAGCCCTTTTTCTAACTCTGAAACAGTCTCTTCCTACAATAAAAAAAAAAAAAAAAAAAAAAAAAAAAAAAAGAGAAGCAATTTTAAAGGTCTCAGGAACATCTTTCTTTCCTGAGCGCAGAGGTGCTCAGAACTGTGATGCATGGAGGAAAAAAGCTCATTGCAGCCTCCATTTAGAGACGGCTTGGCTGGCGTGTTCTCAGCTTGCTGCTCTCAACTCCCAAGAATGTTCTCCCATAATGGAAATGGAAATATGCTTTTCTTTGTCTGTTCCTTTGAAACCCTGGCTGCAATTCTAGCTCCTTCCTGCATTTCCAGCTTTTACAAGTTGCTTTCCCTTCTTGTGAAGGGCTCTGAGGAAATGTTATCGACAGAACAGGACATACATCAAACTTGATTGTTGCAAAAACTGTTTTGTGCTAATGCTTATTTTGTTCTCCTTTAAGCAGCACTAACTCTTCAGTTTTCCAGCAAATCTCAAAATGATTACTCTCTACATTTGCAGTATCCTGAACCTTGCAGGATCATTTGGGATTACAGGTAGTACAATGTATTGAGCGCACTTTAACTCCCTTTTGAATAGGTCTTATGGCAGTTCAGAACATCTGAACCAGGTCCTCAGCTTACACAAAGAGCATTACAGCCGTACTGCTTGACTGGGAGGGCCCTGATTTACACCACTTGAGGATCTGGCCCTGAAAGCACAGCAGAGAAGCCAGCAGTCCCATCCCAGTTCTAAGAAGCTAAAATAAAGTCATGGTCTTTGGTCTCCTCTGGACACATCCTGGTGAAGAGCTGCCAGTAAAGCGACATACACAGTCAACAGCTGTCCCACGGACGTGGAGTCCAGGGTCTGCCAAAGCATTCCTCTCAGCCCTGTATGTCATGTGTCACATACCTTTTACTAAAAATTAAATCTAGTAATAATTAATAATCAAAATAATTGGGGGGGGGGGGAGGAACCACAAGCAATGCCCCCCCGAAATGTATGGATTCCATAACATGGCTCAGCTACGCTCATAGATAAGGAGGTATTCTTTGCAGAGGTATTCTTTACATCTCGAACAAGATGCTACATGTTTAAGAGCAAATGTTGTCTGGCACCTACGAGCTAACTCTAAGCAGAACCGTCATCCCTTAAACTCTACCATAAAACGACTCCGATGTCTAGCCTAGCACATCAGGCTGACTGTTCCATTCTAAAGCATCGCCTTCAACTACCCCTTCCTGCTCCCCTCACAAACTGATTAGGATTAAAATTCCCATTTCACAGACGAGAAAACAAATGCAGGAGGGCAGGGAGAGGCCCTGCTCTGAAGCTGTATAGTAAGTGAACACTAAGTCGAGTCTTCCTGGTCTGCAGTCAGCTGTACCCTGTTATTTGCTGACGTAGCAAAACGATTTAGAGCTGAGCACAGAGGGATTGTGCTACTGATGCCATAGGAAGCGGAGTGTGTCCGGGGTGACAGAAATCCTTTGCATAACATGTAGTGGCTGTGATCTGTGTTACGCCGGCGTAGACTTGTACGTGATTCCCATGGCTACATACTTCTTTTACAGGACCAGCTGTTGCCAAAAGCTTAAAAGTAAAATGATGCTATTAAACCAGGCTAAAAAAAAAAGAAGAAGAAGAAAAAAAAAATGATGCTGTTTTTTTCTTTTGCAAAGCCAGTTTACGTGGCATGTCCTTGGCTCTGGAAAGAGTTGTTAGCAGGTCTTCAGACAGAAGCTGAAGGTTTGCTTCAGTCAAGACCCTTTTTTGCTCAGAGCTGGGCCTGGCAGGTTTCAGAAATAAGTGACCACGCAGGACTGATGCCTGTCAGGAGCATGCTACTTCGGAGTCCTTTCTAACACAGTCATGTCATCTTCCCACTCCACCTTCCTCCATTCCCGTTGGGAGCCAGGGATGAGGGAACCCAGCCACCCTGCAGGTTCATCTTCTAAAGCCAGTTCTAAGGGTGAAATGTCCTCAAACAGTGGCGTTGCAACAGCCCCCCTGGAGACACTCCACAACCTGGAAGAGGGATTTGCTTTCAAGCAAATAAGGCAAGTAAATCCTCTTCTCTTCCTCCCTTTAAATCCTATGATGCTGCCAAGCCCGCCCTTTCTCCTTGTTATTTTAATGCTTCATGGACCTGCAGACTGGCCTCTTTATCCCATTGCCATGGCTGTCTAGCTTTGCTTGACATTTTGAGCTCTCTAACTTTCTCTCCCTGGATCAACTCCCTGTGCCCACGTTGACATGTTATTCCCACTGCTTTGCTCTTTCAGTTTGCAGTACTATCCTGGTAATAAATAGAGCAATCAGTGCATATCCTCTGAGCAGCTAAAGATTCCTTCTTCTGTCTCCATTTCAAGATCACAGTATCACCTACTCGTTCCCATCCCTTTCTAACGGATACTCCCAAGTGCACGACTGGGTCTACAGCCACATGTTTCTGATACTCCAGGGCACGTGGCCTCTGCTCTGAAGCCTCATTACACATCCAAGCCCGTAGACTTGCAAGATAACGAGCCCCTCCCTTTGAGCAGCTTATTGCTGTATTAGATATGAACCTCAGGGAGCTGGGGGAGGTTCGTGAAAGGCCAGCGTTAATGGCCATTAGGGAGAGAGATAATTACTTAATGCTAGTACAGCACTTTGACGATGTAAAGCTATATAAGTGCTATGTACAAGTAGTATTATAAGGTTTGAGGTTTGTCTGCTAGCAAGGAAAGCTGGTGTCTGGGGAAAAAAATCTCCTTGTCCCAGCTTTCTGAATGACATGCAGCTGATTAGGAAGAGAAAAGATGACATGTTATCCCCCAAAGACTTCAACAGTACAGCAGCAGGTTGTGCAGCAGCAGTGTTCAGCGAAGCCTGTGCAATATATCCACAGTTTGGGCCACTAACAGAGATAACATGAAAAAAACGGAGTAGGGCTGAAAAACCCTCATGAGAACTTTGGACTGGTGGGAATCCACATCCTAACACTTTAAAGACAGCTCTTGGTGAGCAGCCCTGTTTTCCCCCTCCTGGCTCACATACTAGCCCCAGGGCTGTAGCCCCAGGTAGTATTCACAGTAGCCCCAAGTAGCTGGAGAAACCCGCTGAAGGTTTCTTCATGGAGCTCAGCTAAGAATGGAATTTGGTCTCTGGCATACTTTAAGGCTGTGTTTTATTTTCCTTTTTGTGCAGTTTTCTTCCCAACTTTGAAATAAAATAAAAATTAAATCAGCACTTTCTGTTTTCCTTGGTCATTTGACATTTGCTTTCCAAGATCGCTTGACAGCTTTCTTCCTGTTCCTGGCATACTTCAGGGAGGCTCTGCTCCTGCCTTGGGAAAGTCACAAGAACAACCATAGGTGTCTTCATATGGTGCAGCGTTATTTGAAGTTCCCTGTTGTGTGCAAGAAGCTGGAGTTTGTGCAGAATCACTTAGCAGTAGTGGAGACCTTGGCACCATTTCTCTCCAGGAAAATCTACTCAACACTCAATCCAGTTGACCTGGTGATAAGACATACATTCTCCAATTGCTGTCTGTGTTCCTGCTGCTGTAGGTAGGGATGACCCGGGATCTTTAATTGCAGACCTGGCTGTCATCCCAGGCCGGGCTGCGCCAGGACATATGTCCTTTAGACCTCAGTTCTACGAGCTGGGTGATCACCGGAAGGTACTTAGCTCTGAGCCTTCCCCCAGCAGCCAGATGTACATCCCCATCAGGCCACATTAATTCCTGCTGTGGGCAGGATGTGTTACTCAGCAGTTCTGGACAGCTTTGTAGGAATAAGAGCCACAGGTCGTTGGATCACCCGAGAGGACGCAAGGACAAAAAAAAAGCCATGCAAGCAAGAAGCAGCAAAAGCTTCTCTGTTTGTCTGGGTTGAGCTCTTGGAGAAAACCAAACAAAACTTCTGTAGGTCACGCCTTTGTGAGTCACAGTTTGTCAGATCAGGTTGGGGCACGCGAAGGTGTCTTCTCAGGGGCGAGGCCAAGGGCAGTACGTGCTCCTGGCCGGGTCTCCAGGAGGAGACGCTCCTTCCCTGCCTTCAGCGCTGGATCCAGCAGCACTGAGAGACATTTCTCTATCAATCAGATGCGCCAGTATTTTGCCTGTGTGAGCCCTGACAGATTCCTGGGCACCTTTTACAAAGCAGAGGGATTAACTCTGACGTGCCAGACCGAGCTGAGCTTTGCTGAACGTTAGCTGTCCCACAGTTCATAGCTCTGTCACCTTACCAGGCTCTTAAGTATCCAAGTAGTTTACATCACAAGTAGCTGAATTTAAGTGCAAGTTGTGACTGGATGCACTTCCCAAATACTTTGCTTCTAATTTCCTTTCAGCTTACCCAGAAAGAAGGGTGCAAGCTATATCTGAGACTGCACCATTGCCGGAATTACTCTGGCCCCAAAACACCCCCAAGGTGTTCTCCTGACTGAAAGGCATCGTGTGTTATGGCCGTACCACCCCCAGGCTGAGCCTCTTCTAAGAAGTGATTCAGAAGCCGTCAGTGCCAACTCCTCAGCGTAGCCCTGTCCCTGCCTTCAGGTCTTGGGCCTCTGCTGTCCCTGCTGCCACAGCCAGTACTGAACGTGAGTTTAAAACCAGTCAAAAAAAAAAAAAAAACACCCAAAAACAAAAAGCCTCTTCCGCACATTTTGACTCACTTGACTTACTGTGTCCTCACCACGCAGCACTCTGCATGTGTCTGCTCCACTTTCTGCCAATGGTAGATCTGATCCTCTCCTAATCCTCCTTCTCTGCACCTCACCATCTCCTCCGCTGCAGGCTCCGGCGGTGCCGCGGCGTGGGGCTTGCTGCTCCCCTGCGTGCCAGTGACTGAAGACGTCTCACAGCAGTTTGCAAGGGATCACAGAGGATTTTTGGAGATTTACGGAACACACAAAGCACCCTGTAGCTGTTTCTCTTGCTTGCATGGAGCTGTGCTGGATGTCCCAGCCTTGCCCAGAGCAGGGGAGACGCAGGTCGCCTGCTGCCGGAGGGGAGAGGGTTGGACGTACCCAGAGAGAGCACGGGGAAAGGAACCAAATGTCCCCGTCGTGAGGTGATGTAAGGAGCCAGATGGACTTGCTCAGGAGCAGGAAAGACTGACCAGGCAGGGTTAACGCGCTACTGAGAAGAGGGTGAGACCTTCCTGCTGTCAGTAGGACTGTTTGGCGAGGGACTGTTTGTTCCCCCCAGATGCACATACTGTGTTTAAACATGAGTCTAAAAATAAAGCCTGCCATTGACATTGTTTTTCCTTACTTCATTTAACAATCTAGTTGCTTTATGACCTGTAATTCTGCATCACATTGAATCAAGCGGTGTAATTTGCAAGCAGGGACAGCGGCCTTTCTCCCCCTTCCCCTCATCTCTGCTCCGCTGCCTGTGTTTTAATCCCACGGTTTTCAGCATTCCTAATGAGCCATTAACAAGCTGCCAATTCCTTATGCAAATGAGGGGGGGCAGACATGGAGGGGTGGCTGTAGCTAGAGGTAAATTCTGCTACCTCAAAACGGCCTGAGATAAATCACTGCTGTTCTAAGAGCTGCCTGTACCCAAGAGTCCTCTCAGTTATATTATCTGCCATCTAAAAATGCCAGAGGTAATGCAGAGGATGGTTAAGAAAAGGAAAACAGAGGAGTAATCGCACATATATTTTTAATTGTGTTTGCCAATAATCTATTTGGTGTGCTCCTTACCACGGTTCACCCCTTCTCTTTTCTTCCCAGAACTCAAAGCAGCAGCGCCCACTGCTAGGAAAGGGCTGCACGACCAGCCTGCAGAGGAACAAAGGCCAGTTTCTCATTTTCATATAAGTGAATGCTCCAAAATCCACGATCTCCAACATCGGAACATAAACTATGATGAATCCCAGCCATGCCTCATTCAGCTGGGGGAAGACGTGGCAGCAGAGCAGCTGTAGTTTGCAAAGCACCTAGTAAAGCGGTCAGTGAGGCCACCACCAGGTCCTAGCAGGTCCTAAACCCCTGTCCTAACAGGAGCTTTCCTAGGTGAAGGAGAGGTGACCAGCCTCCTGATCCCCTGGGCGACCTGCTGAAAGATTCTTGTGGCCCAGAATGAGGATGACCCACACTAGGATCTCAGACAGCAGAGGAAAGTGGTAGTACTGGGGAAGGATTCACTGGTGGGAGACCCAGTGGCTTCCCAGGAGTCCCACTGCTTGGCTGTGGGTTGGTACTGGGCAGCCGTGCAGAGGGGTGCATGCAGATGGTGGCCTCTGCGGTCTTCTGCACCGCAGCCACCCCATGGGCACCACATCTAGGCTGTTCAAAAGCTACCAACTAAGCCACCTTTCTCCTGGTCACTGCCCAGATCATAGAATCATAGAATCATAGAATTGTCTAGGTTGGAAGAGACCCTTGGGATCATCGAGTCCAACCATCAGATAAGAGCAGAGCCCGAGAAGGCCACTAAACCCATTCAAACTACAGCCGTCAGATAGTTTGTCAGGCACCGTACGGGTTTAGCAATTTGTCTCCACCAGGCTGGAGACCCTTGCCCCCACGACACCCTTTTTTAGGACAGGTCTGCTCAGAGACATGCAACACCCATGAAACAGCACAGCTGTCAGCTGGTTCCAGCTTCAAAGGGGATCTGTAGTCTGCAAAGACTGCATGTGCCAACAGAAATCGTCCATGACTGATCTGCATTATCATTTTGCAGTGAGCTGGTAATACTACAAGAAGTGTTTAATAGCTCAAAAGCTAATCAGATAGAGGCTAAGTTAAACCATCATGATGCAAGAAACGCGTCCATCAGCATTCTGTTCTTTTGGCGATGCAGAGAATGAAAATCAGCTCAGCTTCTGGCTTCGGAAAGTAAGAAGATTTGACCAATAAATCTTAACATAGCGATATAAAAGCAAAGTCTCAAAATGGCCTGAGAAATACAGCTTAGGAAATAGGACCAATAAAGCACTTGCATGTACGATCACTCTATGCTAAAATGCTTTCAGATCAGTATCTCATAATCTCCCCTTCCATCGTCCCTCGCTGTCCTGACAGTGCCTCCCCTTTGGAGTCCCCTCCTCCATCCTTGTCTGCAGCCAGAGCCGTTCCTGACTGACGACTATACATGACTTAGATAAGGCTCCATGACTTAACTTCTGGATGGCGGATGATCAGTTCAACTGCCTTGGCATTAATCATAATAATATTCAAAATTCATTAGGCTGGACTGTTTGGAAATCTATTTCTTGTTAACGTCAGATTCCCTGAGCGTAGGCCTGGCAGCATACAGACGGCAATTTAGTACAAGGCAGGGTACGGGAACTCCCTATAGCAGCAGTCCCTTCCTTTACGTGCAGCTGGACCGTGACCTGGCAGCTCCCGCCTGGTTTGTCATTTGTGAAGCTCCTTAAGTAGCAGCGAAACACTGGGAGCCGTGCTGCCTGTTGGCTGATCCAGGGGCACCTATAGAAATATATAGCCGAGTAGGGAGTTTTTAAGGGGGAAGGTTAGATGCTCAGATCTGCACCCACAAATCTTAATAGTATTTTTTTGTACGTAAACACTGGGCGGGCAACCCAGAGGCTGCTGTGCACAGTCGTGGTACGGAGGTACAAAAATAGAAACCCGTTCCTTGCTTTCCTGAAAACTTACAGTGCTTTAGATGGGAGGATGGGGCCTCAGTGCTTTACCAAGATGGAAAACTTTCAGCAATAAAATAGCTGGATCGTTCCGTCCAGGCAGTTTCCCGCAGGCCGATTGAGGACGGTTCCCGATGGTGCGCTTCCTAATGGCGTATTTGGCCTGTTTAAGTATTTTGGGTGACGGTGCTTTCCTTCAGGTACAAGTTCTCACCCCCTCCAGTCGAACAGCGGTTTCTCAGCAGGGAAACATCACAGAAATACAGAACAACTTCAGAAGCTGCATACGCTTTCTCTCCTAATGAAGGTAGTCCGGGCACAGATGGCATCTCAGAGAAACACGTTGCAAGCCGCGTTAAAATAAAGAGCTCATCATCGGAGGCTGCAGTGTCACACCTACTAATGATGTGATTAAACTCATCAGTGCCGGTGGGAAAGCTGTGCCAGCTCTGGCACTGCTGAACGGAGAGCTGCATTTCACGGCAGAGGCAAACCCCAACCACCCCCACCCCCCCCCCCCTCCCGAGTTAGGCCACCATAGAGACACACATTGAATATATGATGCTAATGGCTAAACTTCCTCAGACCTAAAATAGGGGATGTTGTCCTGGACGGGCCCTTCCCATGCCTGCCTGAAGCATTCCCGTCAAAAGGTGGTGTGGCACGTAGAGGATAGGCTGGAGATGGTGACAACAGCCAAAGAGGTACAGGTACGGGAGAAGAGAGCGACTGCACCCGTCTGAGCTCGGCTGCGATGGGGGACCAGCAGCATCAGCGCTGGGAAGCGGCAGAACTAAAACCAGCCACAGCCAAAATGGTGGCACGCCCAGAAGGTGAGGCTGGGGTTTGGCTGCGGGATTCTGCTGGCCCACAAGCTGAATTTGAAAATCTGAAGGACTCAAGCATTGCATCCTCTTCTACTCCATTCTCCCGAGACTTTCTGTGCACTGAAGTTTCCTCCATTCTTTATCAAGTTTTCCAGATGCCCTTGAGTAGGACAGACTTGCTGGAGTCCCGTGCATTTTAACCACTGTGTTAAAATTCTTCCTCCCTATTTATTTAGCCGGGAGCGTAAATAAATAAGCAGACGCACAAACACAGGAACCTGGTTCCTAGATGCCATTAGAGCCCTCGAGCACTAAGCGGCCATCGCAGACATCGCTAGGTGCCTTCTGCTCCCTTCCCCTCAGCCAGCCAGACCCAGTGAGCCCCAGCCTCACCCCAGTGAGCCGCGCTGGGACCATTTCACAAACCCAGCACCCGGTAGGACACATCTGACTGGTTTTGCCGTAATATAGGACTGCTTCTAGACAGTCAGCTCTCCAAACCAGGAGAGTTTTCCTGGAGGAGTCTCTAGCCACCAGCTCTCCATTAGGGCTAGCCACAAGAGGAAGGACGGAAGGAGAAAGTGAGTCTAAAGAAACCACTAATGTTCTGCAGCGTCTGAGAGGATGAATGACCCCTGCAGACATATGCCGAGCAGACAGGACAGTCCTCAATTATGTCACTGTTGGAGCATTTACTTCGAGGAGAAACGTGACTACAAATGCCGGGCTTAAAGCCTTGGCTGGTTTCGCCGCCTCCGGATGAGCTGCCCTACCCCGAGAGCGTTAGGGGTGTGTACGCAGCACGCACAGGCAACGACACGCACGTCTGCGTACGAACCAGCTTTAAAGAGAAAAAAAAAAAAAGAGCTGAAAAAAAAAAAAAAAGCCCTGTTTAATTTCAATCTGCCCTCTTTCCGTTGTGAGAGAGGGCCCTAAAGGATTTGCTAAGGTATTGACGGGTGCCGATCCGTACATCCCAGCGGGCACCCCGCAGCCTCCCTCAGGAATTCACAAGCAACTCTTGCCTACAGGATGGAAATTTCCTGCTTGCCACACCGATTTTCCCCAGCCTCATCCTCACTGCCTTATCCCTGTGCTAACTTCTCTATACTTCTCTCAACGTTTTCTAACTTTCAAGCTCACAACTTTGTAAATATTTGCAATCAGGCAGCACATCTCCCCGCTCTGGTCATTCTTTAGACAAACTATTTACATACAGCTCTTTCTATCCTCAGCGATCAATTGCTTCACACCGTCTTTGTTTCTGCTGCAGCTCTCCAGACACCGTCGAGCTCATGGATACCCTTTGTGGGGCTGAGCCAAGGGCACGTGGCTGTGTAATAAAAGAGTATTTAAAATAACGATTGCTGTAGAGGCACCCCCTTTGCTCTTTGACTTGGGTTCTTTACATGGACGGCTTCAGAAGAGCGTTTGTTTCACTGGGACACTGAAAGCTTGCTCGGGAGCTGCCACCCCACAAGGCGCTGCGCTTGGCTCGAAGAGGACAGGGGTTATAAAGATAAAATGCAAAGTGGTCTGGGGCGGGCACAATCTCACTCTGCAGCGGTACTTGCCGTATATTGATCAGAACCGGCTCGCTGCTTCATTACCCACCCGAGAGGTGCGATGAGCTGCTACTGGAATTTGTGCTTGACAGCCAAAGGCAGGTCTCATTCTTCAAAATGCTCCACGAGCAGGGGGTTGATTTGGGTGGGTGCGAAAAGCGGAGGAGAGCAGTGCGGAGCAAGAGGCAGGGAGGCAGCAGGCACGGGCGGCGTGTCCCGCCACCCACCCCTCCTCCTGACCCACGGGGCATCCCCGCTGCCGCATCCCACACGGCCCCGGGGGCACCATCCCCCGGGGCAGGACCCAGCGGCCACGCAGCTCTGCGGCCTCAGCAGTGTCCGCCGCCGCTGGCGAAGCTCTCCCCGCTGAAGCTTGAAGAGCGGCGGCCGTTGCTGCCGGTCAGCCCGCAGCCTCCCGGCACGCGTGGCTCCCTCTAAGCCCTCCTTTCTCTTTTGGCTTTCCCGCATTTCCTGGACAAACTGCTCTGGTTTATTTTCCTCCCTCTCCCTGAGAGGTACAGGTGGCCTTGCCGCCCTCTCATTGCGCATCCCCTCCCTTGAATTTTAAACTATTTAAGAGCTTTAAATGCACCTAATGAGGTTTCAATCTGCACTTTGCTGCCATCCCTCTGCTTCTCTGACACCGGGAAGAAGAGTGGTTTGGAAACCTACTGCAGACTTCCCTGCGTTGGAGGTCTAATTACACGCTAACTGGTGACCTTGTAAGTAGAGGGTAATCTGCTGTGTCATACCGGGGTAAATTATCCCGGTACTTCTGTCTTTTCCACTGTAGCCTTCTGCAGAGATGGAAATACAGCTGGTTAAACGGTAATTAATCTTTGAACCCTCTAACACTTGTCCAAGCCAGTGAGGAGTAACCAGCAGAAACCCACTGGCTCCGCGTGGGGCAAGGGACCGGCTCAGGGGCCACCGCTCTGGGGGTATCTGGTGTCACCTGGCCAAAGCAGGGGCCACATTGTCACCCAGTCTCTCCTGGGCATGGGCTGCTTCCTCAGAGCTGGATGCGGCTGCCTCCTGCCTGCCCTGCATTAGGCGTCGCTTATTCCGAGGGACACATCCAGAGTCACGTGCAGGAGGAAAGGGGCACCAGGGGCATGCGGAAGCCCGAGGGGCACAGCCACCCGCCCTGTCTGTGCCAGCAGGATGGGGCCAGAGCGGCTCACTGGTGATGGGGGTGAGCCGTTGGGAGCGCTTCCGTACCCTCACCGCGAGGGAGGCGCGCGGGAACAGCACCAACGCTTTCCTCTGCAACCATCCAAACCAGCCAGGCACAGCCCCAGGCATTCACCCCGCAAAACTCCAGGAAAACCAGCCAAGAGTTCCGCTTTCTCCCTCCCCACTGTGAGATGCACTTCGTTCCCTGCCACGCTAACAGCCTGTCACCCCGGGGCTGGGGGCCGCCTCTCCGACCCCTCGTACCTTCATGGCAACGAAATATATTTGCATACGTTTTAGACCCACTGACATCGTTCCCTCTGGAGAGCTTCAGGTTTTTATAGTAACCACGGTAATGATTTTCAGATTATAGACTAATATTTTAATTTGTTAGGAACGTTAAGGTGGGCACTGTAGGATTCTTATGACACTTAAATAGTGCTGAAAAAAAAAAAAAAAAGGAAGGGGGGGGTTCTCAGTGCATTTCTTTTCCTAACAGGAGCACTGAAATAGAAAGTCAAAATCCCACACGCTGGTACCGAGATCAGCTCTGACACCTCCCCTCCGTGCCTGTTTCACTTGAATACCTGCCAAGTTAAATAAGCAAACACGGGATTTCGGCGTCCTAGTTGCAAACCTGGTTTTGTCAAAGTGAACGCTCCTCCTTAGTCACTCTGGCCATGCTGCGCGGCCGTGACCCCATCTAAGCGTGTAGGACCCCGCGTGCCATTGCCCTCTGAGGGCTGGGTCACAACTAATGGATGCTGCAACGGGTAACGCAGCGGGTTTGCCCCTCTGCCTATACTCTATTTCTCCCCCTCCGCCCATTCATTGTCGCTCTGATTAAGTAACCAGACAAGACTGTCAAGTCATCGGTCTCGAGTGTCCCATCATTTCCATGACATGCGACACACGCTGTGTGCCACAAGGCAGACTGCTGCACCAGCCCCTTTCCTCCGGCTGGGTAGCAATCGCGTGGTTTGGAGTGCATCAGACTGCACTGAATAAAGCAGGGGCATTTCGGAGGAGGCAAGTTGCCCCAGTAGCTCTATGGGTTGGTATGGCTGAGAGCTCCGGGCTTCCTTTCCTAACCTGTAAAATGGGCCAATGCAACTCACTGACTTCTCAAAGATGCTGTGCAGGTAAAGGCTGGCACGGTAAAGCGATGGATGGCACGGAAAAGCCTGCCAAGAATGGGAAAAATAGCCAAATGTTTAGCTCAGGGTTAGTTATACCTGGCAAAAGAGACAGAAGGTTACACAATGAACATGACGGAGAAGAATAGCAAAGAATTTCTTTTGTTCTGTGAGTACTTTTGCCTTGTACCTCAACTGGATCATGCAAGATTAACGGCAGGTGATTACGTAAAGTCTGTACTACACGGCAGAGGCAAGTGTGAGCTCAGGGCTCCCCATTATCATTACCTGGCCTTGCACGTTCCCTTTTGCAACCTCAGCTTTTTTTTTTTTTTTTTCGTGGCTAGGATTTCTGGGTGGTTATTTTAAGAAAACTGTGTTAAATTTCTTGCTGCTGTGCCAGGTACCTGCTGTTTAACAAACGGGCCATGACTAAGCATAGACTGGAAATTAGAAGCATCTACGAGTTAAAGCAATGAGATTCTGGGACTGTCTTCCCTTAGGAGCCCATTTAATAGTGGTGCTTGATTATGAAAAGGATAAAACTGATGTGATTGATGCAACAGGGGATTGGATTTGATGATCCAGGGAATCCCTTCCAGCCCTCTCTACTCCTAATGAATTTATTTTTTAAGGGAGGGGAGGGGAGATGCAGTGCTCTACTGATGGCAAACAACAGTGAAGCGTGTAGACACCTGCTGATGGCTAGCGGCTCTCCATCCCCAGATTTAACCACTTATCACCAAGGAGGTGGAGCAGGTCTCTCTCCTGGTTCTACCCATCCTAAACATACCAAGCAGAGGCGGGCGCAAGGATCCTACCTGCTTCTCTCCTTGCAGTGTCCAACTACTGAGGACTTCCACAATTCACTCTCCCTGAACCAGTACCACAAATGGCTCAGCTCACAGGGTCCCTATGTATTTCTAACGTACTTACCTGTCTCCCGACACCATAATGACTGCGTCCCTTGCAATCTTTTTTTTTGCATGTGAATCTCCTCAGCGAAGATGAGCCGGGATCACCTTTTAACAACGAGAAGCTGAGGCACAGAAGGACTAACTGAACTCCCGATGGTGACGCAGGACATCGGTAGCATGGAAGGGACCTGCAGCCCAGTCCGAGGCTGGGCTCTCACTGCTGGACTCTTCTTCTCCACGCGCCTAACTGGGCTCTCCCTTTCAGAACAGGAATAGCAGAGCAGAAAGCATTTTTCAGCCCAAGCATTCACTGGTCTGGGATTCCCGCGGTCTGTGAAGCCAAGGGGGCTGAGCTGGGGGTTTCTGAGGGCGCAGCGCGAGGTTGTTTCAGAAGGGATGCACAGGGAAAGTGGTTATGTTCCTTTTTCCCCCTGAGTAGTTTTAATTCTTTAATTCCTACTTGCTAATAAGATAAAATGCTGTGATTTCTGCAGGATCAAACGGTGCAGGATAAGCTAAGGGAGTTTATCAATTAGCATGCTTTCAGGGCTGGGAAAACACTAATAAAAAGAAGAACTAGGGTTGTAGATGACAGCTATTAATACGACCCAAGCATTACCTGCCATGACATTTTAGCCAAGGGGAGGCTGTCACGTTCGTTCTGGGCATGGCACTCTGATAGCGAATAAAAATCATAAATGAGAGGGCAAGACTTTTTCTTTCCAAAATGTGGCTGTTCACAGACACGTGCCACATTTCTCCAGGGCCCGATGCTGCAAATAATACCAGGTATAGCCCTCGTGTGTGTGAGCGCTCCTCTGGCTTCCCCAGGGATTGCTTGGAGCAGTGAGCGCTAAGCCCAGCGGTAAGTGGTTGCAGGATCAGATTCATAGCGTGCCAAGAATTTTGGATGAAAAGAGCTATAAAGAAGTCACATATTATTATGTCACATTGCAAAGGTCAACCCCAGTATTTGTTCTGTCATAAGGACATGATTGAAAGGCAAAAAAATAGTGTCAGGGCACAGGGGAAAATAATTTTTTAAAAACTGCCTTCAGGCCCGAGGATACAAAATTACATCAGTGCTTAGAACTAAATTCCCATCCACACCCCGCAATTCAATTTTGCCTCAGAAAGGCATAAACGTAACAAAATCACCTTTCAGTGGCGCGTCTTCTTATCCGCTGACATATCCCCTGTAAAATCAGCGATACCTAAACGCACACTCCCGTGTGATTCTGGCAACAGTCAGGAACTGCCAGGGCCCTGCTCCGTCACGCATCCCGGCAGGGCTTTGCGGGATCCACTCAACTGCTCAACACCACGTAGGCATTCCCTCAACCCCCATTGCCGCCCAGGCAGGAGGAGTGGTGGTGGTGCTGGGAGGAGGCTGGGCAGTGGGACAGCAAGTCCTTCATCACCTGGCCAGGAGCATAGACCTCACCTACCAATGGCACAGGGAGGCTGGGGTAACTGGATCCCAGTAATTTGTCACAGTCACGGCTGCTTTGCAAATTTTTATGTCCATCTCTCTGGGCTTGCTGGCACACGGAAGCTATTGAGAAGTGTGGAAGTCATCACTTTGCTGCCTTAACTTATGAGGGGTCATAACTGCTCTGCACAGACAGCATTTTGGGTGGATTAGCTTGATCCACTTCCAAAACAGACTCAAGCAAAGGCTCCCCAACTTTCTGGATCAACAGAGCACTTCCTTGTGTGCCAGCAGGAAAACCCCACAGGACAAACAAGTTCAATGTTTGCCCCTCTCACAGGCTTCTCCAGCTCACCTCCAGCAGCCTTGCAGCTTGCTGGCAGTGGCTTCGGCAATGCTGTGACAGTTGGGGACCCGCCGGGCTGAGCATCCCTACGCAGAGGCTCCAGCATGCAGCGGGCACAACGGGATGATGGCTCACCTCTGTGGGAGGGAGGGCAGGGCGAGCAGAGGTGTCACCAGCCCTCAGCTGGCTCACACGGCTCCCATCAGCCACCACCTTGGCAAACCCGAACTCCTTGGTGCTGCCAGAGCATCCAACCCATACCAATCCCTCACTGCCGCTCCTCCGGGAGAGGGATGGGAGCAGCAGTGGAGCAGTGATGGTTGACATCCACCCAGTCGCAACTGCAAGCGCCCGACCGGGCAGACACCGAGGCTGTGTCTAGACTAGCAGACAAAAGGCGTCAGGGCTGGCACGTGACGGTCCAACTGGTCAAATGGTCTGGGTTTAGTCCATGCCAATTTGACAGCATCCAAACAACTTTTGAGAGGACAACACAAGTCAGGGACGGTCCCCGGCGAGCGGTGCAAACGCCACCCTGCTTGGAGGCGCGGAGCGGTTGAGCTGCGCAGAGACAAACCATGCTGCACTCACTGCCACCAGAGCCAGGGGACAGCCCCCACCGTCCGCTGGTGCAGACACAGCCTGAACACCCACGGAGGAAGACTGCGCTGAGGACTTTTGCATTCATCCCATATTATCCCACCACACTGACAAGCCCCGGAGAGTTGCCACAGTAGAAACAAGTGCAGTTCCCATCACACGCGAGAGCCCCTTCGCTGCCAGACGCACTAGACCCGACCTAGTCCCGAAGCCGCTCGACCCCACGTGTCATTTCATGCTCAAGCGGCACCAGTCCCCCGCTTCCAGCTGCCCCAGGGGTCGAGATCCACTCACTGTTGCAGCTGCCGGCGGTGCCAGTCTCTGTCGCTGCCACGCTGCGCTGAACTGGCCCTTCGGACGCGGCCCTTCCTGACAGTGAATGGGTGAAAACAAGGGAAGGAGACAAACAAAAGAGAAGGGAAGGGTGAGAGAGGGAGGGAGGGATGGGGGTGATGAAGCAAGGGGACAAGAAGGGAAAGGGTATGTCTTTAACCGAACCGTACGTCTTTCACTGCCTACAACATCCCAACACCGCACAACCCTCGCTGCGAGGGCACGGGGCAGGTGAGACCCTCTGGCCCTGGTCACCACCACCTTGCACCCCACACCATCACCCGCACCAGTGCAGAGGGAGGGCAAGCTGGGCGAGAGTCAAGGGGACCTCGGCCTCCTGAAACTTCTCCTTGGACTGTGAAGCCACATCCCTTGGGGGATCCGGAGTCCCTCTCCAGACAGGAGAAGTTTTAGGAGGCTTGAGCGGTTCCTCTGTATCTGGTACTCAAGCATCCCGCTCCGTGCCCATTGCCAGCCCTCCTGGGCACGGCGCAGGGACACGTCTCCCTCTGCCAGCAGAACGACACCCAGGCCTGATGTCTTCACACAAGCAGGCTCAGGTTAGCCAGAGTTAAGGGCATCATTGGCCAAATGTCCCAGTGAGCAGCTGTAGATCACCCTACGCTTCCCCAAAAGTCTTTGTCCCATCAGTACCGTTGCAGGTTGGGGGAGGAAGAAAAAAACTCATCCCACAGCTTCCAGTCACCCGCAAAGCTGCCAGCGCTTGGAAAACTGAACCTTGGGAGGGGGCAAGGGAAGCAAAATGCTGGAGCAGAAAACACAGCACTAGGTTTTCCCGTGTACCCAAGTAGGGAAGATGGGAGGGAGAAGAAGGGGTAGGGATCTCAGTGTGCAAATCAAGAGTGAACGACAAACGTAACAAGGTCTGCTGACTTCCTAGGAAGGTGTTCGTGTTCCCACCAGGACAAAAAGGAGACAAAATCCCAAGACGAAAGGGCAGTTGGGTGAGCACGGTGGTTTGGAGGGGAGACTTCTGGCTGTGCTCCTTCGGAGTTCAGGCTGACAACTGTCCAGGGAACACCAAAAATATGGCCTCAGGGTGTGTGCAGCCAGTCATCACCCTGGGCGCCTTCCCACCCCGCACCAGGGGTGAAAACTGAGCTGCTCAATGTAGCTGACAGCTCATTCTGCTCGGGGAATTGCCCCGTGAATGACTGACTCACCTCCCTTCCCAAAAAATTGAGGTAGGAAATGGGTGGGGGAAAGGCTCAGAAAATTGTTTCATGCTGGTTGTTTCAATTGCCTCTGCATGACAATGTTACAGTTAGGGAAAAAGAAAAGAGAGATCTATCGCGTAAAGCCACATCCTAAAGCCAGCTGTGGCAGAGGTATGGACATTGGAAAGAGGCAGAGCAAATGAAGTCATCCAGCAGTGGAAAAAAAAAAAAAAAACATCAATATAATATAGTGCAGAACAAAGCAAATTCTACCTCAAACACAGAGCTGAAAGAGAAACATCTTCCTCTGTCAGATCTATTACCGTGCATTTATTCCAATAACAAATAACTAACCCAGAGAGTAACCCAAACCGGATTTATTCTTCCATCTAAGTAAATATGAAGAGGCAGCTGAATCTGACTGTAAGAAACACTGATCTCATATGTTTCCCTTGTACGTATTGGAAAAAAATAGGAGTGGAGTTTCTGCCTTGCTGCCAGGGGATGCTGGCAAAGCACTTGAGCTATAGATATTGTATCTTGTCACTAATGACTGCAGGGAACTAAAAGGGATTTGGATTTTTTTAATGCTTCACATTAATTGATAATTTGGTCTCAGAATCCGCAGTGGAACACAGGATTTTCTATATTGGATCAGTCTAGCGGCCCATAAAATCTGGCGTCTTGCCTCAGCGATGCTCAGAAAAATTATCATCCAGTGCCTTTGCTTATAAGGTTGCTGGCCATTTCTGCAAGAGGAAAGGTCTCTCTGGCCTGGGCAGCAAGTCTCTTTGAAACGCCTGAAACGTGGTTTTGGCAGGGCTGTAGAACACCTTTTTTTTTCTTTTCTTTTTTTTTTTTTTTAATGCAAGGAAAAAATTCTGTAACTACAAACATTTTGATCAGACATGCTGCTGGTTTTCCTCTTGGCCACCACAGCCCAAAGAGCGAGAAGGTGAACTTGTGTTTTCAGAGGGCAAATGAGAACATGAGTGGGGGCAGAGGGGGGGAGATGCCTTGTACTGAGCAGAACAATATTGATCAGGCAGTGTAAAGATTTCCCTCACTAATTCCTTTAGCAATCTTATCGTGTGTTGCCCACATAATTGGATGGGGAAGAGAGAGGTGGAATCACTTAAGCGTTCAAAGCTCAACACACACCGAGAAAAGATTCCTATTTTGTGTGCGTGTGCAATTTTGTGCATCGTTGCCCCTTGATTGTACATTGAACATGCTCTCTTTGACAGCCTAGCCCTAAACAGCCTGTTTATTAAAGACAGCTGCTTGCAAATAGGGGCTTTCTCCGTCCAGCTGGCGTGGAGAAGGAGCTCGCTGTGGCCGTGAGAGAGACAGGGCTACGAAACAGGAGGGGATCAGGAGGGGAAAGCCTGCGGAAACTCTGACCATGCAGGAATCAGGAGGAAAAAAAAGAAAGGCAATGCTTTCTTTCCATGCAAACATCTTAATTAAGGAGGACGAAGAAGATATTTGCATCCCAATTTTCCTAGGGAGGTCTCCAGTTTGTCTTGAAGCAAGGCGTAATTTATCCATGTTCCCACTAAACTGGCTTATAACTGCTCTGCCTCCAGTTCTTTTGCTGATCGTACTAAGGTTTGGGGATGCTCTCCACCTTTCCCAACCGATGTGTGATCTCACGGCTGTCCCCACGGTAAAGGAGAGCTGAGATCACGGTCCTGCAGCTGGGAAGGCAGGAGGAGGCCGCTGGCCAGCTGGGATGCAGCGGGGAAATGGGTCCAACAACCTAGATAAGGGGAGAGGGGAGGGTTTTACACATCCAAGTCTCCCTCGATTGTAAGTGGTAGTTCGCCTTAGGAGCACACACACTGTTTCTGGTCCACCTGGGGCTAGGACAATGAAGCTCACTAACAGATGGTTCTCCACCTTCTTCTGCTCTAGCTAAAGTTTAAATCAGGCCACCTCGGTAAAACCCAGGAACCACCAGCTTCTTGGGCCTGCCCTGTACAAAATCCTTCCTTGTTTCTGGTGACACCACGGAGGAACATGTTTTGGGTGGATCTCCACCATGGGAGAGCCTCCCTGGCTCAAAACTGGGCACTGTGCTTTCTTCAACGTATCTCACAGCTTTCAGGCTAATGGGCTGTTCAGAGTGGGGACAGTGGGAGGAAGGGAGCACACTGCACGCAGGATCCACTCTAGCACGTGGATGTTCACTTGCGGACCACACTTGGACAATACAAATTGGAACAGGGCAAAACCAGTTTCACAGTCAAGGACGGGGAGGAGGGGAACTACTCAAGGATGGGTGGGGATCACAAGTAGCTTCTCTTGCTGCTCTGGACCTGCTGGCTGCACCCAGGGTACACTGAAAATGGAAGAGAGTCCTGCCCTCCCTAGTTAAGTTTTATGGGAAGGGAATTGCTTTGAAGGAAAGGGCTTCTGAAATCCCTGCAGGAAACTTGCTGTCTCAAGTTTTCACAGCAGAAGTGAACAGGCTTGGGTGGTTCGGCTACGTCGAGAAACAATCCCAGTTTTCTGAACTGAACTGAATCTCTGACTTCGTGGAGATGGTGTCGCTACCCCTCAGCTGGGTCCAGCATTTGACTGGTACTCCCAGTACTCTCCCCAGCTCCCGGGAAAGCAGAAATCAGACTGGAAAACTTTTAAGAACAGCCGAAGTCCAGTCAGCTGGAACCATGACCTCAGTCAGAGGTGCGTAGGGGAGAATATGGAAACAGAAGAGCCCACCGCATATGTCCCACAATAGTCTTCCAGTCCTCAATAAACCCGGTGGCACAGGGATTTCCTGAAACAGGGGGAGTATTTTGTGTTTGCTAGCTGTTTTCTAGCCCCTCATAAATTACTTTTCTTCCACAATTCTGTTCAATCACTTTTTCAACCCATCTCAGCTGTTGGCACCTACCATCTCCTGAGACAAGGAGTCCCCCCAGCTTTACTCCCCACTGTTGCACCTCCATTGGATCCAAACCTGCCAAGAACCATCACCAGGTGTTTTAGGTCAGGTAATACTGAACGACTTGGGGGGAACATTGAGGGGTTAAACATGGAGGTCGGTGTTTGGGTGAATATTGAGACTACATGAAACAAAAATCTGAGCCAAATGACTTGCAAGGCAGCAGCAACATATCCCAAGCAGGAGAAGAGTTGAGCAGGGGGGGTCAAGTACCAGAGCAGGGAGTTTTCATTTCCCCAAACCAAACTGCTCTTTTGTGCCTGTGCTTCAAAGAAGATGTCACCAGATTGCGAGAGCTCTTCACCTGCCACATCCCTCTCATTACCGAAATGAAATAAATGGCAACAGCATGAAAACAGCAACTCAAGCAGGAGAAAGACAGGTAGACAGCGAGGAAAAGGGGAGGGGGGAAACAGGGTGCGGGTGGAGGTCTTGGCAGGGTGGAGAATTAGGGCAATTACCATTTCTGAGAAAATGCCAGAAATACAACACAACCTAATTTCCCCAATTAATTCCTCTGCACTTGAGCTGCTTTGTGTGAAGGACTCTTAACGTTTCAAACAGAAGGAAAAAAAAAAAAAAAAAGACTCAACATTTGTTTTTCCCTCAGTGTAGAAACAGGGAAGCGTTGAGGAAAAATGTCTGGCTAAAACACAAGATGATGCTGTTACATCTTCCTTTCAGGAGATAAGGAACTGTGCCGCGAATTCAATTTGCAGAGTTTTTTACAGGAGCCACAGAGATATCAAAGACCGGCACGTTCAATATCACACTGACTTTTCCTGCACGCAGAACACACCAGGACAGGAACGGAGACGCTTAACCCACGCACCCACATTGAGCAGTTCCCTCACCTCTCCTGTTTCCAGCCCCACTGCAAGTTAGGGGGATATTGGTTCTTTTGCCCCCGAAACACCAGTCGGGGCAGTTGTGAGGCACCGTGGCATGAGCTGTCCACACCTCCCGGGGCACAGAGGTGTCATCTAGGGGGAACGATGGCGATGAAAACAAGGAAAGAAATAACAGATCGGGGATTGGGGTGACGGGACGCGTGGGTAAACAGATGCTGGGAAGGGCGTGTAATATTTTCAACAGCAGAGACAGGGTCCTGCACGCAGCAAGACGGCGGCTCTGCCTGCCTGACCTCTTTGTATCAGTACCAGGGGTCTCCAGGTCACATCTCCGGGTCACTATGAGACTTTCCTGCCCCTGCTTACATAGGTATGACAAAGCAAGACACGTTCACCAGTATCCCACTTAGTACAGGAGAAAATCAAGGTACCTTTCACTCCGAAGTCCTTTCCTTAGTGTAACACATATTTACAGATATGAAACCTTCCCAACACCCGAGCAGAAAGGACTGAGACAAAGCAGTACATTGTATTTTCCACCTCAGAGAAGGGGTAGAAGAGACAAAAGGCAACACTCAACTGCTTACCATCCACACAGCGCCTGGGTGCTGCGAACGGTACTGATGTTGGAAGCTGAACGTGGCGCACACACTGTACCATCGACACGAGACTGCACACAACAGTCAGCACAGCCGGGGATTGCTGGGACCGGGACTGGGACTGGGCTTGCTTTCCCTCCCCATCGACACTGAAGCGGAGCCCGGCTCACTCTCTGTCCGGAGCCAACTGCTCCTGCCAGCCTACACTGGGTCTACTGTAAAAACTCAGAGTGTCAGCCTTCCCCCCATCCCAGTAAGTCAGTACCATATCCCAGATAGAAATTCAGAGGGAGTTTTCCTCCCCTCCGCCTGTTGGTGGTCCCCTTTGCAGGCGATGGTGCAGAGCCCTAGGGCGCCCATCGCAGGGATCCTTCCCAGTGCTAACAGGGCTGGGCAGGAATTTCCCTCCGCAAGGCTCCATCTCCCATGCTGTAAACACGCTGCGTGTAGACGGACAGCAAAGCAACAAAGAGAGCATCAGGGGACACGAAAGCGGGTGTTGTACAGCCGAAGGATACGCACGGGCGTGAAGGAGCCCTGGTGAGGATGCACAAAAAATGCCGGTGGGAGAGTACAGCTAAACCTCTGCAGTGAGTTCAAAGCTGGTGGGAACGGAGCGCTACTCAGTGATGGTGTGATCGTTTAGGGACCCTCTATCTCAGAGAGTGTGGGTCAGACTAAATGTACTTTCAATGTAAGGCTTGTCTATTAGTCTTATCTACCATGGTGAACGAGCCTCTAAAGGAGCACGACCCAGGCAGCTGCTAAAGCGCGGTGATCTATTACTTGCGTGGAAACTTCAGTGGAAAAAATAACTGACTGCACCCAGGAGAAAGAAAACAATTTTGAACTCTAGAGGAGAAGAACTAAAATGAGAGATGGTCTAGATGGGAGACGGTCATCTGGAAACAAACTGACAATGGGTACTGGAAATTATAAAGAATATGGGGTTTTCTCTAGCCATTTTAAAGAAAGAGAAGAAAGAAAATGTTTATACAGTAAACCTTCATGCTTCAGAGGAGGAGGCATCTGCCAGAGGGATCCTAGACTTTTTAATGAACACTAGCCTAAGGCCAAAGTCATAGCAGAAATGTTTTGGTTCTGATGGTCTAAGGATGTGAGAGCCAAAGTTCATAGGAAGAGATATTAATCTTTTATTAAACCAACCGATACTACTGAAAAAAAAAAAAAAAAAAGATCTGAGAGGGGTTTTGTGTCTAAAATCCATTCTTTTTTTCCCCTCCAACAATATCGTATGTTCTAATAAAAGATATTGCCTCTTCCTGCAAACCTTGTCTCTCCCAAATCCAAACAATGCTCCAGAGTGGTGAGGACACAGAAGCAGGGAGCATTTTTTGTTATTATGTTTAGCTCTGTGTAGCTAGAAATAGAAATGTATTTTCAGAGCCCTTTTCAAATCCTGCATGCGCCTTTTTTTTTGACAAGCAGGTGTCCTCTGGATGATGAACCGTGATGAGGAGAACACTCAGGATGGACCTCTGGGAAAGGATGGAGCAAAATCCTCAAGAGGTTTCAAGCCCAGCCCGGGATTTGGGGCAGGACGCCAGAGGGTAGGACATAGGCGATCTGGTCAGAGGGATGTCTTAATGAGGTTTAATGCCTACATAATCCTTCGTCTACTCGACATGTGTCTTCATTGCTGATGTCCCACCCATGTCAGGACATTACCTTGGAAGTTATGAAGGACTGTTGAGTACGATTTAAGACTGTGCTCTCTTCTAAAAATGAAGAAGTACTGCCCTTTCCCTGGGCAGCTGCCACGTGATTTTTTTTTTTTTTTTAACTCAGTTACACGTTTTGGGGGACAGAAGGAAAACAATCGGGATTTTACTGGAGCACAGGTGAGTTCAGAGCCACAGAAGGGCTCTGGGAGCAACCAAACCCCAGTCTGCTGGGTGCAAGAGCAGCTGGGCATCCTAAGCCCAGCCCCAGTGATGCCCCCAGTTCTGGACAACCTCCCCCAGCCATGGTGACAGCCTCCATCTCCCTGGGCAGCCTGACTTGCTGCAGTCTCCACGCCACACTCAGCGCAACGTCCCCGACCTGCAGCGTCCCACCACCTGCTGTCACAGTCCTGAGTCATACCTAAAAAAATCGCCTACTCACACATTTTTTTTTTAAAGAAAACAACAAGGAAAATGAAATCCGCCCAAATCTTTTCTCTCCAGTATGGATATATTCCATCCTGCCTTCCCACAGAGACCCACACCAAAGACTGCACAGCACATTACACAACACATCACAGAAATGCTTCTTCAGCATCCCTGCCTTTACTCTTCACGCAGATGCCGGGCTACTTCTCGTCTCCCCAGTCCCTCCACCTTCCTCCGCTTTCTAATCAGCTGCTGTTTCACCTTTCCCCACCACCTCCACCTCCACAACCATCTTCTCTCCATCTTGTCTTGTTGAAAGAAGGTTTAAAGGCACCAGCCGACGGGATCCCTCTGTGATGCACAAGGAAAAGGACGCATCTGTCTTCGGGCAGAACATGGAGAGCCCTTCGGAGAGGGGAAATAAGCCTCTCTGCTGCTTTTGTTACGCAAATGTTTGTTTTCTGTATCCAAATGTGTAACAGGAAATTAAGCAGTTCACCTTTGTTAAAGCACTTCTGCATCCCACAAATGCAGGAGCCAGATGGTGTTCTTTCTTTGTTTTAAAAGATTAAAAATGGGAAAGAAAGGAAATGGCTAGGAGCTAATCCTCAGCCTGGAACACACTCACATAGCCACATGCCCACTTATCTGCGCTCGTGAGGCCTGGGCAGGAGCAGACACGGGGACCCAGCGGACTGAAGCGAGTCTGCTTGCAGAGAGCTCCAGACCCGTCACTTTGTGACAGCTTCGAGGTGGAATCCTTCACCGTGTTCCCAGAAAATGACAAATTACAGTATTCCTCCTGGGCTGCAGCTTGGACACACCAAGCAATATTTTCTAGAAACCACCCGAAGCAGAACTTTGCTCCAGGTCCTACTGCTGGGAACGGCAGACAGTCGACAGGGGAGAGCTGCTGTGCACAAACACCGAGAATCAGACTCCGGAATTTTACCAGGCAGGCTGTAGGTATGACTTGGGGCATCATCAAAGAGTTTCACAGTTCAGCTCTTCAGCCACATATCCACCTTCCATAGGTGAGACCCAGAAGCAGTTTGGTTCTCACACTTGAGACCATTTGCTCTCTATCTGTATCCATTCAAAAGCCCCCACTGGTGTATCGGAGTGGATTTTGTGATGGGTCTGAAAGGATTGTCTCGGGAGCCTTGAAGATCCAGTTTTCATGCAAGGGATGTTAGGAATTAAAATTACGAGGAAGATAGAGCACAAAGGCACAACTGTTGTGAAGCCAAATTGTTTTTCTCACCTACATTTGCAGGAGAAAGCGAATGCTGCTTCTTACCAGAGTTAAAGTCTAATCCAGTCAATCCACATGAGCACCATGTGGCTTCAGTAGTGTCACACGCAGGTTTCTGTTCAAAGGGTTGACTACTCTTATTCATAGGGAACTTAAAAGTGCAGGCTGACACACAGAAACCAAATAGATTTCCCAGTCCAGAGACAGCAAGGCTCATACCAGTTCTTGCAGAGAAAGCGCAAAGGCAGAGGGAAAGGAGAGGATGGGTACAAGATAGTGGTGGATGGGGAAGGACAGAGACTGTCACATAACCGTGAGTGCGCCAGAAGGGTGAATAATGAGATCAGCTCCATGTGCTCTCCTGGCAAACCCGCCCCCCGAGGCAGTGATTAGAGAAGAAGATTGAGAAATGAACCTATCAGGGTTCTTCACATATGCTGGGAGGAGTGTGGTCGGGCTGTGGCTGGAGGAGGGCTGAAGGACACTTGGCCCCTGGGCTTCTGCTCTTTGCTGAGGGGAAATATATCGCCGGATGGACTTCCCAGTTCTGCTACCGAATCCTGCTTTGGCCTTGGGCAAGTCCCATAAACCCTCTGCCCCTCACAGCCCCGGTGTAAACATGGGCAATCAGAACCTTATTTTGCTTGTTACGGACCCTTCTTTGGACCGTAACAGAGAAAAGGCCTCCATACACGCAGAGCGTGGACTTGCTGGTCAGGAGTTTTAAAAAGTACCAAAAGTCAGTGAAAACAGGGAAAGGCAAATCAACTAAGAACAAAAGGCTGTGCTGGTCTGAAGCACAGCTCTGGCAAACAGGTGATAACTAGTTACTACTTTGGTCACGCATGGCAATTGGTGTTAGCAGAGAAAAGTCCACTCAAAAGCCTCACGACACGGTACGAGATAGCATGGAGCAATCCTCAGCAAAGCGTTCCGCACAGACAGGATGAGGTCTACAGAACACCACCACAGAGAGGACAAGAAATCCCACAACAATGAACTGGCCTGTGGACATCACCTCAGTTCTCACAATTTGGGGGCCCTCTCAGCCTTCACATGTCAACAGCAGCAAATTCTCCCATTGCACAGAGGGCTCTCTGTGCTGCAGGAACACAAGCTCGGCTGGATTGTCTCAAGTGGTGTGACACTGACTGTGGTTGGGGTAGGTCTAACTCGGCTGAAGGAAAGGAGGCAGGCAAGAATGCGGGTAATCGCATGGGCTGCTTCTCACCCTTCCCTGGGTTCTTCTCTTTCTTACTCACTCCTTCCCGAAGTTTCAGCAGTGATGGGACTGTAGCCACCTCTCTTCCCTCATCCCTTCCCAGTAACTGCACCGAGACCTTTTCCCAACATGGGCTTTTGTGCTGCACAGTGAAGACTGGTTCCCTCACCGGCAATTAAGCTTAGCGACAAGCCGATGTCCTGGGCCGGGAGAGGGGATATGTCTCAGCAGAAATCTGATCGCATTTTCCCTCCTCCCCAACACAGTAACTCCACTTGGCAGCTGCCTATCACGTAAGGAAAACCTTCCGAATCAGATCAAGACCACAGGTCAACCCTTTCTGGTGTAGCTGATAGGAATCATCCCAAAAAGCCTTTCCCTGCTGATGGATGGCCCAGCGACAGTGTCCTGCCAACGCTTTGCACGTCGCAGCTTCTCCTGCAGCTGAGGAAGGGTGAGAAACCCGCTGCCCCCCCCGGGAGGCTGCCATCCCAGGCAGACAGGGCAGTGCAGACAGGTACAAAGGGAGGGTGCAAGACAAGGGGACAGTGCGAGCACAAACCACAGAAGGAAAGGAGTTCCTGACTCATTTGAGTCTGTCCCCAGAGCGGAGCGCAGGATTAGCCTCTGCGCTAAACCTCGCCATTTTTACCTAGTTGCTTCCTGGAATTCTTTAATGACAGGCCCTCAGCAACCTACCTCTGGCAAATTATTCCATTGTCTAAATGATGTCCCTGCTGGAAAAAAGCGTTTTGAGGTCGAACCTAAATTGCCTATTATTTCCTCTTCCGTATTTTATGCACTTATCAGTCAGTCTTTCAGTTGCCTTTTCTCTAGATCCCTGAATTAAGTTTCTTTAATCTAGCACCAGAGGTCACGACCTGTAGTCTTTGTCATCTCTTTGGATTACCTTTAATTTATCGATGTCTCCAAAAAAGAGGGAGAAAAAAACAGGAAGAAAGTAAGAATGGGATAACTTCAGAGCCATCCCAAAGCGTGTGACTGTGTGCTGGGGTACCACAGAGAGCTCTGCATGTAGACATCTGCATGGATGTCTGAACTACAAGCACGCCCAGGACTGAAAAGGAGTAAGGACAGTGGTCGGGGGATGCCTGATAGACATCTGTGCGCATCTTTCAATGAGGGAATAACCGAGTGAGTGAGCCCAAGAGCTCCAAAAACTGATTTACTGTAACATTTCCTAGTCTCCCTCTGCTCTGAGCATCAGACTGTCACTGGAGCTGCCTTACCCTGTAGTAATCAGTGCTGTAGACATCTCTTGACATCCCAAAGTCTCCAATCTTCACCAGCAGGTTGGCTCCGACCAAGCAGTTCCTGGTGGCCAGGTCTCTATGGACAAAGTGCTGGGAGGCAAGGTACACCATTCCAGAGGCGATCTGGCTAGCGATGTGGAGCATCTGGGATAGCCCTAGCTCCCCTTTGGCTTGTCGAGGCTGCCCATCCACGAGGATCATAGCATCTGGGCCATGTGCCCTATAGGGAGGAAGAAGCAAAAAGCATAGAGTTGGGTCTCAAAAGTGACCAGGAGATAGGGATCCCACACGGTCGCTGGTCCTGCTGGGTTGGGAACTAGCCCCCAACCCTGCAATAGGAGGATGTACACAGAGCTCCAGTGGAAAGAAAAAAAGAAAAGCTTAAGAGAACAGGAGGTTGGGGGAACATTTGGTGGGTGAGTGGGTGCCATACATCCTTCTCCTATCCATACTCTACCATAAGCAACCTCTTATGGCCACAGATGGAGACAGACTGCCAGGACAGAGGGACCGTTGGCTTGATGCAACATGGACGTTCTTCTCTGGCAAGGCCTATGCAAAACTAATGAGCTTCCAGATACTTACATGTTTGCTCCAGTTAATTCTTACACCTTGGAAGCCTTCCCAGAGGTAGATATCACCCTCTTTTCTTCCACAGCCATCATATTCTTGCTACCTAGTCTCTTTATTCATCCCAAACAGCCTCCTCTATTTCCTCCAAACACCATATCACCAAACAACCACCCCTGATCAATATCAATACAGCCGGAGATCACAGAAAAGGTTTCAGAGGAACACCAGCAGCTGCATCCCTGGAAAATACCTTTTATACCCTAAGCTATCCCAGAGGTAACACAGATACTGTGAATTGTGAAAGCATGAGCAGAGGTGCAAATGTTAGACCTGGATGTCAGCAGATGCAGAGAACATCCCGGGAAACAAAAGGAAGTATTTTGCTGAACCAAGTGCATTGTAAATGCAGGACTTAAGGTCAGTCTCATTCCTGTCCTGTCCTCCTTTTAGTCCCCTTCCTCGCTGTGTACCAAGCCTGTCTTTGCTGTGCTCCCTCTGTGATGTCTCTTTCCCCTGGTAGAGCTCACCCCGTGGTAGCCTGTGTGACAGTGGAATAACAAAAACCCTCGTATTTAGGGAAAAGCAAGAGATTTTGCTGTGACCTTCCTCCTTGTGACTAAGATAGAGTACAGCATTTCCTCCGAGGCTTTCATACTGCTCTCTTTGAAATGATTCTTGGCATTTCACCCCTGTCATCAGCACTAACCCCACAGAGAGACAGCAAATTGAAATTGCACGTACAGAGCTTTCCCTCCTTCTTGACATGGCACTGCACAACCCACAACAAGATCCAAACAGTTTGCCTCCTTTGTTTCTGTTCCCTAATTGCTCTCTTGGGCTTGAGGGTGCACCAAGGGATTAGCATCCAGGCATTTGGGGTTCAACCCATAGCTTTTCAAATGCCTCACTCTTCCGCTACCTCCTGCTGCCCTACTACTGGGAACACGGCTCTAAAGGTCCCCTCCTGGAAGAGGGGACAGCTGGAAGAGGAGAGGAACCCCAGAAACGAATGCTGAGGAGCCAGGAGTGCGTTTTTTTGGGAGTCACGAGTGGTTGATGGTGCAGGGAGTGTGGGATGAGCTGGCTGGGAGCAGCACCGCGGGCGGCAGGGCTGGGGCTGCCGGAGGCATCTCGGAGGCTCGTGGGCATGGTGGGAGCAGCAGCACACTGGAAAAACTGCTGAGGGCAAGGAGGAGCTGCAGAAGACTATATGCAGAAATGACTGCTTGATGTCTTATTTAAACAGCTCACAGATGGGTTTACCCCAGGAAATTACCTGGTGGTGACAACAGATGTCGACAGCAGGTGAAGCTGAGCCAGGACAGAGCAGGTTAGCTAAAAACAGGAAAGCAGGACAAACAATAGCTTCTAAAACTGTGCTGGACAGTTTGTACCAGTCATACCTTTCAGTTACACCATATTTAGCTGCAGCTGATACCTGTTGTCATCAAAGGTAAACAATCCTATGGGAGAAGTGAAGGACATATTACTATCTCATTACTGCCGCCTTTTTCAAATACAATAATGGCCTCCAAAGAAATGCCTGCGCAGGAACAGGTGATGTTTAAAAAACCGTCAGCCAACATCTTTATTCCATTGGCTCTTTGTACTTCCTACTATGTAGGACATATCTCGGTATGTCCTGTATAATACATATGCCTCCCTCCCTTTCTCCATCCCATATGGTTATAGTCCAGAAGAAAGAAGTATCAACACATTTATGAGATTAACAGGAGGGATATTAGTACATTTAGTTCTGTCAAGAAACCTCCAGGGAATACAAGAGGGGTCTCTTCTTGGAGAAACTGGTTTAATTCAGCTTTACAGAAAGGCCATAAGATTGGGTGGATAACCTGTTAAAGAACTGTTGGGGTTTTTTTCTATTATGGAGCGATGGAAGCTTTTGCCAACATGGGGAAGAAAATCACCCCTCTGGCTTCCTCTGCCGAAATGCCTCATTCTGTCCCAAGAGAATGTGACTGTGGGGCCGCTCCCCTGGAAGGACTGACACAGAAACATCAGAACTATGCAACTTTTCTAACCAAATCTATCGCCCTTCTGAGTTGACAGCAAATGGCAACAACTTGCTATAGACTGCAAAGAGGGTCTGTAATGGCAACGTGCGAATATCCCTACTTCAAGTTTGCTGCTGCCACAGAGAGAAAACAAAAGCTAGAAAACCAGCGAGAGAAGGAAAGGGAGGAAGCGATGGAGCTATTTGGTGAGCAGAGAGGGCAGGCGGTTGCGGCAGACCCCTGAGCAGCAGGTCTGTGTGCTGGGGAGCACCCAACCTCGCCACGCACCCAACCTGCGGGCAGTCTCCAGCATACCCCAGCCCTAGGGATGCTGTGCTCCCTGGAGAGCTATCCCTGTATTTCTCCATGGCAGGACCTTTCCACCGTCCCTTTTCCATTAGCCAGGACACCACGACTGCAGTCTCCCCTGGTGCGGTCAGCAGGGTAAGTTGTGGCACCACCAGGAATGGTCTTACATGCAGGGGCCCTGAGAGGTGTGTAAAGTCACCCCAATACATGCCCCCTCCAGCCCAGCTGGTAGGCGTTGATCCTAGCGCTTCCCTCGCCACACCAGTCAATCATAGCCCAGTAAAATTCTCTCTCTTTTCTGGGAAGCCCAGAAAGGTCTAACAACACTTAGGGGAATTTATTTATTGTGCTTTTCTCTAGGAAACTGGGTCTAAAGTGCGCCTCTTCCACTTTACTGCTTTTCCAATTTCTGCAGTTAAACCGGGAAAAGTCCGTCTGAGTGTCTCTTACAGACTCCCAGCGTCCCCGGCCTCCCGTGCCTGGGAGCAACCGTCTCCTGCTGTGAGCCGGGTGAATCACGCCACAATAAAAACTGCCACTGGCTGAGGGATCCCAGGCACTCCCGCACCACCGACCCTCTCTGATCCCCTTGCAGCCCCCATCCCCCAGAGCTTCCCACCGGCAGATAGCTGACCTGATAAAGAAAACCCACGTTTCTCTTTCCACGTGTCCCCTTTGGCATTTTGCGTTCCCGTTTGCTGGGTATAAGCTCCTTTGTCCCAAAAGCCAGCTTGCTTTGGGCTGCAAAGGGATTTCCCCACCTATAGCACACCAAGACGCAGAGAAGGGAGCTGGTAGCTGCTTGCTCCGGGGCTGCACGAGAAGGAAAAGCTGGCAGCTAAATGCAGCTGGAAGATGTGAGGCTGCAATCCCAGGGAGCACGTACCTGGCAAGTTTATTTTCCTTCATAAAGGCCAAAGATAACAAGAAGCTTTCTTCTCCAGTGACACTGGGACAGGACCTGGCCTCCCAGGGCAAGAGCGTTTCTGACATGTCCTAGGGTAGAGCTGGGACATGAGGATGAGGGGGTGCACGGCTTCAGCATGATGTCAACCTTAGGACCACCCTGTGGTGTGAAGCAATCGCACAAGGCATCGGCTGTGGGCCCGAGACATCCCTCTGAGACAGCAGGAGAGCCTGGTTTGGACTGTGCTGTTTGGGAGGTCAGTTAGAGCAGAGAGGGAGGCTACGCCTCAGCTGTAATGTCCACCTCCTCTAAGGAGAATGAGGTTGCTGCTTCTGCCAGGAAAAGAGATGGATCAATTTTCTGCTCTTCCTTGTGAAGTACTTCAAAAATGTTGTCTCTCACACTTTTTCAGACACCAGTCACAAGGCTGAGGCACCGTTTTTAACACTGCATCTCCAATCTGTGCTAAAACACCGCTTCAGCCCAATGCACGGTTTCATACCGGTAGACAGAGTTCAATCTGCTGCTGCTGGAAGGTTACTGGGCCCCTGCAAGACAGGGTACCACAAAAGAGGGTCCCAGGGTAACCAAGGCTGCTCCCCCTTGAACTTGGGTCTACGGAGCTCTGCCAAGCTAGAGTAGCATCAGCCTTCACTCGTCCTACCTTGCCAAAGATGCCATCTACCCAGAACCTGAGACAGGGCCTGAGCTATAAAATCATATTTAATCTACCCACAACTATGCCAAAACGAGGAGGGAAACCAATTCAGGGACGTTCTCAGCTCAGCCACTACCCTGCGAACGCTCCCACAGAGCTGCAGACAGGTCACCACTGCTTGGCAGAGGAAAGAAGAAGCCTCTGGGGTCCTTCCCCACAGCTCTTCTGGTGTCAGTGATTGCTCAGAAATGAAAACCTCAGGGAAGGACCTGTGTTTCCTGGTCAGAAACTGACTGCGATGGTGGAAAAATAATCACGGAGTGTATCCCAACCACAGATCTAGACCTGCTGTGCTCAAGCTTCTTGTTCCTCCTGCAATCATGTTCACACTTAGCAGTCAAAACAGGAAAATATCAAGGGTCCAATTTTCTAAATACTGGGAAATAAAACTACTAATTATTTCAAGAGGTAAGTACCACTCCACTTGCACGCAGGTTTTAGAGCGTAATTTCTGTATCGTAGGAGAACAGCACCACAAACATCCTCCCACAGTTGCTCCCTGCCCCTCACCGCTAGCGGATTCAGGGCACACAAATGATCTGCCTCATGCTGATGAAACGGTTGAATGATGACTGTGGGGGGCCTCCAGCAATTTGCATCTCTCTAGAGGCAGGGAAGGCAATTACGGCACTTCGTCAGGCCTTGCCTAGCTTCTTGAGTAGCGTGGTGCCACAGGTTGGGATATTTTGTACCTCAGTCAGCATCTCTGCCTGATGAGGCTTAGGGAACAAGGACCAGGGATGGACTCCATAGGCACTGCCTGAGACCCCTCCAACATTTCTCAGCTCTTTTCTGAATATAGGAGTGAGAACTAGAGATCAGTAAATTCCCAGGATACCAATCAGACCAAGGATTCCAGCAAGTTTCTCAAAGGAATATTTTGGTTCTGGTGCTATTGAAAGCAGGAGCTGGGTGACATGGGGAGCGATGGCTAGTGGCCTTCCTGCTTCAGTAGGGCACGGCTTTGCTGGGTGGATGGGACCTGGAGCTGCTGACAGCCATGGCTTTACATCCTTCCACCCCCGCAGTGCAGAGAGGGACTTCAGCCACGCTTCCTGCAGCTTCAAACTTGCTGGGGTGGGAGAAGAAAAGCCTGGTTTCCACAGCTCACACGGACCACCCCTGGGATTACGCAAGAGGAAATGTTAGGGTAGGGCTAATAAAGTACCAAATCTGGTGAGGACCACCATCTCCTACAAGCTGTCCTTGGAACAATCATCTCTCATTACCCAGCCCACCAGCATCCGCATGGCAGCGGTGTCACTGGTGCACCACAGATCTCTAACAAGCCACACCGAAGCTGTGGAGCAGCTGTACATCATCTCCCGTGCCCTCCTTTGCACATACCTCAGGAACTTGTTCAGGTCCCCGTGCTTCATGTACTCAAAGACCATGATGAGCGGATCGCCGTCACCACACACGCCGTAAAACTTGACGATGTGCTCATGCTGCAGGTTGGTGAGCAGCTCTGCTTCCCTCTGGAAATCCTTGCGGGCTGCCAAGGTGGGGTCTTTCAGTGCCTGGAAGAAGGGGCACAGATACACACAGGGTGGGCTCAGGTGGGGGAAAAGCCAGAACAAAGGGGTCGCAGCATCGCAGAAGAACTGATGAGGAAGGGGAAGGAGGGGAACCGCTGCCACCGGCCCGGTTGCACTGGGAGGGCTGGTGGTAGGTGCTGGTGGCACCACCTCAGCATTTTGTTCATGCAGTTACCAGCCCAGCGGGTTGCCCAACTCATTTCCCAGGCAGGAGCAAACGTGCCTCAGAGGGTAATAGCTTCCAATTATTCCCAGCTTGGGCAGGATTTGTACTGGTGACCTAGGGGTGAATGGCTTCATATCTCATTATTATTAAATTCCTGAGCCAGCCAGTCCTCGCTATCTGTCTTTTATTTTGAAATAGCTGACTACACTGCCTTTATTCAGAAGATGGATTTGCCTGGCTGTGCAGTTATTGTGTGGATTTTTCAAACTGCCTCTGAAGAAGGACACTGTCAAGTCTTTTCACATAATTTTTAAAATCATGTTTTTATTCCCTGCTGTTTATAACAGCTCCCCTGGCAGACTGATGCTGAAATGGGTATCCTTATTGAGAATATCTCATCTTCCCCATCGCCGCTGCAGGATAGCTTGCAGGCTCCAGGCTGCATGGACCAGCCCGATGCCGCAGGGTTGCTATGAAGATGTTGCTGTGGGTGCAGCTGGGGATCAGGGAGGGTTCCGCGGGGTTGGAGTCTGGCTTGTCCATGCATTATTGTGCAGGTGCGTTGGAGACCTAGTTCGAAAGCAGGGTCATCCCAGGGTACCAAGGGAGGGCACTTAGTAAAAAAAGTTGATGTCCAGAACATTTGACAAGATGGGAGGGCCATGAGAATCAGCACAATCTCTGCAAACTTTTAAAAAGAAATGAAGAGGCAATTCTGGTTTTGAGTTGCTGGGTCTCAGTTATATTCTCCCCATCCTCCGCGTGCCAGGACTGTTTGGTACCAGTTCTGGCTTTAACCGTGCAGTCGAAAAGAATTCAAGGCAACTTGATTCAGTTATCCCCAGACTCAATCTGATACGCACCCGTTCCCCTTAGTGGTGGGAAACCTACACACGAATACACCTGCTCCATTTTCCCCGTGCCTTGAATCTCTCCATGCTCGCAGGAGAGGTGGCATGAGCAGGTGCAGGCTCCAATTTCTGTGCAAGAAGGGATGTGAAGCATCGGAAAGCTGCGCGTGGAGGAAGGGGCCGAGCACACCGCTAACGCGCCTCCGGCTGGTCCATAGCACTGCTGGGCGCGATGCCATGCACAGCGAGGCAGTGAGTCCTCCAGAGGAGCTGTTTTTCCCCATGGAACAGATCTGCTGCAAGATTTTTACCCAAGCCTAAGGACAGTGCCTCATCTCCTTGCTTCTGCCCCCAAACTGCTACTCACATGGCATAATTTTATTTTAATTCTATGTCCTCTGGGATAGCTTGACGAGAGATATTTAGATGGATGTTAGTTACACGGTGCAGATGGCAAAGCATCCATCCTTATCTCAGGCACCCAATTACTTTTAGTCATTTAATATCTTCATAATGTTGATGCTACTCTATTTTTCCCCAGGAACGCAGTCCCCTCCCCCATCATTCTTTTCTCTCCCTTTTTCCTGTGGTTGCATGTGATATTTCAAGCTGCAGTGAGTTTAGGTTTCCTCCCCTTCACACACAATCATTTCTACAAGGTGTCAGGCTGCAAGTTTGTAAATATCACGCACCAAAAATAATAAAAAAAAAGTAACTAAAAACCCACATTACTAAAGTTGCACGGCCAAGCATTTAGAAATAAGGGAAACAGGAGCTGGAAGTGGTCGAACAGGGAAAGAAGACCAGGACTGGAGGAAGAGAAGGGTTGTCTCAGCAAAACCACTGAAATGCCTCTCCTAGGAAGGTTTGGGGTGGATTGTAGTTGTGCCTCCATCACACGATTCCTACACGACATCTGGCAAGTCATGCAGCTTTTGCAGGTTGCGGCCGTTGTCATGAAGTGTCAGTTGTTCCAATGTTACCCGGGAAATCGCCTCTCATGGGGCATCAGGGCCAGATCTGCACAAGCCCCACGTGTTTATTGCTGCGCCGGGGCTCAACGTGGGTCTGGTACCTGCTGTCCACCTGCTGGAAAGGAAAGTCAGTAACTCCATCCTCCACTTAAGTGGATCCTTTCAGCTCAGTTTCCCCTCTTCTCCATCTTCCCTCTGCAAAAATGGGGATGACACAACCCCAGCACCTCGCTGGGAGGCTGTGAAAACGCGTGCACTCACAGGTAGGGAGCTCTCAGACACAGGAGTGATCATCACAATGAAGCAGTCCACAGAGAAATGGAAAATACGTGTTCAGAGGACGTGCCCCGAACACCAGCCCCTCCAGCATTTCTAGTACTTGACTTTATAACCTCAACACTCTTCGCTGAATATAGTTTTGGTGCATTTCTTCGGGTGTTTTTAGAAGCAAGCTGAATAAAACAGGAAGCTTGTCCATGCCATCACATCAAAACTCAGCTTATCTGCAGGGCTGCAACCTTTAGATCCACTGAAAATCCGAGTCCATTGAACCGAGCGAGTAACACAGCTGCTTTCTTTGGTCCTGGGAGGGAGTCCCTGAGAGCAGAGCAGAGGCAGACTCTAACCAGCGTGTCCTGCTGCTGCCTTGAGCTGCAGTGACCAGGGAGGTAGTTCTCAGCCTCTGTCGGGAGCGTGAGACCTTCAGGAAATGCAGCCAAATCTCAACTTAATATGTAAAGCCTTTTTTTTTTTTTTTTTTTTTCCTTTCTTTTCTTTATTTCCCCCCCCACCCCCCCGGACTTATAATGTGGCCCAAATTAGAGGGATTTTTCCCTGCTCCCCCCCCCCGCCAGAGCTGGCAAGAAGCCAGATTTGAAGGCCCTGCTCCGAAGTTGGACCTGTGCGATCTCGCAGAATGAAAGGCACTCCGGAGACGTAAGCTCCTAGTAGCAATTAAGAGAAACAAGTTCGGATGCTGTTTCTGCCTCCATGCAAATGAAACTCAATAGAGACCTGAGAGACAGTATCACGTAAGGGATGGCTGACACTGATAGGCAGGTACCAGCCATATAATCAGGCAATTAATCATATGGGGCGCTGTGCTACCTCAGCTTTAACCAGTCTCGGAGGTGAGAGGTGCAATCTGGCAGTTCACAGTCAGAGCATAAGGGGACGAAAAAAAGCTTGAACTGCCAATGATTAAAACAACTCTCAAGTAACTGGATGCCTCCAGCATCCTGGAGAGAGTGCTGGAACCTTTTTTTCCTGTAGAGCATCGGTTCAAATGCAGATCTTCTTCCAAGGGGTTAGGAGGCATCAATTAACTCCCAGGGATTAGACTGTGGGTGTCTGCCAACTGGTGCCACTTGAGAGGAGAGCGCATTTCTGCACGGAGCAGTCTCCTCTGCCCAGAGCCATGCTAACGGGGCACAGCTCATGTGAGGACCCTCAGGAGTGTGCAAATAGCACAGCAGAAGCCAAGCTGAACTTGTGTCGGCTCAAAATCACAAAACCAGGAGCGATCTGTGGCTAGGCAAGTGGAGCTGAGCTCGGTCGCTGCGCTCATCTTGCAGCAATTGATTATTCGTCGTGCTTAGCTGTTAAGTGCTCGTTTTTACTGAGGCCTTTTTTTGTTTCGGCTTCTGCACATTCCACAAAGAGGTAAAATCCATAGAGAGAAGAGCCCCGGACCCTCGCAGAGGGAAGGCGGACTCCACACTGCGCCGCTGCAGCTGCACGGGAGCTTCCAGCTTCTAGGTCAGCTTCTCCTCCCCGCCTGTCTCCTGGCTGCCTCGGCAGGAAGAGAGGCTTTGGCATTGGCGAGAAGAGACGACCTTGAAGCCAAACACTGAAACTTTGTGTGCCTAAGTGGATTTACCACAACCTCCGGCATCAGATAAATCTCCGCCCCTGGCCCCCAGCCCTCCCCTGCTTCCCTTTCCCACGCAGGCTCCTCCAGCCTCGCTGCGCCGGCCAGCCCCTGCCCCGCTCGCTGCCGTTCGCCCTTGGGATTTACCTTCACTGCCACCAGCATTTTGTCATTGGTGGGGCTGAGGTTGTAACACTCGGCCAAGAACACCTTCCCAAAGGCACCTTCTCCCAGCTCCCGCTTCAAAACGATGTCTCTCCTCTTAATATGCTGGACATCTGTTGGAGGGAGGGGAGGAAGAGGGAGAGGGTTGAGGGAAGAGTGAATCAGGATTAATTCAGGGAATGGAGAACAACTAATTCAATTTTCTAGCAAGCTGCAAAGGGTCTGAAATTGCTTTGCAAAAATATCTACAGGGATCTTTTTACCCACCCACGGAACGCAGCCATCTCTGGGACGGAGCTAGTCTCATGCAAAACATCTGTGAGGAAAGTACTTGAGGTTGATCACGTTTTCACTACAAGCTCGTGGCAACCTTGTCCTCAGGGAGAGGAACCTCTGGGGCAGAATCTGCTACAGAGACCTGAATCTCTTTGGAATGATCCTGGAAACAATTCGTCCCCTGCGAGGCCTAGCGAAGGTCACATACCTCAATGCCAAGCCAGGCGAGACTAGAAGGTCCTGTTGAGTTTTGCATTTCAGTCGGGATCAGTTTAAACCCAAACTTGGGCAGATTTCTGAGGCTGAGCCTTGGCAAGTCAAAGCATTCCCAAGCGGAGGAGGCCCACTGCCCCCCGCGCACCTCAGGGCACTAGCAGGAGCTGGTTGGAAGTGCCCAGCGCTGCCCCGCAGCAAGACTTTGACCCTGCAGCCATCTCCTGCGCCACTGTTCCCTCAGAAACAAAGTCATCCCAGGATAAAGTCACCGGCACAACAGACAAACGCAACCCATTAGTTTCAATGATCCTTTCCACTGACATTTAGGACAGCGAGGACTGACAGAGAATAGCAACCGAGGTTTCAGGAAGAATGAAAGGAGCAATAGCTATTAATTTAACACAGGTACAGAGGACTATGAAGACGGGTTCGCTCAGCTAACAGGGTCGTTCATAAGGGCTAGATCTACGCAGGTACTAGGCGCTTAGAAGGGTAGATAAGTGACTAGCAGGACCTCCGCAAATGTTGGGTCCTGATTAAATGTCGCTGGTTGCTGGGAGAGCTTGGGGGTCTCCATACTCTCTTTTGGGGATGACACTAGGACACAGCTACTTTCTACCAAAGCTCTAAGCACCCTTCTGGCATCCCAGTGTCCATACAGCTCCTCTGGCAATACAAAGAGGAGCACTATTTGGAGCCACAGTTCCCAAAACTTCACCTCTCTAAACTGCCAATCACTGGAGCTTACCGCCTCCCTCGAGAACTGTGGTAGCACAGGCCACCCCCGGCTTCAACCTGATGGTCACGGCAGTGCACTGAGAGCTACACACTCTCCTCCAGTCCTTGGTGAGCAAAAGCTGGTGCAGTAGAGGTCTCCTCAAGCAGAGGCATTAGATGGGACACTGCCCTCTTTCCACTCCTACCCTGAGGCGTTCATAACTTGGCCCTGCATCTGCCTGCTCACAAATTGGGCAGCTTTTGAGTCTTTTCCACCCTTCCCGTGTACCACGGGAGCTGTACAGGTATGCACCCCTTAGCTCAGATGCACCTCCCTTGGGGCACTGCAGATGCAGGAGGTGGAGGTGACTAACACCGGGTTTCAAACCGGCTTCAGGGAAGCATCACTAACAGCGATGACAGTCTGCCACCAGCTCCCACCACCCGGGAGCCCAAGCTGGCACCAGCACCAACCCAAGGGAGCACATGCCCCACAGCTACATAGGTACCACTTAATGCATCAGAAAGCCAATGGACTGGAAGACTAACATCCTAATGGCTTTCATACAATTAAGCTTTTTAGTCAGGAGCTCACCGGCAGGTTTAAGGCGCTGCCATCTCTGGCCCTTTTGCTTGTTTGGGAAGATGGATGCTGTGAGATTGCATAAGCAATGGGCCTTGTAATGAACGATGCCACTATAGAGAATTCCCGTTGACCTTTTCATTAATTGTTCAATAGACTGAAAACTTTTAGTTACCAATATTAATAATATTAGTAACATTAAGGCACAGGATGGTAGGCGCATCCAAAATGACTTTGGTTTTAAATTTGCAGTGACAGCCAGGGAGAACAAATCACATATGGACTTTGCCTTCTCCACCTGGTTTAGTTGAGTGTTTAAGGAGTACCTTGAGAAATCTGAAATATTATGTGTTGAAATGTTAAGTGATGCACTTGGGTGAGGAAAGTCCTAATCTAAGAAAAGCTCAAATGACACCAATTTACTTAATAGAGTAGAGGAAAAGGGTTTTTTCCTCTTTCTCTTGGCAAGCATTTCTGTAGCACTCATCACTACAGCACCTAGGATTTACGGTATTGACAAACCATGCATTTGCGTTCTTGGTCTCCTGAATAGCAGCAGTCAAGAAAGCTGCAGGGAAACAATCTTGTATTAAAAGGAGCCCAAGGACACTTTAAAAAACTCAGAGTCCCAACAGAAATGTAGCAATTGCAATCCGATTGTCCCATTTGGTGTGAGAGAAAGTTAAAAAGGAAACCGTCTCAGAATAACCAGCAATGCTGTTTGAGATTATTTACACTTCTGATGAGTAACACCATGAGAACTGAGGCAAACCTCTCTTTCTGAACACCCCAGGGTCTTGCCCAAAATTTTCAGCTCCCATTTTTTCCTCCCAACAACATCTTAATAAATGATCAGACGTTTCTGAGAGCTGGCATCCAGACTGTGTAATTATGTCTACATTATTAAAATAATATCCCATCTGTCTTCAAGACCAGATTTTGCAGCAAGTTGTTAAGGTCACCTGAGAAGCTTCAGGAAAATTTATACGGAGAATTAAAAGAGATATCGTGGCAGATGGAGTTGAACTGAGGGAGAAGCAATCCTTTTGAGGTAGTGGACTCGCGTAGCGCTGCTGGACTTAAAGTAAACTTGGATGGTTGAAAAAAAAAGGTTCATGAAGTTAAGCAGTTTGACAGCAACCGAACAATCTTAATGTAGAGTCAGAAAAGTACTTTTGCTGATCACAGTCTCTCTCAACCTCGAATGGCCATAAATTTTGCTTCAGAGTATTTTAGGCACAAATGGAATAATAAGTGAGTTATAATAAATTGCTTTTTCACATGCTGCAGGCTTAAAATACTGAAGTTTACATCAAATTCTTCCATTCACGGTGAGATCAGCACTATGATTAATTCTACATTACTATTAAATATGGGCTTTAAACACAAAGCAATGACAAACCGCCCTGGCACCGCGTGTTATTGTGCTAACCTTGCATCGCTTTGCTCGTCCGTCCTGGCCGTAACTCACAAGGAAGGCTGAGTAGCCACGAAAGATGCTGTGCTGCAAGGGCACCTGGGAGGCTCATCTGCATAAATCTGTTTACCTCCCCCTGGAGAAAGCTGAGCCCTGTCTGATAAACAGCTGGTGTTTATTTGTTTTAGGCAGGCAGCGGTGCGCTAATCTGTCTCGGCTGCGCTGCAGTCAGCCCCGCCGACAAGGTGTATGCAAACTGCCTTCCCCTAAGTCCCACTCCCTTCTTTTTTTTTTCCTCCCCCCTGTACCATTAACTTACAAAAACAAGCCAACAAGACAATTCAAAAGAAGAATCTATGCAGGAGCCACAGCAAGACCTGACGGGAAAATAACCGGGCTTGACAGCGTGATGGGAACTCATTCAAGGCCGTGCTGTATCTGCAGGAAGGATGTGAGCGCACAACACAACTAATTCAGTTTTACATGAAACATCTTGCGGTCCTTGTTTTGGGATTACTATGTTGCTGCATGACACAGGACAGTTGGGCAGATTCCCCACCTTCCTTCTTGTCCATCAAGATTTAATGCACGAAGGACGTGTTTCAAGCTCTTGCCTTCACTGTTGCTCTGAATAACACATGGAGCCACGTCAGAAAACACCCGATCTGCAGCTGGTTGGAAATGCCTCGTGACTTCAGTCCAACGATGGTGGCAGGTGGGTAAGCTAGAGCATTAGCAAGAGGGTAAGCCCGGGACACTGCACTCACCTTTCCAAAGTGCCACCACAGCAGAAAGCTTTCCTTTTCTCGGGAAGACCCAAAGCAGAAGGGTTGCTGCTTGGGATCTGTGATGGGATCTTACCTAACCTCCTCTGAACCTTTTGCAGGACGGCTGACTTGATCTGTGCTTCAAGTGCGCTCAGTCAGAAAAGCGGCTGTCTAAAAACAGCAACTTCTTCCTCCCCTCATTCGCCCCCATGTGTCCCTTAGTCACGTCTGCTCCTCTCCTCCATACGAACACGTTCTAGTTTGCTAACCTTGTGAACCCAGCACAGCCGTGGCATACAGGGGAAGAAGAAGAGGGAACACGATTAATTCTGCTTTTCTCATACATCAATCTACCATGTCCTGATGGGTCACTTCTGCACTGGCCCCTGGGACAGAGCCTGGAAAAGCCAGAACTTTTTTGCTTAAATCCCGGATTCAATGACTCTTCACCCTTCTTTTACACTCATATTGCAGAATCTCTCTTGCTTGTGACAAGGTCAAGCCAAAAAGACCTCGACTCAACCTCAAAATCCGAGGTAGAGCATATAGAGCTGGTATAACAGACTGTGTGCAACGAAAACACCCTTTTTCTAATAACTACCACATTTCAATCGCATAAGCAGAAATTGGGAAGTTGCATGGGTACGTTTCATGAATCTAATTTTCCAATTATTGTCTTATTTCCAAATCAGTCCTGGGGGTCAGGTGAGGAAGAGATGTGTTCAGTGACACTGCAAATTCTGCATTTCAGACTCTCATCACAGCCGGCATCCTTAAAACCATGATTTGATAATACTTTTGAAACCTGGATGCGCATGACTCTCTTTGGGCACAGATGACTGCAGTGGGAGGTAAATGGTCAAATCAAACTCCAAACAGAGTAAACCACGAGCAGCGCCAGTACCGAAGTTACAGCAAAATGCAAAACTACTTCTTAAACTGGATCATTTACACCAGGAAATTAATTCCTCACATCTCCTTCTTTCAAACTCCCGAACAGCGAGCGGTCTGTCTGCCTGCTGTATTTGCAGTGGGTTTCCTGCCCTCGGACTCTTAATTCACAAACAACATGCAGCTCACTGGGGAAACAGAGCAAAATTACTCTTTTACTCTATTTCTCCTTTTATTTTTGCCACCCTGCTGATACAGCTTTCTCTTCTAGCCTAGAAAAGACCAGTATCAATTTTCTATCAGTTTCTTCTTCTCCTCCACACACGTGGCCCCGTTTTCCCGAGAGGTATGTCCTTTCCTGCACCTCTCCATCACCAGCTCCTCCCTCCCTTCGCTTTCTCACGTCATGGCATTTCTGCTCTCTTTTTCTTCTTTATTTCTTGCCCCTCTTGCTGTTCAATCCGTGTTTTAAAACTGACTTCTTTTAGATGTGTTTCTAGGGTATCCTGATTTGAGTTTGATCCCGGGCTCTTTGTGGTAATGGCTTTGATTTTCATAAGCTTCTAAAGACTCATTTGCATCAACAGCACTTTATAAATGGTAACAACAATGAAATTTTTCAGTAGTGGCTGATTCATTTGCTGTAACAACTAATTTATGCCAAAGAATTGTCCCTTTTTTCTTTATACATGTTGTCCACAAAAAGGTAGCAAAGTTCTCAGTCAATATGATTCCTTCATTTCTTTCTTGACTTGCTGCTAAAATAATTCTTATGAATAAACCCTGCACAGCTTCCCTGCTCCGTGACAATTAAAATCAAATAAACAAAGCTTACAATTTACACTGGAAATCAAGACACGTAAGTACCAAACAGAGTGCCTTCCATGTCAGGCAGTCAATTGCAACCTGGATGTCAACCAAAGATGTTGATGAGTTACCTGATGTACCCGATCAGAGCAAAGTCTGCAGATCAGGTAGGACCAGATCAAAAAGCCTTACCGCTGGAGGGCTGGCTGATAAGTCATTCTCTCACAGACTTGCCTCATAGTGAGAGAAGATAATGCATAGGCTAGCTGCACAGAGCCTGAGTCTCCCTCCTGGCATGGCGCGAATCCATCAAAGTCAATGAAGGATATTGATTTCAATCGTGGACTGCTGTGAAGTACACGTAAACAAAGGGAGAATCGGTCCCATATCATTTAAAAAAATGGAGACACAAACAGGCTGTTTCTTATCTCCCTATGGACTCCAAGTAGGTAGACCCTCCACTTCTGGTGGCGTCTCTTCCAGCTCTGACATGAGCCACCTCTGGGAAAAGGCGCTGTGCTCAGACACCGGTTCTTTGCCAAGTTCCTCTGTTAAGGCACCCTTCAAGGACTCAGCTTCAAAAGAGTCATGATTATAAGCACCACGCAGTTCTGATGGTCCTTTCAGAAAGACCCCAAATCACAGTGGTTTACGCAAAGCGTATCTGAATCTCTGAGAACTTTGTGGAGCAGGCACAGCCCTTGGCTGAGCCACCTGGACTCCCAACACATGGTTGCACCAAGGTCCTTCCCACCCACTTCTCGGCAGGCCCTGTGGACAAGAGCACCTCGCTCAACCTTTCTCTTCCCTTTGGGGGAAGTATTTCAGCTTTACTAATTCTGCATAAGAGCTCTCACAGCCATTTCTTTCTGTCCACAGAGAAAAATATAGTGAGAGATTTTCTCACCTCTTTCATCCATCTCTCCTTTGGCCTTGACAGAGACAACCTAAAATTCAAAGGATGCTCTCCCTTCTACTGTGTTACCCCTCTCTTTGCATCCCTTTTAAGGCTTTTCAATCTCCAGCAAACCAATATATGTGATTGGCTTCACAGCCTCTCTTCAGACTGTTTCTCATCTCTTGTACCTTACCAAGATGCTGGCAACTTGCTTCCAGGCATAGCCCCTAGTGCCTGACTAACACTATGTTATCAAACAGTTGTGATTGTACTCCTTCATAAAGACCTTAAAAGACGACGACTTTGTGTTCCTGCAATTGTTTGCATTTTCTTACCATCACCTTCATTCCTTGGGAGCAGCTGCAAGGCATGACTGCAGGTCCCAGATGTGAATCATAGAATCACAGAATGGTTTAGGTTGGAAGGGACCTTGAAGATCATCGAGTTCCAACCCCCCTGCCATGGGCAGGGACACCTCCCACCAGCCCAGGCTGCTCCAAGCCCCATCCAGCCTGGCCTTGAACACCTCCAGGGATGGGGCATCCACAGCTTCTCTGGGCAACCTGGGCCAGTGCCTCACCACCCTCAGAGTGAAAATTTTCTTCCTAATATCTAACCTAAATCTCCCCTCTTCCACTTTAAAGCCATTCCCCCTCGTCCTATCACTACATGCCCTTGTAAAAAGTCCCTCCCCAGCTCTCCTGTAGGCCCCCTTTAGGTACTGGAAGGAGACATTATTGCCCAGCTGACCCAGCAGACCTGAAGCTAATGCATTACATGCTTCTAAATGGACCTTGGTAACAAATAGCATGCCTTGGAGCATCTAGCTGGGTAATCTGGGCTAAAAAAAATTATCCAGGAATACCAATCTGCACCAGGAGCTGATGTTCAGTTGTAATCAGGCTCAAGAAAACAGGAGAACAGAAGAACAACCTCTGAAAGCCAGATCTCTGATGCTTTGAAAATACCTTACGTCCACCAGTTCCAAGCACACCTCCAGCAATCAGGACATCATCAGCTCCTCCGGCTTTTGCTGTGGCAATAGCAGGTGGGGATGAAGCCCCCACCCAAAGAGCCACCTTTCACCCGCCAGCTAACTCCAGCCAGCCTTGATCGAGGGAGCCCTGTGTTTCTGCAAAACAGCCCTCAAGTGCCACAGAGTGATTTGATTAGCGGCACGGAGCGACGGGATTAGCACCCGCTGAGCTGCCATAACTTGAGCTGCTGCATCCCCAACAGCTCCAGTATCCGCCATAGAGCAACCGCCGGCAACGCCGGTCTACACGGACAATGCACTCGGAGCTAAAGGTGAACGTAAAGGGAGTGCGTCTGTGTGTGTGGGTGGAGCTGGGAGAAGGGCAAAGCGCAGTCACCCCTTAAACCAACAACTCAGCTGATGCAAGCCTAGAGCCTGCCCGGCTCCCTCACCACATCACACTGGTGAAAACCATTTGGAAGCAGGTGACGTTACCTGGTGCGACATACCTGCAAAGTTTGAACCCCAACCAAAGCAAACTCTCGTTTTCCTCGTGAAAAAAAAAAAAAAAAAATCTGAAAAACAATAGTGTTAGAATGTGTTTGGCACCACCACAAAAACACTTTTTAAGCAAAAACTTCTGTCACAGCTTAAACCTCCTACAAAAACAAAACATGATTTCAGTCCTATAAAGCTGAGTACAAACCACCCGGTAATTATTTTATGAAGAGAGCAATATAAAGTGTCCCACGGCTACTGGGTGCTGAGCAGTCTCAGCTGGGATGCCCAACACCCCAGAGTCCTGCAGAAGCACGGCCATCCTGGGGACATCCCAAAGCAAAGGAGCTACAGTGAGAAGGCAGCTCCGGCCCATCACCCCCAGCAAACATTTGCCAATGACTAGAGGAACAAAGAGAAGAAGCCTCCAGCACAACTGGGCCTTGCACAGCAGCAGCTCTTGCCTTTAAGACAGCATCCACCTCCTCCTCTTTTTGCAGGTTTGTGACTTACTGAAATGACTCAAGCAAGAGGTCGTCACATCAACAAGACCCTTCCTTGACACGAGAAGGTAAATCCCCTCACCTGTGCTGTTGTCAGTGGTTAAAATGTCCTTTAGTATGGAGATCTGGAAGACTTCCCAATGGCAACCTGATGTTCACAAGGTTCGCTGCAGCCGCTGGGGTCGGGCCTTGGGGGTGGGCAGGCCGCCGTAAGCAGGTTCCCAGCTCTGCCCCGACCCATGTGCTGCAGCACTACCAGTGCAGAGGGTTTCTACCTCTGCCCAGCCTGCTTGTGCCTGAGACGCACGTCAAGACCCACCAGGTCAGGACAGACGCCGTGGTGCCCCCTCACTGCCGCCACTCCGGGAAAGCCCGGGCGCATGGTTGCCCCATGCCTGCTCGTGCCTCTGTATTCACCAACTCCTCCTCAGCTACCAACCCCAGCTGGCTCCCGAGAGGGCACAAAACACTGCTAACCAAAACCTTGTTAACATTCCAGACAAAAGACTTAAAAACAGACTGAAGATTCCCATCATCTCCCGCACTCTTTCAAATAATTTCCGGCCGACACTAGGCTGCAACGCCAAACTGCGTCTTGAGCTTCAGCAGTCTGTCTCCTTAGATATCCAGTATCAACTTCACATCCCGAGGAGACACTCGGGTTCTGCCTTTTTGTATACAGGGGTTAACTACACAACTGGACTCTTCTGAGGAGGAAGACTAAGCCCAACACCCAACAAGAGAAAGGTAGAGGAGGGACTGGAGTGGGCCGCAGAGGTCTCTGTGTTGGGTGAAATGCCCAAGAGCCCCATGGCAAAGTATCATAAAAGGGACCTTACACAAAGCATTGTCCTCACCAACTCACTGGTACACTCCAGCAGCTCTTGGAAACGGGGACTGGGATTCTTGGCAGGGCGGGAGGGAAAGGGAAAGGGAGAAGGGAAGAGAGTCTTTCGGGTGAACTTGTTTGCTTTCCACCAGCCAGGCCCCTAGGTCCCCTGCTGCCAAAGCACTCAGAATAAAACATTAATTCAATACCGCACATTTAATTACACATTATTTGAAAGTGAATTTATTTAACAGAGGAAAATAGTCTTCAGAGAGCATCTGCCTCCCTCAGACTCATGCGTCTGCAGGGAGGGGGCTTGGAGAGGAGACAGGAGGAATAATGGTTTGTTTTACATCAGCAGCTATTGCCGTTCAGTTCATCCCTTCAAAAGGAGAGATTTTAAAGAGATAGAGTTGTGTTTTGCAGGAACTTACCGGCTGATTTGATTTTCCAGCTAGTTTTCACTTGATTGGAAAGCGCTGCTGCAGACAGCTATCACTTGTCTTTCTTTTTTTATTATTTTTTCCGAGGGAAGGGAGGGATTACTGGTGGAGGGATGGAGGAGGATTGGCCGCCCCTCGAGGGACCACGCAGTAGTCAGATTTCAGGCTTAAGGCTTTAACAACGCCGTAATCAGACACTTAACAGCATCCTAGTGCCGAGATGGATAATCACAAGAAAGCTGGAAGCGACTGGGTCTCAGCAGCAGCCTCGCAGCTTTGAGACCGTCTGCCAGCAGGAACGCGGAGGCTTACCTTCTGCCTCCGAGGTCTCGGAGGCTCTTGGCTATCATCTCCCCCAGCCTGCGAGTTCACCCCTGCTCCAGCGGGGCCAGAAGCCCGGCAGCCCCTGTTTTCAGGCAGCGTCGAGACTCGTATTTCCCCAGTCAAAGCTCTGCTGCAGCGAGACGGGGATGGACTCCAGTACCTGGCACGGGCAGCCCCCACCTCGGCCACGCGTGGATCACGCTGAGCTGCTGCAAGGCCAGAAAAGAGCTGCCGGGTCCTTTGTAGGAAGGACTTTGCTCTCAGTAAACTCAGCCTGAGATTTTGCCTTTGTTGTCCTCCAGGTTTTGGCAGCCCTGCAATGTCCCAGCAGGAGGATGTCACTCAGGGCTGGGTTAATTGGGTCATGCCACGACATGAGCCTTTCTTCCAACTCTCATCCCTGTGCAGGGTCTTCCTCCCACTCCTTAATTTGGGAGAAGCACCAAAAAGCTCCCTCATCTTTGCAACAGCCTTGATTAGATTGCAATCCGAACCCGGAGTGACAGGCAGACACAAAAGTGTGCCGTGCATCACCGCTGCGAGCACCCAGTGCTCCCTCCAACAGGTACCGGGAGAGCTCAGCCCAGCTAGTACTTACCCCCACAGCGGGGTACATCTCTGATCGACAGACATCCCAAGGTCAATCTATTGACCTTTTTGGTCTCACCAGCCAGATCCTACTGGTGCCATCCCGGTCCCACCAGTCAACCTCAGAGCCACGCTGCAGTTTGCTTGCACACCCACATAGGTATTGCAGCACCAGGTTCAGGCCACAGTGTTAAGCTTTTCCTTGCGATTTTGAGGATTTAGAGGGGTTTGATATTACTGTTTCATTGTTGTTCAGTTTCTGATTTGAGGCATCTAGCCAGCTGTGTATGATGCTTCTGCCTGATCATACTCTGCCATCATTGTCTTTGTAACAGCTTCTGATCTTAATTTGCCCACACCGTAAATGCTCAAAAATTCCAGATATACTGAATATGTTCTGGGGACTATGTGACTGTTAGAAGGGTGGCATTAAAGAAAGAGGAATGGTTTGGAAGTGGTTCGAGCACTGAACCACAGCTCTGGTACCTCATGCAGAACCCCCTCTGAACAGAGAAAGAACTGGTCCCAAAGTTGGGTGCAAAATGAAGAAGTATTTTTAGAAGAAGCGCAGTTCCCTCCAGATGTGGAAGTGCAAAAAGACTTTTAGAAAAATCTGTTGTGACAGAGTTTCTGGACCGTCTTAAAGCAGGAAATCTGGTGAGAGGGCCTGGTCCTCTGCATTTTCCAGCTAGAGCTCCAGGCAGGTTGGAAATTCTTCTGATTGTTGCCAGCCTCAGCATCACCACAAAGGAAAAGGATAATTTTGGACAAAACATAGCATCTTCTGCTTTATTTTTCTTTGTTTTCTTTTCTTGCCCCATGCACAGTCATTCTCCCACCAGCTTCCTTTGGTGGTCATTAAACAAGTGGCTAAAGCAGCCTAACTCACGGAACAAGAAAATTCCAGAAGTGAAGACATATGGAGTGAAAACATGAGGTGTTGAAAGACAGATCTCAGGCTCAAGTTATGATTTCATTAGAAAGCCTCTCTCCAATTTGCCCAATTTCCATCTCTCTCCTTCCTTCCCACCTCCTCCGACTCCCTTTCTCACAGGACTGACACAGGAGGTGCGCTTACGTCTCTGGCTTGATGAGGTGTTCCCTTGGACTCATGTTTTCCTAACACCCCAAATGGTCCTTGCTCCGTCTTTGTTTCTGCCTGAGGTTTCCTTGGCTTTCTCCCTACTTGTTCTGTCTGCACAACCCCATCCCTTTTTTCACCTTGCCAACTTCTCCTGCAGAAGGAAACCCCTGAAGGGGGAGTAATGTGAGACAGCTCTGCCTGCTGGGCTCTAAAATTACTGTGGTTTGGGTGACTTCGGCAATTGTTAAGAGGCAGCGAATTATGCAGAGAGGAACAAAGAGAAGGATCGTACAAAGGAATTAGCTAATCTGATGGGGATAGCAGCTGGTCCTCGTTTAGCTCTCCAGGTCTGTGCATAGTTGGGGCTTCCTGTACTCCTTTGGTCTATGTCTGAGTCATAAATAGGATGCAAGAAATACTGGACTGGTGCTCCTGTGATACTGCACATAAAGAGAAATCCACCTTTCCTCTCAGGTCCCCCTCGCTGCTGAAAAATGAGCAGGGTAATGGCAGGGTGGCTTCGAGACGACAGAATGGAGCCCACCAGTACCCAGGGTCCATCCTGCAGAAGACAACCTCAGAAAGGTCACGTGAGCTGGCCATGTGTTGATTCCAGAGCTGCTCCATGGTGGGATCCGACTAATTTCACAGACTCTGGCTGAGTGGAGGCACTGTCGTGCCAACACCACCTTCCTCTCCTTGGCAGAACCAGAGTGCTTTGAGGAGTGAGAAGCGAACCAAAAAAAGTCCTCCTTGGACAAGGCTTTGGAAATCCCTCGTCACCAGGAGTTCAGGACTATTTAAGGAACCACATGCTCTTGTTAGGACACTGCCCTTCCTTCCCTGATGGTACCGCTTTATCATATCCTCACCGTGTCCTGCCCTTATTATGATTATAAATGAGAATCCATCTTGGTTTATTGTCTCTGACATTCCCAGCATAGGGAGAACATGGGGTAATACACACTGTATATTTGTCCATTTGTTTGTCTGTCATCTTTCAGCGATGTCTCATGCCATTATGAGCCAGCTGGTTGGGGTGAATTTTCACAGAAAAACATCACAAACTTCACTGCGTGCAAGAGGGAAAAAAAAAAAAATCCTACAGTTTTCTCCTGTGGCAAAACATCAGTGTCTGCACCAGGGGAAAAATACCCAGTTAATTCTTCTTAAGGGCCCTGGTGAGACTCGAGAAAACATTCTGCAGCGCTGGTAGCCTCAGAAGACATGATTAATTGCAGACGGTGAAAAGGTGCATGTTCAGCTTTAACCGAACTATGTGTTAGGACTGGATGATTGCTAAGTTGGTATTCAAGACACATGGGGAAGGCAACCTACCAGGATATTCAGCTACAAAACCAAGACTTTATATATACATACTTTTATATATATATCTCATATATGTTTTAACAGCTTAAATTTAAATGTGTATACTAGAGTTTTAGAGCCAGAACATACTGCTGGTGGAAAGGACCAAAATGGGCAAGAGTGCTGAAAAAGGAGGGAAAGGGAAATAATGTTTTGCAGTTAGCTGAGGATGCGGAGGCATAAAAAAGACCTCCCAAAGCTGGCAGCAGCAATTTGTAGATTAATATACGTGGGTGGTGCTGCAGAGCACAGAGTGGGGTGTAATGGTGGAAAGATCTCCGATGTGCCATTAGCTGTTTGTCCTCACTAGCCTGGGACAGGTCTCGCTTCATCGGAAAATACCTTGAACAAGAGTACATATGTTGCTTTCCTGAATTGCCTTAATTGGAGGGCCAGCATCAGATATTGGGATGGTAACACGGAAAAACCAGAGGCCAGTTTCCACTAATCTAACCCATCAGTCTGCCTGCAAATCCTGTTTCATTACTGCAATCTGAGCTTGAAAACTGACCCCAAATTCTGCTTGTATTATAAAGGTCACCTTGATGTCTTTTCTTTATCAATCAGAGTTTAAATCAAGTCCCTTAACCTTTTCTCAGGGCAGAGGTTTTTCAAGCAGGTAACAGGCAAACCTACCCAGATCAATATCTGAGTGCAGATGAGCACCCAAAATTCAAAACTTCACTCAGACTTCTTGCATTTACCCAGCCAGGCTACAATTCTCCTGCAAACAGAGCTCACATCAAGTCATCCAAGGTCTCCAGACTAGAAACTGGAACTGTAGAGAAAGCAGACAAAATTAAAAAATAATGAAGGAAAGAATAATTACCGAGCTGTTCAAAATCACATCTTCACTTCTGGAAGGAGTTCAATGAAGGAAAAGATTCCAATGCTGTCCAGCGTGCTTCATTTCTCCTTTCTTCGTAGATAGCGCTGCATCTCCGTTGCATAAATTGCATGCCGTGCCAAGTCTCCTCCAGCGTGGGTATATTCCCAGTGCTGCTCATGGTATTGCAGGAAGGTCAAATACGTCCTCTTCTCACTTGGAATTCCTCTTTCAAACACCTCCCAAATCAGAGAGGCACTGGGCACATTCGGGACTTCGGAATTGTCAGCGCTAGTGAAAAATCACTCATGTCCGTGGTGTAACAGCAGGGACGAGACCGGCTCCTGCTTTCAGTGTTTCCTTGTGGATCGTTAGCAGACATTATGAAAAACACAGATGATTAAGACTGACCTCCAGGACACATCACTTTCAACCTCTTTCCAATTAGAAACACTTTTAGCAATAGCTTCTTTCTGTCTCATGCCCCTAGGGCAGATTTCCACGCAAGCTCTTATTTTAAATCTTACACCCAGTGCTTCTACCCCCGGTCATTAATCTCTGATGCTGGTCCTTGTCAAATACTTGCTGAAAATCTCAGTGTACTATATCCACTGAATTTCCCTTATATATCGTGGCAGTCAGCTCCTCGGGGGATGCCAGCAGATTAGCTGAGTGTGACCTCCCACTACTTCAAGCCGCATAAGTTTGGCCTTCACAGAGCATTGCTTTTCCAGGTGTTCTCCCACAACATCCCTTACAGTTTAGGATTTCCAAGAATTTCCCAGAGCAAACATTAAACTTACTGGTCTGTCTCTTGTCCCTCTTATGTCCACCACTTTCCAACCCTCATCCGCCTGCCCCATTTTAGACAGGTAATTTAAAATGTCATTGAAGAGCTCAGTGAGTCGTGTGCTTGCCCACAGGATGTTACAGGATGTGCTCTCCATCTGTGGATGATGCTCACCTTGTCCTGTGCCCTTGAACAGCTGGCTGCTGGCACGGGGAGATCTTTCTCTTCATCCTCTATAAAGCTGGATGCAATTTTGGCAGGTGAAAAATATTTAATAATCCTTCTCTCCTCTTATCGCTGATATAAGCTGGCTTTTGTTCTCTGTCACGAGTCTAAGTTCTCCATACATCACTCTCAAGATAAGCACTTTCTCCTCTGTATCCTCTGTACCGGCTCAACTGTTCTCCTCGAAACTCCAAAGCCCTCCTTTGCTGTGAGGCCAGTTTCGTTTTCTCTCGGAGATACTTATCACAGAATCACGGAATCACGGAATTTTCAGAGTTGGAAGGGACCTCTAGAGATCATCTAGTCCCACTCCCCTGCTAAAGCAGGATTGCCTCGAGCACATTATTCAGGACTGCATCCAGGCGGGTCTTGAAAATCTCCAGAGAAGGGGACTGCACCCCCTCCCTGGGCAGCCTGTGCCAGTGCTCTGTCACCTGAACCTTAAAGAAGTTTTTCTGTGTATTTGAACGGAACTTCCTATGTTCTAACTTGTGCCCATTGCCCCTCGTCCTGTCACTGGGAACCATTGAAAAGAGCCTGGCTCCATCCTCCTGCAACCCACCCTTGAGATACTTGTACGCCATAATAAGGTCTCCCCTCAGCCTTCTCTTCTCCAGGCTAAAGAGTCCCAGCGCTCTCAGCCTTTCCTCATAAGGCAGATGCTCCAAGCCCTTAATCATCTTAGTTGCCCTTCGCTGGACTCGCTCCAGCAGTTCCCTGTCCCTCTTGGACTGGGGAGCCCAAAACTGGACACAGTATTCCAGTTGTGGCCTCACCAGTGCAGAGTAGAGGGGGAGAATGTGTAAAAGGACCTTGCTGTCTGAAACACACCCTCGGCATCCCATATGGCTGCTGCTTTCCATCCCTTTTTTTCCCTCCCGCTTTCTTCTTCCTCCCCTCTCCTTTCACTGCGGTACTTCAGCAGTGCCCCATCCCAGTCTCCGTCTCTCGCTTAGTCAGCCCTTTCGTCCCTTCTTTTATTGTCTTCATGCCTACTAGGCTGAACGTTTAGGACCGCCTTCCCAACTGTATCTTAAAGACCTATATTAAAGCCCCTCCAGCTTTCTCCAGCTCATTTTGCATTCCCCGTAAGCCTGCTGGCTCAGAGGCCGGTGGTGTTGTACGGCTGCCCTTTCTGCAGCCCCTCCTCAGCACTTCAGCTCTGCAGGGAATATAATCACTGCATCCGAGATGCTCTTCAATTTCAAGTGTATTTATTACAGCTGCTCAATTTCCTTTAATCTGCCATTTCTCCTTCTCCTCCCCCCCGATTGCCTTCTTTTCACTGAACTACAAGCGCACTGAAGGAGGCTTTTACCCCTGACCCTCGCTGCCCGCTCCAGCCCCGGCCCTGCACTGTCTCGCGCTGGGTGCCCTGTGCACTGATTATCGCTCGTTACCCGTGCGGCTAAACGAATGGGCCGGGCCCTTAGCAAACAAGTGCGAATATCGCAGCCAGCACGCTCCCACTGCTGACCCCTCGGGACTAATTGAGGGAGAGAAGACAACACTTTCATGCACAAATTGCCTGTATCATCAGCACCGAGATGGAAATAAAGACGGAGAGACTCTCCCAGGCCTGTCTGAGCGAAGGAAACCTTAACGACAGAGAGTGCCCGTGTCTGCCAGAGTCTTGTAAAACAGCGTACTTCTCGGGGAGGGGTGAACTAGGTTTTTATGTAGGGGATGCGTGTCCCATCGGTGACGAGGTGGTGCGTAAAACCACAAGCATCCCTTCAGAGCTGGAGCTGAACCAGCCGGAGAAGCCCCAGTTGACATGAAAGACATCAACGCGCCTTCCTGTATGTTAAGCTGTGTGAGCACGCACACACTCCCAGGTTTAATTGGTGTATTAATGTATTAAAGCACTGACACAAACAAACAGGGACCGCTTTCATAAGCTACAAAATCCTTGAGTACATTGTAATTAGCCGGGCTTGTTAAACCACTTAATAAGCAATAGATAGCATGCGCCTGATGCCCCCGCGCCTTGGCGCAGGGAGAAAGACAGGCAAATGCTTCAATAGGAAATGAGTTCGGTTCTTAGGGGAACCCTTAAGATATATCATTTCATTCCCTGTCACAGGGAACTTCTGCCCGGGGCAGACACAGGGTCGCAGGTTTCTCCGGTCACAGTCCCCACACTTCCCCTGGGGTCCCGTTCCCTGTCCGGCCGCGCACTCCCACGTGCTTCTGTAGGAACTGCAATAGCCTGGGGAAGGCAACACACCTGCCTCGGTTTCCCTTCCTGAAAATGGCCTCCAAACTATACCTTTAGCGAGTCCTATTGACTACCGATTGCAGAAGTGCTCTGAAAACCTTCAAACAGGAGAGAAACGGAACAAGGGAAGGAACGCAGCAGGACAAAACTCCACGTCGATAGGACTTCTCAGCAGATCCCAAAGCTTTACAGACTTAACTGTAGATTCACAGGACAGGAGTCCTTTCTCCTTTGCAATCCTCTCCTCTCAACTCACCACACAACGATCGCACAGGAGCGATCTCACCCCTCAGCCCTGACTGGAAGGGGTTGGGGGGAAATGCGTTCCCCTGTGCTCACCCAGGCCCTTTATTTGGGGAGCAAACCTGGAACCTGTTGGCCTAGAGACTGTACGAAGCTCCCTGAGGATATGACTGATACGGTTCGAGACGAGGGAAGAGCTGCCGCACACTCACTCCAAGACCAGGCAGTTCCCAGGCTGCGTCCGGTGGTTTCCAAGGAAAGGTGGGAAGAGCGGGCACTGGGAGCACGGGGGAGAAAGCACCATGCTGGACGTGGAGTGGGGGTCACCTTTCCAAATGTTGGGCTTCTTTCCTTGTGACATCTCATCTTTCGGGTATTCTGGGGAAGAAATACCTAAAAACCTTTTCCGAACCAGGTAGCTGAGGAGTGTCAAGCGTTTGGCAGCATCTGAGCTTCCAGTATGTTGATTTGGATGGGGTACGGAGAGGGGAATATACTCACATAATTCCATATGACACAGTGGCGCTACCTCAACTTTCACCAGCTCACAACGTGGACCAAAGTAGTGAGAGTCAGGAAATCTTCCAAAACGGACCCCAAAAGCTTTCTGTCCAGCGAGTCATTACCAGGACTCACGCTCTGATCACCCTTTTCTCACCCCCTGACAGGTCGCAGGAAAAGGGAAAACCCCCAGAGCAGGCGAGACACCTCTAGGGCTACTCAGCACCCCCGAATGCAGAACCGGCAGGCAGTGCCTTAATTTTATCCCAAATTCCAGCTTACACCCACAACAGTACTACCATTCCACGCCTTTCTGGGCAGTCCAGCCGGCTATCCAGCAGCCGACACAACCTCCCCCAGCACCTCACCGAGCACAACGGCAGCTTTGGGAGAGCGAGCGGAGAAGCTCCCTTAAACACCGCCTCCACCCAAGTCCACCACGGGCCCTTGCAGCTCTGCAGCTATTCCTAGATCCCAACTGGATTCTTCTTTTCATCTTTGTTCTGCCTCCTGTTCTAGCGCTGAACCCCAGGCCTGCTGCCTTGGAGCTTCCTCCAAATGCTGCATTCATCCATTTTTAAAGGTGACCTTCCAACTTTAAAGGAAGTTAGCACGCCTCACTGTCTTCGTTTGCCCTCTCCTTCTTTTCAACCTGCTCTTTATTATGAATTAAAAAGCGGCCTGAAAGGTTTCTCTATTAAAAAATAAAATCTTTAGAAAGAGCGCATGTTTCCAGATCATTTCTCTCCCAGTTTTCGCAGCAGCAGCCTTGGGTGTCACGGCGCTCGCTTGCTGCAAACTCTCAGCTGCCAGCTCGGATGGTGTAACCTGCTCGGGCTGTTTGGATTCCCCCCAACCCCACCGACGACTGCCATCCCACCCCACCCCACCGCTGGCCCTCCCCTCCCTCGTGCTCTCACTGCTGTTTGGCAAAGCAGCGCCCTGAACTGTTCTGGGTGAAAAATAAAACCTTTGAGGGAGCAGGAGTAGAAGTGGGGTTATTTTTAACTTGGCTCGTACTAGAAACCCGAGTTACGCTGTGGCCTCATAAGCTCTTGTGCTGGCACAAATGAAGAGCAGCAAATAAATGAAGTTCTCTTTATCTCACCTCACTGCCACAGCTGCATCTTACAAGCCCTGAGGCTGTTTAGCAATGGAAAGGGAAGGTGTCTCCAGCCCTTAGCAGTAATAATATTACTCTCGCCAATGAAATGGTCACAGTAATTAAACAGGCAGTAACAAAGCAACATGATAGTTCCCTGCTGTTGCGGTACAACATTTTGCCATTTAATCGGGACAAGCAGAACCTGATTTTTTACTGCAATACAACTGAAATAAGAAAGAAAACGATGATCTTATAAAACGAAAGCTCAACTTCCAGCCCTTCTCTTAGACTACAGAATCAAGAAAAAAAAAAAAAAAAAGAAAAACACAAAGAAAAAGCAAGCAAGCAACCAACTAACTAGTCTCTCTTCTACCCTTTTTACTTTTTGGCTGCGAGTTCTGGTGCTATTCAGATAGGTTCTGTTGACTATTTCCTTTTGCCAAGCGGTCAGGACACCGCAAACCAGCACCATGCAACAACACTCTGGATTTAGTCATCAGCGTTTGCCTCCATCCAAGAAACCATAGATTTTTTCTGTGCTATGGACATCTGGCTGCCAGGAATGAGGTTGACACCCACAAACTCATTTCATGCTGACCACCAAGTGACCACAAACGAGCAGGAGCCCTTATTCACAGCTGGCTTGTGCCACACCGAGCCTGGAAGCGCCTGGCTCAGTCAGAAAGCAGACAGCCTCTCTTTCCAAACCATTCAGTCACATTTTTCCCTGCCACTGTTTGCCAGACCCAGTGTTAACCCTTCAACCCTGCTCGACCCCAGAGCATACCTAGGACTCTTCATTCTCCATCCAAGTCAACATGCCCGTGCTGTTCCTGGCAGCCTCGCTGTGCTCTCATACTCTCTCTAGGACATACCCGTTAATCCTTTAAAGGACAACCATCAAGCTGCACAACAAGGGAAGCAGCTGATTAGGTTCTTGCTACAATTATCTCCTGGAAGTAGGAGAGTACTTCAGATTTTTAGGAGAAAAGGGGGCTTCCCAAAGCAAAGGCAGAATTGCAAGGAGGAGATGCTATCAGGTCAAGACTTGGTACAATAAATAATGGAAGGTGCCTCACCTCACACCCTCAGCCTTTCCTTAGCTCTGATGTTCAGTTTCATCTTCGGGCTATGAATGATTTACGGAGCCTTAAAATATATATAAACTGTATCTCCTAGAACAAAGAGTCTTTATTCAGTGTTGTGAGGGAGCATGGAGCAGCATGTGTGATGCCTGCACTTGGGCTGGGATATCCCTTGGGGAAGGACCCTTTTGGCTCCTCGCTTCCTTCCAAATCCAGAAGCTGTTCTGAGCTTGAAGCCGAGCTCTGCGGGAGACCCCAGCTCAGTCTCTACAACACAGACCTGCTTGCTGCCGAGGGTCTCAAGAACTGCCTTCCTTGAATCATGCCCAGGATGAGCTCAGAGCCAGGCTCTTCTCATCCATCCCTGGCAGCCAGAGCGTACAAATACCACCAGTGCACTGTGGGGATTTAAGTCATTTATGCAGGATTACAGATGGGGAAGCTGCAGCAAAAACTTACCTCCATGTCACAGCCTAATCCACTGAAGACATTACCATCCCGACTTCCAGTTCTCTGCCTCGGGCAGTAGAGCACATTTAATGATCGTGTCTCTTTCCTCGGAAATCCACCACCACCTTTCCACCATCAATATTTGATTCCTACTATGCATACAAACACAGACGCACACACGTCCCTGCACCATGATCAGCGAACATCTACTTACTTTTCCAGACAAGAACATCACTTCGGGCAATTCCAAGGATGTCATGCCAAAGTAACCTCCTTTCCAACTGAAGAGATGGCCATCCTCTGATTTCTTGTTGGGGAACCTAAGCATGGGCCTGGGTGAGATCTGGTGAAAGCTCCAAGCCCATGAGGATCCGTCCTTACTCAGAAGGGAGCACAGGCAAAAGCACAGGCAAGAGACGGAGAGGTCTCAGACAGGGCAGACTCGGCAGTAAAGTGCTCCATGGCTAGTGCCCAGCAAGCTATGGGATGCCTCCCTCCCTGTGCTGGCAGGCCAACAGCCCGGGTAGCCGGCGCACCTAAGCTTCGCAGTACTATAAAGTAACGGCACAGACATGCCCCCAAAGGCTGAACCATCCCTTCGAGGGATCACCCAAAAACATTCCTGTGCAGCCCACTTGTTTTCAGTGGTCCTTTCAGGATTCACGAGGCAGGTTTCAGTCTATGCTGTGTCTACAGCTCACGATCACCACTCTTTGGAGTCTCAGAGATCTTCTTCCTTAGAAGGGACACTGTCGATCCTTACCCATTTGGGTGTACCTGACAATAACTTTTATGCTCAGGAGTCTTCTTTATTTCCTAAGGGTGACTGGGTTTGGTTTTTTGGGGTTTTTTATTTTGGTGAGAGATATTCTTCTTCCCTTGCAAGACTGCTATTGATGTCAATCTGCCCATTTTCTTTGAGGCTCTGGCCAGCACCTCTGAATCCAGGGAAGGAAATTTGGCACAAGATTAGATGCTGCACGCTTTACAAGGACCTACACAGAACAGTACCCAACTCCCAGGAGTCCCCTCCGGGGTTAACAGGATTAAACTGAACTTTCACTCTAGTCGCAGGACAGTATTTTCATCCAAGATGCACCATCAGGGACTTCTCTGCCTTCTTCTGAAGCTGTGGCTATGCAGATCTTCTGTTGGGACTGAGTGGATAATGTCTCGTGTGGCCGCAAACGAGGCCATTCATCTGTAATGCACGCTCTGCTGGCACCGGGCAGAGGGGTTAAGGCACACCAGAGCCTTTTTTTGCTTACTGTCGATGAAAATAAGAGACTGGCACCATCATCAAGTAGCCGCCCCTGCAGTTCTGTGCTCCTGAGCTTCCTAAAGGAGTGAACAGCCGTGCGGAACACCTCCCGCAGCTCTGCCGTACCTGCCGGTACCCCGGCTGCATCCCCCAGCCCCGACCCGGGGGCTCAAGCAGGAGCGACGGTGGGGGTTAACCTCCGTCTCCAGCAGCACTTGGCTCTTCTGGTTTTCGGCTCTCACGCAGTGGCAGATCCGCAGCATTTCCAGCCAGAAGAGCCCCTGCTAGTTCCCGGGCAGGGACTGACGGTTTCTCGCCGATACTGTCTAATGCAGTCACTTATCCCGGATGCATTTAGAGCAGATCCATCACAATAATTCCCACTAGAGCTCTGAATTCAGCGTATTACGCACAACAGCTCCCCGGAAGGAGAAAAATGGCACTTACCTGTCTTCGAGCGAGTCCTTTCTCGGTCGCCTGCAACGCCTGCGCACCGAGAGACGCGGTGGCTTTGGGGGACGGGTACCTCTGGAGTTGTTCCAGCAGCACCGAGCGTATGACCGGAGCTTGAACACTCTTAAACTTGCAACCCCCTCTGGCACCATTCGATGAACAAACGCGTCTCGGGAAACGCAGAGCAGACCTGCAGCCGCCCTCGGCAGCCTACGGGGGACTGGACCAGGCCCTACCAAGGAAGGAGTGACTGCGCACAGCCCCTCCTATCGTCCCCAAGTATTGCTTGGCGCTGATGCAGCAAACCCAAAATGCTCTGTTGATCCAGAACGTCTCTGAAATTACCAGGCAACAAGGCCTCAGGAGAAAATCTGAGCAGGGGTACAACTCTTTAGCCCGGCAAGACGGGCTCACGCTGGTGGTGTCTGAAATGTGCGTACTGCACTACCACCACGCCACCTTACAGCCCTGTTATTGGCACCAGGGACCAAATCCCGGCAGGACCGGGCCCTGGACACATGCAGAACGCCAACTTGCAAGACCATGAGCTCCTCCTCTCTCCTGTCAGATGTTGCAATACACTCCACCACCTGACCGGTCTAGTCCACAGACTGCAAACATCCCTCCCTCCTTCTCCCAATTATCTTAATAAACAGCCTGGACACATCTCTGACTCACTTAAGATAATGACGACCTGGCCACGATTAGCTTATTCAGACATCCTGGCAGTTTACCGAGCCTAATGCGACTCCAGCCTGGCTCCTTCTGACTGCTCATGACAGGGGCTGACCTCCAGCATCGGCCGCGCTGCGATCAGCAGATGGAGACCCACATACAGATCAGACACAGGCTGCTCCCAAAATTCAGGCTGGAGCCACGAAGGTTACTTGCCCTGAAAATAAGCTCTTAACGACTCCAAAGGCCTGAGGAACGGCAGTTTTTCTTGTCTGCAGACAGACCAGCCCCAAGATATGAAACAGAAACATGGCGTTAAGGACAACCCCGAATACCGGCTTACCGAAAAGCATCTCTGCATACTACATTTCTGGCTGCCTCTCTGGAACATTCACTCACCCAACCTGAGAGCAAAAGCCAGTCAGCCAGTCACAGGACATGAATATTTGAAGTAAAACCTTGGAGGAAGAAAGCCAAATAGTCTGAAATCATAGGCAAATCCTTACAAAAGTCAACTCATCTGCAGGAATCAGGCACAGGTCACAAATGACTCACTAACAGCACAGCAAATCCTTCAACCAGCGCTTGGAACGAATCCCTCTGCTTTGTAGAGAACAAGCAAAATTTATTCCCGCTGATTAGTCAGCAGTTACACTCACAAGTTCAAAATTAATATCAAAGTTCAAATGTAATTGTCTTGTACTTGCACTCTGCTTTACTGCTGGAGAGACCATCGTCTTCACTTAGCGAAGGAATCATCTCACATTTATTTACTGGGGCTGGGAGCGTGGGTTGGGGTTTATTCGAGCTCTTAACTTGACAAACTCAAAGCCTGAACTCCACCTTAAAGCACTGTCTGGCAAAAGCTTAGTTAACACTTTCGAATTTCTGTACCGATTTGACTAAGAACAGGCACTTACCACTTCTCTGGAAACCAACTACCAAATCCCAATAAGGAAGATGGACAAAACAACCCCCAAAACTCCCACGGTGCATCCAAGGAGGTGAAATTCGGAACTGAAGAATGACATCAGGAACTGACAGAAGCAAACGGAGCTCCCCGCGGAAGCAGAAAGGTGTCGTATCTGCACCCCTAAGCCCTCTGTGTCTTCCCCGCATGTCAGTTTATAAGAAACACAAAGGAAGCCACATTGGGCAAATGAACTTATTTTTACCATTGGGTTTCCTGTGTTGTTTTTTAGGGGCCAAGGCAAAGCAGTACCTATGTGATCCCCCACGGTGCGGACATAGGGTAGGAGGTCCTACAGCCTGCAGTGCAACCCTGTGGCACAAGCAGCTCAGGCCACCAGAGATGTGGAGCCGGAGGCTGATGCTCAGGTGGCATCAGACCACACGCTGGCACCACCAAGGAGCCTGCCTGTCATGAGGAGCGAGGGGGATGGACATCGGGGAGACCCCAAAAGATACAGGCAAAGCAAAACGCACCACAACAGCAGAGGAAGATACGTCGTTGCTTCACCGGGTAAAGCACCTTTTCCAGCTGTGTGTGTGTGCCGGTCTCCCGTCACACTCTTTCCCCTTCAAAGTGGCTATATGCATGTTCCTGAGGCTCGTTAAACTTTTCTGCGGATTGATCAGCGTCCGCAGGCACTGGTAAATACACAGTTAATAAGGACTCCTTGACTCATTGCACAGACCGCAGCAGCAGCGCTTCAAAACATTAAGCAAAAATGAAGTCACCCAGCATTGATTTCTTGCATGCTCTCTTCCTGCTGCTCCTCCAAACCTGCGGTTTTTAGCTTTACTACTGTGTCTGGGCCTCTTTATCCGCTGCTAATGCCAGGGCTTAACCCCGAGGATCTGCAGCTTGTTCTGGGTACAAACCAGAGCAGAGCAGTGACGTGCTGCGCAGTTTGCTGAAACAGCAAAAGCACCTTCCTCTGACTGTCCACAGCTCCTGGGACTTCTGCCCCACCACCCCGGTCACAGACCTGGAAAGGCCAAAGACCTGGTGGTAGAGAAAACTAACACCTTCAAAGAAGCTCCAGCCTCTTGAGAAGGAAGGGCTGGCTCCTTAAAAACACGTCTAAATACACAAAAGAGCACCAAAACCATCGAGACTTATCATGTGCAACTTGGATAAGCAGCTACAGAGACCCGGTAGTGACCTACGGCAACACACACATCAAACGCTCGCCTGAAGCAAGTCCAAGTCCAAGGTCCCACCAGGACATGCGTTTTCCTTCATGCAGAGAGGTATTGTACCAGAATCATACTGTGCCCACCACACTCATTCCAGGCATGAACTAAAAGAAATGTGACTCCATCTTTTTACAGTCAAAACACAAGGAAGCAAAACTTCTCTACTTGTTCCCACGCAGGTTCCACGCTCCACAAGAACTGAGAAGGCAGGGTTGTGATTTTCAGGACGTGATACGTACCACTGCCTGCGCCCTACCGAACCAGTACCCCAAGTTCCTTCAGTAATAAGCTCTGCAAACAGCTCAAGAGCCATTTGAAGCCAGTGTGGGAGGGGGGAGCAGGACAGCAGTATCAACTCACGGTCCAGCTGTCTCGAAGAACCCAGAGCCTTCACATGGGTGAAGGCAACAAAGAGGCAACCAAGAAGCAAGCACAAGGAGAAACAAGCGCCCAACCCTTCTGCAATACGTGTCAGAGCCCGCGAGTGTAGTTAAGCTATCTCCTTGGGAACTGGCAGCAGCAAAAGCATCGTGGGAACTCATAGGTAAGGAAACAGTCGCCCTGATAGACAAAGCAAGGTGGACTAAGGCTGACCATACCAGCAGCCTAAGTAATTGGCTAATCAAGCCCCTCTTTGCAATGTTTCTGGGCTGTGAAACTTGATAACAGACCCTGGAATAGTGGGGACGAAAAGGCAGAGCTTCCAACACCCATGTTTGTTTCCCACACCTCAAAAAGGAGATGGAAATAGGGACGAAATCTGATGCAGCTCAGCTGCCCATCCCATGTGTAAGCTTGTTATGTCAGGAGATAACCACTTGTCTCAGGCAACGCAGACATCCCTGGAAAGGTAAAGATCTCAGCCACCACCTAATCCCATGAACCACAGCACCCAATCACTTCTAGAAGCATACTCATTAGAAGGGAATAGCATGCAGAAATTCACTCAGAGCATCATTTTGAGACATTTGCTTGAAAGTCATGCCAGAAAGCTATAGGAACAGAATGATGCTGGAAAACAGGTTTCTATTTTGCTCATCAAAAACTCTCACCGGGTTTTCTAAAAGGGTTCCAGCACCCTCCACCAATATGAGCTCAAACACACCCCCAGCCTCATGCCCACAGCCACCTGCAGGTTGGCACGGCAGCTTTCAGTCCCATAAATGACATCTCCCAGTAACGATACTAAGACCCAGCCAGTAAGACACATCCTCATGCTGAGCCCTGCACGCTGCAGAGTGGCTCCTCTCTCTTCCTGGAGCAACCAACTGTCCTTACGTGAACACCTGATGAGTAGCCCGAGTGCAGCACTCGCTTGTGCCCCACTGCCTCTACATCACACACATCCTCGCTGCCTTAATAGGAGGCTAATTGTCCCTGATGAAGGGACAACAGTCCAACAGCCAACAGGAGAGCAATTTGCACAGCCAAAGCAGGGAGACCTGCAACAACAGCATGTTCTGAAACAAGAGCACTGCAGCCAGAACAATCTTTTAGCGTCAAGCTCCCTGAGAGATAAACCTCCAAATAGAAGTCCTTCCAGTAAGCGTAGAAACTTTTCTTAGCAAATCCCGACACCATCTCGCAGCAGTACTGCCTTGTCCCTGAGAATATGACCATTTTGAGCTACAAAAAGCAACAGGTTATCAACCGAGATCATCACCAGCTAAGCTCTCAGGCAAGAAAACATCTTTGTGCCTGAGACGAGTGACAGAAGAAAGAGCTATACCTGAGCAATGTTCACACGGCACCTGTAAATCCCACCCTCCGCACCCCCCGAAGAAGCAAACAAACCGGACTCCCCACACATGGACCATCTCATGAAGAAGTAGACTATAGGATGTGTCATTCTGAACGTTTATTTATTTTGTCTTCAAAGAAGAGACCTGATGCAGCTGTTTCGTTAGAAAATAAAGTGTTTATTAAGAAACTAGACATTGAACACCCCTATAGTCTCTGTGAAAAGGGACCGTCCCATTTCCCATTAGCACAGGATGATAGTTATGATAAGAATGCTCAAAGATGGAGGAGTCTCATTGACAAAAAATGAGGTAATGATTTACAATAATTAAAAATAAAATAAAATTTAAAAAAAAACAAAAACAAAAACAAAACAAAAACATCCTTAGACTTGCTACTTAAAGCCACCAATCGCAAACGGCCATGACTGGCTTTCGTTTTCAGCAGTGAGGAACCAGAGACTTTAATTGGTGTTAAACAAATTCAGACATCGATCACAGTGGGGAGAACTGCTTTAAATTATGCTGTACGGTCCAAAGGATTTCTTCTAAGCAGAGATGGACCTGAGCTGTAAAATTCAACCCTTCCTCTGCTAGGGTGTTTGGATATAGGCTTCTGGTCCAGGCCCACGGATGTAACTCTACGACTGATACACACAGTTGAGAGCAGAGTCCCCTGAACTAGGGAGAGGAGACAGTTCAGACAGACAAGACATCCCCAGGTCAGGTGGGCGACTTCCAGGAGACGGGGGAATTCAGTTCAGACAAGCACCCAGTGATTCACACGCTTGGCGAAGCTCCTCCTCACTCTGTGAATCTGCAGAATTGAGGTGTCAATAACACATGGCCGCAGGTCCTCTCCGGCGGTGCACCTCTTGCATTTCCAGCTCCGATGCGGGCAGGAAACATTGTTGAGAGTTTTGGTCATGGTTTCTGAAGCCTTCCAACCTGAGCCAGGCCTCCTCGTCCTAACGCAGATGCCCCCCTAAGGCATGTCCATTCACTTAAAGCAATCTGCTACCGTTTCTCCTGTCCTCTTCTATTGCACTTTACCTTTTAATGCGAGTGAACCAGGAGAAGCAGCACGAGAATGGAATATTCCCAGGGACATCCCTATGGGAAAGCTGATAATAAAACCTCCTGGCAATCTCCAGGGCGGTTCATGCAGGTCACCCGTAAAGGCAGGATGAAGCAGAACATTCCATTCTGAGGCTTCTGCCCGGTTCTGGCGAAGAGGGACCGTGACTCTTTCCAGTGGCAGCGACCCTTCAGGGCTGGTGATTTAGAGACATCCCTGATGTGATAAGGTCGTCTCGGGCCACCGAGAAGGCAAGAAAAGCCGAGTGGCTGGTGAGCAAGCTCCTGGTTCAATACTCCTCTCAGAAAAGGATCTGGCCCCACCTGAAGCTTTTGGAAGGTTCTTTTTTTTTTTTTTTTTTTTTTTCTCTCTCTAGAGAAAATCTGCCTTGCTTATAGGTTCTCACTGATATGTGTGAGCAAATCGGTATTTCCTGTACACGTGACGTTCAGAGAGTCCAAGGAAAGCCCTGCAAGTTGCCACGAGGGCAGCTGGCTTCTCTTGAGGACAGTATCAAAGGGTTTACTTTTCCATCTGAGAGGCTTCGGATGAAGTAAAACAAAAATGGCATGGGAGAGGGGGAGAGAATATGAGTATCGGCCAGAGAACAGGATCGATATTCTTGTTTATGCCAGAGAAGAAGCAACAGAATACTTATTTTTCCTCCCCTTCAGTCAGTCTGCCTCGCGCTGATGGTTCTGGGTACGTGACTGGGTTGCAATCAATCTCTAGCTGGGTGGGAACACGGGGGAGAGCTACGGGGGGGCTGGAAAAGGCCCAGCAGCTGGGACCTGCGTGCGTCTGATACGCCTTCCCACTTTGCTTACTGCCCTAGTCCTGGCAAGGACACGGACCCTCCTGCGCTATGGATTCTCCATCCACGCGGGAAGTCCAGGCCACTCCTCAGATAAAGCTCATCGTTCAAGCAGCAGGGAGAGACCGGAGCATGACAACAATATAGTCAGATCCAACGAGCCGCTCTAACACACACAGACAGACAGACAGACAAAAAAAAGCCTCCTAGAATATGTGCACTTCAAAGATAACCACATTCTCTTCCTGTCAGAGAAGTAAGATTGTATTTTTTTTTCTTTCCGTTATTATTCCTTCCAACATTATTTTCTGTGCAAGAACTGGGAGCGGGGCTGCCTTTGCTCTTACCAAAAGTCTTCGTTCTGCTTTAGTTTCTTCCAGGCTCCCCGCCTCGGCTCGCTCTGGGAGACCTCCCATGGCGGTGCCACGTAAGAGGTGATGGCGGCATTCACTGGGTGTTGCGAAGACACAAGCTTACAAGGAAAACTCCAAGCAGGGAGGACATGACTAAAGATGTCAGTTTGGTTGGCTTGGTTGGTTTTGTTTTGTGTTTTATTTTAAAGCAAAAGTACAATTATTTACTGCGTTATTAGGATGACTCCTCTCAATTGGGTTTAAATTCTCTTTATTTGCTCTCATTGCTGCTGTTGTGCCTTGCAGGAATATTTAACGAACACAGCGACCATTGGAGGAAAAGAACAACCCTGTTATCTGGTGACAGAAAACCACAGTTTCAGTTGGCTTTAACGTGTGTACAGGCAGGGCTGTAGAGTCCTATTAGGAGGAGACCTCAATCCATACAGACCACGCTTACTGCTTCCCACCACTTTGAGGGCACAGCCTATAAACTTGACATCAGAACAGGGACTTTTAAGGAGTTTTTAAAAGCCATGACGTCCTTTGCTGAAATAAACACTGACATCCTCAACATAAATGCCTTGGTTAAGAGGTTTGGAATGTCCAGGGAGGCTTATTGGATTCAACATAATTTCTCTGAAACCTAAAGGGGAAAAAAAAACAGAAAAAAGAAAAAAGCAAAATAAAGTAAACGAAAAAACAAAAAAGAGCAAAACTAGAAAAAAAGAGAGAGATATCGACACACATGTAATTATTAAAAAAGAACCAAATGAATAACCAGCAAACGGCTGCCATTAAATTAAAGCCAAAACGCCCCCTCCGGGCAGGGCTACCTCGCTTTGTCTTTCCGTAAAGCACAGGCAATTACTTAACGTGGTGCGTGCGGGCGCAAGTGCTCGGAGGACAAGGGGCATGCAAGCAGTCTGGACAGAAAACTGGGAACAACTCTTTTCTTGAGGCTCCCACTAAGCAGGGGTGGAAAAGTCCTAATTCCTACCTAGTCCGTCTTTCCCCTAGGCAGGGAGTGAGGAAAACAGAGAATCCTTCCCATGGCTAGTTTTCTCTCATCATTTATTTAGTCTGTCTTAACATTTCTGAAGCTGAAGAATACAACCGCAAGGCTGGGGAGACCTGACTCTCATAACCCCACAGACTTCCTTAGCCCCAGCTGTCCCATCTACACCGAAACCTGCACGGTGGAGGCATTTTCTCCTCACATAACCCCACCTCTTTAAAGGTAATTTGAAAGTTCAGGATTTGCCAGAAATACTGGCCAGAGGAAAAGGAAAAATAAGCGGAGCAGAGAACACGGGCATGCTCCTTCCTTCAGTTCCAACGAACGAACTTACTGGGCAAATATAACGTTTTCAAGGGCTGTATTACCCATCTCTTCGTAATGCTCCTGCCTTGGGATGCCCCAGCCAGGGAAACCCACTGCTGGCATGTTTCTAATATAGAAACGATTAGATGTTAATTACTATTAAAGATGAACATTATTCTCTGAAGCTAAATAAATGCAACTATTCGGGATTTGACAGAGAATATTCTCTGGAGCGGAGGGAGCAAACCTGCTGCTGAGACATCCAGTCCCACAGCCCTCTCCTCAAGGTCTGACCAAAGGAGGTCACATTCTGGTTCACTGTTAGGACACCTCCTGATGTTTATCCTACATTTCCCTTCTTCCTGACTTGAACCCCTGTTTTCTATCCTCTTTTGTGCTAAGTCCTGCAAGTTCTTGCAGAAAAGACCCGTGCAATTTGCCTTCGGGCATCAGCTCAGACTTTTTTACAGTACTTTCTCAGACACCCGTTTATAACAGTATTTCTACAACTGAGGCCGTCCCCAATGGACTGGAAAGACACATGGCAGGAACAGGCATAGGTCACTGAAGGCAGCTGATAAGATTGCAGTGAAGTTGCTCTCAGCTCAGATCAAGTATGAGTATGTGGACATAAGAGGCTTCTATGTCAGCTTACCAAAATCCCCAACACAGATCCACCGAGTTGCCAAGACCAAGACGTGCATGGCAGGATCCTGGGGACTGCTCTAATCTGTCCCAGCTTCTCACGGGCTCAAAGGGTTTTTCCAAGAAAATTACTGGGATGACTTGGCTACGCAATTGCTCTAAGGTCTGGAAAATGCTCCTGCTCTTCATACGGTCACAGGACCCTCAACAAATCAGGTAGGTTATCCCAAGTCTGGCATCGCTAGAGCAGCATGAAGCAGCTTGGATGCCCTTGTGAATTGATCTCGATAGGAAACGTGCTTTTCACTAGGCTAGGAACAGAAAGTTTCTCACACCGGCTCTACACCAGCCAGAAGATTATTTTTTTCCTGTTTCTTCTTTCTATTTTTTCCTTTATATCTATTTATATTTCTTCCCTGCACCATCTTATTTCATCTGCTCATCAAATGCATGCCTCTTCTGATGAACCTGAGCAGGCAAAAGCTGTTTGTTTGGTTTGGAACTGTTTAAACTTGTTTGGGGGAAACTATCTGTTATTCTCAGTGGCCCTGAAGGAGTGATCCACACGGGAGAGCAAGCCAGGCTCAGCTTTGGTTCATGTGTCATAAACAAAATTCATAGGCAAATTCCAAGTGTTGAAACATCATTAGCAGTGAGAAAGAGCCTAGCTCAACTCTCTGAGCCAAAGCAGAGTTTAAAGTGCTGATGCTCGGAAATGTGTATGTAAACTAAGTCCATTTCTTATCAGAGTCACTGGGAGACAAACATGGCATCCCTGAACGTCACTATTTATCGTGTTTTGGTTTTCGTAATATAAATATATTTTATGGCCACCAAAGGATAGCTGGGAAAGTCTATGCTCAACAATACTGAGTATCTCCAAGGAGCAGTCCTGTCTGCTTTATTTTCCTTGCATTTCTTAGCTCTGCTAAATAAAGGCAATTCCACTTCTGCTGGACCACATCCAACAGACCTTAACACCCACTGGGGACACACAGCCTCAGCAAAGGGACATGTGAAAGATCAGCAAGACTTAAGGCTGGGGACATCGAGGGCTTTGCTCTTTGTTGCCAGTGCTACGCTGTGAATCCCTGGAGATGCAGGGATCTCCAGTGACAGCGGGGTCTTTGCAGAATGGGACTGAAGTAGGGGTTACCCCATAACTGACATGCAGTCGCTACCGAGGGAAAATGAGGAACATGGCAGGAACATGGCAGCCTATGTTTCTGAAGCTCAGGGGCTGAACGTACCACTGACTCGGGAGAGCAATGCAGCATCGGTCATTTTGGCATCCTCTCCTTCTCATTTATTAAAGTCCCCAAAGAATCAGAAAAAAAACAACGTTTCTCCTAACTCATTTTCTCTCTTTCCTCACTGCTATCTCCCATATTGTACTGCTACCTTCAACCCCATTCTCTTGTATGGAGCAGAAACCAACAAGGCTCTTGCTAGGTTTACGTCTTCTCTGTCAGATGGGAGATGGATGATGTTCACTGAGATGTCTAGGGTTAAAATGGGTGAATCTCAACAGGTTCAGAGTTTGGATGCTGCTATGACAAATGTCATCTTTCTACCATCACAGCTATTAGCGCCTGAAAAAACAGCTTGGAAATGTCCTACAGAAAAGCGTTCACCTTCTTAGAAGGAGTTGGGGAAATCGTAAAAACAACCCCTTTGTGAAGTTTCACATTTGTCAGTGCTAGCTGGAAAATGGGAGGAAAATACTATTTTTGATATTGGTTGTAGATTTGGAGGGAAACTCCAATATACAAGGCTGAAAATGATGAGATTAAATAAATAAATAAAAAAAAGCCACCCTGTAAATTCAAAGCAAAAGCATCTCCAAAGACCTACAAAGTTGGGAAGGGTCTGACAGATTAAACTTTGTGCTTCTCCCTGTTCTAGTGTGGCACTTTTAAAATAAAACATGTCTCTACTAATAGCCATGGTATGGTAGTGGAATAAATGTATGGAGAGTGTTGGAGAACAGGGAAGGAGGAATGAGCTGTGATTTGCTGTGCAGCTCTAACAGCTTGAGATGGAAGGGGCAGATGGGGCATTTCTCTAAGCAGGCTGGAAGGATGTGGCAATGAAAGGACAAGAAAATTGAAGGCAACCAACCCATGCAATCAGTTTTTGTCCTCAACCTTGGCCATCCGCTTAGTCCTCCAGAGCTGTCTCGTGTTTCCCAACACCTTGGCTAGTGGGTCTCAGCCACTCTGCCCCATGCACATACCCAATCCAGCCTACAGGCAGTGCCCTGAAAGGAACACCCTTCCTCCACTGACTGAGAGCAAGACTAAGGAGACAAACCAGAGAATTTCACCTCGCCTGCACTGCTTGCCTTCTGGTAAAATTGCAACCAATCAAATATACCATGCTTCTAGGGCTTTTGAGATCCCAGGCTGCTCCAGGTGACCTGAGAAGAGCCGCAGGGAACGTGACGCGCAGAGGTGAGGGAACGATGCACAACCACCGCAGGAGTGGTGCAACCCAGTTTTGAAACCCAGGGATGGAAAATGTTTCTAAAACAGCAGCTCAAATTGTTGTGGGAACAGATGAGAAAAGCAACGGGATGCCATGTAACGCCTGGCAAAAATGGGTTAAACAAAAATAGCAAATTAGGGGCAACAAGCTGGCCAAACACAACACTGCTATCCACACAGCCCAGGTTAGGCAACGGAGCTTTGATCTCTTGTCTGTGTTACAGCAGAATTTATGATATAAAGGAAAAGCAATAGGAGATTCCAACAACACTGTACGTTTTATCTTTCGCTATGCACAGATACGAAGTATGAATAGCATCAAAGAAGAAGGCATGAAAACCATCAAGCCTGGCCCGCATCCAGAGCGAAGGAGACAGCCATCCGTCTAGTCAAAGCCAGGACTGATGTGTCTATATCTGAGGGGGAAGCAACACAGCAATCCAGGTTTCCTGTCATGGATGGGTTCATCTGCAGGGCTATGACACAAACCCCTCTTTTTTTCTCCCCTCCCCTCAACATACAGCAGGGCGAGATGCAGCACAGCCTGAGGCCGCGCGTGCCACAACAAAGCAGGTCACAGAAGCTCAGCAGAAGCACACTACGAGGTTCTCCCTGAGGCTCTCAGCTGCAGATAAGCACATCACCTCCTCTACCATCCAAGGTAAAGTCAGAGACCCTAGACCTTTTCTCATTTACACCAGCCCAACACTGTTGACCACAATGGAGAACCGCAAGAAAACTCCGCCCACGGATGAATTTCACACCGATACACAGACCTCAAGCAGATCTTCAAGTAGATAACAGCTCTTTTAAGACTCACCAAAAGGTTCTGAGAGCTACAGAAATGCTTATGATTGTTAATTTTCATTGAAATGGGGTCCTCATTCCCCTCCACAGCAGCTCACCTTGTATCTTTGTTCATTTTCCGTGGTTTAACCTCAGGCATAAGAGTCTCACACTTTAGTCAATGAGACTTGACGTCACTGGAAACCTCATGGGAATGTGCTAGATGGAGCTCTAGCCAGTTTGCAGCATCTTCATCTTCTCCACAACCCAAAATCACGAACAGGAGACCGCAGCACTGCATGTGTTTTTGAGGGCAAGAAAGGGAAGAGATGGGCTGAGAGCGAGAGAAACAGCAGAAGCAAATGGGTCCAGAAGATCCCATTTCCACACAAATTTCTCTCACGCTTAACTAGTGCGGAGGAAGGGGTAGGACAATACCGCAGGCACTCAACAGCTGAACAACGGTCCTTGAGAAAAGGGCAGCGTTCACAGCTTTCCACGCAGTGAACTCTTTAAGACTATGTGAGATTCATTGAACCTTTGGTCGGAGGAATTTCAGTATCCATTGCATTTCTACTGTTGCCGCCGTTAATGTGGGCCATGTCCATATTAGCTGGGATCACAAGTTTGTTTTCTCTGGAACTCTTTCACGGATGGAGTAGTTCCAAGATACTAAATGATGTAGCCTGATAGCTCAGGAGGCAGAGCTCCAAGATTCCCCACCGATCCCCCTTAGGAAAAGCCCCAAAGTAGGAAAGCACTCAGCAGGGTATAAAATAAAAAAAAAAGTAAGAAGGAAAAAAAAATAATTAAAATCTATTTAAGACCGAGGGCGAAGCAAAAAGGCTATTTTCAGGTCTGAGATGCCCCGTGATTTGAGTCAAAGCTACCCTCCCTGTCCAGACGCAGAGCCAACGCTTTTCTCCAGACTGCACAGAGGTGCAGCTATTTAAAGCCACTCAGAGGCCCACTGCATGATGGAAGGCAGCCAGATCAGTTGGGCCTCATCGGTTTTGTTTTCGTTAGATTGAAGCCAGAGTATGTGGAATGACTTGTAAGAGGACCAGGGAAGGGGGAAGGACTGGGCACTCAGCAGTTTCGCCCACAACACGCAGAGCTTAGTCTCTGCCTCATTCGAATCGTACTGGGTTGGAGAGAAGGTACCTGAGCAAAGAGGATGGTTGGTTGGTCCTTCGCGACACCCACGGCTGTGCAAAGGTGCGTGGCAAAACTCTTGGGATTCACAGGTCAGCCACGAGAATGAGCTGCAGGAAAGTGTTTGCAAAATGCCTGAGAGTTTGGCGGTAGCCGACATCCTGGGCATTATCGAGCTGTTGCCCTGTCCCCGTCCATGTCTGTGCTTGCACCACCATGTCCAGGAGCCTTCTCCTCCGCAATTCTCACTGTCCGGAGGAACAACCGCAGCTCCCTGCCTCCGCCAGTCCCCATTTCGCACCGCCGTGCACTCTCTCTGCCTCTGCACTCCACAAAGCCCACGGGACCCGGTATGAAAGATCTCGTCCCAACAAGTAATACATCATTTTCATCACTTTGGTTTTCAAATATATTCTTTTGTCAATTTTTAATTTTTTTTTTTTTTTTTCAAGTCAGCCCTGAGAGCGCTGCCAATTTAAGTACTGTGCACAGCGTTACAAGAGATTCTCATTTCCACTTTGCCTGACAGGTATCCGCATCCCTCTGACACCGCCTCTGTTCCCCAGCCGCTTCAGACAGCAATAGTCACCCTAAGCGTTTTACACAGAGTTATTGAAACCACTGACTAATCTGCCCAGAAATGAATATCCACTGGGAAAGAATCTGGTTGGGCTCGTGTTCCCTAATTGCTGATTAATTCCAATTACGGTACAGCTGATCCACCAGTACCACGGATCGCCACATCAAAGAGCCAACCAGCAAAGGAAGCCCCTAAGTTACAACAGCAACAGCCCCGTTGCAAACTTCTTTTCAGCCAGAGAGTGCTTCATAAACATTAATTTGTTACACCTCACTCATTCCCTGGGGAAGCAGGAACTGTTATATTCATTATGCAGATGGCAAAAGGGTGGCACGGAGCAGGACTACGGTTTCTCCAAGCTCTCCGGAGGAACTGATGCCAGTTGTGGGCACTCAACAGGGAATAGCCCCAGCTACCATGCTCCCGTCCTCTCCAGGAGACCTGGGGTCTGGCAGGGGATGGAAGCCCTTGGTAAAGCCAGATGGCCAGGGTATGAGAGCAGACACCAAAGGAGACGCACACGGTGGACAGGAAAGCACACAACTGCCACAGGTCCACAGCTGGGACCTTCCCTGCCCAGGCAGGGCCAACGATGCTCTCCTGCTCTTCAGAAGGCTGGTGGAGGAGCTGATCAAGGCCCAGGACAAATCCTTGCTGGCTCAAGTCTCTTTATTCTGCCATTCGCTCCAGCAATACCTTCCGTCATCTAGAAAGGCCAGAGCTGCCCTCCGGGAAGCCCAGGAGCGGTACAAGCCCCAGAGCCTGAAGCGTCGGGAGGAGCATCCTGTGGGGAAACGCGATTTCGTGGAGTTTACAAGCTGAGGATGGAAACTCAGCAGGCAGGGCGGCACCGAGCGCTACAGAACAGTTGTAAACGGGAACAGGAAGAGCTGAGGACAAAACCCCAGCGAGAGCAGCAGGGAGCCTCGAGGAACAAGGTTTTGTTGATTTTTTTAGGCTGTTTGGATGCTGCCTTGTCTGGAATTGTCCTTTGCCTGTCTCTCTCCAGTGCTCCTATTCTGCTGATTGTTTTGGAAAGGAAGGCTGCCACCACGGCTCTTCTCTTGACAACTGACCCACTAGATGGTTCTCAAAATAAGTTGCCTTCTGCACCAAAATACATCAGAAGAATGACATTCATCTTCCCAGGTGAGAGCTCCCGCCTCCAGATTGTGTTTCAAGACCACGTTTTGGTACCTGCCAGCGTGCGGCAGGCTCTAAAAAACATACCCCAGGGCACAGGGAGGGCTGTGCTGGGATCATGCTACTCCTAGGGAGCAATTTGGGTACTGCCCACCAAACAAGTGGCAGGTATTTGTGGTGGCCTTCAATTAGTGGGAGATGAGAAAGGGCTTTGCTCTCACAAAACACACATGAAACCTAGTATGTCTTTGCAAGACAAGGTATGAAATGCCTGGAAAGACCCTTGCAGCCAACAAAGCAGAGATGAGGTGAGTGGGAAGCCCCCAGGCAGCGCACCGGGGGGGGGGGGGGGCTGCTGCTGTGCAAGGAGACCCTTACTCCACCCTGCAACAGAGGGTGAGCTTTGCAGAGCAGGGCAGATCTGGCACATCACAGCAGGGCAGCAAATGAAGACCCAAGTCCAAAACGCGTGGCGGCTGGGAGTTAGGAGGCTTCATTCAAAGGAGGGAGGAAGGACCGGGGTTTCTTTCCTACAAGGTTTTTCCAGCAAGTGGTCTCGCTGCGAATTTTTGAGCCAGCAGCCAGCTCCGAGCTTAACAAACTACATGATTGCCAGACCCTTCTCTGACCCAGTTTCATTTCGGGTCTGAAAATAAGTCTCCCTCTCTCCCTTCTCCTTCTCACATCAAGTCACCTAAATGCACAAGGCATTTAAAGCACTTTAGCCCAATCTTATTTCACACCATATAATTCTGCGCAAGCCTTTGTGTGTTTCTGCCCCACTTGTGTCATTGGCATCTGCTGATCAAACATCAGCAGAGATGAGGGACCGGGAAGGGGCTGAGCTCCCAGGCCTCTGGATGGGAGGGCACTGCAACGTGGAAACTCCCAGGACTGTGACTATCCAAAAGCCATTTTCCCCCCACCAGAAGATTTCACGCTTGAGAAAAAGGGAAACGGGTTTACTTAAAAAATAAGTTTTTTCCTCTTATCCATCACCTGTCATCAGAAGTCCTGCCTACCACCACAGATGGGACACATCCTTCTCTACGTACGCTGCTCCTTGAAGCGAGAGCTGCCCACACTGGGGCAAAAGTATGGAAAAACATACACTTCTAATAGCGCTTTCACATTTGCGCGTGCAACTAAATGTAAGAGATCGCAGTCCACAACCTTGAATGCAACCTCAGCATCAAAACCAACCTGTGCACAGAGGAAACCGGGCTGAGCGATACCAAAATTGCCAGCAGAAGGCAGGGAGAGGGTGCACACAACCTGCTGCATGCGGGACACGTGGGACGGCCGGTGAGGAAGCGTGCGAGAGAAAAGCGGAGAGCGATGCTGCGGCGCAGAGCACGTGGCAGGGAGCAGAGGAGCGCCGGAGAGGGGCCAGGGAGCGCGCGGGCGCACACGTGTGGGGCTGAGAGCATAACGCTGCTGAACGCTTACTCTCACTTTACATTACGGATTTAATGGCTTTTAACAGGAGACTTCGTAAGCGATCAGGAATTGGAACAAAAGGAGCTGGGGGAATAATTATTCTAACCAGGGGAGCTAAAGAACATGGCAAAATCGCATGCTGAGCAATCATGCTAATTAAAGGCACCCAGAAGAATCAGGATAGAAACGCCAAATGGTTTTCACTCTGCTGCCCTAATCCACTAACTGCCTCATCACTTTGACTCCCACCAGCTGTGGGAAGGACAGCTCTGGGTGAGTCGGTTTGTAGCAATAAAGGATGGAGCTAAACAAGTGCTATAGGGGTGCTGGTTCCCTCTGCAGCGGGCTGGAGCGATGCTTGACCTGCCAGACTGAACAGTGGCTGCATTGCACTGGTAGCTTCGGGGTGTGTGGGGGGGGGAACAAATGCCCCCACGGCCTCCAGCTGAGCAGCAAGGATCCAAACACGCTTCCCAGAAAGCAGAGCAGCTGCTGGCAACTACCAGCATGAGGCTAAACACAGCCCGCAGCCACAACGCTGGTCCTTTTGGGGCGGTCAGCCCTGTGGCGTGACTGCCTCTCTGCAATTACCTGCTCAGCCTGGTGGTCTGTCCTGGGCTGTGTTCGAGGAGCATCTTTCCAGTGCCACACCAGAGCTCTGGCAGCACTGAACGTGCTGCTTCCTTCTCTACACAGCTTTGGCCATCGCTGAGTCGGCTCCGCTCAGGTTGGTGCGCGGGCTTTCAAAGGTAGGACATCTTCTATGCAGTGGGCATCATCCTGATCTTCTACTGCTTAAAATGCCAGCTGGGGTTCAAGCCATGCCAGCGTCAGAAAAGCGAGAACTAACACTGCGATGTGGGCAAGTTTTCACCCAGAAAAAGTGGGGACTAGGAAAATGTCCATGCTGTAGGGAAAGGAAATGAAGGTAATATCGCTCCAACAGACTAGAGGCTTTACAGACCCCAATAAAAACTCCCATGCGCTCAGCCTGGTGTGAAACCCAAGACAGACTCCTCGAGGAGCTGCTGAGCCTCGACCTGTTGAGGATGTCAGGGGAAGATCTTCCTCAGACGCTGCTGGAGTCCAACAGGGCGTTACATGCCAAGGCGGATGGGTGCAGAAAACACGATTAACACAACAAGACACAGAGGGGTGCAATCACACGCTGCGTACAAAGCAGTGTCTCTCTCTCCTTTCCAGCCTCTAGGAGAAGGTCCACCTTTGATAACTGCTTGGGTGAGTCGTGAGTGCTTTTCTCTCCAGCCGTGCAGACCTGGGGTTTGTTGCAGCAGTCGCCTGCATTGGCACAGAGCGAGAGCTGCGCGTAGGGGAGGTGGGGCAGCAGGAAAGCAAATGCTAACAATTGCCATCAAGTAACAGCTTTCTATTTAAAAAGCAATGGTTTGTTTGTTAATCAACAGGTCCATTAACATGGAGCAAATGCCTCTCTAATGGACACCCACAGGATCACAGGCTGAACTATTTGTGTGCGGCATCTTTTGATTGATTCACCCTAAAGATCATCAAGTAAATGAGAGAGGATGTAATATTTCTGCAGGAAGCGTTCCACAGCGGATACATTGATTGCGACACTCAGCCAGCTGCTGTGTGCCAGTCTCTTCTTAAAGAGACTTCATATTTGGTTCTCTGATTAAATATTTTGAAACCGAGAACAAATCAGGGACGTTGGCTCGACTGTGCCAGGCACTCGCTCCAGTACACTGCCAAGGAGGATCACACAAGTGACCGATGTCCAACCCGCTCCCTTTCTTCCTGCCCTCGAGGCTCGCGATACCGTCCCCTCGGTCCTTGCCCGGCCGCACAGATCACTGCCGCTCCGCTGCCTGGCTTCTTTCTGCCGCCGCTAAATCCTTCACCCAAGCCAAGGGAGCCTGCTGGGTGCCACACCAGGAACACAGAGCTGTTGACTCATTTATTCAACTCCCACCTGCAGCTAAAGCTGCGAAATCACGGTCCGGTTTGCCTGCCAATGACTCTCCGGCTCTTGCTCTGTCACCACAAATAATCCGTTTTTAATCAAATGCCCAGCGAACGCCCAATGGGACAGGAGGAGGCAAGGCTGAGAACGAGGAATACCCGGAGAACAAAGGAAGAAAGTCCAGGACCCATAAGGAAAATAGCAATGAAAGCATCAGCTGAATAATTTGCCGCACCAGCGCTCCCAGCCGGCAGAGACGGTCTCAGAGCCAGAGCTAAGCGCCCGCTGCAATCTGCAGTTTGCAAAAGCAGGTTCTTTTTCCCACAGCCCAAACACTGGGCTGACACCTCCTTTATGAGCTGCTGAAAACAACCACCCTTTTCTGAACGAGCCCCGCAAAAACACAGTGACACTTCCAGCCCCTGAGCAAACCCTGCCACCGCTCACCGAGCCACGTGCCGTGGAGCTGTCGAAGCCGCCCTGAAGGAGACCAGCGGGACCAGGAGACCTGGGCTGCTGCCACCACTGCTGAAATGACAGGCTTATTTCACATGCAAATGAGCCACACAAATTGAGACCAGACCCTCCTTTTCCCCTCTGAGCTACTCATAAATGACAGAGGCGTGAGGCAGGTTAAGGGTCTTTGAGGCAGGTGAAACCCCGGGGTAGAGAGGACGGAGCATCTAATTGGAGACAAGAGGAGGATGCTGAACATTCACCCAAGGTCCCACGGGGAGACACAGCTAACCCTCCCCTCTGGAGATAAGCTCCAGCAAAAGGGCATCCAGCCCGCTGGAATAATGACTCCTCGAGGCAAATCAGAGGTGCCAGCAGCTACAAACGAGGGCCTTTCTCTGCTGTAGCTTCCATCATTTTTTCTCCTTCAGTACCGGCAGGAAAATAAATAAATAAATAAAAAGAGCCTGCAGGTTCCATTCAGGCTGAACTGTGTGTGCCATCGCAGCCTCACAGGCAGGCAAGAAGGCAAGAGCTGCGGGTGCAAGCTTGGCCACGGATGCTGGGCTCCTGCCCCCACTTCCTTTCTTTTCAAAGAAAATAAAATCAAGTTTGTATCGACTACCGAGCAAACGAGACAACATTATACAGGACACGACCCTCCGCAATCAAATTAGGTCACTGCAACACCGTAACCAGCATGGAATATGTAGCCCTGATAGCATATAGGCTCAAGGAGAACGATTTTTATGCAGCAAACATCAAAAGACAAAAGGAAAATGAATCATATCAGGACATCAAGCAAAACCAGAGTGTGAGATAAGTTTGGAGGAACAAGCAGCACTCCTGTCTCCGGGCTTCCCTCCTAAGCCCTTCCTCGATCCCCATTCACATGGGCCTGACACTTCTCAGAGCTGGCCATTAAAACCACCGCAAGTGCTAGGAAATATCTTTGCCCCTTCCCGCACAGCTTCCTCCCTTCCCCATCCCCAGAGCTCTGATGGTTTCCAAAAGAGCAAAGCCACTACCCACAGAGCAGGTTTCCAGCCGTGGCCCTCACTGTGTCAGCAAAATACCCGACGGCAACACACCCAAGGTGCTGATTTCGGGAGTGCTGAGATCTGCTTAGATAGGGGACTTAACGTCCTCCTTTCGCTGTAAGCCACCACTTCTGTGTCTATATATACATTGCACACAGATCATCAGAAAATAAAACCCAAACGCGTGGTCCAGCTGTGTGGACTTGTGCCATCATGATTTGGCACTCAGCTCTCCTCCCGTCTCCCTCCCCCAGCGCACATCTCTCAAACATCCCCTGTCCATGCTCTCTTCCTCCGCGTACCCCTACACAGGTCACCCCTCCATCCCAGCTCGCTCATATCCTCTCCTGAGTGGTTGCTCTCCCGTAGGAAAGCCCTCATCACCCAACTGCCGAGCGATCACCAGCAGAGACAAATCCATAAAGCCGCTTCAACCCAAACACCCCCTACAAGAGGGGAGGGAGGTCTCCAGTGGTCCAGGTGCACATCAGTGGGTATTTATGGTGATGTGGAGGCCACCACGCGTTTCTGGAAAGGGGAGGGTGGGTTAGCACTAGGTGTAGCAGCAGTGCTGTTCATCACTATACCAGGACTGTGAGGATCTAGATGTGGAGCATGGGCTCTGCGTGAGCTGGGAGGTGGCTACTGCCACCCCAGGCAGGTCAAAACCCAGCTCAGCACAACCGCCCCACCGCCTGTTTCACCCCATCAAGCAGAGGAACATGCATCCAATATGTTCCTCCTGCTACCCGCAGGAAGGAGGACACGGACCTTCCTAAAACCTACGATTTCCATAGCACTCCGTGGCAGCAGTTCCCCAACTGCATAATGAGTACATTAACTTTAGCTAAACTGATTCTCCAGAGATGAAGAGATGGAAAAGAATAATCGAAGCAAACTGTGATAGAGTTTTTGATTAAGCAGCTGATGATCAATAAAAGTTATCTGCAGGGCACAGAGTGTTAATGAGCTACCATTCCTGTAGCAACGAAACACCTGAGCCCGCGCTCCCCGCTCAACACAGCCCACAGAGGTCAGCAAGACCTGCTCCTCCAGGACTGACAACGTGAGAACATGGGCCACCGAGCCCACGGGTCTCCCCTGCCCTCATTCCTGTTAAAAGGGCGACGGTGGAAGAAGGAAAAGAAGTAACCTTCAAGAGGAACGTGGCTAGAAAGAGAGGAATTGAAAAGGTTAGCAGCCTGATTCCGAGGCTCGAGATGCTGTTGGGGGGGGGAGGAGGGGGAATTAAATTGGAAAGGCATTCACAACCTTCTCAGACAGCTCCGTTAATTTAAAGAGGCCGCCCGGCTCCGCAGCTGTAACACCGGTACCGGGCACACCTACAGCAGGGAGCAAGAAGGAGCAGCCAGGCGGGCTACCAGCTCTCTGCCGAGGGGGTCGGCAAGGCACAAAACGACCCCCAGCACGTCCTGCACTTGCTCTCCCGTCGCCCCTTCCCCCACGGCGAAGCCCCTGCAAAGAAGTATTAGGTGTTAAATCTTAATACTTATTATTATCTTAAACTCATCCCCGAAGATTCTAAGGCATTAAAGAGTGGACTTTATAGAGGATTTCTCACAATAATGTAGCCACCTGTTGAACAGCAAGGCTGCAGGAGGGTTTCAGAGAGCAAGTGGAGAGGAGAGCTTCAAATTAAAGCTACAGAGACGAGACAAGACTCGCATCAGCAGAGACATAGAACATCATTACCTCCGCCTGAATGTAACTAATCATTTTACTCTTCCAGAAACGTCCAGAGACCTCTTAGTGACCACAGGGAGCTGCTAGGATCTGTGTATTACATTTCCTCCCAAAGTTGCCTCCTCTGACAGCCCGGCCCAGCCTGCCTACCAAAGGGATTTGTTTTCCCAAAACTCACTTAGCCTTCCCGTCCCCGGAGGGTCTAGGGAAAGCTGAGAGAAAATCAGCAGACAGGATACTCGTTCTGGAGTGTCCCGAAGGGAACAGAAGGGATGAACGGCACATTAGGATTTCTCCCCCAATTTCTCAAATTCTCACAGAACTGGGGCTTGCAATTGCCCTCTGCAGAGACCGCGTCAAGACAGATCATTAATACTACTTGACGCTGAGGATCTCTTATATTAAAAAAGCACTGCAATTACTTAGTTCAAATCTCTATATTATTCATAAGATCCATATCTATCACGGATATAGTATTTACACTGCTATGGGGAAATGTAATAAATAAGGCAATAAGCACTTCCCTCCTCCAGGTCGAGATGAAAGCCTGCATCTTGGAGAGCGGTGCTTTCCTTGGGCAGCAAGGCTCACATCCCAGGCTCCCCGCTCAATCCCTTCAGCCAGGAACTAAAGCCAAGGTAAAAAAGTAACTGCTCTTCCTCCAAGCCCAGCACTCGGGCTCCAACCACCTCTGACTCCAACCAAGAGGGCCAGGAGGTAATGCCTAGGTGGAACGAGGTGGGCAGAGCTCCTAGGAGGTTGGCAAGGAAAGGGATCTTCAGAATCAGTCAAGAGAGCAAAGCAGAAAAGTGTTAGACCGTAGCATGGTCCCCGCGAAGGTGGCAAGGGAGAATTTGATGTAACCCATCTGGAAAGGAGCAGGAAAAGCTCAGAATTACCATTTTGTGGGATCACAATATACATCTGAAAGCTCCCAGGATTTGTTTGTCCATCTAAACTCCTGACTCCAAAAGACTGGCTGTGAAAGGACTTCAGGTGGCGACTCATAAACAAGCAACATGGTCCAGAGGGCTGAACGCGGGCCAGACTGCGAGCTGTCAGGAACCTGGTGTGACCTTGAGCAAACTGATGCCTTTCCAGCTGCCTCTCCTCATCCATAAAATGGAGACAAAGATGCTTGGCAGCCCCTTGATGGGCTGGAAGGAGAAATGCCTCTTTCCAGGAAATAGTGGAGGTGCAAGATGCCAAGTTACCTCCCCTCGTTAAGAAGAGGATAAAATATACCCCCTCCCTCAAATACTCAGCTGCTTCCTGTGCTCTCAGTGAGGCTCCCCGGACATTTGGGCTCTGCTGGGATCTGGCATGAGAACAGGACAATCCCACCCCACCCTACCTTTGGAGTTTGCCCAGAATTTATTTTTAACACAGCCCACAGTGTGAACGTTTGTGGTGGGATTCGTATGAATTCGTGCCGATCTCTGACTCTGAGCTAGCCTCACCCTGCCTGCGCCAATAGCCCAGACCACCAAGAGAATGGACAGCACAACATCCCCCATCCCGAACAAGGTGTTTACCACGGGACAGACCCAAAGCATCCTATCTCCTTCCACGTGTAGGAAGGAAGCTTTGGGCGGCCACCTCAGATGGAGCGTCACCTGCTGTCCAAGGGTAACTAACTTGTCCTAGGGCGTAAGACACGAGAAGCAGGGCCCTAAACTAGGCTTAAAACGACCTTTCAAAATCATGGAGCCCTTTGCCAAGGCCTTTATTTCTTTTTGGGTTTGGACTGTGAGCGATGGGGTAGAGCAGAAGTTGTGGCCCACCTGAGAAAAGACTTGAAGACTGGGCTGCAACTTGCTGATATATCAAGACCTCAGGTATGGCTTGAAGCATGAGGTCCTTTGCTTTGGTATACACCTAACGGCCATCATCTCCCCTTGCTCAACGCTCCACATCAATTACAGTGCCGAGATGTAAAATGACTGATACTTTTAATACAAAGGGCCTCTCATTTATTTATTAGCTGGCGACAGGCCCTGCAGTCCGGGATGGATGCATTATAAATCAGCTGCATTTCTAACCATTAAAAATTCATCCAATTCATAATGTAGGACGCCCGTAATTTCCTTATTAGTGTTGAGTGTGAAGGATTTTTCTTTCTCCTCCCTGGGTTTTACTTTGCTGCTTTGCTTTCCCAAAGATCTCGCTCATCTGAGGATTAACTTAGCTTAATCCTGCAAGAGGGAGGTGGAGGGGTGGGAAGGGCTGGGGGAAGGGAGACAAGGGCTGAAGTCATTTTGCTCCAGTCTTTTCTTCTAATTGCAAGTTTGCCATGTATACTAAGGAGACTTAGCTGCCTTGTCTCCTAGTCACACTTACGGGAGCCAGAGAAACTGTTTGCCCTGAATTTAAGAGACGCTTGTAGGGAAAAACAATATAAATAGATCCCATTTCCCTCGCAAAGAGGGGAAAAAAAAAAAAAGGAGGTATGGTGGTGGGACAAGGAAGGATAATGTAAAACCGGTTAACATGTATTACCAAGATAAAAACAGGCGTCCAAACGCTATAAACCAGTACATTTCAAATAGATAAACCTATATACATTTTATATATATATATATATAAAAATAGGCAGGTAGACTCAGTGCTCCAATTCACCGAGGAAAAATAGGTTAGTGGGGCTGAAAGAAAGGCGAGACATTTCTGCAGACTCACAACCATGACAGGGAACCGCAGGTACGGCTGCGACATCAGCAACAAATGGGAACTCGTAACTAACGTCAGGAAAAGCTGAGTCTACACGAAGCCGTAAGTCATCGCTTAGTTTGAGTACCGCATCCCGTGTTGACCAGGCTCAGCTGCAGATGGCAGGACAGCCCGATCCTTGATGTACCGACAGAAATTTTCATTTGTTCGTTCCTGTCTCTTAAACAGATCTATGCAGGTAGGGGCAGGGAGAGGGGGCCTGAAAAACAGATTCAAGCAGGGTTCAGCATTAGGTAACGTGCAGTCTGTTTAGGAACGAGCGTGCAGGAATCTAAAAATGGATTATGCGGTAAACCCTGCCTTAATGGCAGACAAGCCCGGGCACCGAGAGCAATCCTTACACGCTGTGAATTCAATGTACTTTTCACCTCGAGACGCTTGCATACAAATCTTACATCGGCTACACGTGGAAACGGGTTTGCTGAGTTCTCAGCCGGGTCTGTTCACTTCAGTAAATCACGCCGAGTTCAACAAGGTTAGTGCTTTATGCTTAACCGCGGTGCAAGCCAGCTGCTTTCAGGTCAGGGTTTCAGGAGCACACCAGCAGAAGTGGTGCTTCCATTAGCAGCAGTATGGTCCTCCATCCCCATCAACCCCACGGGCAGTGAACCCACTCCCTGTCCGCAACCAACGAGAGCGAGACAGCCTGAAGGATCCCAGAGGTGGACTGGAAACGTTCGGCAACTAAGAATGACAATTTCTGTGTTTTTGTTATATCATACTTGAAGCAGAGAGCCTCCCGTGCCGCCGGGAGGCACGAGCCATCACTGCCTGCGTACACCATCTCCCCAAGAGCCGGCCACCGCACTAGGCTGGGACACAGAAGTCCCCTTTGATACAGGAAGCTCTTTAGGCAGAATATCTTTTTATGTGGGTCTTTCCCCGGCTGTCAGGACCGAACGGGGTATTGTGGGCTGTCTACCCCAAAAGCAGCACTCGAGGAAGGTTGTGGAGTTTTTTTTTTAACCTCTACTGACGTACAGCTTCTCTGCTAGATCCTGGGCTGTACTTCTTGTCCCACAGGGCAGCGCTGCTAATAATGTTCCTGCTGTGTGTGCGGTCGTGCAAAACTGCTCCGACTCCTAAACAATAGCAGCTATATTTAATTAGGAATCGTAATTTAACCAGCCAGCAAACAAACAATGAGAGCCTGCAATCTTCTAACCAGAGAGATAGCTCCTGTCCGACCACGATGAGCCCCCACGCGCTTCTGAGAGCGAGATTTTAAATCTGAACACTGGCCCGGTGAGACCAAAAAAAGTCACAACACAATGCCCTTGCGAACTCCGGGAGCTCCCCGTGTCTTTCGGGGTAGCCCACAGCCAGGTGCCACGGGCCCATCTCCCTGGTCCCGGGCAGGCAGAGGTAGCCCAGCCTCCAGACACTTTCCCAAAAGCATTATAAACCGCAGTAAACTAATTAAAAAGCGAGACAAACGTTTAACTGATGGCCAAAAGAAATCAGTACCACAACTCCACCCACGCACACATACTCACACCAGCTATTTTTAAAAGCGATCCACAGCAAAATTCACACAATCAGTGAGCCATGAGGAGAATACTCTTGAACCCCCTTCGTTACCCCTGCCACCAGGGCTGCCCGGGTCTGCAATAGCCTCAGGTCACGCACTGTGTCGCTGCCTCTTGTCTTGCAGGGACGAAGCCCCGGGCAGGAGGAGCGTGCGCTGATGAGCAGAGTCCTCCTTTCTCTGGCACGGACACCTCCTTCAGGTTTAAGAGCACCGTGGGGTCAAGAGCACTACAAGCTCAACTGGAGAGGGAGAAGCACCGACACCTGGGCATGCAGCCAATAGCGTAGGGAACGAAAACCTGCTTTATCTCCATTTCATCCCAGTCCTCTTCTCTCACCCTGCTACAGTGAGTCTTGACTCGTGCCAGACCACGGGTGAAAAACACGCCGCTGCTGCCAAGCTCTGAACACCCACTAGAAATTGGAGATTCAACCGTCTTTGATCTCTTCGGGCAATCCCTGGGAGAAGAACTGCCTGGTCAGGAGCACCGTGGCATCCCCGGTTTTGCCGAGGAAAGGCAGAGCTGTGAGGGCGCTCAGCAGAAATCCACGTGTGCTTCGGCAGCATCAGTTGTGAGGCGGAGGTGATCGGTGCGTAGGTGTCCCCGTGCAGGAAGCTGAGCCACGGGGAATGAAGAAGAGCTGATTCAGCGAGTGGTTTATACCGTGCCCATCCGGCGGCGCGCGGGTGAGCGGCTGGGGAACACGTGCCCACACGCGCAGGGACGGCGGCGTGTGCGGAGGGGGGGGCAGGGGATGCTGCAGGAGCAGCGCGAGGGCGTGTGATCCCCTCTGAGATGAGCAGGCGGCTGGATGCAAGATAGAGCGCACGTACACATCCTCCATGAGATGGTTCGTGTCTTGGGCAGTCCGGTCCGACCCATTTGGTGCAGCGACGGCTGCCAGGCAAGCAGCTTGCTGTGCTAGAGCCACTCCAAATCCAGGAGGAAACCAGCTGAGGACCTCCCCTCACCTGCCTTGTTGAGTGCTTGACAGTTCACACACCATGGGGCTCCCTTTCCAAAACCACCCCAGGTGAGCCAAACCTGCTTGCTGGCCCCACAGACACTGGGATTAAACAGTCCAGAGGAGATACTTCCAGGCTGGAGGAGCAGACATAGTTTTGGATGAGAAAACATGTCCCTGTCCACTCCTTGATGCCTGTATGCAGGAGTCTTTCCATCACCAGGGCAGTCGCTCTGGAGGCAGGTCAACATTAGCAGCCCAAAGCCACGTTCTGCTTGATTTAAAGGTTTCTCTTCCTAATGGATCCCCCATCACCGGGAAGGTCCCTACCGACACACTGTCCCCCACCACAGCTGTGCTGCCAGCATCGCTGCCCCACGCCGGGGCTGGAGCCTGCTCAGCCCCCTTTGGTCTCAGGTGGTCCTACAAATATCTTCAGTAAACACACGTTAAAGTAACAGACGTAGGATCTGAAACCCAAGCAGCTGCCGGAGGCGATCACCTTGTGCGCAAGCCAAGTCGGGCGCACATCGCAGCCGGAGCAAGGCATGGCTGCGCCGCTGCTGCAGCGGCTCCTTCCAGAGCAGGCAGGGGCCAGGCAGGACCACGTGTCCCACCCTCCCGCGCCGATTTTCCTTCTCTTGATACAACCACGCAGACAGCACCCGCGGAGCTGGCTGAGGGGCAAGGTACACGCAAGGGATTTTGCCAGCCTTTGCAAAGCAGCCTAAAAAGCCCTCATTTCTCTAGCAGCAGCATGGCAGGAAGGTCTGAGGGTTGACTTGCTGAGCACGTGGTTGCAACTCGAAGTACAGGTGCCATAGGTGGGACGGGCACTCCATCTCTGCAAACACAGGTTGGACTTCGGAGTTTTGGAAAACGCGGATGTTTCCTCCATTTGCTCTTTCAGAGCTGGACGAAATGACACAGAGCATAAAATAGCCACAGGTAAGAAACACCACCGGAGAGGGTTGGGAAGAGCTGAGCGGGTTGGATGAAGTCCCACTGGCCGTGGGATCTCTCCTGTTAGATGTTGCAGCCCGGTTGAGGGGGCGAGAAGGTGGCGCTGGACACAAGGTTAGTTCAATTCCGCTCCGGCAGGGGACAGAAGCAGTAATTTTGGTTGCTCACACTTTTCTTCAGATACTTGCAACATCTGCTCTGGAAGCAGCCAGCCAGAGCCTGTGGGCTTTCTTCAACATCTGAATCTCTAGCAGGATGTTCACATCAGCACTTGGAGCTCAGAGCAGTTCCTATGAGGGGCAACCGCAAACCAGAAGGAAGGGAAATTTGGAGGCAGAAGGTCATTGCAGACACCCTCCATGCCTTCTACCCGCTAGCAGCTGAGCGTTGAGGTCAGGGCTTTTCCACAGCCCCAAGCCGCAAACCCAGGCTTTGCTAGGACAAATGAGGAGACAGAGAACAGAGTAGCGAAACACAGCTACTCATAGGTCCTTGTCAAATCCCCTAAAAGTATCTCATACGGGTTGACTGAAAAGGACAAGACCGTAAGACAGTGAGGAGCCCCAGTGCAGAAGAGTCTCGACTGACAAGTACCTCCTTCAGAGAAGTAATGGGTGTTGGGTCCTGCTGGAGAAGAGCCTGGGGCGTTCGTGTTAGAGGAGAGAAGAGAAAAAGAGAAGTTTGGAGAAACCGAAGTAACAGCAGAGACCTGTCAGGGAGAGACCGAGAGCTGTGCAGCCTGGCTCCAGGCTGGGCACCGGGCAGCAGAGCGCTGCTGTCGCTTCACACCGGGCTCCACGTTTATATTGCGTGAAAATAATATTTGACAAATCCTCTTATTTGTGTGTGTGAAGAACGCTTTCTTTTTTCCCCACCACCAACAGGTTCAGTTTTCTTTTTTAGCCAAATGAAACTGCAAGCATTTATGGCTTTATTTTTATGTTGTTGTTGTTGGCAAAAATGGGAACACGAACTGACCAAAAATAGAAACGTTGCATACTTTTTAGCTTCCCATGCCCAGGATGGACAAAATATACCAGGCAAACAAAAGGAATTTACAGTGGTAAGGGTAAATATCCTTCCCATTGTTGTTTTCAAGACCAATTAGAGGCAGAGATAAGGAAATCTATTTGTTTAAAAAATATGATTTTTGAAATGACCACAATGTTCCTTTTAAACAGCACTGCAATGCAAGATAAAGACAGAGTACTGACTGAAAGAGTGCTGATGGCGCTTTTATTGTGTGATTTGCCTTGTTTTTTTCTGAAGTACTTCTTTTTAGCCGATTACCATGTATTTACAGTTAGTGTAATTATATCTAATTACTTAATTAGCATGAATACGTGTAATTACTAACTTCGAATATGTAATTATGTCAGGGCAGCCTGTAATAAATGAGGTTGAAAAAAAACCCTCATTAGGACTCTATGGAAGGACGGCTGCTCCACCCGTGTGGAGAACGCATCCCAGTCCCCAACTGCGCCAGTCTTGGAAGAGGAAAACACAGGCAGCTCCGGTCGTGTCTGGCAACAACAACCACCAAAAAAAAAAAAAAAATCAAACCACTGGCCCCAAAAGTCTAGCTTCACAGTGCTGGTGGGAACCGAGCATCCACTGCTGGGAGGCAGACAGGGATCTGCAAAGGATCTGCCCCCCCCCCCCCCCCCCCCCCCCGAGTAATTTTCTCCATTAAGGTTTGGATTTCTTGTCTCTGATTTGTGTTGTTCTCAAGAAGACCTCTTTGGTCAGACAAGAAATAGGAGAGGAGAGAACAGAACAACTGCAAAACTGTGCTGTGGCATTTGAGTATAAAGCTTGAGAGATCAGATCCAAGAACTTATCTGCATCTGATGCATTGTGCTAATAATTAATTACTACTATTAAAGTAAATCAACCTTCCAAAAGGTTTCTTCTGAAACATTACCAGTCTTTCACCACAAAAATCTCCAGCTACTCATAATTAGCCATTTTGCAAATTCGAACCCTGAAGATCAGCAGATGAAGCTAAGGTTAAAAGCGGCTGTTACTGCCAAGCAGCATATGTATGAAAATGATGTCCTACCAACAGCCTCCTGAACTTATTTCAAGCTGATGTTCCTTTTTTTTTTCCCACTGATGAGGAGCTATCCACTGTAACGAGCTGACTTTTCCTGCCCAGAAGGACGGATAGCCGTTTTCTGGACACAAATGAGGGTAGGCTGGATCATATTTTGCATTACCAAACCCCCTGACCATAGGATGGAGCCACGTGGTCCTACATCGTACCTCCTCATCACATATTCTGTCCGCAGTGCTTGCCACAACAAGTCCCGTTCTTCTCCTTTCACGTGTTTATTTCCAAATATAGAGAGGTGCAAACTCATCACAACCTGTCGCTCCTCCTGCTGACATCTGCCAGGCAGATATGCCACTTGGTTTCTCTTCCATATGCAAAAGATCATGAGAAAAAGACTATTTTAGCTTATTCTTCTGATATTGATTGGTGGCTTGACTGTCCCCATTGCCAAGCTCTTTGTTTAACCCTCCCGGTAGGGTTGAGGACAGCTAAAACGAGGACTGGTTGCAAACCCTAGTGCTGCCCAGCGTGCCGTGGAGTTACAGCATAAAGATATGGGGAGCGTCTTCTCAGATGCAGTGCTTCATCATGAGAAAACACGATGGTGCAGTTTCTTCCACGTCTCTTTGAGAAGCCCTCCGCCAGGAAGGGAAGGAGGACCCTGAGCCAAGCTCATCCCTCCTGCTCCTCTAAACTAAGCAGTAGCAGAAAGGGGTAAGAGAACCGCACAAATCCCAGAAAGTCCGAGGCGAGAGCTGGCTCCTGCCCTGCGCCCCTCATCCCATCGATGGGAGAACAGCACATCCCCAGCGAGGAACACACCTCTGTCTCCTTGAGGACACCCTAACAAGAAGAGCCCACGGGCCAGCACCGCACAGCGGGAGCGAGAGGGGCTGCAGCTCCACGGGCAGGGAGCTGCTCTCCATATTTCAGCTGCAATTCCATTATGCAGAGCTAAGTGGCTGGGAATAAACATCCGTCATCCCTGCGTGATAAGCGATGTTTGCTAGTATAGAGGGTGACAGAAATCTATATCACATCAATGTACTATTAATACTGCATTAAGCATATAGAGTTTGCTCTCCTCATTGCAGCGCGGTAATGGGTATCGGCATGTCCTCAACGCAGACGACATCCAAGAGCACAGGGATGCTTGGAGGAGGAAGGAAGGAGAAAAGCTTCATGATGGAGAGAGAAACTGCTGGCTGAAGATGTTGCTCTAGCAACAGCTCAGTGCAAAGAAGAGATGCGGGGTGCCACCGAGCACCTTTGCTCACAGCTGGGCAGCACTTCGGTGGGAGGTCGGTGGGGTGGCAGGAGGGAGATGGCAGCTCGCATCAGTACAGGCTCAGCTGGGCATCAAGGCGCTCCCCAGCCCAGAGGAGTTCTCCTCTCTACAAGCGACAGCAAATGAAGGAGTGTTTGTGTCCAAGCGCTGCACGGGGCAGGGGGGGGGGGGAAAACCCTCCAGCATGAAAACCATGGGGAGAACGGGAGCAACAAATATTCTCCAGCTCAGGTTTAAGTTGAGCAGAGCACATCAGATCAAACAAACCCCTTACAGCGAAAGCTCCCCAAAGCATGGTTAATTTAAAAGGTGAATTATGAAACTTTCCAGCCTCAAGCAAAGCCACCAGCGAAGTCAGAAGTTTTGCCCCAATAAAGTCCTGGGGACCAAAACACAAGACACACACCAAATGCAACCCTGCCTGAGGTCCTGAAGGCTGGGGTTTGCCCCGTGAATGACAAGCAAATCGAAAAAATATAAGGGCTTTCAGCCTGCCGGCATCCAGCTGTGGTTTGCCTCTTGTTTGCACCCAAAGAGAATGGTTGGGGGAGGGGAGCTGGTTTCAGCCCCACCGCCTGCCAGCCCTGGGATACCTGGAGCTCCGGGGTGGTGATTCGCCGTGGATTTCCAAGTGTGGCAGTTGTCGCTAGTGCTGCATTTCACCCCTGTGGCACCTTCCACGGGAGGCGCAGCTCCAGATGCGCCCCCCCCCCCCCCCCCCCCAAGCAACCGTGTGAACTCTCCAGATCCTAATCAAATAGCCCCATGAAACTCCGGGGCCAAATCCTGCTGCGAGCGCCTTGCCCTGCATCCCGCCCGCCTCCCACGAGCCCCACGGGGCAAACGCTCAGAGCAAATCTCAGTCCTTTGAGGTTTAAGCTCTGCTGCTGCACAGCTGCAACAACAGCCGCCTCTTGCAATGGTCGGCGTAGAGATTAAAGAGATTCGAGAGAACACAGGAGGGGAAAGGAAAAAAAAATAAAGCGGGGGAGCTCCCCCCCCTCCTCCCAACCCATCAGAGTTTGTAAATCATTTTGAGATGAGGTGCTATAAGAAATGTAAAATATGTAATTAACGGCACAGAAAAACCACTCTACATTCAGCTTCTCCGCTCCTGCCTAATCACCGCCTTCTTCCTCCCCCTCTCTACAAACAGACCAAATTTAGCACATTAAAATGAAAAGCAGAGGAAAGCCGAGCACGTTCATTGGGTACACCCCATCGCTCCGGCAAACGAAGCACGGTGATAACGGCTCAGGCACCGGCGCGCAGCACCCCGGAGGGGCTGCCCCAGGGACACCTCCACGGGAGCAGCGGCTGCGGCTGCCCTTCCCCTGATGGCAGGAGCGGTGGCCAAGGAGCAGCACGCTCCTGCCCAGCGCTTCAGGCTGGATGAGTTTCCACAGGTTGGGAGATCGGCCTCCTCCCTCTTTCCAGGGGCTGAGTTATGTCTCCTGCGCTCATGAGTCAGCAGCAGCCAAGGGGAGAGCAGAGGCAACTTCAATGCAGCACTCCCTACTTCTGGCTGGGCCACAAAGACAGCACAACTTAGGTCTGCCCCCCGGCCCCCCTCCTTTTTTTTTTTTTTTTTTTTTTTTTTGCAAGCTTTTTATTTTTCCAGTTCTGCCCGGAACCGAGACACACCAAAAGGATGAGCAATAGCAGGAGAGAATCGTTATCCAAACCTCCCGCATTGCTCGGCTTGCAGCTCAGAGCTGGTAAGAGCCCCGGGAGAAGTCATCCGTCGGCTGCGAGCCACGTGTCGGGGAGGGCTGCATCTCACCGCTCGCGCTGGAAGCAGTGTGGGACTCCCAGAAAAGCATCCTTTTACCCAGCGCTTCTCTTTTACGCTCAGAATTTAGGAACGCAAAACGGAGAGGACCACTTGATCGCCACCTGCTAGTCTAACGAGCCCAGTTCACAACCCAGATTTACACCGGGAAGACACAAAAGCTTTACAGAAGCCCGCGAAAACAAGACATCCAGCATCTAAGCCTCCTGTTCTTTATCTCCACACATCTGCCCCATCTATGGTCACGTGTCCTGAGCTTCTCCCTGGCCCATCCGAGAGCCAAGGAGGCAGCCCCACGGCTGGGAAACTGCTGGAGGAGGAAGGGGAGGCAGGTCCTTTCCCCAGCCAGGCAGGGGTCACGGCCATCCCCGTGCTCCCAGGCAGCTCTTCTTCACACCTTGGACCTCATGCTTGGAGCCAACGAGGCAGAGCTTCAAATGGCACTTTCAGGCAAGGGGGGGAAGGTGACTGGTGGGTGGCGGAAGGAGGGTGAAGGGAGGTGAAGGTGAGGGTGGAAAGTCTTCTCTGGAAGCACCTACATGTATGTTGTGATTTCTGAGACCTGAGATTCACTTTGGTTTCTGGACCATACCAAGACCCACTCTCCTCAAAAACGTCCTTCTCTTCTTCCTCATCCTCTTAACCTCTTCCTCCTCGCCCTCCTTCCCCCCGTCTCCCCAACCCGTCCCCTGGTCCTCGCAGGAGGCTCCAGCCGAATCGGGCACTCACACGTGTCTGGCTTGTGGCAGTTGTGACCTTGTCGGAAGTACTGGGGGTTCTCGATGACGGGAATGCGGGTCATGCCGATCACCACTGTGTCCGGGCCAGCGTCCAGGGACGAGGGCGTCGTGATGCCGTGGTTGATGTGGTGGAGGGGACTGGCTGAATCCTCTTCTCCGCTGATCACTGCCACGGGACCTGCAAACACCACCACATCTGTCAGGCACACAGGAGAAAGGGGACCCGCGAGCCCTGCTGACCGTGCAGGTACGGATCGCCGTGGGTCAGCAGTGGATCACCACCAGCCCCTGGACAGGATGCCTGTCCTAGCACCCCTGGCAGTTGGCCCATCCCCAGGCAGCTCACAGGGCAGGGAAGACACCTCCAAGTTTTCTTTCCTGATTTTGGGGTACCAGGCTGACCACCCTGCAGGGGTTCAGGTAGCTACAAGGTGGCACCACAGCAGAGGTGAGTCCTGCACAAAGCCCTCTCCTGGGGCTGTCACGAGATAGATCAGCTGCTGTGGTGCCTGGCATCACAAGCTTGGCAGAATACATAACCAAGCTTAGACTGGAGAAATATCACGCCCAAAGAAGATCTGTCACCCCAAACCCACATTCGCACCGTCTCTTTTGCTCGATATGCATCGCCCACCTTGCTTCACCTCCTCCAGTTTCACCCAGGCGCACACACAGAGCCCTTTGGTCAGGCTGGGATCCGCAGGGGCCCAGGGTGTACTGGAGCAGATCCTGCTCAGCTCATGCCACCTCCCATCCCACCACCACGAATGACAACATCTGCCCCTTACCCTGCTGACCCTAAAAAGCTCACAGCACCATCGGACAGGCAGGGAAATGAGGCAAAGTAGTCAGATCCCCAAGACAGGAGTAACAGGCAGTCTCCCATCCCTCCACAGAGCCTCTGTTGCTGATTAATTGCTCTCGCTGGAGCAAGAGCACAGAGGAAGTTTCCCATGGGAGGAGCCCTGTGCCGTGCTGGCACCCCTTGGAGGCCACAGGCACCCGAAGATGGTAGAGAGGAGAGCCCCCAGCAAGATATGGAGAAGGCAGCCCTGCAAGCTTTAGGCTGAGCTGTGACAAAACAAGCAGATTCCCTCCTCTGATTCATCTGCCACCTTCTCAAATGCTTCTTAACTCCCCCTGATAACAGGGTCTGTTATTGATCCCCACCAGGCTGAGAGGGACCGGGTGGAAAGCTCGAGGTGGTCCCCATGCAAAGCACTGAAATTGCTGCTCCATGAGCATGGAGCCCTCAGCACCCACCTCCTTGGTCAATGCACGCAAGAGACCCGAGCTCCCCAGCACCCACCAGCATCCCAAGCCAAATGCTGCCCTCCTGGGCTAGCCCACGTGCTTCCCCCAAGCGCCACATCACTCACTCACACATCCTTGTGTCCCTCCATGGAGCAGGTCCTCAAAACACCAGCGTACCCGAATGCACCCACACTGACCTCCCTCCGCAGACAGACAAGCAGAGACCATGCTCCAGCTCCTTCAGGCTCCTGCCCCAGCCCCGACGCCTCGCACCCAAGTGCCTGCACCCAAGAGCATCACTGCTCCAATCTTGCCCTAACCAATGGCAGGCTTGTTCCCATAGGTCAAAAAGCGATGAAGGAAAGAACGTCCATACCTGAGAGCCACGGCCTGCTTCCCACATGGAGCTGTTTCACAATATTCAGCTATACCCCGATTCTAGCCTTATGCTTTATTTTATTTTTAGACCTTCTAACTTCAGTCTTTGCTATCAGCTGCCGAGGCTGGAAACCTCAGGGGACATCAGGCCTTAACACATCATTCCCCACTTCTATTCTCACCCCTCCCAGGGCCTGACCCGCCAGCCCATGGCACAAACACCTACATCACGAGGTGAAACCCTTTAATCCATGCTGCTTAAACATGGGATCCTGAAGAGTTGGGCAATGTGGAGATCGCACCTCAACCTTCCATGAGGATCTCCTTTATATGCTCACGCGGGAAGAAAAACCACACTTAACTAGAGATGCTCCTTTTCTCCCGTCTGGATGCTACCAGGGGCTACCAGAAGCTCAACTAAAACCAAGCAGAGATGCTGCACTGAGGCTTCAAACCTATTCAGGGAGGTCAGTCTTCTACCAACGTCACACTGAAAATGCCTCTCTCCCATCAGTAATCTACTTCTAATTGCACAATTACTTCATTATGTAGCACTAGCAACAAAGGGAGTCTTCAAGCCATTTTATTCTCTGGAGCTTCTGGGAGGACAGGGCAAACATCAGCTCCATGCAGTCATTCTGCCTGCATTAATCTAGTCTAAAGGCTGCTCATTTTTGGAGCTGCAAGTATTGTTTGTTCTTCCAAGTAGGATATAATAAAGTTATTGTGTAATTAGCAGAGTCCTAGCAGCCGTGACAGGTGTTGTAGTCACAAGGAAAAAAAAGTCTCTCCCTTTATTGTGAATTCCTTCTGGCAGGTTGTGGCTTTTTTTTTTTTTTTTTTACATTACTCCCCGGGCCAGCGCGACTTCCAGCGTCTGAGACACAAAGGCAAAACTCAGCTCTTGCCGCAAGATGCCTCTGTTGGGACTACGCACGCCGTATTTCTCCAAAAGCAAACAGGCGGTTTCAGTTTGAATGACTTTTGTTCTTTCACGTTGTCAAGTCTTTGCATGCAAACCAGAAGGACCGGGTTTTGCACGGCGCGCACATCCCTTTGGCCGTACCCCGTGCCACTGGCCGGCCCAGCAGCGGTGGGAAGGGGAGACCTCTGCCTTCTGAGGCGCAGTTCACAAACCAAGTCGAAAAAATATCAGCTGGTTTAGACTGGCGTAAATAACTTGAGGAGAGACCATAAAGATCTCCCTTTGCAGCGGAGCAATGGGAGAGGCTATCGAGGGATTATTGCTTTCCCTAAGCAGCCGCGGTGTCGCTCCAAAGGAAGGTACTAACCACGCAGTGGGATGTGAAAGGCCTTTCTAGTGAATGATATGAAGGAAGTTCCCGTTGTCCTCTGCTTTGAGAGCAGGAATCACACCTTTGTGACAAGGAGCAAATAGGACATCTCCTACAGTGTTAGTACTGGAAGGACGTGGTTGGTTCCACAACCAACCATGGGGCAGGCGCCAGGCTGGCACAGGCCCTGCTGGGGACGTAGTTCTTGGGGGCTCACAAACCCTGCCAGCATGTAACCCTTGCTGGCATTGCTTGCACCATACCTCCTCATTTTTAAGGAACACAGATCATGGCAGCGTCCCTCTGGCACACGCAGGTTAGAAGGACACGGCTACATCTAAGGGAGTAGGGCATGATCAAAGAGGTCAGATACTTGTGAAACGAAGCACAGCCATCATCTATTACTCCATGTTCTGATGGCAACTTCCTTGCCAATAAACAGATCCAGAGTCTGACTTTCTTTACCCTTCACAGGGTTTTTTCTGCGGCTCACTTCTTAGGAGGACTTTATACACGTGTTATCCCTAGTTTCATGCCCCAAACCTGTACAAGGTCTATGGGGTAAGGGGTAACCATGTCTCAGCTGATCCACAGTTGCACTCCCATTCCCCACAAACACCAGGTCCTGCGAATGGACTCAGCCTCTCAGTCATCCAGCTCAAGTCGATGCTGCCAAGCTCAGACACTTACAAGATCTACCAACTCTCAAAAGCCTCAGAGACGAACTCTGATGCTCCGTGACCATCTCAGCCCCTTCCCCTTTCTGCAAAAGTGGGAAACCCCAAGAACTGCCAAGACAGTTGCAGTCCTGACACCACAGGGATAGCACACCAGACAAAGTATATTCTGTCCTTGCAATAATTCAAGGACAGTTTACTGCCTCTGACTGTATGTCAGGTCTTGGGAAAAAAAAAAAAACAAACAAAAAAACAACCCAAACCCAAAATAAATCATATTCTCGAGACACCTAAGGAACACACTCAATGGATGCAATGCAGTAGCTTTCAAGCTTTCAGAAACGTTTCTGATGATGGGAGGCACTGAGCTGGCGTGGACTATAACACATCATTCACCCGATTCATCCCAATATCCTCCACAGGATATAATTGGATTAAAGACATAATTTACAGCTGAGGACTTCTCCAAGTTTCTCCTACTAACTTTTTTTTTTGGGGGGGGAGGGGGGTATGTAGAAATCTGGACACCGTTAACTCCTACAACGCAGTCATGGCTCTTTATCACTTTCATTCGTTGGTTCCCATCTCTTCAGGGTGGTCAGAGCTGAGATCCAGTCCCCTCTAAGCACACGGCCGCTCTGTTGCCACTCTGAGACTCAGATGAGCGCCGGACTCACTGCACGAGCCTGAAACAAACTTTAAAAGGATTGTTGATATCAAGCTGTCGCCGATCACTTTTATAGGTTTGACTATTGCTCCGACACTCGAAATATATACTGTCATTAGTAACTCGTGGAAATAAAGCAGCTACCTACACTTCAACTTTTTTAATCTATCTGGGCAATAGCATATGTTTTTTGCCGTTAAGTAGGTAAGGAGGCTGAGTTGCTGATGTGTAGTGATGATGAATGGCTTTATTTCAAAGAATTCTTACTGACTTCAGCAGTGCATTTTCCAGGTAAGGTTAAAGGAGAAAAATGGAGTAAAAAGAGAGGGTACAGATTTTAAGATTTAGGTTTACCTTCCACTTGACAGAGAAATGGGCAGAAAGAAGCAGAAAAGAAGCCAGTTTTGTACTGTAAAAATGCAGAATAATAGTCAAGGGTAGCCTGGGGTAACTCCTGATATACCACCCTACAATCTTAAAACACAACACAACGTATTTTGGAGCTCCTCTGAAACTTAAAACCTAAACAGCGATTCAGTAGCTGTTTCTGTGAATAACTCGGCCTGCGTTATGGACAAACATACCGTGGATATTAACTATACAAAGAGTCTATTTGTTAACACTTTAAGAAGCCTTCACACGTTCTGAGCATCAAACGCATGACATCTATACTCCGAAAGGCTTTTGATGGCTCTCCTTCCGTCGAAGCAGTGGTCCCACCAGCCGGCAGCACCCACGCTGTCTGCAAGGACAGGGTTCAGCCGTTCTCCACGCTAACCCCGTGCAGTTTTCCTGCCAGGGAAGCAACGGCAGCAGCAGCGACGGAGCCAGAGGAGCTGGAGGGAAAGGCTGGGGAGATATTAGGGATGCCCAGGGCTCCTCCTGGGCGAAGAGTTGGTCAGGCCCTGCTCCAGCCCAGCACTACAGCCGCTGCCAACCTGCCCCTTTGCAACACCAGTGGGGGAGTCAACCGCAACGACCAGCAAATTAGGATCGATATGAATCTGATGTTAACCAAAGAGCAGCGAGGCAGCTTGAAAACGTTGCTTTTGGAAACATCATAAGGAGTAACGCTGTTCCCCCTTCCTTCCCACATCTCCTCTACGGCCAACTCTTCTTTCCCAAGAAAGACGCCTCATTCCAACACCACCGTTCCCAGCCTCATCTCCACCATTTCCCCAGCCAGGCTACGCTCCATCCATCCCAACAACGTTCCAGCTCTTCCGACTTTGTATCCGTCCCGATGTTATCACCTCTGCAAATACTGAGCAAATGCTTTTCCAGATTGCCCCCAAATCTCTGCTCTTCAGAAAATCTCCTATCGTCCTCTATTCAGCACTCTTCCCTGTGGCTAAACTGGAGTTTTGTTCAGTGTTTTCCTTCAACTCCTTGTTTATCTGGAAGCTGTATGAAATAGGATATACCTTTTAGTCCATGTCTGTGAATCGCCTAGTTCATTCACAGTGTTATATGGACAACTTGTTACTTAAGAAAAATAAAGTAAATAATAATAAATAGCTTAGGGAGCCCCTGTTTGCATGATCGTATCATAATGGTAAATTATTTATCAAGGCTAAGAGCTATACTTTCTGATAAAACACTGGCTCAGGAATATAGGGTACTTTATAAATAACCACAGATTAGAGAAGATAAGATAATGGTCACTTCATCCACATCTGTAACATAATGAATGCTCCAAGGCAGACAAACGAAAAACAACAGAAACTCCAGCTTGCTATCACAGTGACCTCTCCAAAGCAACAAAGATGATCGAAGGTGTAGAAAACATGACCTCCAAAGGAAAACTGAAAGAATTATGCATTGTGTTGAGAGGAGAAGACTGGAGTGACACGTGATAACAGCCTTCAAATATGTAAAAGGTTGCAGCAAAGAGAAATATAATAGCTGTTCTCCATGTCCACTGGGGATAAAACAAGAAATAATAGGTCTAAATTGCACTGAGGGAGCTTAGGGTTTGAACGTTTTCCCTAATGCCCAGCAGTCGGGATGGCTGAGCGCTGGAACAGACAACCCAGGGATGCTGCAGGGGCTCAGCCACTGCCGGGCTGGGAAGGGAAAGGTTAAAGAAACTTCTTTCAAGGACTTTTTATCTACAGGGCCTGACACTGCTCAGAGCCCTCCCGGCCCGCAGCACTTTTCACCTGCAACCAACTCCTCAGCAGGGAGTGCTCTCCCCTTATCGATGCTTCCAAAGAAGCCCCCAGCGGGGACCTCGCTGGCGCTGCAGACGGGGTCTGGGCAGCCTCCGGGGCACTGAGGGCGCAGCAGCGCTGGACCGGGACGGGGCCGTGACGTCTCCACGTGGTTTCAGGGAGGACAACTCCATCCACATCCCAGGCCACGTGCTCAGGGCGGAAACGGAGTTTGCTGAAGCAGAGACCGAGGAGGCGGGTGCTCAGGGCTGCAGGACAATCCCCCCTCAGCACCCATGCCTCGGGGACCTGCCGCTCAGAACATCGTTTTTGATCAAAAACGATCACTGCAAGAGCTAATTGTGCCATCCACATCTGCCTGTGTAATATAAAGGAACCATATAATTAACCTACTTAATTAGGAACTGTATATGACCCACAACTAGAAACAAAGAAGTGCTCTCCCAGGAAAGTGGGTCACCGTGCATTGTATAGCAAGCGCTGAAGCAGACCTCATTAAATTCCAATACATATTATATATAAAGTCCCCGACTCCTCTGACTTCAAACCTCTGTTGGCACTTCCATATTTCCCCGATCTCAGTCGTAAATGCTGTTCTTCAAAGGGCCGCATCACCGGCTGGCGAGTAGATAACTCCCAGACAGGATCTCTCAGCCTAACTTTACAACTCAGAGCTGTACATAACGCGTTTATTTTAACGCAGATAGCAAACCAACCCCAAACCTCAGCTCATCAGGAAAACAAACAAACAAACAAAAAAAAAAAGGTTTAAAAAAATATTCCAGCCTTTTGCTGGAGCCAAAAATCAAACCATCCCCCAGGGCTGATCTCTGCACCAGCAAGGAAAGGAACTCAAACTCATAAAACAATAAGCGAAAGCACAACAAATACAATTAAAAATCTAGCCGTGCTCAGAGCAAGATTGCATTTACTGTCTCATAAAGAGAGCCTCGTCCTGTCAGGCAAACAAAAGGAAATCAATTTCTTAATTTTTATTGGCACATATGGGCACGGGGCCAAGTCAGCACTTGGTGCCTGCGTGGAACCCGCTTGGAGCCAGACTGCCGTGGGCTCCAGCCCGTCCCCTGCCCTCCTGCCACGGGACGCAGCCTCCTCTCCTCATCCCCGGGGACGCCGATCCCAACCATCTATCGTGGGATGGTCCATCACATGCTGCCTCCTTCCCTGAGCCACAGCAGATGCCCCAACCTGTGCAAAGCACTGGGCTTTAACTGGAGACCAATGCCAGCTCCCTACACGCTTGCTTTGTCACCACCGCCTCAACCAGGTCCAAGAGGCATTTCCTACACCCATACAGCTCAGTTCTGTCTCCCTACCCCAAATTCACCTTGGGATATCCTCACATCCTTGCGCAACCCCTGCAACACGCCACGGGAGCTGGAGGGCACCGCTGGAGATGCCGTAGAGCACAGCTCTGGCTTGAATCACGCCATGACCAGTGGCCGAGCCCGCCAAGGTGCCAACCCCTCCTCTGCTATGGCCCACAGGGCGCAGGCTCTCCCGTTGGCGTTTTGGGGAAACAGCACGCACAAAAGGTCATACCCTTGAGCTTTGCAGACAGACGAAGACATCGAGGACGTAAATTTGAGCTCTCAAAGGGTTCTACTCCAAATCTTCAGCTTCCAGCCCTTCCAGCAGCAAAGGCGGGAGAAAATGGACAAGCAGCGATCCATCTTCCCTGCTCCCGAATGAGATGATGGGTTCGGGGGCCTGACCATCTCGAGGAGCTGAAAATCCCACTGCCCTTCAGGGTGAAAGGGAACGAGGGGCAGGCCCGGGTGCCCCGCACCCACCACCGCTCAGGTTGGACACGTGGCTTTTCCCCCACCCTGCTGCCCACCTTCCACCTTCTTATAAATTACAGACGCATCACCATATAAAACAGGGCTGTCAGACCCGTTGTCAGTAGGTGATCCCTACACAGGCGATCCTTAACGCACTTTGGGACCTTTCTTGGTGAAACAGCCTGCCAAAACGCTGCCGTTTACAAAAGCCCCTTTTCCCCTCTTTACATATTCACATTTCCTCCTCTCTCTGATTTTTTTCATGTGTTTGCAGGGGGAGAAGGTGGCTCTTGCTACAAAGGAGAACACAGCAGCCCTGCGCATTCCTCCCCTTGCCCACGCCAGCCTCCAGCCGCCCGGGCAATCCCAGCACGGAGCATCCCTCCAGCCCCATCGGGGGGTAGAGGATCCCCAAATCTCTCCCAGTCCTCCCATGTCTCTCCCTCCCTCCCCCTCCCCCCCCCCCCCCTCAGGTTTATTTATTGAGCTGAGACACGAATCCTATAAGCATTCACACTCAGGAATGGAAACATTAAGATCAAATCATACAAAATATAAAGTCAATGCATATGACAGCACCAATGCATAAATCCAGCAGAACAAGCAACAGAAAATGCTTACAGTAAAAGCGACGAGACAATCTGATAATTAAAAAGGGGAGGGGGGGAGGATCTGACAAGCCAGGGCCACGCGCGACAGCAAAGCCAGGCAGCACCCGCAGGAAGGCAAAGCGGGAATTTTTACATCTTAGGCTTAAAGGTCCCGGCCCAGCGGTACCGAACCTCTTCAGCTCAGAAAGCGCATAACCGGGAAAAGGGACTGCAAACAGGGCACAGGGTAACCAGGAGAATATTTTAGATCCTGATCTCTAAGCATCAACAAGCCAACATCTTTTCACACGTAAAAGGGGATGGAGACTGGGAAACCGCTTCGTTTGCCAACAGGAAAAGGTTTTCAGCGCTGAGGTCAGGTGAAACAACTAGTTAGTAGTACAGACAACAGGAGAGGAAGAAAAGCGTTTTATTTGATTGTTGCTGCCAGGAGGAAGACGTTATTTCATCTGGCGATGCCATCCCCACTCCCCTTCCACCATTCCCCCCCACCTGCCTTCCCCATTTGCTGGTCACAAGCCAATTTTTCCCACCGTTGGGCGTGCACGCTCCCCGTGGGATGAGAGGAGCCATCCATCCTTGCGGAGAAACCTCCCGAGATGGCATCCGGGCATGGCAGAGCCAGCACCAGCAGCTCCCAGAGCAGAGAAACATGCACCGGGATGAGGCAGGAGTGAGCTGGGGCACTCGGGCATGTGGCAACTCTGTATGGCCAAACTGCCCACACGGCCCCGCTGCAGCCCTCCTGCCCCAGCCCCGAGATCAGGGCTCAGAAAGGGCTGGTGGGGCATTTGGGTGGCTGTTGGGTACCAGATGCACAATGAGACATCAAAACAATGTCCCTGTTGCCTCATCTCCCACGTACAAGGCCATCATTTCCATCCCTCTTTATGAGATCGGCTCCATTTGAAGTCAAAACCTCATTTTCTTCCACCAGGTCTCCACCATCCCACTGCACCCAGCTCCAGAGCTGGGCACTGTCCTGCCTGCCCCAAATTCTCCGCTTATTGTCATTTACCTTTTTTTTTTTTTTTTCCCTCCCCATTCTTCCTCTTGACTAGAGATTTGCCTCTTGGTTTTTTCCAAACCAAGTCACCAAGCTGTCACCTCGGGGACACCTTGAACTCCGGAGCGGCGCAGGCTTTACAAGGCAAGAGCCGGGCAGCGGCTGGGTAAAGGCCTCAGCAGCATCTATTAATCTCTTGGCTCACTCATCCCTATCACAGACACACCGTAAAAATGATACAAGCATTTCATTCAAACAGCGCTGCAGAGGGAGTGGGGAAGAGCACGGGGCCAATTGATTTCCAGTATGTCTGCTCTTTACCTCCAGGTATAAATACAACAGCAAAATCAATCGGAATAACATCATATCAGCTTTCTAATCTCTTCTGTTCGCAAGATGCACTTTATATACTGTGGCGTTTCCTACAGCTTGTCTACAGGAGGCCCCGGCACCTCCACAACCCCCAATCTGCCCATATGCAGCCGCTTCCTCGCTCCCAGCACCTCCAGTGGAAAGCTTCGGGATTTGCAGATCCAAATGACAGCACTTCCCCTTGCTCCACACGGGCGATACGGAGATGTCTCCCAAAGCAACGCGCCTCGTCCACGTAAGAGCAGCGCTAACGTGCACGTGCTGAGCCCTGGGTCATGTCAACGCCTACTAAAAGGGAGATGCTTGCTCACTCACACCCCTAACCGAGTGGATGGTGGCTTGCTCAGGGTTGATGGGCATCCAGACGTGCTCAGACCTGCTGCCAAGCACACCGAGGGGGACAGTCCCACCGACACGGGTACGCGGGCAAGGCAGCAGCACCATCTGCTTTCCCCACACCCTCAGTACCTCATGGCTGTATTCACCCAGGGGCTTGCATGCGGCCCTAGAATCATAGAATAATTTGGGTTGGAAGGGACCTTTGAAGACCATCTAGTCCAACCTGTTTGCAATGAGCAGGGACGTCTTCAGTGAGATCAGGTTGCTCAGAGCCCCCTCCAACCTGACCTCGAACATTTCCAGGGATGGGGCATCAACCCCCTCTTTGGGCAACCTGGGCCAGTGTTCCACCACCCTCATTGTAAAAGATTTCTTCCTTATACCTGGTCTGAATCTTCCCTCTTTTAGGTTAAAACCATTACCCCTCGTCCTGTCGCAACAGGCCCTGCTATAAAGTTTGCCCCCCGATGCCCTGATGGCATTTCGCCTCCTCGCGAGCATCCAGCACCCCGGGGCCAAGTGACCCCACGCGAACACCCAAGCCCGGGGCAGGGCTGCGTGCTCAGCGCTGAGCAGACACATTTCCTTTCTGCATTTCCAATTCATCACCAGCCCAAGGCTTTTAGCCTCCCTCCTGGCCCCCAGCCACTGCAGAGCGAGACCGTGACAACCTGATAAACATTTCCCCCGAGCCCTTGCTCGGGTGAACGTGGGAACGCAGCGCGAGGCTGGAGAAAGGGCTGCCTGGTGAGGCGTCAAGGGGCCATCTTCTGCAAACTCCAGCTCAGCACCGAGGCGATGCTCTCCCCCACCTCAAACCAGACCTTGGCTGAACAGCTGCAAGATGGAGAGGAAAGCAGAGGTGGTTTAAGCTACACCGCAGTCTTACCCTGCAATTTAGCCAGCAAAGAACGTGCACGTGGGGTACATTAAGGCTGCGGCAACTGCATCAACTTCAACGCTGTGGCCAGCATTGGGTGAAAGCTTTGGGACGTGGTATCTAACCTGCTCAGCTTGGAGCTCCCTTAGCACAAGGGGGCCACCAGTAATGTCTCAGTCAGGGGTTCCATTAGCTGCTCCACCACCAGCGTGTCCAGCCTGCTGCTGGATTGCTGACCAAGAGCGCGATGCTGCAGGAGACTGTGTCTGTGCCAGGAAGTACCCAAAACACTGAGAACTACTGAAGGTCTCAGAGGCAACAGCTGGAACCACTACTACCCTCCTGCCCAAGGGTTTTCCTGACCTTTGCCAAGACCGGTCACTTAATAAACACCATCCATGGCAAGAAAGCCCTGCCAGCAAAAACTCTGCAGCACAAGCCAGGGCAGCAACACACGCTTCCCACCAGCCAGGACCATCACACGCCAAGGGCAAGTGTTGGGCACGTTTCTCTTTAGCTCCTTGCTTGGGTCCACCAGCTGCCTCTGTCCCCCTCCCACCACTCCGCTTCCCGTGCCTTGGCCGCTGCAAGATCAGTCTTGGGTCATCTCGATACACTTGGAAAGCTTAGCCACCGTGAAAGCAAACCGTTTGTCCTCTGGCTCCAATCTCTTACTGAAATTAGTGCCAATGGAAGTGTCACTATCAATTTCATAATGTTATTGGATGGACGTAAAACTGGGCCAAGTCCCATATTCCTGACGGGCCATCAAAGGGGTGGGGATTATGGGTAAGGAGACAGGCAGCCCTGGCAGGAAAGGCAAAGGCTCCAGATCAATTAGCCTGATGAGGCTATCTTCCAGCCACATCACTTCGCGCTGACACCAGCGCCTTCTCCCCAGAGCCCGGCTGCCCCTGCGCCGAGAAGGTTTATTTTCGCCAGCAGTAACCAGAGCCCCTCCGAGCCCAGGGAGCCGTGCGTCCCCTCTCCAAATATCCAATTTATGAGACTCCCGAGACACCGAGGGATTTTGCTATCATTACAGGACATTCATTTTCGGGCCTCCTTACTTGGGTTTAATATTCTGTCAAGATAAAAAAATAAATAAATAAAAAACACACGTTAAACAAAAATAAATAAATGCCCCGCTCTGCACTGCTCAGAGGTTTCAAATGGAAGGAGCGCTCAAAATGTAAAGTACCTGGCACGACACATGGTTTGTCTTTGCTCTGTGTTTTTCTTCGGGGTTTTTTTTTTTTTTTTTTTTTTTTTTTTTTTTCCAAGATCCTGCTTGGATCGTGAAACTGAACTGGTCACTACCACCATCTGGTTCTCATGCAGTAATTAATAGTCCTTGTAACAATTCAAACTAAAATAGTTTTCGGTCATTGCTTTTTTTTTTTGGTCAACTTTTGACCTTTTTGTTTTTAAACGGAATTTTTATGGAAACATCAAGCAGCCATTGAGGCTGCAGATGCCAATGGATTGGGTTCACTTCCAGGAGAAGCCCCGCGTGCCCGGTCCCTGCCAGCAAGTGAGAGACTGTATTCGCTCAGGGTGTGAATTTGTAGACCCAAACTTAAAATCAGACCCACGATGTTTCCTCGCAGGCCAACAGAGAAGTCCTTACAGGGTCAACAAATAATAAAAAATCCTTGCAGCCGTAGTTTGGCTTAGTTCATGCATGAGGCCAATGAAAATTTAAAACTTCTGCCTCTCAGAAGGTCATTTTTTTTTTTTCCCCTCCATAGCCTTCCTTGAGATGATCTGCCACAGTGATATCAGTCTCAGATTTAGTCTATCCCAAGATAAATAGTGTGTTGCTTATAGATTCAAAACATATTTAACTTGTATAATGGTTTAAATCCTGAATCTGCTCCCACAATATTACGAGACTCTTCTGGAATATGAAGTCCATGTCTGAAATATCCACAAAGAAACAAATCCTTTTTTCCTTCATGCAGAGCAATTGGGAGAAGAAGCGGAGCTGGGGTTTGGGCAGCTCTGCTGCTCCCCAGCCCATGACACATCAACAACAGCACTGGAGGTGTCAAGCTTTGCTGCAAGTCCAGGGATCAACATTTGCTAAAGGGAAAATCATTAAAGAAACGACGTTTTGCAGGTTTTCAAGAGCCTACAGGGTAGAGGGGAAGCCCTTGATGTTCTCAAGGCAGAACTGATTGGAAAGGGACCGATGCTTTTTTGGCCAACTAATACCAACTGCAGCATCGATACATTGGTGTCACGCCTCACTCCAAAATTTATAGTCCTTGCTCATAAAGGTGATCGTTTTGCTTAAAAGTCACAGAAGTGGCCCCCAGAGAAAGGCTCCAATATTAGAACTTTCTGGGAGCTGACAGCTCATTCGCAATGAGCGTTGCTGTTTGGGGTTTCCACCTGCCTTGCTGGGACCCTCATCAAGTTTGATGAGGGGTCCTGTGAACAGGGAGATAAAACACACAGGGGATAAAAGGTTGGGAGATGCAGAGGGGGACAGAAAACAACTCCCCACTTGGAGAACTCGCTGCGTTGCCCATCCACCAGCTCAAACAACCCCATTAATAAATTAGAGCGCTATTCATTGAAATGGCTTCCTCTGTCCCCGCGCTGCCAGTTAATCTGTAATTCAGATAGATCAGTCAGAAGGCAAGAGTCCAGCATATAAAACGATTAATTCCTCCACGGCCTGGGGAAATTTCCCTTTCTAAACAGCGCAGCACGCTCCCCTCCTCACCGGTGAGCTACAGGCATGGACGCGGCTCCCATCGGAGGTCAGCGAGGAACACCGCTTGCATTTCAATACAGGCACCAGCGAATGCATCGCCTGTCACCGCGTCGCGAGGTTGGCAGTCCCGGGGTTGGCAGTCCCAGGGTTGGCAGTCCCAGGGTGGGGGCTCTGCCGTAGCCCGTGCGAGGAGCTTGCCTCGCACCTCCCAGCACCTTCCCGCTCTGCGAGTCCTCCAGCGCCCGGCTAGAAACGCTCAGCCTCTCGCCACCCCGTCAGCTTTCCAAGACGAGAGTTTTTATGCAGCAAGGGGTGTAACTCGCCAATTAAAGCGGGCAGACTGGTCTGCAGAAATGCAACATCTACCAGGTTCCGGTTGAGAAACAAGCAGCTGGTGGCCAACGCGAGCATGGAGGTTGGGGCAGAGCACTTCTCATCTGCCCGCTCCCCCGAGGGCAATCACCCCCAGGTCCACCTCCGTCCTTTACAACGTCAGGAGCTAACTGGAACACTGGCCTCTGGCTGGAAGACACCGGTGAAACAGAGCAGCTTCAGAAAAGAGATGAAGGGTGGAAGTTAACCAGATGGACATGCTGCAGCAGGTGGTTGGGGAACGGGGAGAAGTCACATGAAGCTCCACGTGAGACCAGAGGCACCTCAACATGATGCCAGCCACGGAGGCAACAGAATCAAAACAAACATCTTCCTGTAACCAGGAGAGAGGTGGGAAGAAGGGGGAAACCCTACTGAAAAGGGCTCTTGAGAGGACACAGGAGATCGGGTATCACAGCAGTCACCCCCAGGCAGGGCTGGCACAAGCAATGGCCTGACAATAAAAAGGGACATTAAGGCAGGATCTTCAGAATCCTTTATGTGATTCTGCTGATTCTTGCAGCCTCAGTTGCCAGCATTTACAGCATGAGAGCGTAAGAGCCATCACCAGCCAAATCCCTCTCTCCCTACACATATTCCACATCCTACCCCCCAAGCTACTTCATCAACATCCTGAAGGCAGGTGGGAGGGAAGCTGCCTCGCGTTAGCCCGCGAGCCACGAGGGCAGAGAAAGACAGGGCGTTTGGCATTTACCTCCGTGACTAAGCGCTGTCTCCCTGCTCCACACCCCGTGCCTCCAAAACACATCCCTTGCTTAACGGCTTCGTAGCTCACGACAAGAGACGCGACGACACATCCGCACTGAGAAGTCAGACCTGAAGACGCGCGGAGGTCGAGAAGATTTCTCCATCTGCACCGTCGAGGGAGCAGGAAGGAGCAAGTGGGATAAACGGCATCCTCACCCACAGCATGGTGATGAAGGGGGGTTGGGGGGGGGGGGGGGGGGGGGGGGAAGAAAAAAAAAAAAAAGAAAAAGGGAGCTTGCACAAGGCTGGTGGCTTTCTAGTTGGGAATAGCACGTGTCTGCTGAGCATCAGGCCAAGTAACCCTTGCACAAAGCCCACTTTAGGCTGCCAGAGCATCCTGCAGCAGACCCTGCTAGACCCACTCCCAAATTCACCTGCCCAGAGGCACCCATCGGGCTGGCGGCACCCTACGGCCCACGGCTCGAGCGTGCAGGCAGCACAAGCATGCCGCCGGAAAGCAGGACGAGGCAGGGCGAGCCGTGGTGGCAGAGGCACCTGGACCACAACCAAGCCCCCTTTCTAGAAGCAGCTATCAAGCCTCTGCAGAAGTCGTGGAACGGAGCCACCTTTCATCCTACCTCTCAAGGAAATCATCACTGCTGTTACGAAGACACAATTATGTCTCCAGAGCCTTTTAACTGCAGCTCTTTAGGGCTGAGTGGGTTGACAGAAATCTATTCACAGGGCTGACATCGCTTGGCTGGGGAGGGACACCGCCACCCAGTCAGTGGCTGGGGAGGGATCGCAAAATAGGACTGGCGATGGGGGAAGCCCAAGGCAATGCCAAAGCAGCATCACCCGGGGGACCCACCCCCACTCCCTGACCACGTACCACAAAGGCCAGGCCAATTTCTCACCTTATTCTTCTAGGACTGCCTTTTAAAGAAAAACAAAATAATAAAATCTGGGGGCTGCCCGCTGTCCATTGGTTTCGTGCTCCCCCCTCTCGAGGGGAGCGGCGCTCCGAGAGGGACGGCAGCACACGCGCGTCGGCCACAGCAGGGCAACACGGGGCAACGTAAGGCAGTCTCGTCCCCAACACCCCCCGCTCTCCAAGTAGCCCTAGGCGATGCCAGGACCCAAGCACTGGGCCAACGGAACACGGCTTGGCCGTCAGTCTCTCAGACACCTTGCCAAATCCGCGTCCGGAGCAGAGGGACGCAGGAAGCTCTTCCTGTGGGACCCGGGAACTGCATCGCAGAGCCCTCTCCGAGCTCGGCAGCGCCAGCCGGGGGCTGCTTTATCATATCTGCCATCTGCTTGTTTGCTTTGCAACCCTCTGCTCCTCCTGGCTACGCTCAAAGACTCCTACCTGTTCTCCCAAAGCTTTGCCGGGTCTCAGTAAACAAACCACAGGCAGGGAGGAGAGTGGGGAGGGGGAAGGCAGGGGAGGGAGGGAAGAGGAGAGAGAATCAAAATTTAATTAAAGATACTTTTGCTTCAGGGCCTCTGAAAATTACAAACTCATAAATCTCTTAGTAAATGCCCTGAGCGGTTGCTATGCCAGGCTGCCTACCAGTCCCACCAGGAGGGCCATAAAGCGCGAGCACGCAGTTCGCCAGCTCCCTCCCTCCCTCCACCTCCACCCTGCAATGTCGGGCAACCTTGAGCAGCCTGTCAAGACCCTGACAAGTGTTTCTGCAACGAGGAGCTATCAATCTGCAGCCCCGTTAGCGGCGCGGCGAGCCGCTCGTTTCATTTGCGGCTGTGGCACAATGAGAGGTGGGAGAAGGGTGGGATGCAGAGGGAGATAAGTCATGGCAAGATGGGACCAGAAGACCCTGAAGACATATTGCTGGAAGCACCAAGTTCTTAAAAAGCCTGTTTTCTAATGAGAATGGTGAAAGAACGGGCATAAACCAAGACGTGGATCCAGAGGGACTTCTGCTGGCCAGTACCCGTCTGAGGGCACTATAGAGAAAACCCATCTTCTGATAATTCCCCAATGAATCAGCCCAGAATTTCCTTCTGTGGCTGCGATGAATCTTCACCAGGGGATGCAAGCGTGCTGTCCAGCCCAAACGTACTTCTCACAAGGACGACACAGAAAGACAGCGAGCATCTTCCACCTAACAGCAGCAAGAACAAGCAGTTTCACCACGTTCCTCGTTCGGCACACAGCGAGGAACAGACTGAACGTCCAGCACGCGGGGGCGTTGCACGGCTCCGCTATATTTAACAGAGCTTTCAGTATAGTCTCTGGTAGGGCTGTGAACCAACACGTCTTTGCCAGTAGGCTGTCAGAGGAAGGCTTAGAAAGGGGGGGATCTGGGGTATTTTTCACCCTTTACTCACAACCGGTCCCAACTTTGAAGGTGGGAGTAGAGCCTGTTCTCAGTAGCGTGGACAAGTCTCGGCCCTTCTCTGCGAACAAGCAGGTGGTTGGTAAAGCGGTAATGAAATCTCGCTGGCTTTCCTTCAAAGTGGGCATCGGTGGGTGAGGATGGAAAGTTTCTTACGCAAGAAGAGACTGGTACATAGTAAAATCGTTTGCTGAGCTATACCCTTGGCTAAATTGCAACCAGAAAAATAATGAAGAGGTAAAGAGAAGCTTTCGGAATCACTTGACCCACCGTGGGCTTCTCTTTAAACCATATTAGCTACTGACCTATCTAGTGACACCTGTTTTCCAAGAGAATGAGTCCAGTGGGACAGACCGGTGTTGGTTATACCAGGAAGCCAGGGCAGATAATGAAAAAAGTTATCTGCCACGAAGGAGAAAACAGAACTGCTCTGAAAAAAAAAAACATTGCCCACACCAATTTTTGCCATTTCTAGAGCCGAGCTGAACACCCGAGTCTTCCTACGAAACCACAGAAATCTCACATCCCTCCATTTAAGCAACTACTGTGCTTCTGTTGCAGGTGACGAGTAGAAGCATAAGAGCTGAAAACTGAGGCAGGAGGATCTGTAACAGGAAAGCTTTGGGACGCAGCCAGTTCTCCAGACCTCCCCAGCAAAATTCTCCAAAGCACGGTTTGAAACACCCAGTACAAATATAGACTATTTGAATCAAATTCTGAACAGCCTACAAAGGAAGGATGTCAGCAGTCCACTCTGAGACCTTGTTTTGCGTTTCTAGGCCATCTGCTAAAGGATGAAACCCACCCCTCTAAACAGAAGAAACAGCACAACAGATGCCACAGCTTCCAGCGGGCACCCGAGGGCTGCAGGCAGCCGCCGAGGCCGATTTCCCCGCAGCTCAGCTCCCCTCGTCCTGCTGGATCAGGAACCCCCGGCAGCAGAACTGGAGGCAGGTCTGAGTCGGGCTGTTTTCATAAACGGATTTTCCTGGCTTTATTAAGCTCTCGCTTCCAAGGCCGCTCTCCAAATTGGAGACGCAATGCTTGGAAAGCTACAGAGTTGGAGATGAGAAATCAAGCCTTCCCAAGAAAAAGCAGGAGCTCAACACGCAAAATGACTGCTCTGGCAGGAGCATCAGGGAAGGGAACAAATAGTTGAGAGCAGATCAGGACAATATAACTACTGTGCATCTCTCCTATTTCTACAAGAGCATCCTGATATCATCCACATCTATGGACTGGTTGTGCACCCTTCTGTCTACGTAATTATTTGCAGTACCTAAATATTTATCCACTTGTTTGTCTAAGCAGCGTCTCCTTATTCTATTTATCTTTCTATAAAGCTCTAATATTTGTCTCTATTTTAAGACAAGAGCGCTTCTTTTCTCCCCCAAATTCCCAAAGTAGGGCAGTTCCCAGGAGACGTGGCTCCTTCCCCCCGTGTCCTCACTGCAATTCAGGGAGGATGGCGTGGAGGTGGTGGGGTGGGATGGAGGTAGGACGTGTGCCCACAGGGCAGCGGCGGCTAGGGGCAGGTGGGCAGGAGGACGCATCTCTGCGTGCGCGGGGGCGCGTGCGACAGCAGGCACGCAGGCAGGGTTCAAGCTCCGACGTGTGGAATGTGCTGCCACAGGGTATTTCTTTTTCGGTGTAAACCGGGCTGGCAGCTGACCCAGCTTTCTCCTTCTACCTGCCTAGTCAAATCTCCCTCTTTCCACGACACTCTGGACACGCAGAAACGCACGAACCTGGCGATGCTCTGCTCTCGCTCACACTCGCACTCACATAACTTCGCTGGGGGCGACCGTGCCTGGTACCTTTTCAAGGTTGAGCCCCTGTTTTTGCCTACAGGCATGCTCGCAGCTCTTATCCTCACTCCTTGAGAGGGCAGCAAGGGCAGACCCTTCCGGAGTCAGCAGCAGAGACCGACCCCCCTCCACCGGCACGAGCAAAGACCCCCACAGTCGAGGGAGGTGGTGCTCAGCCCTGCATCCCCCACGCTCCTTTTCTTGTGGCTTTGCCTTCTGCTTTATCCTTCTCTTTTTTCCCCTTGAAGAGCGAAAAAGGCAAACAAGAGCTCATAAATTATCAATTCTTGATTGATTTTGCTGAGAAAAGCACATAAAAACAATCGCCCCACAGAGGAGGAGAATACTTTAGCATTTCAAGTGGGGAACGGTGATGCTGCTGAGACAGCTCTATGTAGGCAGAGCGCTCCTGAGCTGCCCGGCAGGATCGCCCTGCTCCAGCCTCTTCCGCCTGCCCTTTGAAAACACACAAGCAAAGCCATAACCTTTTCTAGCACCTGCCTTAAACCACAGAAACCTGTATTTCTGTTTGCAGGACAGTCCCCTTCCAACACAGCTATGTGATAGTACACACACACACGAACACAGCTCCACGCACACAAGCTTCCACCGAGAAGATCCTGTGCTGCGATGGTCCAGGACCTACCCACAGCCTGGGAGTTTACCTGCAGCAGAGCAAGACTTCTGCATAGAAGACTACCATTTCCACCCCAAAAGCTGTACCACAAGCTAGGCGAGGCTATTCAGAGCAGGTCTGTTAAATCAGTCTGCATCAACAACTCGCCGCTGCGGATGGTTCACGCAGCTGCGTACTTGCAGATAGTTGGGAGCTCTTTTCCATCTGCGGACCCCTAAAAAAAAGTTCTGCCAAGCGTTCACAGCTCTAGATTTTCTCCAGCATCGCGTGCAAACTTTTTTTCGGAGTCTACTTGGGAAATGCCAGTCTTTCCCCACAACTGAGTGACAGCAGCACCCCGCTGTCTGCCAAAAGGCTGTACGTGTCATGGCTCAACTGTTTCATCGAGACTACAAATGAGACCACACGATGTCCCTTAGCCACACATGCAGCCTTTAGCTTCTGTTTATGGAATTAGTACTGTAGCTAAAACCCTTTCCATGGTAGCTGATGAAGCCACCCAGGGATTACCTGCAAGGTCAGAGGCAGGAGAGAGCAGAACAAACCACCCCACGCCCCTCAAAGAGCTGATATCTGGGCACCGAGACCTCCCAGTGCCAGCGCATCTCTACTGGGGCAGACTCAAGAAAAAGTCAAGCTTGTCTGGAAGCAACGATTTAAAGGAGATGAAAAACAGGACGCCAAGGCACCAACCGAAAGCTTGACTCTCTGACATAACTAAACGAGCCCTACAAGAGCTCGAGGGTCCTGTCGCACCTTCTGCTCATAAACCATCACCTTCCTCTCAAGTACCTCACCCACGTCCAACGTGCCGCAGACCACCGGCTGAAACCCAGCGCTAGACCAGGTGTTAAACGTGCAATACAGAGAGCAAAGCTGTTACCCGTGTCTTAGCCAGCTGCCACCCACTGTTACAGCAGCAGGGGTGGTGGGTTTTTGAGACGTTTTGGGGTTTGGTTTTGTTTTTTGTTTTTTTTTTGTTTTTTTTTGGATATGTTCACTTCTTCCCATCCCTTCTGTTCTGTAAAGAGCCCACTGTGCTAAACAGACATACAAGTCCAGTAGCTGGATTCTGGATGTAAGGGAATATTATTTAGTTGGCAGCGAAGGTGTTTGTGTCTGCGTCTATCTCAGCATTGAATTTTAAACCGTCTGGGGTCTTTGCTTGGGTTTAATTCTGAAGAAAAGAGCATTTTCCACGCTGTCTAAACCTGGCTTACTTCTCCTCCTACCTTTTACACAGACTGGTTTCATTTTTGACCACACAGCAAAAAAAGAAATAATAAATATATATATATATTCTTTAGAAATAAATAAAGAAGATGCTGAAAGAGGTGGTGGCTTGTGGATGGGAAATTATATTCCTTCACTGCTGCAGTAATGATCTGATTAGGATCCAACCCCACCACATCCTTCACGCGCTAAGACATCTTTACAGGGCTGCAGTCGCCTGAGGGTGAGGGATGGAGGGAGGGCAGCACACGGAGGCTCTGACACAATGTGGTGCCGAAAGGATTGTGCATTCGCCCTCTGGTCAACTTACAAAATGAGACATTTCCTTGGGCGCTGAAGCACCTTTTCTGGGGATTTTGGCAGCAATGTCTTTTTAAAACTACTGTTTCATCCCTCCAAAATAATTTATGTGCATATTTGGATCCTCTGCATGAGCTGGAAATCCACCCATCCTTTTCGGTCTGTCATTTCCCCCCTCTCCCCCCGACTTACCACCTTCCTCGCAAATCTGCCTTTCATCTCTCTCTCACGCTCCTATTTCCAAGCTGCGTAGGAAACCAAAAAAAGTGCGCCAGTGCCGCTCTACCAAGCCCTGTTCCAGCTGCTCCTAGCTAGGTTTTCAGGATATCGTCAGAATATCTAAGTTTGTCCTTTTTCCCCTTTTCAGAAATTAATTTCCTCTGATCCAGACGACAGCCTCAGCCCAGACAAACTGCTGGGGAACTTCCCACCATTAGCTGCCCTCCTCCAGGCTTCACGCTTGCCGTGATTTAGGACAGGCTCCCTCTAAAGCAGCATGAAACCCAGCTAAGCTCCTCACACAGTAACGCCTGCGCACGCGTGCCAAGCCCGCAACGAGCCACAGGACAAGGTCCAAAGGTGTGACGCCAGAGCTGCTCCATCACCCTCCAGGAATAACAGACGGAGAGAGCATCAGTTCCCCGCCAGCCTGGGGGAACCGACCCTGTCCTGGGAGGCTCTGACCATGACAGAGGTGCTGCACCTCCAAACGGCTCAGCAACCTGCTCTGGACTCAGGATGTGACCCGTCATGTCTGCCGGGGTGATGCCAAGGTGCCAAATGGGTTTGGAAGAGGGTCCCCACATTCTCAACAGCGGCACGTCCACGGGCACGACCTGCAATCCTATATTGACCTGTCCCCATACAGCTGCCCCACAAATATCTCCCCTCCCAGCCCGACACGCAGCAGACACCGCAGGTGTCAGGAGAAAACAGTCCCTGCTCCTCATACGATCGGGAACATCTCTCATCCGCAGGCACGGGGCGTAACCTTTTGATGCGATGCTGTTACTGCTGCTGGTATGCACGCTCCCTTCACCGCTACAAAAAATAAATCCTGTTTGGTTTTGTCCCGTCCCCCCGCCCTCTTACTTTCATATTGACTTTTTTTTTGTGGCCAAAGAAATATAGCCCTAAAGACAACGCAAGGACAGGGGAGGTAGAGCAAAGGAGATCAAAGATTCCAATTTACTCTCCCCCGTTCTTTGTAGGAATTGGAGATCGGTCGGCAGTAAAACTTTAATAGTAGATATTAAAAGGCAAATAAAGGGAATTTTTTTCCTAATGAAAGATGCAATTACCCTACAAAAGTCACATGTGCAGAACCCTGCCTTGCTGACACCCAAAAGGAGGTTTCTGCAGATCTCAGATGCAAAAACAAATCACTGCCCGCACCACGGTGGCACCTCCGGCACCCAGAAATCAGGGAGCTTTGCAGGGGCTGTTGGTGCCCTCTGCTTTCACTACAAATGGGTGACAACGGGGACAGGAAGGCTCTAAGCCTGAGTCAGCTGCAGAGCCGTGGGCCCATCTCAGGTCCCCTAATCCCCCACCGCCTGCACGTGCTTGGACATGGGACTTCCCTGGCCAGAAACCTCAGCCATGCAGGGCCCCGGCGCTGACAACTCCCACGGATGCGGGCTACCAGGAGGACTCCATCCTTTCCTCACCCCACCCCAGCAGGGCAGGAATATCGTCACACAAGTTCAAAAATAGCCAAAGTGGAGCATGAATCCAGTCCTGCAATTCGGAAGCTGGAATATTGGACCAAATGGAACTCCAGGCTGATTTGCGGAGTTACATGTGTCCAAGTTAATGCAGCAGAGCACGGCTGGGATTTGTCGTACGCCACCTAGAACACAGCTCACACAGCCAAAATTAGTATTTTTCAGAGGCCGTGACACAGAGGAAAACAAGCTCGGGCCCAAGTGACTTCACGGCCAAAGATTACCAGCTGCCGCCTGCCCCGCTCCGTGGGCCGTACCTTGGTAATCTCGGAGGGTGGCGCTTAATACCGCGTATAAGAGAATTATTTTCTGCGTGCAGTTCAATCTCCTTTATCAGAGTCGTTTGGTTCCAGCAGATCTAAAGGCTGATTCAAATATCGCGGCCGCAGTCTTACGCCGGGGGAGCGGCGGGCAGGGCTGCACGAGGCTATCGCAGCAGGGGCTGCAGGCCGGGAACAAGATCGGCTCCCAAAACCTCCAAGAGCTGCTCGTGTTGTCCGTCAACACCGAAATAAATCACTGCCCGTGCCTCTATCCACACGCACCGTCTTTCTTATTTTCTTCCACTTGGTACTTCAAACTCCGCCAAGTTCATTAGTTTAGGTCAGGTTTATGGATGACACACGCTGTAGAGCCACGAAACAAAAAGCAAGTTGGGCTCTTGGGTGCGAAATATTCTTGCCGTGTCCACTGCAGCTGAGGTCACGAGAAAAACAAATTCACTAGGACTTAGCTGGCGCGTACTACGGCTTTCTTTCCAACCACAAAACATTCCTCAAAAACAATGGCCAAGAAAATGCTGTTGCTCTTTAAACGTTACGTTTCCCAGGGGTACGCACTGGGTTATTGAGCGCAGGGAAGACAGGGGGAAAGCTTTCGTTCCTGTTTGGGAATTCATTTGGCTGCATTTCTCTTCTCACCATAAGTTAAGTTTTTACTTATATTTTATTAAAGCATCTAGAGGCCTTGGGGAACGGACGCCCAGGAATTAAAAATAAATAAACAAATAAATAAAAATGAAATCAAAAAAGCCCAGCAGGATCAGGATGGCTGCTTTCCGCATGCGCGTTCTGCCCAGACTCGTGACAAGGCTCAGCCTCATCACCCCCCTCGCTCTCTCCCCATCGCCACCATCCGCAAACTGGTGTCCCCACTCAACTCCTGCCCCTCTCCTCCGAGCTGGTGCCTCCTGCCGTCCCCACGGCTCTCGGGGCCATCCCACAGCACCGGTCTGAGACAGCACCAGCCCCGACGCCCGGCTCTACCCACCGTGCCGGCAGCATCTTGGGCTCTTCTGTACATCAACAGCTGCTTTATGAGTTCAGACACTGCCTTTAACAACGTGGTGAGAAAAAAAAAAAAAAACAACAAAAAACCCACCCTCCTCTCATGCTGCTGAACACAGCTCCCCCCGCCTCCTGCCCCCCCTTCGCAAATTACCGGGATATTGTCACTAATTATGGGGCTCAACAAGTGAAATCGTGCAATCCGCTACAGCCACGCTGGATAACCGATGCGAGAAGCGGGGCCGGGCGCAAGGAGGCGAGGGGAGGGCGGAGGAGCCCCCGGGGCAGGGTGCCGTGGGGCAGGAGGGTGCCGTGGGGCAGCCCCACGGGGGGCCGGGTCCCGGCGGCGGTGTGTTGTGTTTGCATTTCAGAGTGTTTGCTTTTTTTTTATTTTTTTTTTTTGCCTGATGTTTACTTCAAGCATCGCACTCTGAGGGCTTATAAAGAGGATTAAGTGGTGAGGAGGTCTCGCAGAGTTAGGAGGAATTAATCAAGCGGTAATCAGAAAGGAAATTAATCTGAAGAGTTAATTAATCAGCCAAGGCAGGGAGACTGCAGCCAGTCGTCCCTATCGCGCTTTCCAGGTTGCTATTTCATGCACCGGCACGGCAGCAGGGAAGGGAGAAGGCTCCGCGCTTTCTAAGGAGGAAGCGGAAGCCCCACAAGGCCGGGAGGTTTCCGTACCCCCATCCCACCACACAAGGACCTTAGTGAGGACATCTCCACCCAAGCGCCACGGGGCGAGCGCTCATTGTCTGCCCCCCTCAGCCCAGCTCAAAAGTTTCCAAAGCCCGAGGCGTCTATTCCAGAGGCTCTTCCAGGCTCCCCTTACCTCTTTCCTTTGGAAAAAGGATCTAGATATGCAGCCCACAGGTTTTTGATTGCTTAATTGATTCTATATACCCCATGTTCTCCTTCCAGCATCCTAAATAGTCTTTTTACTTCTCCATTGTTCGACTCTTCTAAATATGCACCACTGGGGATCGCCTCCCCTTCACTCTGGTCTAGCTGCATTTTATATATTTAGCTTTTCTTTTTCTTAGTCTTTTCTTACAATACATTCCCTGCAGAACCTTAATCATTTTAGTTGCTCTTCTCTGAATTCCTTCCGAAAGGCGTTCGGCAGAATGTTTTGCAAATTTGTTCTTGTCCCTTCTGGAGCGCATTTTGACTAACGCCTGTTTCCCTTGGGATGAGACATCCCCCAACACAGGCTGCCTGGGTGGGGATGCTCAACCTTCATCACAGCCTCAAGCACTTGGGGGAAGAAAACTCCTCAATTCACAGGAGCTGCAACACAACACATCTTTGAACTTACAAAACCTGGGCTAGTTTGCAAAGACGTCTGAAATCCCGTTAACTTCACCATTATTATTATTATTAGACTCTTTTTTATGCCCAGAGTAGACATTGCCTGGCTGTGAAGAACAGCTTCTATTGTGTCTTTTATAGACCACAAGCAAAGATTCATTTCTACGTGCTGCCTTCAATCTGCCTCCAGGGAGGTGCAGCCGCTCCGGAGCCCAGCCCAGGGTGCGAAGGGTTATCCAGCAACCCCAAACCAGCTCCTCCAAAGCCTCTTCTTCAGAGGGCAGCAGGACCCATCCCTCCACATGGTCACCCCGTGATCATTAAGCGGCGCTTATTGGGGCTGCTGCTTTCTGTGAGGTGGTAGAATCATAGAATTGCTGAGGTTGGAAGGGACCTTTAAGATCATCAAGTCCAACCATTAACCTACCCTGACAAAAACTACTTCTAAATCATGTCCCTAAGTACCACATCTGGTATCTCAAACCTAAGGCAGCTCAGCTCAGGCAGGTTGTGTTACCCCACAGAACAACAGTGTCTTCCCCCCCAGCATCAGCAGCCCAGGCAGATGCCACTGTGATTAGGGAAACACCAGACAAGCCAAGGTTCGTCTCGCTGAACCAGGCTCACCTCTGTGGTTAAGGGGTAGGAAGACATCTCCATCTGCCACACCTGGGCAGCACAGGCAAAATGACCTGTCTGGTGCAGGTGGTACCACTGCCAGAGGATTCGGGACATGACAGAAGCACACACCGCAACAGACCATCAGCATTAAACATCATATTAGATACACCACTTTCTCCCATCCAAACTATGTCAAAGTAAAAGGAAAAAAAGCTGCGTTTCACGAGAAAGGACACGTGGAGCTGAGAGCTGGCCTGGGGTGCAGAGGTGATGAACCACTGGAGAGAAACCAGCTGCAGTGAGGACGCTGGGTGGGGGCTCGCTGGCCTCTCTCAAGCAATGTTCTCCATCAGTAGAAGGCCCCATAAAGTAGCTAAGGCAGCTCCAAAGGAAACCACATCCACTCCACAGCTTCAACAGCCATGGAAGCCATTAAAGCATTCATTCTTCTTGTCATCCCATTCCCTCCATCCCAATTTTATTTCCAAGGAAGACTGGGAAGAGCTGCCTTCTCTCCTTGAGCAAATGCCACCCTCGCACAGAAAGCTCCCACATCACCCAAGGCTGTCCTTCCCACTAAAGCATGAACTTGTTCTCTTTTTCCTTTTGATACATAAAGGCTATTTTCACACATCCTCTAGAAAAAAAAAGCGACCTCAAAAAAAAAAAAAAAAGAAAAAAATAAAAAAGGCAAAAAGGCAAAAACCTACTGCTGTTGCCTAAAACAAAGCCAAGCCCCCCCGACACACACGCTTTTCTGGGTACCCTGACCCAGAGAAGGAGCTCCCCATGGATGCTCCAGTACAGTTAAAACCTGTTCTTCTCCCACTCCCCCTACACTGCCTGTCTGCAAACTGCTGGAACCATTTCATTATAACTTACTTCTACCGTGACTGCTAAATACAAACAATTGATTTTAATAATTTATAGCCTGCCCAGCACCACAGCACTCTGACCACCAACAGGTATCAAAAACGCTGGTTCTGATCTAGAAATCTCTCCATTCAGAGCTGGGGGCTCGGATACCTCAGCGATCGATGCGTCTCTATGTGGTACCCCAAGAGCCGAGATAAAAGAGATGCTGCTGCTCTTCTCCACGCTAATAATGCCACGAAGAGGGCACATTAGCAGACAGCAGCTCCTTTCTTTGAAATCTCCCCTCCTGGCTCCAACAGAGACTAAGGAGTGACGATCTAGTCCCTGGGGGGGTTTGCCACTGTGTCCTGATCTTTAGGGGTGCGATGCTTTTGATTCAGCCTTTTCAGGTGGCAGTTCAAAGGGGAAGGCATTAACCCCCTGTGCAGCATCTGAACCCACTGCAGGAGGATCCCACAGCATCACCTACAACACAGCCCACGGTCACGCAGAGCTGGAGACGAGTAGATAAAACACACCAGGATAAACTGAAAGAATAAACACCGTGCACATCCACACAAATATGTAAGCTTGGATATAAATACGCGCAGATAAATGCACCCCCTCTCAGATGATGCTATCAAGTGCATTACTCCCCAAATCCCCACAGAGCAGCAGACCACCCCTCCAAGGTCATATTAGCGTGGAAGTAATATAATCCCATTACCCAGACTCCTTCTCCCCCTCCTAGTTTCTATGTCGATGTTCGCTCTCTTAATTTCAAACACCAGCCGTGTGTCTGGCGGCCCAGCCTGCGACCGCTTTGCTCAAGTGGCAATAAATACGTATCTTAATTCACTCATTCTCCCAATAAAAAAAAAAAAAAAAAAAAAAAAGCAGCTTTTCCCGCATGAAATACGCACGTCCGCCAGCGCGATGATCGACGCAGGGCGTGCTGAAAGCTGCCGTAACTAACTCGGGCGCGGGGAACAACCGGAGCACGCAGGGCGCTAAGTGGAAAATCCGTACATGCTGCTCTCGTCGGGGAGAAAAATATCCAAGTGGCACAGAACTCAGCTGCCAACAACGCACCGCGCGGGAGCCTCCCCGCTGCCGGGGATGCAGCCCAGTGCTTGGGCTCGAGGGTATCTGCCAATTCCCCAGGCGAGGGATGGGGTCACTAAGAGGAAAGCTGGACCCAGTGCTTAACAGCGGCCGGGGGGGGGGAAGCGGGGAGGGAGGACGAAGCAGTCAGCAGAGCACGCTCCCAAGAGAAAGAGGATGGAGGATAGCGCAGGCGGGGGCCACCACGGCCACTCTGCCCCACGGCTAGCAATACCGCTCCCACCCAAGTCCTCTGCCAGCTTCTCGAGGGAGTTCATGTTTCAGAGCAGAGAAATCTTTAGAGAGTTGGGCCCCCGGGGTCACAGCGTGCAAAAGCTTAGAAATCTGTCTCAAATTCTCTGGTCCATGCCCTAGGTCCACCCCCATGCTGGACATTGTCCTCCCCTACTTTCCCAAAACTTTCCTAACCCCTCTACAAATCTTCCTAAAGTTCAGGCCATTGTTCTTTGTCTATTCACCTTCTGAAAACATCTCTAATCTCCCTTTTTTTTTTTTCCCCTTTTGCTGCCTGCAGAAGGCTGTGATAATGTATCCTCCTTCACACCTCATCTCTTCTAGCTGACACCATAACAAAAAGGTTTAATAATAACAATCTCCAACAAAGAGCACAGTGAAAGAGCGCGGGAAGCGCTTCTCTTCAGCAGATGCCAGAGATCTGCCAGAAATGCGCACCTCAAAAGACACTGACCATACGCTTAGACTTCTCCCCAAAACCCGCCGGTGCCGCTTTGTGGCAAGCCCATGCTGAATGAGGGCCACAAGGGTGGTCAACACACACTCCAGCTCTCCGAGTATGATGCTCAGGACAACACTTCAGGATGCTTCTACCCTATGCATGCTTTCATCTTTGGGTCTCCCTGCCTTTGACCAAGGCTGCTGGCTGTCTCCCAGGCTCACTCGGCAGTCAGTGGTGAGACAGACGCAGCTCCAAATGCTTCTGCATCTGCCTAATGAGGAACCCACCCCTCCCGGACGGCTGTGGAGGCACTCTGCAGTGATTAGTCTCATTACGCCTCTGCGAAACCCACTCCAACATCAAACCGATGAACTATCCGAGGCCGACTTGTTAGCAGAGAATAAATGAAAACGCAGCCTTGGTATTTTAACAGTCTACAAGGTGTCTGCTCGGATGGCCCTTAACCCTTGCACGCTCTGGGTGGCTCATTCGGCTGCCGGTCACAGCAGGGAGCCCGTCTCTGTCCTGGTCTTCTCATGGAGAACCGTACAAACTTACCCGCTCTCAGTTACTGTGAGTAAAGCCCTTTTTCTCTAGTTGATGAAACATTTTATTAAGTACCATCCCCTGCTCCCGTCATACATACCTCAGCATTTGTTAAACATTAAACCCAGGATTGGCGAAGGATGCTAGAGGAATTTCAGTAGGATTTGTCTATTAATTCCCTTTGCTACTGTTTAAACTCCCATGCTTAGAAAAATGCTGGCACGCATGTCCTTCTCAACAGGTAGCCACTAATGAAATGATCCACCAGCTGCTTTTTCAGTAAAGCTCAGCTGATCTGGGAGAAGGCCCCCTAAAAGTGTACTGCCAAGATGGTGGGACTTGGCGCTGCTGTCACAGCTGGCGAAGGCTGGAGCAGAGGTGGATCCCCACGTCCTCACTCCTCCAGAAGTGCACGCACAGCGCCTCCCCGCCTGCCAGCCCACATCTCCAGCACACGGAGAGGCACAACCACAGCAGGAGCCTAATCTGCGCATTTGTGATACGCCCCAGAAACAGCATAAACTACCTCAAACGGATGAGGACTGCTCATTTCTTTACCCTCTAGGAGCCAATATTTACTAGACACGTTTCCCTCAGCCTACAACTTCCAGGAGATTATTCAGATTGAACATTAGGAAGAAGTTTTTCACTGTGAGGGTGGTGAGGCACTGGCCCAGGTTGCCCAGAGAAGTTGTTGAGGCCCCATCCCTGGAGGTGTTCAAGGCCAGGCTGGACGTGGCCTTGGGCAACCTGGGCTGGTGGGAGGTGTCCCTGTCTATGGCAGGGGGGTTGGAACTCCATGATCTTCAAGGTCCTTTCCAACCTAAACCATTCTATGATTCTATGTCTTGACATCCTGAAGGCTTTCTTTGGTACCACAATGCGTTTGACCCTCTGCGCCCCAAGAGCTGCAGCCCAAGGCACCAACGCCGGCAATGCTGCCAGCAGCGCTCCTGATCATCCAAAACGCAGGCAGGAGCGTGCACACCTATTTCCAGGCCTCGGGACCGAGGAGCTGAAATTCAAACCTTCAGTCCTGTACTAATTCGGGAAGGTGCCGGGATAATGTTGTTGAACCTGATCTGAGCGTGATGGAGACACGAGGTTAATAACCGCAGGCTGCCACGCAGCTCCCCCTGCTCTGCGCTAGCATAGGAGAGCCTTTGGCTCCGGAGAGATGGGTTTGTGTATTTTGCTTTGGTTTTATTGCTACCCGATCGAGACAGCTGTATGTACCTTCTCAATAATTTAAACTGACAGAGCTGTGCTGGATTCTGTATCAACCAAACCTCTTTATCAAGGCAACGCCATTCAAGTAGGAAAGCCTCAAGGACTGCAACGTGTTCAGTGGAGCCACATCCATGGGTCACACATCTCCCATAGCTACTGTGCTTACTAGACCAATAAAAGAAATCGAGATTCAACCACCAACTTTCCATCTCCCACACCGCTAACCAAAATGGGAAAACGCTCGCTGCCCCCTCCTCCCTCCAGCCTCCTCCTGCCTTCCCCATTCACACCCCAAAAAAAGACGCAAGCACCGCCTTCCCTCCTTCTCCACCGCTCAAGACATGCCAGCGCGCTTCGGAAAATCATTAGCGCAAATTCCATCCTTAAAGTGCATGCCCGACAGCAAATCTCCCCCCAGCCGCTCCCGGGCTCCGCAGCTCAGTGCGGACAAATAAGCACTTACCACCAGCAACTTCATAAAGCATCTCCCTACCTTCATCCCCCCGTGATGCCTGCGCGTACGCACGTACACACGCGCGCTTGTGCTCCGCACACACAAAGCACTCAGAGAGGGGAGTTTCCTCCTTCCTTAACTGCTTTGGTAAGGGTGATATGAAGCATTAGGCTGTCAAATAAGCTCCTGAGCTGCTGCATCACCTCTCTCTCATCCTTCCACATCCTCATTCCATCCTCCAAACGCAAACTTCACGACGGCTTCGCGTGTCGTAAAGCGCCGCGCTGTCCAAAACATGCTCTAGATAGTGATGGTGAAAGGGCCATAAAGTTTTCTGAAGACTTGTGTGCTGCGGAAGAGGGCTCGGAGGTCCCGAAGCACATGGGGATTTGTGTGTACCTGCCAGCTTCGCACTGACATCCGAAAGTAAAATACTTGGAAATCCCTCCTGGGAAAAGCTCTCAAGAGCTGGGTTCAAGATTGAAGGTTCTTCGCTAAGAATGGAGGACGTTCAAGGACCTGCAAGTTACCACGAACCTGCACAAAAGCCTGACGGTTTTGAGAACCGCATATGGGTAAAAAAAAAATAAATAAAATCTAAAGGCGAAGCCTGAGCCAGGGAAAAGGCGTAGATTTTTGCCAGTGGTTGGAAATGGGGATTTCTCCTCAAGGCGCAGTTTCAGGGAGCACGCCGCCTCCCCGCCTGCACCCGGGAGGGTTCCCAAAGGGCGGCATCAAAGCGGGTTGCTGCACCACGGGTCAGCAGAGCCACCGGGAATTTGAACTAAGGGACCTTTCGCAAAAAGAGAGCTTACCCAGCTTTCTGCAAACTGTGTAGTAGCAGGTAAATAAACGCTAGTTTTTGTCTCATCCAAATAATAAAATTAAATAAATAAAAAAAAAAAAAAGTGAGGCAGGCACCTGGCAGGCATCCAAAAGCCCAGCAGCATGTGTTAGTAAAAGACTCAAACAACAGAATTTAACAGCACCTCCTCTCTTTTAACAAAAAAAAAAAAAAAAAAATTAAAAAAAAAAAAAGCAGAACCTTATTCCTTTTTGGCAGATTAACAAAAAGCCTGCCATAGGACTGGCCCCAAAACCGTCAGCTGAAACCCCGGCTAAGCTCTGGCAGGAGCGAACCCAAGCGAGACGCCCTTTGCCGAAGCATCCCTAAACCCGCTACGGATTTTAGCTTCTCCATTGAGATGCGCTTAAGAGGAAGTGACTTGTTTTGGTGTGACCTGATCACAGCGAATTCAGCAGAACTTGAATCAATGCCTTTACCGATACATATCAAAAGGCAGGAAGGTGCCCTGCTTTACCCTTACAGCTTCAGCTTTACTATGCCAGGGTGGAATACACGTGCTTTGCTGATGAGGGGTTTTGGCGTATGCTGACATCCCATTAACTGCGTTATCATGTTAACAGACAGTAGCAGCCAAGAAGCATTACTTGAAATCTTTAAGCAGAGAGAATAAGCCCAAATCACTCCTAAATACACCAGTAGCATAATAAACATAGATAGAAGAGAAACAAAGTGAAGACCATATGTTTTGTTATTAAGAACTAAATAACAATATAAAGAAGGGGAGAAAAATCTAAAATCCAGCTGCCCTGCAGCAGCAGAGTGGAAGGGCATTTCTGCAGAAATCAGGCTGTATCTAATTTCAATTTCTATCACGACACTTTAGATCAAGGGAGATTGAGAGCAAACAGGAGACAGGAGAATTAATACTCTTTAAATAAAAAATAAATTTAAAAAAAAAAAAAAAGCAGAGCGAAAGAAAATGAAATAGTGGTCAAACCAGCTAAGCAAAGTCTTACTGGAAAATGCAGCAATATTTCCTCTCGGTGCCACGCGCCAAGGGGACAGACCTGCAGCAGCCTACAGCAGGATACTCAGCAAAAGCACTCAGCAGCCCAAAAGGCATGAAGACTCGTTACCAGATGCTGCTACCATTTTAATTCTGAGCAGAGCTACTTGTCAAGAAGACAGACTTACTGTAAATCTGTAAAGACATTTTCCTTTATATACACATATACACACACAACTCGCATTTGTTCTCGCAGCTGATGTGAGGAAGAAATTAATAAGCTTAACTTTAAATTTATAGTGAAAAAACAAAGGAAATATTAAGAAAAAAAAATATTTAAGAGCCTAAATGATAGCGGGATCGAGAGGATGAAGCAGTCGGTCTATAAAAACAAATCACGCTGAACTACCTTCAATGCCTTATTTTCCCCTGATTGAATTACAAAATTAGTCAATGAAGGCTGTAACATATTCAGGGTTAGTAAAATATTTGATAGTGTCTCAGAAAAAAACTTCCTTGAAAAATTAATTCAAACTGGCTTGGATACGAGCACTGTCATACAACAGTATTAATAATAACAGTAAATTTGATTTACGTGGCTCTTCCCTGCTAGCGCCCGTCTGGGTGGCACAAATATGCCGTGGCTTTAAGCCAGAGAAGCTCACCACGGGGAGCGGCGTTAAGGCTGGGTTTATCTAACGACCTTGTTAATTATTTGGAAATGAAAGAACCCACTGAATTAGCTAAGCTGCTGATACGCGTCTGTTTAGGGGGCCAGGTGGGACCCTAATAATTTCTGAAAGCCACCACTGATATGGTGGCTCAATGACTGAGCAGAGCCGGTTCCTTCTCCCCAGCTCTGCTACCTTCTGGCGAGTCAAGCGGCACCGCAGGCGCCCCTCAGCCAGCACACACGGGCAGAAGTAAGAAGAACAGGATGCAAACTTCAAAAACATTAAAGAAAACCAAGTTTTAGAGATAAATCGCCGATTTAGCGGGAGGCAGAAACTTGGAAAACAGTTCACGTCCAAATGGGCTGGTGGCGACGGCAGGCTGCAAAACGGGTTACGAGCCCGCGAGGGAGCCCCACCGTGCCCTGGCAGAGGGAGGAGATGTCCCCATCGAGTGCCAGGGGACCAAACCCGGGGTAACCCCCAACCCTGCCGGGGCACCAGGGGGGCACGGGGCCAGGAGCCTCCCGCACGCCGAGGGAACTCGGCAAAGGGCAGCAACGACAACACAATACGACGACGACGCTGGAAGGACTGAGCTGGGACGAAAGCGGGTTCGCATCCGCGCCCCGGGAAGAGCCAGCTGCAACGACCCCGGGCACAACCAGCGAGGGCGATGCCAGCGGGACGGGGTGTAAAGAATTCGTTTAAATAAACAGAGACCGGGTGGCTCTCCACGTCCTCCCTACAGCTCTCAGCAGCCGGTTCCCAGCGTTACACCCCGCCAGCGGCAGGGACGCCCGCCCTGCCCCGCTGCGCCAGAGCCCCCCACCGCCTACTCAGCCCTGCTGCAGCACCCCACTGCTGCCTGCACCGCCACGAGCACGGGAATGCACCCAAAACCCAAATGAAGAAAAGTCAGAGAAATCAATTAAGAAATCGATAAGAATAAATATCGATCCTAGACCATTGTTACCTCAAAATTATGGGGTTTTTCTTCCCTTCTAATAATACCAGACATCTCCCCTTCATAAAAAATGTGTCATAGCTTAATAGGTAAGACCACGCTAATTATTACCCCAAACATCAATCAGAAAAAGAGCACGTAGCTGCTACGAGTGCTTTGGATGCAGACACACTTTGCTTATTCGCACGGACCGTGCACCTGCAGATCGTGGGAAACTCCGTCTCTGTTTTCCTCTTCCCAAAGCAGGAGTGACGCCGGAGCACAGCGGAAGCACCTCAGCCCCTGGGCCGGACCCAGGAGCATCCCATCCCCGGACGCCACGAGAGGCTGCCGAGGGGCTCCTGAGCAGCCCCGGCCGACAGCTCCCGCGCAGCCCCAGAGGAGAAGAGGCAGAAATCAGCCCATCAGGAGGGGGATCCGCAGCTCTGCGCTGCACGGTGAGAAACGCGTCTCAGCCCAAGGGCAGCGGCGGCTTTACCTGCCTCCCCGAGCGCCGGCTCCGCTTAGCGTAATGATTATTAAGCCCTGTCAGCAGATACGAAACCCGTGCACGCAGCTCCACGGGCAAGCGCTCCGAAAGCCGCCCCAGCTCACAGGTTTTCATTATCCATCTGGAAAATTGCGGATGTCACAAGAGCTTTTAGAGCGTCGAGATGAAAACGTCTTGTCAGCAACAAAAGGGCCAGTTCTCCCCTGCCCCGATCCCAGCAGCCGTCTCTGAGCCGCAGGCTCCCGCGCGAGCGGCCGGCGTTGCGGCAGGACACCGGCGCTGCCGAGCCTCACCGGCACGCTGCCCGCCCCGGAGCTACCGCCGCACCAGCGTCTCAGCCCGTGGATCTCACTCTAAAGGAAAACCAGGGTGAAGGAAAACAGTATTTTTCCCTTCACACTAATTCACAGCCTCTTGTCTCACTCTTGACTGCGTCAGGCTGGGAAGAACTTGCAGTTTGCTGGGAAGGATGAAGCACGCCCTGGGAGAGAGAGAAGATGGAGATGCAGGTTCCTTGGCACCGGTTCCTCCTATAGCTGGTTCAGGTGAAATGAGAAGCAAGTCAAAGAGGTTTTAGTCCAAAATCCAAGCAGACCCATCCGTTTTCCCTGCTGTAATTGTACGCTTTTTCACCCTGTGCAGTTTTTGAAGCTGCTGCGCTGCTTTGGCTTGGGCGGTATCAAAGGCAGATGCGGCCAAACCACCTTGCCAGAGGCCATGCTTCTCAATGGGGCTCTCACCATAAATGGCTTTTTCCTTTTCTGCAGGGAAAACCCCTCGCTGGTCACAAAGCGAGGTCTTTCGGCAAGATCAGGGTGTATCCAGCAGAGCCACGAAATGACCCCACCACCAGGATGCACAGGATGCTGGGCTGCAGCATAAGGGTCCTGACTTGAAACCGTCCCTTCCAGAAGAAGCTGGGGTAACTCCCGCAGATGCTAAGCCGATGTGAAGTAAAATAATGAAGAAAAACTTTTCTGCAGCTAGCAGGTTCTGGCAGACACGGGGAGCAAAGAGGTTTTGAGACACAGAAGATGGCCATGAGCACCAGCTCCACGTTCTTCTCACACCGCAAGCCTGAGAGCAGAGGGGAGATCCTGCAATACGGCCTTGAGTGTGGAGCAGAGCACGTTGAAGGCTGATGACCGGGCTGGGCTGAGTTTTCATGGGTGCACTGAGCATCAAATCCCAGCACCGGTCCACTCGGTGCCCCTCAGTGCACCCTGATGGCAGCAGTATCTCGTACACAAAGCCCAAAGGGAGACCTGTGGCCAGTTTACGTGGCCACAGGCAATAAGATCTCCTTGGGTCCCTTTCCTGAACCACAGGCCAGGTTCAGGGTAATAGAGCATCCCATCCTCTATCCTCCTTCACCAGCCAGGGTCGTGGAACCAACAGAAGACCACTGTCCCAAATAGAAACTGAATTATAACCCTGCCCCTCAGACATAAAATAGGAGAATCCAAATGTGATTTATTCCTACAGTGCACAAAACACTACCCGACTGCCCTGTGTGCAGGCATTATCTTCTGGTCCCTTGATTTTTAATAGCGCAGTAGTAGAAGGAAATGAGATGCCTGAGCACCACATGGGGTTCTGCACCGCTCCCACCTTCATCAACAGACACTAAACACTGGTGCTGACGATGGAGTTTTTTCGGGCTGTCCAGGACACAGGCAGGCTCGTTACTGCACCACAAGAAATAGAAATCGGAGATGGAACAAGCCCGTTAGATCATCAAATGCTCCGGTGCTCTCTACAATTTGCTTCCTCAGTGCTTTCACCAGTCGAAGCTTCAACAGCCCAAGTGACAGTCCCTATCCGTTTCCTTATTCCGCTGGCTCCAAATTTCTAGACACTCCTTCAAGCACCTTCAGCCCAGGTTCAAAACCAAGCAGCACCATTCTCTTCCTTTTCTACGTTTGCCATCACAGCTCCCAAACGCTTCTCTTGTCAATCCTGCTGTTTCAATCACAGTTACCCCATCCCTTCGCGAAGAGCGAAGCTCTCCCGCTCCGGGGTTTAAGGACAGAGTGCCAGATCTCAGCATCCCTGAGCAAAACACCGCACAAATGACAATCCTACGGCAAGTCACGACAAGGAAGAGGTGATGAACTCACCAAGGACATCCTCCCAGAGGACCATTTATCAGCATTAACAGTAGCAAAATCTTTTTCAAAGAATAATTGGGCAACTGCGGTACAGACAAACGACAATTAAAATATTAATTAAAGCCCTTTGCTTCTTCCCACACTGCCCTGCACCTTATTAAAGCCACATCAAAGTTGACACTTAGTTGTCTGGTTGTTGGCTGCCTTCGGAGAAGCGCGGGAGAGCGCACAGGACACAAGAGCTATGGAGATGATCGCTCTTCATCGGATTAGTTATATTGGTTTTAAAAAAAATAACCTGTCCTGCTGCTCTCTGTGGTATCTGTTATGGACATAAACAGAATTATTCCGGCTGTGCGCTGTCAATCCAGCACCTTTCACTAAAACAAAGCCATGTGAAGACAGACAGACGGACACCATCAGACCAAGAAGCAGACACAGGTTGGAGCCCCGGAGGCAAGGAGCGGGCAGGCAGGAGCATCACTGCCGCAGAGAGGACCCCCCTGAGGATTAGTACCTTCTGCACAGTCCTTGGGGAAAGCTGCTCGGGTGACTGAGCCCGGGCAGTTTCACAGCTGTGGAAGAGATGTACGCAAGCGGCCGGATGAGGAATTGGGGTAACTCAGTCGCTCCTGAATGGCGAGCGGACAAAGGACATCTTCCCGGATGCTGCGGAGCACGGGAAGCAACTGTGGCTCATTCTCACCCTCTCCCTCCTGAAGGTTGTGCCCACCCATTATGCAAAGGCAGGAGCCAGCACGGGGCCACAAGCAGCAGTGTCCCCAGTGCTGCCACTTGTTAATGCTTTGCCGGTGGAAAACATAACACATGGAGCCCGGAATGGGGAGGGTTAAAAAAAAAAAAAAAAAACAAACAAAAAAAACACATTAAATCTCAGCATCTTTCCACCACCTCGGCTGGGAGTTCGCATCACACCAAATCACAGGTAAGATGAGGGTCACTCACGCAGCTTTTGACACCGCAACGTGAGAACGGCTTGTGAAAGTGAGCAGCGAAACACTTGCTAACGCAGAACTGCCCCGGGCAAACGCCGACCGTGCCGGGGGGCTCCTCCGGGGCGAGCGCGGCACCCGGGCTCCAGCACCCGGCTGGCGAGCGCAGCAAACGTGTGCACCCGCGAGCGAGGGAGGTCACGCTCGGGGAGGAAGAGCCCGCGGGAAGGTGGCGTGAAGGAGGTCTGGGGCTTCTCAGCTCACCTGAAAACTACTGATCTGACTTTTTTTTTTTTTTTTAACGGCTTTTAGTAGTTGCCTAAAATAGAAACCTTGGTTTTGTAAAAGCAACCGGAACAGATAATGGCCGGTCGGTGCACTTTATATTTCCTTTATAAATAGCTTATTATTACTTCTGGGAGTGGGAAAATGCTTTCTTTCTAGATCTAAATAAATCCTGATCTTCTGCTAACCATTTCTCCTGCCGGGGTCATTTGATGCATCTCTCCAGCCGCCCCCCGGGAAGCATCTCACCAGCCAAGGGTGGCTCCTTGCTCCTTCAGGCACCCACGAGCGACAGCACCACCCCATTTTTCAAAGCCTTCACTGGACCACCACCACCTGGGACTGAATGCCGAGGGGTGCGAGCATTAACCCCCGGCGTGAGAGCGGGTCTGCCTTCACGGAGAGGAGACGCAGAAGCGGGTGGTTCGTCGCAGCACCCCAGGGGAGAGGTGGGATCTCCGGAGGGTTTGCCAAGGAGCCCGGGGCCGCAACAGCAGCTTTCCCTCCCTCGCTGCCACCGCAGCAGTGACGGGCTGCAGGCTCAGCAGAGGGTGAGGCACTTACCAGTTTCGAAGAGCTTTATGCTTTATCACCTTGAAGGCACTAAATAAATAAATAAATAGCATAGCTTGCACTTCAGCGGAGTATAAACAGGCATTTATAGAGAGAAGCCCCAGTGAAACCGCGTGCCCTTTCAATCCACTTCCCAGGCAAATAAAACCAAGTAATATTGAGTGCGAGAAGTATATCAAGGGGCTTTTCAAACAAACGGAAGGATACCAACAAGGAAAAGCCCTGACCTGCAAAAGACCCGCGCCGTCACTCTGCCCACGTGTTTCAGGGGGGTTCAGCCCCTCGGCACCGCTGGGCTCTGCGCATCGCACACCCGGGCTCGAAAAAACCCAACGCCAATGCGTTCCCATTTCCAGTTCGTTAGTATGGCTCACCGTGCATCCCTGAGCCACCGGGGTTAGCCGTGGCTCTTAACGTCCGGCTGTTTCTCTCCCGTAGCCATGCCAGGCTGGCTGATATTCCTTTGCTCCCTCTTTCTTCCCGCTCCTGCTCCGTGGCGGGCTCCCAGGAGGACAAAATGAAAGGGGCCCCATCACAGATTTCTCCTGAGCAACTAACCCTTGAGGTGCGGGCTCTGCAAGCTGCAAGAGCGGTTTTTCATTCCTATACCGCTGGCAAACAAATAATCAGGGAAAAACAACCAGCGCGTGATTCTAGCCAGACTTGGCCAAGGCAACGTGGGTCAGAATTAAGCCTCATCTGAAAGGTAGGTCATGGCTCTTGTATGGTTGGGTTTTTTTTTTTTCCTCTTTAAAGCAGCAGTGATAATTGCATGATGAAGAAGGGGAAAAAAAAAAAAAAAAAGACACAACACCAAAAACAACACCCAAAACAACCCACAAAACAACAAACAAAAAAAGATCCAAATCATCAAAAGCAAGAAGCCAGGCACCCGAGATATCTTTGCAAGAGCCGGCCCTCTTGAATCAGAACCCTGGAATTGTTCTGCAATCGACTCAGTGGACAGTTACCATCTGTTTATGGAAAAAAATGTTAATAACCCCCAATCATAATCAAATAGGGAACCACTTTACTTTAAGTACCTATTAACTAATGCTAAATTACAATGGAACAGCTCTGCAAGCACTTCTGACATCCACACGCACATCAGCAGCGCCAGCGCTTTGATCAGGGCTATTAGAACAAACACCAAATGAACGGATAGCGATGCGATTCCTCAAACGTTACCGAAAGCGTGGGCTGTATTTATTTACCGTTCTTTCATTTCTCCCCCACCTCCTTGTTGTTTCTGCCTATTCAGAAAGAAAACATGTATATATGCCTGTGTGCAGACGTACACACCACCCACCACAGCAGACCCCGTGAAAGCCTGGTCCCCTGGGTTTTGTTTGTCTGTCCGAGGCTGAGCTTCCATGCGGATTCTCCAATGCCCAGAAAGGCTCCAGGCATTTCCATCAGTGGGGCATCGCCCGAGCTGTCACCCTCTATTTAGCCCCCCTGTTCCCACGACGCCCGTAAAGGTCTCTCGGAGTCCTTCCCCCCCTCTCCTCCGGGTGGAACCACCCGGCAGATACAGGAGCTGCTGCAGAGGGAAAACTGTACACACGCGCTTGCACGCACGCAGAGAGGTTGCACCATCACACGCCTTATTTCTTTAGGAAATCAGATTAAAAAGCAATCGACTCTTTGCCAACTGTAACCAAGTCTGAAGCATTAGCTGGCACTGTCTCCACCCGAGGAAGCAAACCTCGTTTGGAGAATGCAAGTAGTTTTTAATCTCAGAGCCTGGTAGATAGTTCATCTCAGCAAAACAACCAGTGCTCTCGTCTCTGGATTTTCTCTAGCATCTTTCTCTCCGTATTTCTGCAAACGCAATTTTTTTTTAATTTTTTTTTTTTTTTTTTTTTTTTAAAGCTGCGCAGCACCAGGAGTACATCACACAAATCTGCATGAGCACACGTTCTTTATCCCCAGGCGCTGCAACAGCAGCATATATTTTAGTCCATCAACCTAAGCATTTCACACAGCCTCCATCTCTGTGCCATCCCAACATTTTGTTGGTCCCAGGACTTTTCTGCGCCGTTATTATTGTTTTATGAAATTTCATTTTTGTTAGTCCCGGGACTTGCGTGTGGCCGTTTATTATATTATGAAATTTCATTTCCTGTCACCTGCTGGGATTAAACTTTGATGGGAAGACGCGGGTTTAACGAGGCTCGCGGTGACAAGCCTGACCCCAAGAAGGTGCGGCGTACACCCCTCCGCCTCCGGCAGGCGGTCAGGGACCGCGGGACACCGGGCCCAGAGACGGAGCGAGCGACGACTGAGCGCGGGATGCCGGGCTCCTGACGCCCGTGCTGTCTGTCCCACCTCTAACACCCGTTCCCTGGGGACGCGGCGGGGGAAGCAAAGGGCCCCGACTCCCAATTCCTTCCTTTGTAAGATCCTGCGCGTCTTCCCACACTAATATATGGCTTTAAAAAGCATTTCAGCCCCCGCTCTGGATACGCCGCCCTTCAGCCAACGGTTGCAGCCCATGTCTGCAACTTCAACGCTTCTCGGTTTTTCCATTCGCTTTTCCCGGCCGTTTCCCCTCCGCTGCCTCCGCGTTGCCCACGTAACGCCATGTTTCGCAAAAAGGCGCCGCTATTTGCCATTTTCCTGCCGCCTCCGCCGCCCCTCAAGCTCCAGCGATCCCCCCAGCCTCCCCCCAGCCGCCTCAGCCCACCCCTATTCCCCTATTCCCCCCCCCCCCCGACCCTCTGCTACGGCCGCCAAAGTCAACAGGCGGCCAGAAAGGGGACCTCACCTCCACCGTCCCGCCTTAATGAGTGTCCCCTCTGGAGGAGGGGGGGAGCAGGGAAAGGCGAGGGGGGGTGGCACGGAGCCAGCCCCCGCCAGCTCAGCCGAGGGACGCCGAGGAGCCGGCAGCATGGCGCGGCAGAGCCCCCTTCACAAGGAGCTTTTTGTTGACGCCACCGCTCCGGCCTGCCGGCAGCGTGCTTGGCAGCGCAGGCTTTTCCACCGCTTGGCCGTTGGCTGGATCAGTAGCCGGGTCGTAGCCAGAGCGGTGGCTCTGCCAGGGCTCTCGTGCAACGCTCCGAGGGGCTGCTACCAGCCAGAAGAGGACAGCTGTGGACACACCATCGTCTCCCAGCCATGTGCCCCAAGACAGAGCGATTTTCTTTTTGGCAAAGGCAGCTGGAATGTTAGATGCTTTGCAGGCCGCTAATTGACTTTTAAGACCAGTGGGCTACCCAGCAGGCTGGCCCAGGGGGACTTTCCAGCCCAGCGTGACATCCAACCTCGTCAGTCCAAGTCCACCTCTCTCTTTCCAGGAGATAAACCATCTGCTTAACACTAGGAGACGCAGAAGGAGAAAGATGTGCTCGGAGAGATTCATGAGGTGCTCTGGGTAACGTGTCCAACATGAGCACACAATGTTCTGCGTCCGTGACAAAAACAACAGGAAAAACCTGCTCCTGCAGGCCTGCCAAGCTGGGATTTCAACAACAAGTGGCAACAGATCAGCTGGCGACAAACTGCTCTCCTGATTCACAGAATGATGCACTTTCCCAAAAAGACTCAGGGTTTGGGTTGGTTGTTTTTTTTTTTTTTTTTTTTCTTAGTAGATGATAACACGATGGGTGCTGTGCAGGATGGCTCCTGCCCAAGAATTAACTGATAATGAAGGACCCAGAGGAAAGTGCCAGCTAAAGGAGATTTGGAGATGGTCGCCAGCCGCAGGGTGTCAGAATAAGGTAGGACCCGTTTGTGCGTCCCTGGAAAAGCAGCTCAGGACCACTTAGTAAAGTGATTTGATGATTTGGACAAGGGCATCACCTCATGAGCAGAAAACCTCCAGGGAGGAGGAAAGGAACAGCAGCCCATTAGTGGAGTGAAAGAGGAGACACCAAGGAAAGAGACATCACGCACAAACACAAGCTTTGAAGTATCATTGACAGATTGGGACCAACTGCAACAGCTTCAGCTGAGACACTAAAGCAGCCAAAGGAAAGAGTAAGGCTCTGGACTCATGGACCTGCAGAGCAGCACGGAAGGTGAAATTAGAAACTGCGTTTTGGAAAGCACGCAGGGCACTGTAGCATTTCTTGAGGGTGTGAGAAATACATCAGCTTGAGGTGCCAGGGCAGGTCATAGCCAGGGTACCACCAAGCATCCCACCCACTGCAGGGGAAGGGAAGACTTGCCTTTGTATTGTGGATGAAAGTGGTGAGGTTTGGTAGCAAACCTGAAGCAAAGAAGGGAGATAGAGGCTAAAGATGCAAAGCCTGATGGCACGGCAGTTGACAATGGCGCTACGGCTAAAGAAGAAGGCATAGGCAGAAGAGACGCTGGGGAAAAGCAGGAGGCCTAAGAGCAGGTAATGCCATGTGCTGGGGAGACTGTCCACAAGGCAGGAGGATCTGCAGCCTCCAAGGGGGAGCAGAGCTTAGGCAGTATGAGTAGGCTGCCCCCGTGGTGGTGCCTATGACACTTGTGACTCATTAAGGAGCTATCTCCCTGGGTTTAAAGACGTATTTAAATTTTGTCAACTCCATCTCTCCAAGCAATGTCATCGATAAAACTTATAGAAACTCTACGTGGCTGTGATTTCGTATCAGGGTTGGAGAAATACAGCATGAGGAGGAGGAAAGCAGGCTTTCCTGGCTAAACACTTTTGCCTTCGAAAAACTGCACACACAAGGGCCCATCTCAGCACCCCTCTTGTTTCTGGGAATGCAGAATATCCACGAACACACTTACTCAAACACCTCTGAACACATACACACATCTGTTCACCAAGACTGGTTACTCACACAAGGTTCGCTCCTCTTTGATTCTTCCATTAGGGTCAGAAGTTACTTTTCCTTTTTCTATCTCTAAGCCCCATCAGTGGCAAATGCCCAAGCACTTCCAAAGTGTTCTGACACATCCCTCCAGAAGGCACGTAACATCATCCCAATTTTACAGATGGGGAAATTAAAGCAGAGACAGAGGTTAAGACAGATAATTGCCTACGGACACTAAATGAGTCAGTAGAAAAGCTGGGAATTGATCCCGGGAACCGTGTCTTTCATTCCTCTACTCCACCCACCAGTCAGTACTCCCTACCAGATGGTTCTTATCATTGGACATATGGACTAAATATTGCTAAGTTGGTGTAGAAGACTTGCTATTTAATTAAGTGTCCTGCCTTCCATCTCCATAGGATGCATAAGAGAAACTCCAGCCAGAATCCCATCTGGACCCACTCAGAACGTTTCTCCGTAAAGAAAACAAAGCCCTAGGCAAGCACAAGAAACGTTCCCAAACCTATCAACCTGCCCTGCAACGCAGACCCCAGCAAGGCCAGGAAATAGGCTGCAACTCAGGAGCCTTGGAAGAAGCTCATGTTTGTCAAAGTCTGGCTTCAGATGATGTATGAGCCACCAATTAGGCTGGGAACTACTTTGTCATGTGAAGGCTCTTCCTCCAGCCTTCACTGGGCACCACCAACGCTGCCCAACTGGAGATACCAGCAGAGTCACAAAAAGCAGATGGCATGGAGTCATCTACCTTCCTCTGGCATTAGCTCTGTCACATCACAGCGCTGGTGTCAGTAGGACAGAGAGACCAGTTCTGCCTGGCAAACATCAGATGCCTTCTCGCTTTGCAATCACTACCAAGGACACTTGAAATAGCTCCTAAAGCGGTTATTCATGACGCAGAGGAGGAAATCTTCCAACAGAGAGGCAGCAAAAAGAGACCTTTCACATCGCTGGAAGACAGGTCAGCAATTGCTCTCCCAGCATGGACCTTACAAACTTACAGCAGCGTCTCGGTCCCCATTCACAAACAGGCACCGAACGGGCGCACCTGCCTTTCCAACAGAACCCAAACCCCATTTCACATCCTTCTGTTTCCCCTTCACTGCACCCAGTGCGATGCGAGAGGAAACCCATGCATCATCAGGTCTGCAAAAAAAGATCTCATCCAAGAAGATGCTCTTCCAAGTACAACTCCCTCAACACGTGGCTGGAGGGAGCAGGCTCAAACCTCTTCTGGGCAACCTTCAGATGCAGTTATGTACTGATAAGGAAAACAACATGCACACTTCTGCCCAGCAGAAGCACATATAGGTGAGAACCACCAGCCTGTGTATCTCCATTACTTTCTCAACAAACAGAAGAGGGCTGGACAGCATTGTCTTTAGAAGGCTTTGCACCAATATTGACAATGTAGGAATAAAACCACAACACCTTTCCACGTGTGCTATAAGAGCCGGGCAATCCTGGAAGGTGCCTCCTGCTCGAGGAAAGTGACTGCACGTACCTTTCATCCCAAACTTGGACCGCCGGCCATACTTGTTGATCATAATAAAGAGGACGACCAAGAGGACACAAGCAAAAGCTGCCAGCCCAACCGCTATGGAAACCTGAAAGGAAAAAACGTGAGTCAAGACAGAGGAATTCAGGACTCTAGACTGGAAACACAGCACCTCCTTGCCCAGTTAACCTTTCTGTAGGTTCACTCGATCTGCTGCAGCTCCCTGGATATCAGCTGTGGAGGAAAATACAAGATGAGCAAAGGGCTCTGGCACAGCTTGGAAGCATCACAGGCTGTTTGCAGGACCAGGAGGTTTGGGATCTCCCTGCCAGTGATGCCATTCTGGTACCAGTTCTCCCCAGTCTCTCACTCCATACATCTGCAGGGAAGGAGGACCTCTGCTCCAATGCCTGGGCTCTCCCTTCACTGTACCACATCATGAGCTTCTATTTGTGACATCACCACCATGCCATGATGTCACAACACTAAAGCTATACTAACCTGAGCTGGGAACACACACAGGAGCAGCAGAAAATTCCTTAGAAAGAGCAACTGTCTCCATCCAAACATCCCTCAGGAAAAAGAATGAGTGAAAATAACACACCACAAAAAGAAAACAGAGGAAATTAAGTAGAACTGTTTTTTTTTTTTTTCCCCAAAAACATTTGGTTTTCCCAAAGCCTCTAATGGTTCCCTATTTATTGTAATTTTTAGTAGTAAATATTTATACTATAACAGTGTCCAAAGTCCTTCACTGGAGCTGTAGTTCCACTGTGTCAGAGCACAAGCAGAGGAAAGAAAACCTCCTTGCCCTAAAGGGTTTACAATCCCAGGCTTATTTTAATATTTATGAATATTTATTCCTTCAAGTCTTTACTCGAGATACTTTTATTGCATTGATGTAAACAACAATTTCTTTGGCGTTTGTCCAATTGTTCTCCTGTACTGAGTCTTGTGATGCATTTAGACTTCACTTCCTTTTACAAAACTGTATTCTGCTATAATAGAAAATACATCATTTAACCAAGAAAAAGTAATTTCATTTTGCAACCCTCTTCCCTGCCCTTGATACATTAGCTACGATATTTTTAAATTTTTTATTTTACCACGCTCTATTTTCATCCCCCGGTTTATTAAATATAAAGCACAGAAAACAATCAGTGCACATTATTGCTCCCGTCTCGCTGTTCCAAGCTTTCACGTCAGTTATAGGAGATTTTCAGTTGGACGAGAACTGAAACCAAGGTGGATGGAGTTTTGCTCATTCTGTTAACACCCGGTGGGTTTCAACACCTTAAAACCTTCACAGAATTAGAGCGATTGTGTAACATGCTAATTTTTTCCTCCAGTACTTATATGCACAATTCTTTTTTCCTTTTTCTACCTGGCTTCTGCAGAAGAAAGACAATGCTGAGATCCAATATGCTGCAGGCTCGCTTTCCTTTTTGGTTTTCATGCCCTGCAGAGCAGGAGAGAGGGCAAACTGGCACTGACAGAACTGAACGGAGCTAAACCCGAGTCCCTCACAGGGCTGAACTTAACAGCTCAATAATAGTCTGAAACACACAATCGCCTGTTGGTTTGTTCTCTGGGTGCTACTTTTTCAGATTGAGAATTTCTGACCCTGCCCGCAGCAACTTCACAGGATGCCTCATTTTCAAAGAGCTCCCTGGTTCCACACAGCAGACCCAGGAGGATCAGATAGCTCGTGTCGGTATTTCACCTGCCTGACACAAGCCACAAAATCCTTCTGATTGTTGTCTTGAGTCATAAAGGAAGAGATTTTCCTTGCAAACATCTCAAAACAGCACAGGAATGTAAATACTGAGTCATCGTTAACAAGAAATGCATGCAAAAGAGTTCTGTAGAGAAGAGGACAGGACTCACCCCAAAAGTGTCCTCCTCCGGTTTGTGGGTCACAGTGATCGGTGGGGTGGGACTCACTTCATAATCACCGACTGAAACCAAAACACCAAAGACAGAAGATTCAACGTGGCTCCCACGGGACTCCCAAGGCACCAGCACATCCCAGTGGCAGTGCCTGACCTCACGAGATCCAGATCACCCCTAACAGAGGCTGCAACTTTCCATTTCAGAAGGCACCAAAACCAAACATTAGAGAGTTCCCTGTGCACATCAGCAGAGAAAACACAGACCGGGGCAACGCTGATGTGACTCCATCCTTACAAATGAGACGCGTGTGGGTGCCTGGTGTCCTAGGGTGGGTGGCCAACATCCCTGAGCCATCTCCTAGAGTCTTGAGAAACCTACTGGCCTAAGTAGGGTTAAAAGACAAGACTGACTCCAGCAGAACCTGATCCAAAGAAACAGTTACCTGGGTTATTTTTATTTTTGGGGGGGCGGAGGGGGAGAAGAAAGAGTCTGCTTCTCATCCCAGTCCACACTAGACAGCATGTTGTAAATGGGTCATGACACACAACTGCTTTGGGGATCGGCCATCCTGCACCTAGTTAAGATCCCTTCCACTACACCACAACCAACCAGTTACAGTTTCGGTGAAATTTTTCTCCAGCCCTGCCATTTAAGGCCTCAAAGACTGTCATTTCCCCTATAGGGCCTTCTTCAGGATGTCACTCGAGGGAAATGAGCGACTCCTGGGCTCTAGAGATCGCCCAGCTGATCAAAAGCTCCTCAGCCATCTTGATCATGCATGGGCGCACCAGGGCTTCGTGCAGCCTCCACCAACTTGTTTTTGGCTTCCTGATTTCCCTCCGGGAGCAAGTAAATCACAGAGGGGCAGGGGGAACCACAGAAACAAAACACCCACACTATGTGAAGGGCAAGGAGACACTTACTTGAGACAAAGTTGTCCGTACTCTCTGTGGAAAGGACAAAGAGAGAAGCAATACAGTTAGCAGCACAGCAAAGGGAGAGCGGTCTCATTCCCAACCCGCCTCAGACACGCTCCACCACCCCAAAGAGCCCAGGAAACCAAGACGTTTCATATATTTTCCTGTATGGGCAACCGTAACTGGAAATTGCCGCACATGTGCCAGCAGGACATGCTGGAGGTCAGGATGGAGAGCAGGTAACTGTGCAGGGCTGAAACAGGAGCAGATTTTGCCCAGGGAGAAAGTCCTACAGGGACAAGGACTAGCTCCCAGGAAGGACAGTCCACCTTGGGGCGGGTTTTTAGAGACCTTCTCCGGGCTCCGTCAGTAGCCCACTGAGCCACTCATGTGAACTGGACATGGAGGTTGTAGCTGTCCTAGAGCTGCCTCTTGCCCAGGATAGCTCCAGCAGTCCCCGCTGTCAGCCACTTGACTGCTCCACTCTATTCAGTAAAGCTCCTTCAGCTCCAAAGGCGGCCGAGGCCCCAGACAATGAGGTCTAAAGCTCTCGGTGACACTCAGTTTACACAGCATGAGAGCAACGTCAGCTTTCAATTCACTCGCCCATGTAAGAAATTGAGCCCGATATTAACTGGAGTTTACACAGCTTTGCTGGCAGAGGGCTCCTGGAAGGATGCTGAAATGTTCATGCTGAAGGATGGGTGAGGTTTGGAAAGGAAGTGTAAAACAACCCCCAAGTGACAAACACAGCTTTCCAAACCAGGGGAAAAATTCCTGAAAAAATATTTTTGTTTCAAGTCAAGCAGAAGAGTAACTTTCCATGGCTTTTTCTAGCGAGAGAGGGGAAGAAAAAAAAAAAAAAAAAGAGGAAGAATTATTTCATTTGGAGACCTTTATTTTTTTCCTATTAAAGCGACAGAGTCTAGTCTTAAAACTTTTGCTGCTTCTACTTTTTCCCCCTTTCCATTTTTGCTGGACTAAGCAAATTCAACAGAAACCCACAAAAAGTGTTCCTCACTAAACCCTATATTTCAAAGCATAAAACATAGCCAAGAAATTTCAGGCAACTTGAGTTCTGTGAGAAGTTCCCAAAGAACTGAACCCTCGTTAAGGAGTAAATTAACCTTCGTGGATCAAATAAGGAGATGGTAGCCTATGGTAGAGATGCCAATGACAACATGCGATGAGATTTTTATCAGGTGATGACACAGATCTGTCCTGGGAGCCGCTGCCCTGGCTCCTAGAACCACAACATCGCAGAGAAGTGGGATATGGCGTGGGGCATATCTCCCAGCTCCCATCCAGCTTCCAACAGCACCTTTCTCCTCCCAGCCAGGGAAGCACAATCTGGCACAGTACCAACAAGAGACTGCAGACCAGAGGTTTCTAAAAAAAAAAAAACCACGGTCACAGGTCCTTTTCTATGCCGATAGGAAGTTTTCCAGGTACTACGCTTTCATCAAGACTAATAATCTCATCCTGGGTAGGGACAGCAAAACCCCCGCACGTGGGAATAGCTATAGGCAATAAGCTTCTTGAATGAACCACACCGGGGAACCTTCAATCTGTGGCAGTTTTTGGAGGAATCTACCTTCAAATGGAAAATTATAAATGTCAGCTGCATTGAGTGTTAATGTCAGCTGTGGCAGTGGACGGAGCAACAAACTCCAAGGAAAGTAAATTACATCCTGCATTGGGCTGACAGGGTCTGCCAGGGTGAGGAACGGCTTGGGACTTCGGATCAGAAGAAATAAAAGGAATGGGTCAGTTCCTGCTGAGAGATGATGGTTCAGGGTCTGTAAGTACTCCACACCGACAACACATACAAGGCGTGAGTGAAGATGCACTCACCAGGGCAATATTTTACATATATTTCGCACAAACGGATTCTCCCAGAGTCTTCGACACAAGAGCCTCTTCAAACATCAATGTGCCTTCCCACATCGCAGCACAGCTCAGATGCATTTCCAAAACCAGCTCTCCAGAACAGCAGATCTAAACCCCTTTTCTAGAGGTCCGGCACCTACTTAAGAGCTGTCCCCATTTCACAGATGGGGAAATTGAGTCGCAAAGGTGGGACCTGACAGAGCTGAGACTGCAAACCTGTGCCTCTCTGCACCCACCTACATTTGATAAGCTGTTCTTCTGCCCTGACAGCAGGAAACATAAATAGGTCAGATAGCCACACAGGGTATCATCCTCGAAGCCTGAATATAAATTTTCCACTCCCATCCATATCAGCTCATTTGTTCAACTGTCAGATCTTCAAGGCAGAGATCTAGGGTTGCATTTACGATATTTGACCTGCAGGAAAACTCTATGTACATATATGGTGTGATATAAATAATAAATGAGAGTACCACGGTATTTTTCTATATTTAGCAAATGCCCTATTTCGCTGGATTTTCTTGGGCTGCAGGGGCCAATTTAGAGCTGACACTTTCTCATGGCATCATTCCTGAAGGCAACAGCACGCACAAATCTTAACTCCGTGATGGCCAGCGTGGTGTTACAATGACAGAGAGCAGACCAAGAGCCTCCGTGCTCCCACAGAGCAGAGAGCGCACCACAAAAGTCTCTACTGCACTCCCCAGAGCTGGATCTTCATGTCCTCAAATGCTTTTTTTTTTTTTGGCACTTAAGCCCTGAATCACTAGGGAATACAAGGGGGAATTCCAAACAATCAGTTAAGAAATCCCAGCAAACTGATGCAAAGCGACTAATTGAGTCGTCACATCTTTTGTAGACCTGTCATCCTGGAATTGCACATGTCATATTTAGAAAGAAAACAATCCTGACACTGTTGCATCCAGCTATAATCATTTCACAAACGCAAGCTAGACGAAAAAAAAAGGGAAGAGCTGCATCACTTTAAAGGGCTTTCCTTTCTTTAGCTTATATCTAGCAATCACATAGAAGAATACTTTCAAAAAATTGGGCTCCTTGGAGCACCCCAGAGGAGATCCAAAATAATTGACTAAACTTGCATCCTATTCCCACTGAAATCCGTAAAGATCTTAAAAAAAAAAAAAAAAAAGAAAAAAAAAAGAAAAAAAAAAAGCCCAAACAAAACCATATAACAAAAACCACCACAGAATATATTATACAACAAAAATATCTAAAGCAGTTAGTATCACTCTGCATTGAAGAGTTGTTATGACATCAAAGCACACTTGAGTAGGAGAATCACACTGGTCAGAAGAGACCTTCAGAGGTCACCGCTTCCAACCCGCTGCTCAGACAAAGGCCAGCTTGGGTTGTCAAGGCCTTGTCTAGGTGCAAGGATTACGGGTGGAACCACAGTAAGACCTTTGGATTGCAAGCAACCCCAATGAGATAAACTGAATATCCTACCTGGAAAGGGCTTTTCAAGGAAGTGTCCTTTGATGGTTTGGTTGGCCGAGCCCAGCTGGTTGGTGGCCACAATTGTGTAGTTGCCATTGTTGTAGTGAGTGGGTTTGTTGAAGAGCAGGCAACCCTCAGACACTTCCCCTTGTTGGTAAAACTCCATGTGGATGATCTCTGTCTCCCGGAGAACCTGGCCGTTGTGCAGCCAGTGAAGGGTGGGAGCTGGGTTCCCATGCACTGCAAAGGCAATGCAGTGCTCCAGGTGTAGCACCGGCTCCTCCAGGGTTAGGATGCGAGGGGGATCTAGCAGAGAGAAACATGGCAGGCTCACAGCACACCTCCACCCACATCATGTCTCTGTGCACCATGGAAGTTACGGTTATTGAAAACACAACCTCCAAAATCCCTTGTTCCTTCCACTTTTACCACAGATGTCTGCAAAGAAGCAGCGCTATGTCACAGGAACCATTCCACGCGCCCCAGAAGGTGGATCTGAACCATAGCCAGTTCTCTTGGGCTTGTGAACAAGGGGTACGAATTAACATCAGGGACGGTCCTTTCACCAGCCCCGAAACAATTAAGCTTGAAGTTGCCCAGTCTACACCCTTACTGCTGCTCTCCTTTCCTCAAGGGATCACGGGGAGGCCGCCTGTCCCCGTTAAGGAGGACACTGCGACATAGCACTGTTACATTACACGTGTGCAAGGTGTCCCCTGGGGGCTCTCCAGTCGCACTGAGCAATTTTGGATTGCATAGCTGTGGAAGCAAACATCCCTCAGCGACTGCCTGTCCTTGGGGGTTTTGACTGCCTGAATATCCCAAAGGAGTTCTCACCCGCCGAACACCCTCCAGGGGTGTTTTAATTAAAGGGAGTAGAGTGGGAGAAGGAAAAAGAAAAGCAGAGACTCCACCTGCAATTTATTGCATATGCATTGTCTTTTCCCCCGGGACACCCCAAGAATTCCAATGTCGCTCTGCCATCGCTTCTGAAACCCCATTTACGACGCCTACGTGTAAGGTCCCAAACCCCACGGCTGGCAAGGTCTGAACTAGAAGAACAGAGCTTTGTGCAAAACCAAAGGATGCAAAAAGATGTAGGTCTTCCCTAAAACTCTCCTTTTCCCGGTACGGTCCAGCCGCAAAGACAACCCATGGGGCACCTACAAGGAACAAACACAACGCACCGACTTTGACCAGTCTTTTGGAAAAAAGAGGGTGAATTTTTCAGGCAGCGAAGGTGGCAGAAGAGAAGAAGGCGCAGAGCTGGTTGGAGCTGAGCAAAATTCTCCCGCTAGCACCCAGCTACCCCGAACCACGCAGCCGGGTCCCAGCCACCTCGTTCCACTCGCAAGCCTAGATCTCCGTGTGGCTTGTTCGCATCTTCCTGGCAAGGAGGATTCAAAACAGGCAGCCGCCTACACGCACAAACCCAGATCTTTTCGGCGTGAAATTCCAGCCTGAGTGACGGGTTTGGGCAACAAGAGCAGGGGCAGCAGAAACTGTCAGCAGCTTAGAGCGTTACACAGGTGAAAACAGGCGTTGTTGGCATGGCGCTGTTTAAGGTGTGGAGGAAAAGATGCTAAAAACGCGGTGCAAAAACCCACCCGCCCGCTGACCAATCACCTCTGAGCTAATCTGAACTTTAATTACCTCAATTCTTCAATCCGCCAATAGTACTTATTGGGAGGAAGACGAAAAGCAGTAAAGCAACTGCTCTCCTCTTTCCAATCCCCTGTGACCCTCTTGTCTTGACAGCGGCTCCTGCACTGCACTGGACGTGCGACACGTGTGGGTTAACCAAAACTTGGCAGAATCCCGCATGGGTCTGCGCTCTGCCTGGCAGGGCTGGGGCTGGGGGACAGATTTTCAAACTCCAGAGTAAGGGCAAATATTACAGACACAGCAACATATAGTAAATCTCAGCTGCTTGAGAGCGCAAAGCTGTGTAAACTTCCTCTTAAGGTCAGGTTTGTGTTAAATGATATTAGAAAGCACAAAGCAAGTTTAGCTACTCGCAGCTAAAAGTGAACAGTTGAAATCTGACATGTGCATGTTGACATGGCATTTGCAGTTTAACTTTGTAGGAACAGATCTGGGAGGAAGCACCAGCATCCCTGAATTCAGAGGCAAGATTTACACTGGCTTTAGCAAGCGTGACATTTAACCTCTCACATAGCGTCAGGGCGAGCAACTCTGTGTTTGTAAACAGAGTTTTAGCCCCACTACAGCTTTTCCTTACTCTGCTGGATCTTCCAAGAGATGGCTGGAGAGATGTCCACCACTAGCATGGCACTGCTGCTGCTCCTCCCCTGCTCTAGTGCTCATTTCCGCATTAATGGAAGCAGCAAGAAAGCAAAAATACTGACGCTCAAGAGAGAGCCGTGCAAGGATCCACCTCCTCCTCACTGTGCTCATCTCCTAATTCTCATCCACAAAACCAGTACGCCACAGGTAGCAAGTGACCATGCATTCACACGGTTCGCAGGGCAGCCCTCCAGCCTCTATACGGTCAAGGTCTCTCCACTGCTACTTACAGTAGACGGTGAGCAGCACACTGGCATTGCTCATCCCCACCACGTTCTCAGCAATGCAGGTAAGCAGGAACCCATTGTCCTCACTGGTGACATTCACCAAGGTCAAATTGATGGCGTGAACGTTGGTCCAGTTGAGGTTGGTCTAAAAATTGCAAAGAGAAAGACGGACAGAAATCAGTGTCTGTTGGCTTCTCTCCTCCCCATTCCTGCCCCCAGCAGATGAGGATCCCAGTTTCCTTATAAGATGCAAGAAGGTCTCCAAAATCCAAGGACAACTAGGATCTGGGTGGGGGGAGGCGTTTCCTCATCTGATGAAGTACACCGTATCCTGCAAGATAAACTACTGGGAGGGAGAAAGCCATAGCATCGTAGCACTGATAAACATGGCTTGCCTCTAGAAAAGCTCGCTTAGCTGCCTATTCCAGCTACAGCTATTGAAGACACCTCTGCAAACAGGTAGTTTCATTAGAGGAGGCCCAAGTTACTTGAATTAGGGAGCACCGAGATATGAAGCTATCTCATCTTCACCTTCCAGCCATACAGAGAGAAGGTTTTGTTGCCTGCAGGTAGTTCCCAGGTTCTCATGTGGATACAGCATGGCCTCCTTTTTTCCTTTGGATGCAGCTCTTGCACGTTTCTCATAGCAGTCTCCACCATCTACCCGACCTTCTGCCCTGCACGCACAGACCAGGGGAACCCATGGCAGCTGCCTTGCCCTTGCCGCATTGGGCACAGCCAGCACTGAGGTCCCACCTCTCCTACCTGGTGCGTGTTGATGGAGTGGAGATCGGCCACCGTCCAGTCGACGTCGGGCAGCGGCGAGCCTGAGCCATTGCAGGTGATGACAGCGTTCTCTCCTTCCCGGACCGTCAGGTTCACGTGGCTCACACTGATCTCAGGGAGGTCTAGGAGAGCCAAACACCAAGGTGCTCAGATGCAGAGCAGTGTTTGCTACAGCCAGCTGCAGGGTGCACACATGTGGACCAAAATCCTGCCAAGCTGTTTCCCCAAATCAGCCTCCAGCACCCTGGGATAAGTAGCAGGAGGCAACGGCATGGCCTTGCCCTACCAAGGGAAGGATGAGGCACAGAGACAAGGGAAAGTATGGACACTGGGTATGTGCCAGCTGAACAGACCCTACCATCACACTCAAATCCAAAAGTTGGAGTCCAGTCCTGGTGCCCTTCCCTTCAAAAAAAAAAAAACCCCTTCCCCATCTCTTCTGCTCCCACAGAAGCTGCTTTTGAGGGCAGTCACCTGGGATGGGAAAGCTGCGTATGCTGGGACAGGATCCAAAGCAGTCCTACGTCCAGGGACAAGGGACAAAGTGCCCAGCACTCCAGGGGAGAAGAGCATCCCTCTAATTTATAACAACCAAGAGATGATGACCAAGGATATGTCCTCATATTAACTGCAGCTCTCCTAATAAAAGGTGCCCTTGTTCTTCTTCGGTGGTGGCAGAGAGATTCACTGATTTATGGTGGCCCTGATTTACTGCTTCCTTACTTGCAGCCACAGGCGCCAAATATCCTTGCAACATGAAACAAGACAGTGCTGGTTGGAAGAAGAAGGGCTAACAGCCTTCTCGCATGAGGAAGACTTTCTGGGCTCGTTGTAGAGGCAAATTGGGTAGGCAGGGCAGGGGGGAACTGACCCGTGGTCACCTTCTATCGTAGGGCAGCAGCATCCATCACATTGACCCAAAGCCACACATCCTTTCGTTGCCATCAGGGAGTGACGCCAGGAGGGAAGCAACATTGCACTGATTTGGGGGGATGCCAGAAGAAAGACGGCAGCAGTTAAGGCCTGGCAAAGTCACACAGATGGCCCTGCTGGGGCATCAGGAATCAGCAGAGAGGGAGATGGGACACGTATAATCTTGCGAGGTTGAGCTGGTATCAAATGTGGCCATACCAAGCCACACCAGCCTTCAGCACCAAAGGACAAAGACAAACGGGGTGTTGTTACAGCATCCCTTGGAGTCGTCTTAATGCCTGAACAGACAGACTCTCCTCTGGAGGAAAGCAGATCAGTGCGGCAGATCCCTTCCCTTCCGAGAGACTGCGAGGTCAGAGGAGGTGCTCACCCTGCACACCAGCACATTTGTGTTCCCAAATCAGCACCCTGCTGTCCTGTCAAGTCTAGTACCGCCACTGATGGAGTCACCTTCTCCTCCTGTCCCTGATCCCTAAGGATTTTTTCTTCTCTAATCCTCGCAGATTATTCTTCCAATTGGGGGAGGAAATTACAGAGGTCTCTCAAATCTTTTTAGTTCATCCACACACAGGCACGCTTTGGCCAATTTCCAGAGCTTAATAAAGGGACATCATGAATGTGGGGGGATAAAAAAAAAAATAAAAAATCATGCAAATCCAAATGTGCACGCTGTTTGCCTACTACCGCTACAAGAAACAAAACTAAATTCCTAGAGCAGAGGATAATCATCAGAAAAAGAAAACCTCTGGCTTTCCTCCTTTTTTCAGCCAGTGAGTTTGACAGCTGCTTGTGTATAGACAGTTTAATTGTTCTGTTGAAGGTACACCTCCTTCCCCTTGCTCTGCAAGGGATGCTTTCCAGTAACAGCAACAGCAGAGCAAAAACTGACACCAAACAGGCAGCTGACATGGGAACAAGGGGAAAGAAAAAGGGATAACTATTGAACATGCCTCATGTTGCTCCTGGGGCCAATGGACTCTATTAAACATCAGCAGGAAACAGAAAGAGATATAAAGTCACTCCTGACTCTTCCCTACAGATAGAGGCTTTCAATCAAAAAAAATAAAACAAAAGAAAATGAATAGAGACATGTATTCCATAAGAGTAATTACAAAAGATACGGCAGCAGTGACTTTTAACAATATGCTGTTTCTAGGATCTGTTAGACAGAGGAAGAGCAACGTGAAACATATCCCTTTTCAAGACATCACATAGACTCATCACAGACACTTTGTTGAGCAACAGCATTACGGAGAAGGAAACGCCCCAAATCGCCCCAATACCTTCACACACACAGAAACAGGAGCCCCGCATTTACCCAGATACTCTATTTTTAATCCACGAACTACCCCCAATCAGCTTCAATCGTCTTGTTCTTGACCGTGGGGCAGGATTCTGCAGCACCAGGCTCCCAACGCACGGAACCAGAGGTGCCAGAGAGGGCAGGGCTCCCTCCCGCCACCCTCCTGGCCTCCCTCGTGCCCGGCCCCGGCCGTCCTTACCGCACTGGGTGATGTTCATCTCCTGCAAAGGGATGATGGCTGCGTCCATGTTCATGCAGTAGAGCTCCTGGTACTGTAGGTTCGCCTCGCCCTTCTCCTGCCACAGCTGGATCCAGCGGATGTCGCAGCTGCAGTTAAAAAGGTTCCTCTCTAGTCTCCTGCGGGCAGAGAGAGCGTGAGAAAGGACGGTGGGGTGGGGAAGGACAACCAGGGCCGCTGCCCGGCTCTGGGCTCCCCGAGGAGGACAGTCACCACGCGAGTGCGATGGGGCTTTAGAGCTAAGGGAGAATCTCCTCTGTGTTATCTGCCTGGGGTCTTCTGGCACACGCTGTTCCACGTCCAGAGAGACCAAGGTTACACATCCATGCGTTCGCACAGTCTCCTTCACGCAGGCACGCAAGGTTTTACCTCCCCCAGGGCAGCACGTGCATACGCGCAATGTCTTTCACCGCAAGCTCTGCACATCTGCAGCTTGGTCCCACAGCCATCCAGACACCCAAAACGTTCATCCCTCAGCAAAGGAGCAGGCAGCTCCCCGCCGCCCTGAAGTATTGATTCACGTCTTCAAATCCCACTTCAGTGGAGGTCCAAGACCCTGCTGGGTAAAGCACACCTCCAGCCCCCGCAAGCTCTCAGCGAAGCTGGCAGCTCTTCTCCCAAGTACCTTGTACGAACACAGCCTCCTGGTGACCCAGGGCACGAGCTAATGTGCAGGGTAACGTGCATTTTAATCAAATCAAGCAGCACTGCACCGAGACCCTGCTGACCTAGCCAGGAGAAATGGAAAAAAAGCACTGCCTTTAAAGTACTTCATTTAAAACACACTTACACATAGTTTATATACCAGGAATGTTTATTATAATTGATTTTCCAACCTATTAACCATTTCATTTACATTTTTAAAGCCCTGCAGCTCTCTGTGGAGATGCAAGGAGGGCCGGTCCCGGCAGGGAGGAGAGGAGGAGAGCCCAGTGCTCAGCCAGGACAGACCGAGCTGCCAACGTGGGTTGCAATGATAACTTAAGCAAAACTGGAGATACAGCCTGAACAGACAAAATATCTCCAGCCAGCACTGCAAAAAGGGGGGCTCGCTCACCCCAAAGCAGAAGGGCATCTCCAAAGGTCAAACTGTTGCTTGACACGATATCTAGATCCCCCTGTCATACAGGGGGAAGATGGTTTTCTAGTCTGTTCCATGTGTTACTGCGAAATTCATGCTTGCTTTTACAAAATTAATTCCACCAACTAACAGGATTTGGAAACAGCCTTCCAAACGTGCAGCTGTTGTGTCGTCAATACAGTACTGCAAAAGGAGGAGGAGGGATCTTCTGGTAGCACCCAGGGGTGTTAAACCTGAACCCTAATGATGCCACTTTGAATCTTCTCAGAGAAGAAAATGCCATCTGATTATTTTTTTTTTTTTAGAACATACAACGAGTTAAACTTCACTCTGTGACTTCTCCTTAGTTCATTCCTTTCCCGTCAAAAGCACCTAAACCTTAGCAAGACAGAAACAAGGCTCAGACAAGCGACTCAAAGGCCAAAGCACTAAATATAACAGACCAGAGCAGATTAGCACAGTGATTTGGCGGGATTCGAATGACAAGCCATTCCCCGTATGCTACGACAGGTACTGCCAGTGCCTCCCACAGGCTTTACATCCTATTCGGCTTGGCCACAAGTGCACGTTTTCCTTGGGATTCTCCCAAGGTCACTGCTACCAGCAGGACATGGGATGGCACGTGGGTAAGAGCCACGGGCTCTGCTAACGGCACATCAGGTAACCGGAGTTGTACCCTGGGACCCAGCAGGGAGCTGCGGCAGCTCAGAGGCAGCGGGGGAGAAATTCTGCTCCGTTGCAAATATCCTCATGAAACGAGGCTGCCGGGGAGAGCGGCTGGCCTAGCACTTAAGGGCAGCGCTGTAAGTAATAGACAGCAGCCCTCCCGGCCCATCGCTAATTCACGAAGGGCCATGAATAATACAGGAGCAACGGGCTTCGGGGCAGAACTTACCCACGACCTGTCCCAACGTCAGTGATGGAACTCGCTCTAATCGAGACCCCCACAGGGGCTTTTGCACAAATTAACTCCCATCACCGGCTGGATGTGCCGAGAGCCACCGGCAGCTGGCATGGCACCGCGGGTAGAAGGGGCACAGATGTGTGCACCCATTTTCCAGAATGTATACTGGAAAAGCACTCTTGACCCTTGGGACATGCCCTTCCTCCTCACTCTGGGCCTGTCCTGCCATGCCATCCGGCTCTCCAGAGAAGTGCACAGATTTCCATGCTCACGCTGTCCTGCACCTGCCCAAAAAGCTGAACCTCCAACTCTCTCCTCAGACCCCATCGTGCCCCAGCCTCGTGGCTTGCAGGGATCATTAGGAGCTGCAGCTCCTTCCAACCCTTCCTCCCATGACTTCCGTAACATGTCCCCACTACCTATGACCTTCTGCTTCCCTTTTCTTCAAGGAGCAGAAGCGTCTCGGGGACCACAAGGTGCCTTTTGGCCAAAACCCACTGTCAGGCCAGGAGGCATCACCATGTGCTACGGAGACATGTCCCATCACAGTGCAAAGGACAAAAATTGGTACTGAAGGGCAGTGCGGCAGCCAAGAGGTCTTCATTGCTGTCCTGTGCTTAACAGGTGAAACTGCAGTGAAAATTAAGGCAAGGGGCTCTTCCTCATGAGATGTATCTGGCACAGCTTACTCCTGGAGAGGACAAGTAATCCCAAAGGGCATTTCTCGCAGGTAGCCTGAGCCTGGAAGTGTTGCCAAAGCATCATAGAATCATAGAATTGCTGAGGTTGGAAGGGACCTTTAAGATCATCCAGTCCAACCATTAACCTACCCTGACAAAAACCACTTCTAAACCATGTCCCCAAGTACCACGTCTACCCTTTTTTTAAACACCTCCAGGGATGGCGAATCCACCACCTCCCTGGGCAGCCTATTCCAATGTTTAATAACTCTTTCAGCGAAAAAGCGTTTCCTAATATTCAATCTAAACCTGCCCTGACATAACTTGAACACAGTTCCTCTCGTCCTATCACGTGTCACCAGGGAGAAGAGGTCAGCCCCCACCTCGCTACAACCTCCTTTCAGGTAGTTGTAGAGGGTGATAAGGTCTCCCCTCAGCCTCCTCTTCTCCAGGCTGAACACCCCCAGTTCTCTCAGTCGTTCCTCATAAGATTTGTCCTCCAGACCCTTCACCAGCTTTGTAGCCCTTCTCTGGACACGCTCCAACACCTCAATGTCCTTCTTGTAGCGAGGGGCCCAAAACTGAACGCAGTACTCGAGGTGGGGCCTCCCCAGTGCCGAGTACAGGGGGACGATCACTGCCCTAGTCCGGCTCACAGCTTGGTTACCAGGCGCTCACCTTCTGAAGGCCCCGTTAAAACTGAAAACGCCTGTGCGAAACAGCACCTATCCCAGCCACAAGCGAGCTGGGCTCTCCTTGCACAAGCAGAGCTGCTCTCTGCACCCAGGAGTTGGCCCAAAAAGGGACCGAACCCGCACATGAGCCAGAGCCACCCACCAGCCCCCAGGCAAACAACAGGCTTGCAGCAGGGCATGCTCCGGGCACAGCCCCTCACACAGTGGGCACTCGTGTTTGGGACAGAGGAAAACTGGGACAATCATGCCCTGCACTCTCAATGGGGGGGACGATGACAGTGCTGAAACCCCAGAGCCATCCGGGCACCAAGTCAACCCTCTAGACACAGCGATGCTGCGAGTGCCTGGCTGAGCCCAGCTGTGGTCCCCGCAGAAAGCTGTACCCATCACCTCCCAAAACTGCCTGGACAGCCTACACGAAGGTGGAACAGGGCAGGAGAGGGATGCCATCAGCATCCCAGTATGTACCGGGCAGCCAGGACCTCACATACACCCAGAGCAGGATTCTTCAGGCTAGGCAGCTAGATGAGACACGCGCCCTGTCCCACGCCTCTCCGCTCATCAGCTAAAACAAAGCTGTCTGCAGCTAAAGCCTCTCGGAGGGCAGTGGAGATCTTTGCCTCACTTCTCCTGTCTGCTTTGATTCACATAAAACTGCTGCCGACGCTTTGTACGCTTGCAATTAAAACACTCTCCTACCTTGGGACTCGGACCGCTTCCCTGAGCCTGAGAAGCACAGAGCGCCCAGCAGAGACAGAAGAAAAACTATTTTTGTTTTTCATTTCTATTTATTTCCCAGAACCAGGGCTTCTCTTGGCGGTCCAGCCAGAACTATTATTTCCAAACCCCTGCCAGAAAGGGATGAGATAGAAAAGGACGAACTCAGACAGGGAGCGACGTGTGGCGCCTGACGGCTGGATTAGCTAATGCAGAGAGCAGGCAAGTACCCACTGTCTAGCTACAACTCTATTAGCGTGACTGTTGGCGGCAATAAGTTTTTAAGCTAGAGCCACAGACGATGTTAAGTTGGACTCATAACGTTAACGGAGACGCTGCTCTGCCCCATCCCCACCAAAGCCTCTCGCCGTAGCATCGCAGCAATCTACTGCAGGGTAAGCTGGCAGGGACTGCTGGTATTAGAAACCCTGATGGGCCGGGCAGAGCGGCAAGATGTTCGGGACTACAAGGTTTTAGACAACCAAAGATGTAATTGGATCCAGAGTCTTAGGTCTTTCCGGGAAGGAATTTCTTGAAATGTCAGCCCTAAGCTCTCTGAGGACATGACAAAGGAAGCCAAGGACATGACAGAGGAAACCAGCTGTGACTTCTGGATAAGGAAGGCTCTAAGCCCAATGTTTATGAGCTGTTGCATGTGTCAGATGATTCCCTGCGCGCACTCAGCTTCAGACTTAGGAGAGCTGCGCGCACATTAGCTCGAGCCCTGCCGGTCAAGGTCAGCCTGTGCTGTGGGACTTAGGGCTGGACTTACCGGAAACCATTCCAAGCCTTGCTTCTGGCCAGGAGGAGAAAGAGATAATATTCTTTGGAAGTGTGCCTCATTTTTGCCATCCTTTCTTCAGTGAGTCAGCAGGGGAAAAGCTCAACTCTGTTCAACAAGAAACTCGGCTGTAAAGCAACACCATCTTCCTGAGCTTGAGGTGCCTTGAATGCAGCCAGGAAGCCGCTCCAAGCCCCGAGTTCCCATCCACCTGCCTGCTCTCATAGCAGGGCATGATCATCCCATTAGTCTTCCGCTCTTTCCTCCTCCATGTTCACCATGAGTGGCTTTGTCAGGTCTCATGTTCCCTGGCAATCTCCATGTCACATCAGTTGTAGTTCCTCTCCTCCCAACACTCTCCCAGAGACGATCCTCCCATCGCTTCCCTTCCCACGTGCTCAGCTGCTCTCAGCTGCCTCGCTGCACAGCATAGTTTAGTTGTTGATGACTACCCTCCCTCCAGATGCACGTCTGCCTGCTAGCACTGGGGCACTGGGACTCAACAGGGTGCCTCTGGTGAACCTGCGCCCACTTGTCCCACCAACCCTCTTCATAGACCTGACTGTCTCAAGAAGAGCAGACTCTTGCCAGCATCTGTGTGCCCCTGGGGTCTTCTGGCCTCTCCACAGCCGTGCACAAGTGCTGCTGCTCAGCCTGTCTTCCCTGGGCTTGCTGCCTCTGCATCGGTCTCTGCTGCTCACCGCCGCCTTCCTTTCCAGAGAGATTTGGCTCAACCTCAAGTCCTTGGCTGATGTCAGTCCGCAACTCCCTTTCTAGCTTTCACCACTGCCTCACACTCACTTTATGTGGGCCACGTATTCTGTCTCCCTCCCAGATTCTGGAAGCCTCCTTGGAGCTCGGTGTGCCAGAAAACTGTCTTCTACTCACCCACCCTCTGCATTTCTAAAAAAAAAAATAAATACAGTATTTCCCACTTTTGCACATCTATTACTAATTTCTCCCCGCCTTGGGATTTACTTTTCCTCATCAACAGGTCCCATCTTTCTAGCACGCAGGACCATGACCACCCCACAGTAGATAACATATGTCTTTACCTTAATTCCCAGTATCTTTATATGAATGATTTATTCGGAGCCCATAGCTCAGGCTACACCTCCACACTGTCTTCTCTCAGACTGTCCCAGTCTGAGGTAAAACAGGACCAGTTTGGTTCAGTAACTCTGCTTCTTAGCTGGGCCTCCTCTAACTACTGAAAATAACAGCATATTGTGCAGACACTGACGGCTCTCAGAGGGATAACACCCACGCCTACAGCTGATGCCCAGGCACGGCACGCAGAGAGGCTCCTGCTGATACTCACTGCTGTACCCCCCAGGGCAGCCAACTCGGTTACTCGCCCCGTGGGAGGGTCGGAAGCCGAAGAGCGCAGAGGGGTCCCACCTGCGGGGAGGAGCGGACAGGACAGGTGACCCCAAACTGACCCACGGGGTATTCCATCCCATCGGCCTCACGCTCAGTGTAAAAGCTGAGGGATCAAAGGGTCAGCCCTCTTTCTTCAACGGCCCGTGTCCGAGGAGGACTCTGTTCATCTGCCTTTGATCCCGATCCTGAATGCAGATCCGGAATCCAGTTCTCATCCATCACCGAGTCCAGTCTGGGACTTCCCCAGTGCCAGCCGGTACGTGATCATCACCCTGGGAGCTTGATATGGTTTTGTATACATTTCATGATTTTCTTTGTTTGTTGTATTATTATTATTTCATTAGAGTAGTTTAGTTCCTTCAAAACTGTTAAGTCTCCTTTTCCCTCCTCTGCCTCTCTCTTTGAAGAGGGGTATGGGGGAGCATCTGTCACTCGCCTGGTGGCCAGTTTGGCCTAAACCACAACACAAACAAATCCAAAGCTCAGCAGGACAGTTTTGCAGCCCTGGGAGGACACTGCAGGCACATCCCCCAGCCCCATTAACACCAACGTCCCAGTGGGTATCAGCTAAAATATCCCTCTCTTGTCACGCTTTGGGGAACAGCATCGTCATGTTATTCTGGTACTGACCATCCCACCTGTGCTCACATGGATGGGACCTTAGTGACAAGGGAAAAATTGTCAGGCAGCACCAGTGACAAAGCAATTCCTCAGAAGAAAATAAACTTGACCAGGCTCTTACTCCAGGGCTGCCAACCATAAGCCAGACCCTGCGGGCACACACACTTGTGGGTCTAAATTGACCACCGGAGCTGGTTCCGGGGGGGTGGTTTGCCAAGACCCCTTTCACAGCACGGTGGCAGGAGGGGTCCGGCCAAGGCTCCAGCCCCACGTGGTGCCAAACCTCCCCGTAGGACACCACGGACACCACGCATCGTGTCAGCGCTGCGTTCCCACCCCAGCACCTCTTCCCACCAACCAGCCCCACGATCTCCCATGTTTCTATCTGCATTACTTCTTTCATCAACTGGGGCTTGTTGTCTCCGAGAAAACCGCTCTGAGCACAACTCCAACTGGAGCCAAGTAATCCCGATCCCTCCCGTTCGCCAGGCTGCAGAGCACTGGCCCCAGGTGACCCTGCTGACACCGACCAAAGCCACCCCAAGCGCACCAGCTTCCCTGTCAGGACCACCGTAGCAGGACAACACAGCCATATTCTTCATCCCTTGGGAATAAGTACACTTTGCTGCCCAAACAGCAGCATCTCAATTCCCTTTTGTGCCTGGTATTGGTCTTTTGAGCCTGACTTGGGCTGGCAGACCTGGGACATGCCCGAAGAAACCAAATATGACCAAATGAAACAAAGCCGCATGAAAACGAGCCCCATTGGAATTATCCCCATTAATCTGCAGGCTCACCGTTACCCCAGGCACTGCCAGAGCCTCTAGCTCAGGACTGCAGCCCCATTTGCTCCTCCACTCTTGGGTCTCTCTCGGGTAACAACCATCAATCTGAGTTTTGCCAGACGGTGCAATGACAATAAGTAAAGGTCTAAGAATACAAATGACTCATGCTATTAAACTTGAAACCTGAGCCAGGCTTGAAAAATATTTAGAGCTGTAATCAGCGAGGAGACAAATTCCAAATTCAGCATTTTAACTCTGCGAGCCAGATTCCCCATCAGAAGGGCGTTTCTCTATTTTCTAATATCACTATTAGTATTTTTCATTTAACAATTTGACAGAAATAAAATACACTGCGGTAACACCGGTGATAACACACTTACTCCCACTTGAAAGACTGTCTTTATTCTTTCATAAGTCACTTCTAGCTTACAGCTCTATTGATCATCAGTGAGGATGAATGGAGCTTCCCAGGATCCTCTGGGACAAATCCTACATATATATATTTTTTATACCCACCAAACAACTATTTCTAAAATTCAACAAAACGGGTCATCGGGGCAACGCTCCATTGATTTCGTGTCCACTTATTCTTCAAGCACAGCGCTGAATGCTCTATCAATAATTCAGCAGGCTGAAGGCCACCGGTGCCCCAGGAGAGACACTATCTCATCTCCCACATCACAGCTGGGAGGTGCCTCGATTGCCAGAGAACGAGGGAGTCATTCGCCTAAAAAGTGGGGGCGTCTCATAAAGTGTGTCCGTGAGCTGAAGAAAAACAGTTAGCCCTACCCTGCAGCAGATGAGGATCAAGTATTTGTGAAGATTCACTCAAAATCTGGCCTAGTAAGTATTTCCAACGTGCTCCCAGAGTTAGTCAACCGTTTACTACCCCAAGCGTGACTTGTTCATCATCCCGACGTTAATTAGCCAGCTGCTGCGAAGGCAAAAGAGAAGCCGTTCTGCTCTGGTGCTCCCGTACCCAGGAAACCCTCCCAAGGATGGTACTGCCCACTGGAGTTTTAGATAATTATTCACAGGCTTCAAAATGGCTCTATTTGGAAATCATTCCTCCACTCAGCCTCCCCTCTTCTCCCAAGAGACACCTCCAGGTGGGACTTACAGTTCAAAGAGTCGCAGCGTCTGGAAGAGTTGCCATGACAGAGTCGTGAGCCGGTTCCCAGAGAGGTCTCTGCAAATTAACAAGAAAAAAAAAAAGAAAAAAAAGAAAAAGAAGTAGTCACGGTCAATAATTCTTCCTGCACGTGACCCTACCGCCTCCGCAGAGCTCATCGTCCTCCTCTACGGGGAGGCTGTCAAGCAGTTTAGGACCCAAGTTTAGATTTCATAATGAGAGATTTTAATGAGGACGAACCCAAACGGAAGTTTCTCATTTTACTTATTTTTTTTTCCAAGGGGGGAAAATGTCATGCTGCCATGTTAAGGAAAAAAACCAAACAACAAACAGAACAAGATGTGTCCGATTCCTGCCCATGAATCTGGAGCTTGACCGACCACAAGCAGAAAGAACAAGTCTAATCTCATACCTTGAATAAAAAAATTTAAGTACAAACGATGTGTTAAAAATAGTAACAGCTGGGTTCAAACGACAGCACGATGATTACCCAAGGTGTTATCATCTGATCTGTAGTAGCTGTGCGCTCCAAGTGTCCCGGTATGGCTGTGTGTTGTTTGCACCCAGGGGTACCACCGCTACAGCAGCCAACAGCTCCCCATCCCTCTCTCCATCTGCCCAAACTTGCAGAAACATAAAATCTCATCTACCTGGGAGAGCTTTGCAACCCAGCAGACATCACCTCTTCAGCTGCAAGCTAGAGAGGATAAAAGAGCATAAAAGCAAGCAAAGTACTAAAAAAAAAAAAAAAAAAAAAAAAAAGAGGAAAAAAAATGTGTTTGCGGCAGAGTGAGCAGAAAGAGAAAAGCCCTGGGTTTCTAACAACGTGAGAAGATGGTAATGAAATGGTGTCCGTAGTGGGCAGCCTTCCTGGGGACGCCCAGCCAGCCTGAGAGCCACCAACCGAGGGACCAGCCCATGGGGTGATGGGTGGGCAGACACCCAAATCCTCCCACATCTGTGCTGGCCTCCAGAAAACGCAGGAGGTGCCGCCTGGCATCCTTGGCTGCATCCAGCCCTGTCCCCACCAGCTCCCTCCCCATCGCGAGGCGGACAGCTCGGCGCGAGGCTGCAGGCACCCTCCAGCCACGACCCCGCTCGCTGGAAAGGGCGATGAAGGACCAGAGGTGGGAACCACCCAGAGGTTCGTTAAACCCTCAGCTGGCCAGAGAGGAGGTCGGGGACAAGGTGGCGCAGAGGTGACAGCAGGCAGCCCAGCCGTGCCCGGCTCAACCCACCATCCCCGTTTGATTTGCAGAAAGGAGCTAAAACTGAGACAGCAAACCCCAGAGTGGCTCCTGCGGGTGCAGGTCTGATGCACGGGGGTTTGGGGATGAGGGAGTCGTTTGCTGCCCTACACCGGGTTGCAGCAAGGGCAGACGCGAGTGGGGCAAAGGCAGGGAGGACACGGCCCAGGGACCCATGAGGGAAAGCAACTCTGGTCCTGTCCCACCTGCCACCTAGTGATGCTGCGAAGCCCAAACCCCTGCAATTAGGAATGGGGACGCTGCCGCGGCTCACACATCATCCCAAAGGCCCCCCATGAGCCTGGCAGAAGAATAAGCCCAAACTCCTAAACGGCACAACGATGCATCATTAAATTCTGGCTCTGCTTCGTATGAGACTATCCCGCTGCGAAAGCATGGCAAACCACAGGCACCTCGTTTCACGTGACTACGATCCCACCATTCCTACGGCTGTAGACAAACCGCTTCCAGCCTCCGGTAAAGTTTAGAAAAGAGGCAAAAATAGCAGGTGAAGCTAAGCGGAGGGGGGGGGTGGGGGAACATTGCAAAACTCCCTTTTTTATCCACCCCGGAGCACTGAGCACCTGGAAACTTTGCAAAGACAGATGAAAAGTAGGAGGGGAAGGAGCAGCTCGCTGCTACTGAAAAGTGAGACAGTAAACTCCCTCCCCCAAACCAGGGAGAAGAAGGAAGCGTAAAAGGGGATGCATGAGAGACAGCAAGATGTGGGAGAGAGGCAGAGATGCAGAGGAGGGAGTGAATCTTGCTGGAATGTCCTTTCTCAAAGGTCATGTTTTGCTACATTAGGCAGAAATGTCAAGAGAAAATTGGATTCTGAAAGAGAAGAGAAAAAACAACAGGCTTTCCACGCAAATAAGGGAATCAAAAATAGCATGATCGTGTTATTACAATTTAGGACACAGAGAGATGGAGAAAGGAAACATCCTCACTAATGCAAGGAGCTTTGCCAGGCAGATGTGCTCCGCTTCTCGTCTCCTGCAGTCCCTGAAAACCAACTCCTACCACCTCCTCCCTCCCCCAGACAACAAACCACAGCAAGTATTAGGCAAAGAGGAGACGGGTCTTCACTTGCACACATCTGGCAGCAGACGCTGCTCTCAAAGGGCAAATCCCACGTTGGATCCAACCTGACCATCAACTTCTGCAGGGTTGGTCAGGGCGGACACGCACCAACGGCTCCATTTCAGATCAACCAGGACACGCAGGGGGAGGAACATGTTTGTGGTTGGAAACAGACACCTCGGACACTTTAAAATGTCAGAAAGGTCCTTGCAATGGACCCTTGCAAAGGTCCCTGATCTCAGCACGGAGACAGAAATGGACTACGCACAAACAACACATTAAAAATACACAGTTTCGGTCACAAAAACTCCAAAAGGTCAGAGATGCCAGGATTGGGTTTCCACGCGCAAAGGGTACATCTGCTGACTTCTGCCACTAAAAGACAGAGAGCTCCTACGGAGAAACCTCACTGCACAGCACTGATTTCTGCCCAGAACAGATGCATCCCACACGCCCGATGGGGCAGGTTTCCCGGGACAGATAGCGTGTGATTGTGTAATTAGAGACAGTACTGCAGTCCATGCACACAAGGACATTAAATTACAGCTCCACGGGTGAACCGAGCTCCAGCACTTTGTAACTCCTGGTCAGTGCTCACAAGGTTCTCCCCGTGCTTGAACCTTGGCTGCGTGCACCGAGTTTCCCAGCATTTTGTAGAGAATAAATGGGGAGGATTTGGGAAAAATCAAGGCCAGGACTAGTCCTCTCCCAGCTCCAGCTGCCTGTTCTGCCTTCCTGATGCCATTTCCAAGGCTGAAAGTCCATTGTCACCTCCAGATCCCCATTGTTTGCAGCAACCTGAATCCCAACCCTTCTGAACCCATGGCCAGGCAGTGCCAGGTCTCTCCTTCCCAATCCGTTTGCCTCCCCCCCATCCAGCCGCTTCTCCCCCGCAGGCTGAATCATGCTACCACTCTCAAATACTTTTCAGCCCCAATTTCATTATCCATGCCCAAATTTTCTACGGTCTTCCCTGCCTTCACATCCTCCCAATCCAACCCCAGTGTCCTAACAAGAACCTCCTGCTCCTCATCTCCCCTGTCTGCTCCCAAACATCCTTTGCAACACTTCTCCCCTCCGATTGGATCAAGAACCATTCTGCCAATGTAAGGAAACATACCAGAGCAAAATCAAGTCTTCCAAGCAAAATCTGCCCTTCCACAAAGTTTCTTTCCCTCCACTAAAGGAGGGTGCAGGTGCTCTGTAACAGGAGCATCACCACTATTTTCTAACTTGAGCAAAACAGCCCATTTCCGCCCCTCCCTTCCACTGCCTCAAACATCTGAACAGGTTTTTATTTGAAACTAGAAAGAAATAAACCAAAAAAAGAAGAATTCAGCCAGGAGCAGACATCCAACACAGAAAACTTCAGCCTGAGCAATTAAAATTTGGCAGAGTTATAGGAAAGTGGAAGCAGTCCTGTAGCGGAGCGTGCCAGACAACCTTTATAACAGCCTGTGCATCAGCTCCACCTGTAATAAAACACAGCACATCACGCATCGAGGAAACACAGGGGGAGGGAAGCAAAACGCCTTCCCTGGGTATTTCTCAGCGGCGAACAGGACCCTGTCTCTCTCAGGACAGACCTGCCATCAGCGCTCCTGGAGCACATTCAAACTGCTGCTTTGCCACGGGACATTTTCTCCATCACTCACAAGATGCTATTTTCCACGGAGACAGCCTTTAGAAATAGTTGCCAGGCTCTTTTTTTCTTTTTTTTTTTTTTTTTTTTTTTTTTGCCTCCGGAGCAGGTTTCAAAGGAATTGGGTAGGGAAAAGGGGTTGGATGAAGCTCACCTGGACCCGGTCCAGGGCAGCAGACACACAACTGACTCGTGACTCAGGCTCAACACCGGTCCGCTCTCTTTCTGCCGCAGCAGCCGTGCTCTGGCCCTCCTGCTTTGCATCATGCCATAGCCCCACCAGCCTTCTCCACCAGCAACCCCCTGCACACCTCAAAGGCGGGACGTTATCACTGAGTGACGGCGCAGTCCCCGTTCTTGCTCTCTCCCTCCACTAATCCTCCTCCTGCGCTTGAAAAGAGATGGGTGAGACAAGAGGGGCGCCTGGGACAAGAGAGGCGCCTGGATCCGTGCGGCCCAGAACAAGCAGACTTCAGGGCAAGAGGAGGCAGCGTGTTTTCTCTTCCCTCAATTACCCAGCAGCCAAAAGTGTTTCCACTATTAAAGCCATTTTTATTCAGCTAAATTAAGCCGGATGCCTCATTAATGACACCAACAAGCAGGAGCCCCTGTAATTACACTGTAAGCTATATTATGCAGTTCAGCCCAACGCAATGGCAGAAGCCCTCCACGCCTGTCCCTCCTCCACGCATCTCCATTCTCCGCTCGCCCCTGTTTCCAACCTGACACGTTTACTTACGCAGGGGAGAAGTTTTTCACACGTTTTAGTAACATGGTGCCACTCTGAAAATCCTGATCAGGAGGGGAAGGGGATTAACTGCGCAGAGCGGCTGGGGCTGAGGGAGCACGAGCGACCGCCCGGCAGAAATGGGAGGCGAGATGCACATCCTCAGCTCTGGTCCCCGCCGTTGGATACGCCGGTGGCACCGTGTGGGACTCCCCTCGATATCCCCTGCGCTCTGGGCACGAGGGGCGCTTCCCATCACCTGACAGCTCGCTGCAGCCACGGCTGGGTGCTGGTGGTCACAGCAGAGGACAACACCAGCAGCCTCACACGCTGCTGTGGGTGTAGGGGTAGCTCCATCCAGGCTTCATTTGCGCAGCAAGTAAGCTGCTAAAGCTTTGGGTCTGAACCAGAGAAACACTGGAAAGTCACTCTGGGGCTCGCTCGTCCCTGCCAGATAACTCCAGTGACCTCTAAAAGCAATGTCACACTCCCCGTTGCCCGTCCTGCCCTTCCCTTCCCCCTCCCTCCTTTTCCTGTTTAGTAAGCAGCTTTGCTCATTAAGGGAAAAAACGTACTGTCCTCCCTTAATGAATGTGCTAAAATTACCCCAGCAAGTCCCAGAAGCTGTGGCAGTCCAGGTCTCCCCACAAATCAGGCTCTGCAAATATTAGACTCAATTGAAATCTCCGATAGCTCAGCACAAAGCCCCAGCAGGACCCGCTTGAGATAGAGCCTGCAAAAGCACGGGGCGATGCCAAGCGCAGGCACGCTGGAAAGCGGAGTTAGCAGAACAGGACACGGTGTTAAAAGTGGTCACCCTGAGATTTCCCAGCCGCCAGCAGTTCTCCCGTTTGTGCTCCCTGTCCAGGCGCAGCACCAGGACATGTGTATTTGTGCTACAGAGGAGTAGGACAGATTACAAAGGTCCCCCAGCCATGGTCTGGCATTACCTACGGTCCAGTTCTGCTTGTCAAGCAACCCCTTTGCAACACCCAGTTATTTACTGGCCCCAAACACAACAGAATCAAAAAGCCTCTGAGGTTCAGTCTTCCTTTGTGAGTTTGGACAGCATAACTTAACTCCTTTCTCATGTCCATGGGTCGCATCCCGTGCCTTGTAAGGCACCTGTTGCACAGCCCGTCCCATCACGTTATCATCTCATTTTCCCCAAATTACTTCTTGTTCTAGGGCTAGAGCCAGAATTTGCGATAATTCCCCAAACTCAAAGCATCCTGCATGAGAAGAGAGCAAGAAACCACCATTGGTGACACACAAGAAGAGAACCTGCCACTCCAATGCCGTGGAGGTGCGATCCCAGAGGAGGAACCACCAACCCCTCTCTATTTCCCAGTTACACAATCTTGATTCGTAAAATCCCGGCTGTTACTGAAACAGGGCTGAAGGAGGTGGAAGGGGCTGGTCTCCCGCATTGTTCTTTAAACAATAGCATTACAGAACAGAAGTTGCAGAGCAAGCGGGAAGGCGTAAGGCACCACGCCTCCATCACAGGGCTCCCACAGCTGGCGCCAGCGGCACATCTGCCCCACGCCTCTCCTCCCACTGCCTTTGCCAACACAGCAAGCCATCTCCTGCTGCTGCCTTCATCCCAGCCCATCCCAAAGCACTCTAAAGGTTGATTTAAAGGCCATCTCCAACCCCATGACATTTCCACACCCTCCAAGTCATCTCTTCTCAGGCATCTCCCAGCTGCATGAAGCTTTGTTTGGAGACAAATCGTCCCTCAGAGCTTATTGTTGCCCACAGTTTTGGTTTAGCACACGGTACAGACGGGAAGCCACCACCAGATGTGGGTAATATTGTCCCCTATGCTTCGAGGTAGATCAGATGCATCGATCTGGCCCTCTGCACTACACTCGTGTCTCACTTGTGTGTAGTTTCCATTGCTCTTCTCCAATAACATCTGGGCTCTCAGAGGACTCGAAGAAAGGTTAAAAGCTGGGTCAGCCCTGCAGTTGCTTTCCCTTTGCCTGCCAGCTTCCCTGCAGGGCAGAGTCCAGCAGCATCCACGGAACATGCCAGTCTTCTGCTCAAGAAAAAGAAAAATCAACATGCGACAGGCAAGAGCCCTTCCCCACAGCTGCCCTCCTGCAGCTGAGACATCCTCAGGGCTGCTCTGCCCCCACCCCACTCCTTCTCTCCCAAATTGTAGTAATTTTAGATCCCTTAGGCCCAAAATACACTGTACTGTACGCTGGGTTTTTCTCCTGCTTCGGGACACAGAAATAATACTGGAGATGTGTGCCGATTGAGAACAAGGGTTGCCAGCTGACACCTCCAACGAGGGATTGGGTTTATCCCACCTATTTCCTTCCAATTGCATGTTTCTTTGAGCTAGGAACAGAGAACGACTGGGGACTGCCTCCTACTCACCGGTTTCCAGTGGACCCAGGGCAAACCCAATTGCTCTGTGCTGTGGCGAGGCACAGCTCGAGGAGACAGTGTGGAAAGGGGAGCCAAGTCCAAGGGGCATTTCCCAGCATCTCCGAGGACGTGGTGACACCAGACCCCAAACACGTGTCCTCCCAGGCTCCCGCACGGTTCCCACCACCACCTCCCCCTTGAATACACTGAAGCAGCAAGGACAGGCATCCAGGTGGTACCACCCCAAATGCACCGGGAGGCACTGGGAGAGCTGAACAAGGTCCACACAAGAACCTCAACTTCAACACATCGAGCCCAGATGTGCTGGGATGGGGTCTGGTCCTCCTGCTCCCTCCTGAACTAGGGCTGTGATCTCAGCTGTTAGACGGCTCTTGCATCAAATTTACTTGAAAAAAAAAAATAATCCCCACCTACTTGGATGTCTAGAAAACAAGAGAGCTCTGAAAAACCCCAACCAGTGCTCTTGCTGGGGGTTAGTAAAGAGAAAAGAAACAGCTGGGCCTGAGCCCTGATTTGCATGCCTCGGGGAGGGGTACCAGGGGCTGCGATGGGCTGGGACGGTACCGAGTGCTCCGCAGAGCCTCTGAAGAAAGGAAGCGGTAGAAATATGAATATATATATACACACACATATATATCTCCCAGCAATAGCAAAACAACAGGGCATAAGGCAGGCTAAGCTCTCGGCAGACACTGCTAAATGGTTTCCAATTAATTAACTGATTACATGATAGAACAGAAGGGGATTCAAGTGAGTGCTGTTGACCTTTAAGAATAATTAATATCATCAGGATCGCAAAACTCGTCCAAGAAAAATAATTAGGAAGATTCTAATATTGCCTCCAAAGCCACATCGAAGGGGGAGAGGAAGGTTCTGGTTAATTCAGAGGCACAGTTCCCAAGCATTTGCTAACAAACCCATTTCTCCCTTACACTCGCTCCGCCCCCGCAGAGCTCACACACACACGTGCTTCTTCCCTACCCCAGTCAACCCTTCCTCTCCTCTCCACATCCATTTTCTACATCCCATCCCCTTCCTGTGCCATTTCAACCTTCTTCCCTAATGACTTCTTGCTCCAATCCTTTCTTGCAACCCTCTCTCTGCAGACTGGCCCCTATCACTCCCACAGCCGCATCCCATCCCCTGCTCATCTTTGACCAGCCCCGAGCTCCACTCTCTGCCCTCCTGCACTTCAGGAAGGAGCCCCGGTTCTTCCACATGACGTGGACCCACTTTTTATCGCCAGTCACCACTGGCAGCTTCATAGGCTGCCAGAAGGCAAGCGCTGCACGTAATCCCAAAAAAGCCCCTCCGTGCTTTTCCTCAGCAGTCAAATCCACCACAGAGGCTGCTCTGGGAAGCAGATGTAAGAGATGCACAGCAGCAGGAGAAAGTGAAAAACAGGGAACTCGTGACTCCCTTTTCTCCCATCACACCTCTCCAAGCCCATGAATACTCTCAGCTCACTGCGTTTTCCATGCTTCTCCTTCGCCAGTTTGCTTGGCCCGCAGGTCCTGTGTGGGAGAGGGGCTGGAAAGCCACCGAGCCAAGCAGGAACCGCAGTGGTGGGCTTCACAGGGAAGGTCACTTGAACACACTGGAAGGGAGGTTGCATGAGCAGCCAACGTTTCTTGCGAGGGAAGCGTAAAAAAAAAAAAACAAAAAACAAACCAACAAACCCGCATCCCTGGAATGAAACCCACCTTTTGCAGCAAATAAATAAATTTCCTGTGCTGCTTATTCTCATTAAAACTCCTGTGGCTTGACACTTCGCTAAATTATAGATAAAAGGAAAAATGGTCTTCCTGGGATCAGAAAAGCGGGCTGCCACCAAAGCACTGTGTTTACACCAGCTAATGAAAAGAAAGACTGCCATCAGCCTACGGCTCTCGCCCACCTCCGCGGGGAGCGGAGCTACCTGCACCCACAGCACAGGGGGCCTGGAAGCAGCAGCTGGACACCACGAGGGACCAGGGCTGGGGAGCATGCGGGGACAGCGGACTGGCACGGGGAGGTACACGCGTGAGGAGCAGGGGACCGAAGGGACCGCACCGTCAGCCAGCGGAGATGGCAGCTGCCACCTCCCGTGCTGCGTGGAGGCTCCTGGCCGCAGCGGGAGGCGAGGCTGATGTGCTCCAGCTACGTCTCATCAAACAGCAAGAAAAACACTCAAGTCTAGGAGACAGACGGCATCAAGCGGGGAGCTGCCTCCCACCAGGCTGCTGCATCCCTCCAGGGGCCCGCGGGGATGGGGAGCGGGGAGGCAGCAGACGCCTGGAGCACACCTGAACACGGGCAAAGCCTTTTGGGCAGAAATGCTCCTGTTTGCAGCAGCTGAGCACACAGGGAGGAGTAATGCTCCGAGCAGAGACCTGCCTGCAGCTACACCTGAGCCGTGGTGTGATGTGCCTCATCACGGCCCCAGGCACACTTGGCTGAGGGGGACAGGGAACTAACTGGTGGTGACTTAATACAGTCAGAGCCCAGCAAAGCCTGCCTGCTACACTCCTCGCTTATAACCACCCCAAAAGCAGAAACATGTTTTGCCTTTGACAATTAGCTCTGTCAAAAGCCACAAGAATGCCTGGACATGGCAGTTACATTTTTCCTGTTCTTCTCAACACTTGATGTACTTAGAAAGTACCCACCCTTTCTCTTCAAATATTGGTCACTGTGAGGAATATTTTCAAATGAAAAGACTAATCATCATGAAGCACTAAGTGCTTCAGACTGCAGCAGGCATTCCTTCATTATTCTGCAACAGCAAATTACCCACAATTATCAACACACACAACTGGATACAACAAACATTTAGCCAAAGCCCACGGGTTGCGGTTGCAGTGAGGTTGGATGGCAGCTCTCCTAGAGAACTACTCATGTGAGAAACCCACAGACAGCAGCCGGGTAGTGGTGCTGCAAGACGACTCCATTCACGCCGCAGAACAAAGCCAGTGCCAGGAGCCACTGCAGTTCAGAAAGTTTATATTGCATCTGTCAAACGAGCATCTCGGCAGACTGCCTTCATAGCAGTAGAGATGAACGAATAAAGATGCAACTGGTAGTGAAACCAGGCTGGTCACCCCTCAAGTGGGCTCACACCTGACGCTTTCATCCATCTTGCACCTGCAGCCAGGTGTGCACAGCCACTGCTCCAGTCACTGCCCTGGGGTGCTCAGCTGGGGCTGGAAGGGGAAGGAGGTTGTTCCAAGAGAAGGGCAAAGGAGGCAGCGGAGGAAGGCGGGGAGGCTAAGCTGCAGGTTGTGGCTGAGCAAGAGGCAGGGAAGCAGTGCAGGCAGGAAGGCTGGGACAGAGGGCAGGCTGCAAGCAGAGAGGCAGGAAGGGTGTCCTGGTTTGAGTGCCCAAACCACAACAGAGGGCCAAGAGGTCTGGACAAGGCAAGAGGCTATGCCGCAGGCAGGGCGGCTGGGGCTGGTTCTGGGCTGCAGGCAGAGAGCTCAGAGCTGATTTGGCAGTGGGGAGGCCCAGCTGCAGACAGAGGAGACAGGAGACTGGAGAACTGGGTTGGAGGCAGGCATGATGGAAACCTGAGGGGTGGAAGACAGAGAGGCACAGTCACAGGCAGGAAGGCCAGGCCTAGGTTGTAAGCTGGGAGGCTCAGCTGCAGGCAGGAAGACTGACATTTGGGTTGGAAGCCAGGAGGCTGGGGGTCCAGGCAGGGTGGCCTGGACCAGAGGCCGGGGATGCAGGCAGGGATGCTGGTGGTGCAGGCAGGGAGGATTGGCAGCCAGGGGTGCAGGCAGGGCAGGGCGGACCAGAGGCCAGGGGTGCAGGCAGGGCAGGGCGGACCAGCGGGAGGGGGTGCGGGCAGGGATGCTGGTGGTGCAGGCAGGGATGCGCAGCGGGTGCAGGCAGGGCGGGTGGGAGCCTGCCGGCCCTGTCCGTGGTGCTGAAGCGCGGCCCCGCGGAGAGCACGGCCCCACCCCACGGGACACGCGTGGGCACCGGCAGAGCTGCCTGGGGAGCAGTCCCAGGAAAGGCCACGCGTGACCTCACGGCACGCCTCATCCTCAGTCACTAGCAAGTCTACAGACACAGTTACGCACAACTCCTGGGGAGAACAAACCTTGGGCCCGTATGGCAGCCTTGTAAATATCCCACGGTCTCTTTCTTCCAACATAATTCACAGCTCATCCCTTCACAAATACAAATGAGGGGAAGGGGTTGGTGGGAAACACCCCCTCCCCCCCCCCCCCCCCAGTTTTCTAATAAAATTTTATAATTCCAATAAAACACACGACTGCCTAACTTATGACATTTAAATTCTTGCCTAGTCACACACCATCATGAATTAATGTCCCATCATTCATGCCCTGTCGTATCTTATTGCTCAAATAACATATGATTTTAATGTTTCTGGTTTTCTGCCCTGGTGCTTATTGCCTGTACACCAAAAAGGGAAAATCAGCCCTGTAATCACACTGTTAGTAAACCAGTATCATGGAAAGAAAAATCCCAGGTGAGATAACTTGTGCGGTCACTTAACTTGCACTCATCCTGCCATGATTGTTCACTCTCTCCCCCAGCAGCTTTGAAGGAGGTTTCCGCGTCCTCAGGTCCCTCTTGGCTCTCCTCCCTGTACAGCACCTCTCACACTGGCGCAGGCAGGTAAGACATGCCTTGCACCACATCTAATTAACTGAGCCACAGGGTTTGGGGAGCAAGCAAAAGGGACAGCCAGAGGGTGTTTCTGGAGTACCTCCATGCTGCAGTGACCTCAGAAGCCTTGGAACAAGATCTGGTCCTTGTCATGCCCAAATCTCCAGAAATCAGCTCATTCTGTGCTGCTGATCTCAGAGATGTGGTGAGGTTTAACCAAGACACAGCCACACCTCATCTTCAGGACCACACCCAAGAGGAATGTTTGGCCTCTCTTTGAAGGGAAGCTCACAACAAGACATCCATCAGGCCGTTGTTGCCTAGCAAGGACTATATCACAGAAGATGATCCGCCCAACTCCAACTTGTCTAATGTTCACATTTTACCTCAATCCTGAAACAAGGCTTGTAAAAAGACACACCAGCACACACACTCATGTAGGAACAGCCTCAATCAAAATATCCCAAGCATTGTCTGCAGCTTTTTTAAAGAGGGGATAGGAAAAACCAGAACCTTTGCAAAACCACAGTTGCCCATTTCACATGTCTGCCAAAAGACAATTGATCAAACTTCAGAAAGGGAAATGAGCCTCATAGGCACACAATGCAACTAGAAAGAACATCTCAACATTTCAAAGGAAGGAAGGAGAGCCAAAGCCACAACAAAATCCTGAAATCCCAGGTGATAGGCATAACATAAGAGTCCAAGCAACCAACAACTATTTGTGATAACATTATTAAAAGTCACTTTATGTTGCAGCACCATCCTACAATTCAAGGCCAGATTTCACTAGAAACCATGTAAGGTGTTACGCTGCAAATAGATCAAATAAAAGCAGAGAAAACAAATGTTGTTATTCCAGGTTTTCAGACAGGGAACCGAGGCAGGACAAGTCTTGCTGCAAAGGTGCACAGTGCTTGAGTTGGAAACTTTCTTTCCCAGGTCCCACTAGACTACATCAGTCACAAATTCTCTGCTCTACCTCCTATTACAATAAACCATCTCCACAGCTGAGAAGCAGCCTGCGGTCAGGAATTAGTTACCCAGCCTTTTGAAAACGGGTCAAATGATTTCGACTCAGCCTGAAGGAAGGCCACAGTCCTGCAGGGAACTGGTCTCTCCTCTGGCCTTGTGCACAATGGCTGGTAAAGCACAGGACCTATCTCTGCCACTGCAGAAAAAGGAATAGCTGCAGTTAACCGCTTATCAGTCACCAGCAGTAACTGGGAATAAACATGCCATCAAATCACTGCTGCTGATTAGCATATCAGCAAGGACCTGCACTACACTGGCATCCAGGGGACAAAGCAGGTAGGGGGTAGAACAGGAAAGTTTATGGAAGCAAGGAGATGTTACTACTGTTTATTTCAGTGACTGCACTATAAGCATGCCCAGCAATTTATAGAAGAACTAGAGACGGACGCATGGGGGAAAACGCTTCCCTAAGTAACAGCACACAGGTTTGCTCCTAGAAGGGGCTGGAGCAGGAGCATCACAGAGTACAAATGGCTATCAGAGAGTACCCAAGCTGCCTGCCTGATTAGGGAGAGTATAGAAAAATTCACCTAAGAGAAATTAAAGGCTGTTTAAATCTTTGTTATACTTCTTATTTTGCTTATATTCACGGAGAAATTTAGTTCCTATTTAGTCCTTTGCAAATCCAAAATAAAAACACAGTAAACTACCAAGGAGGTGGTTTAGGTAAAAGCATTTTACTTCACCCTCTCAGTGAGCTGAGAGATTACATATAGTCATTTACTGTGCCCCGGCTGATACACACGGACTTGCTAGGCTGCACTGACTCGAGAGTATGGATGGGAAATCAAGAGCAATTAACACATGACAGTTTGGGTTAGGAGACTGCCAGGATGGGTATGACAGCAGTGCAGTGATGAAAGGACGAAGCAGGGAGAAATCATCAGGAAGGAGGAGGAAGGGTAATAGGACATCCAGAATCAAGCAGAGGGTTGCAGGCAGTCACAGGGCCTGGAGCTGGTTAGAGAAAGAGAACAAAAGAGGGTTTAAATCTGCTTCATGTATAAGAACGGCTCTTTTAGAGCAAGACAATAAATCATTAACCACCAAGCGGGACGGACGGGACGGACGACGGGACACCCTCAAGCCATGACCGAGAGGGAACATACTATAATCGCAATAATTCAGCATCTATTATTTTGTTCATTTCTTTATTTAGTGTAAAAATCTCAGTCCGGCTCCCAGACACACAGAGCAAAGACAGTGAACCTTGCCAGCCTTGCAAGAAGAACCTTGCCTGCAGCCCTTCCAAAGTGAACGGGCATCAGTTGCTGGAGGGCTTCGAGTGCCCACTGAAGAGGGCAGAGAGACACTCACCAACCTTGTGCTGCCTCAGCCACCTCCATTTTCAGGGGATGCAGCCCAGTTTCTTTCCTATTAAAGCCTAAAACCGTAACATATCTCTGGGAATTCCCACGTCAAAGCTACAAACTACACCCAATATCAGGGTACCAGCTGACACCGCACAACTGCCACGAGCCCAGCCAGGACGCCGAAGTTAACACCATCTTCAGAAAACAACACGAGCTATAGAGGAGGTTCTGGGAGGCTCCGGATTAATCACAGATCAGGTTTGCCTATGAAAACAAGCCCACAGATCAGCCAGCTCAGTCTTTCCCCAGGCAAAGCTGGTCCCTGCGCATTCCTGCCAGCACCTTCCAGATCTTCCCCAGTCCTCATTCACACGGATAAAAATGCCCATGGAGCAGAAGGTGATCTGACATCACAATACTCAAAAAACAGTTACACTCAGCACAAAGCATGCCAGGGTGTCCATCTTTAAGACCCTCAAGTGAAGACTGCATTCTCAACCCCATCCTTACTCTGGCAGGCAGCGCTGAGAGAGAGCTCTTTGACAGGAGCTGTGTCTTGGCCAGCCTACAAACCAATTTAGACCACGTATAAACCTCCAGAAGACAGTTTAAGAAGAGCCTCTGAATGCAGACAGAAATGGCAATTATTAATTTTCTAAATAGAAATCTGACTACTTAAGCCTTATTTAAAAGTGTGCCTGTCTCTATAATTACACAGTCTTAATTTGTTTTCTTTACTGCACAATAAATAAGGTGCGCACAATTACCCTCTGCAAACACAAGACAGTGCCTCCTGACTGGCTGGCTGAGTACGCAGCCGCCCAGGAAAGCATTTAGAAGGAACCACAGTCTCTTAAGTACCTGCTTCCCAGTAAAGGGGGACTCAGGCACTGCAAACGTCAACTTGTCTAGCTCTAGGCACAACCTGCTGGGAGCCTGCTCTGCTGCACGCACAGCTCCACTGTCCCACAGCCAGCACAGGCTGGACACTTTGGTCAGCAGCAAACAGGTCCTGTCCTCTCCTGCGCATCGATTCCTGGTGCACTGGGAAGCTGAGCTCTCCTGTGGACTTTCCAGTGCCTAATGAGGAATGGGATAACGTATTCTTCCCCACAAGGCACTGCAAGAACCTCTCTTTACAATTTCTCTGCCTATTTTCATGATCCGTGTAGGAACTTGATAGCCTCAAGACTTGTAATCCTCTATCAAGTTCAAATAAATTGGCCAAAGCATTCCAGTGTTATTAGGACAAGGACAGAGAGAGTGAGAGCATGCAAGACATTTTCCTCAATAAGCTGTGGTAAACGCAGTGACGTAGTAAATATGTATTCAGATGGTTTACATGTCTCAAATTTAAGAACCGTATCATCCTAAAGTTTTCTTGTACAGCCTCAAGCCAAAGACTGAGGGTTTCTGTCAACACCAAACATTTCCTACATTCACCTGCATCACCTACTAACACTAACTTCCACAAATATTGGCTACAAGGGCTCAGTTTTCCACAGCCCAGACCTGCTGCTCCTCACATCCAGTGCATGGTGTTCTCCAGGACCATCACTGTATCAGCCAAAGGGCTGTCGAAGCTGCAGAGAAATGGGACCAGGAACCCACCAATGCAACTTTGCCCAGCGAGAAGACCTCCAGTGAGGACACAAAATGATACCCAGTTTAGATCAGACCCACAGCTATCCACATTCAACATCCAGCCAGTACTTGTTCTGGAGGGGGTCAACTGCCTCAGCCCAATTGCCAGCAGAAGAGGTAGACAGATGTTGCAAACACCACTGTTATATTTTGGATTAATTGCTTCTGTTGCAGTGATAGGCTTTACAGCACCGATGGCCACACAAGCCACGGAGCCTTAACTCTCCTCATTCAAGGAGAGGGGAGAGGGATTCAAAGCTATTTCTAGATCCGCACCTCTGGCTCCACCTCACCCACCACTCCTCCACTGATTAGGTTGGCCTCGAGCCCCTTACACTTATACAGCTAATTTCAAACTTTAAAGGACAGGCATGAGCCTGCCAGGCTGCACTTTGGAGCACTTTGAGGTCTACCACTCAGGCAGCAGAATGCTGACAATCCCCTCCTTGGGTTTCTCGCCTTTCCTCTCTGACTCTGTGATGGGGAAGGGAGGGGGGGGGGGGGAAAAAAAACAAACAAAAAACCAACCCCAAGCCAAACCTCATCCAGAACCATTATCTTAAACAAACCCCCACAAACCTGAGCTCCTGCAATTAGAGCTGGGATAAGTGATCTGCTTGTGATTGCACAGCTGGGGTCTGAAGACAAGTGCGTGCGCAGAGGAAGGGCCAGAAATAGAAGTCTCTGGGAGAAGGCAGAGCTATCTGGCCCATCTGAGAGGAGGAAACCTTGATGAAAGGCACTGGGAAAAAAACACTTCAGCAGGAGGCTGGGGTTTAACCCAGGATGAGGGGGGGGGGGGGAAACAGCTTTTGGAGTCCTGACAATTTGTACACGAGCTTCACGTAGAAAAATGCCTACTGCTGCTCAGACCCAGCTCGTAGCACCCAGCAAAGGTCCAGCCCTGCAAAGGGTCCCCACCACCCTGGGCCAGCCCTCCCTGCCAGTGAAACCTCTCTGCCGTTTCTTAGACGCATCTGCCATCTCATTGACTCAACCCCACCTACAACCACCCAAACAGCCAGCAAAGGAGAAGGGAAACCAGGACGGCGGTGACAATGTGCAGCGGTAACCCAACAAGCCTTCAGCACACCATCCCACGGTCCCCAGCCCCGCACCCGTCCAGCTGCAGCCAGCCCCGCCACAAAGGGATTGGGACAGCATCCCTCACTCCTGTCAGCTACTGTACCTGGTTACGGCAGCCCAAGACTTACAGCAGAGTGACATTTCCATTAATCCTTTTATCCCTGGCTCCTACGTGCAGCGGCTGCAGAAGATGTCAGGCCTTCGGCGAGCTGAGCTCCCCAGGAGGCAGCGGCTGCGGAGCAGCCAAAGAGGCACCCCGATGAGCTTGCGTGGTGCCCTGGCCGTGGAGGGGATCCCGGGTGGCACCAGGTGCCTGTCAAGCTGCAAAAAGCCTCGGGAACCACTATGCTCTCCCATCAGGGAGAGAGAACCCCCCAAAAAAGCAGCCTGGCTGCAAGGGAGCAGTGGCACCATGGCCGGAGAGCCTCTGGGGAGCAGGAGGGAGCCACCATCCCTGCAAGCACCAGGTCACTATCCCCGGGTGCCCAGCACCCGCCGTGGAGGACATCTACCTCACAAACATCCGTGCCGCCGGGTCCCAGGAACAGCATCAACACCCAGCGGCAAACACTAACCAAATAATATACTTAACTTGCCTCGAGCTTCAAAAGGCCAGGAAAGAAAGATGTTAAGAACATGATCAATCTTACACGGCCCAAGCAGTAAACAAACACATATTTCATCACCACAAAGCAACCTTAACTCTTGACACAAGATGGATGCGGGTTTTTTTCCAATCTCAAAAGTAATCTCAAAAGACAAAACCAAACACTTTTGGAAAAAGCAGCAACAATTGCATGTGTACACATTAACGACTCATTCAGCCTCAAAACGAGCATACGTGGCCTTCTAAACTCTACTACGACATCCAAACTAATTTCATCAGGAATCAAATGTTACTTATTTTATCTGCTAGATACATAAACAGCAACTGCACAACTGACAAAAAAATCCCCTCCCCCGCCCCCCCAAAAAAAAAAAAAAAAAAATCAATTGGGAGAGGTATTTGGAGAGAACACTTGCCAGTAACAAAAAACTACGGAAAACAAACCAAACACTACAAATCAAAGTAACAAAGCGCAGAAATCAGGAAAATCCCAGTGGTCAGCATTAAAGAGGGGTTATGGTGACAAAATAAGCACTTCTTCAAACTCAAGAAGACCCCATACTTGTTCATAATGCCCTTAACTATTCATGCCCTTCGGTAATGCAGATCTCCTATTTAGCAAGTACTTTACTGTCACTTAGCAACTGGAACGGGTTTTCCAAAAAGGAAGCTTTTGGGGTTTTTCAGTTCATATCATCTCCAAGCAGACATCAGAAGACAAATCTATCCTGCGCTGCAGGTCACATCTATCTCCCTCCACCAGGAACATGTCCATATCGATGGCTGAGTGCATCCGCAGACTCAAACGGATGCGTGCTACTGTCGTTTTTCATGGAAGAAGCCACTAGCATCGGTTTCTAAAAAGCAGGGAGACACACATTCTCCATCCAGCCCATCGGCTTGTGCCCAAGGCCAGGGGCACCTCTCACCAACCCCTTTTCACCTTTTATATCTATACCAGAGCTGAGAGGGGTTTGATCTCAGACACAGTCACTTTGACGAGATAATTTAAGCCCATGGAGCGCCTGGTACACTGACCTGAACTTCATGCTTTCCTTTATCACCTTGGGAAAAGTAAATAGATACTCAGAAAAGAAATCGGTGCCCTCGGCCTCAAGGATGCAGAAATTCCCTGGGACAGCGTAACTTCTGGCTAATGATGCCCCAGCAGCCGGACACTTGTGTAAAGTCCCACGATAACAAGATTCCAGCCTCTCCGGCACAAAACATCCCTGCCCCCAGCCCTCTGCAGATGCCAGTTTAAGCAGTCAATAATTAGGAGCAGAGCTGGCAGCCCCGCGCCCCAGGATTTGTGCCAGAAAAGTGTCCTTTGGTTAAAAGCTAGCGAGCGGGGCAGGCTCCAGCTGTGTGCTGGGGAGTGCAGCTGCCCCCCAAACTCTGCAGAAAGGGAAAGGTGCACCCGAGGCTGCTAACGAAGCACGCACTCGTTAGAGCCAGGCCAGTTATTAGGCACCAAAACCCATCAGCTGCCCAGCAAGATGTTGCCCCATCCTACATCAGGGCCCGTTGCACTTCCCTGCACCTTCGCTTTTCCTTCTCCCATCCTTTACCACCTCTCCCTTTCCCCATCAGCATCCCTCTTCCCTCCTGCTGCTCTCCCCAACAGGCGCTTTGGGGATCCGCTTTGGGGATCGCCTTTCCACAGGGAGCAGAGGGAGAAGGTGGTCGGAGCCGCCGGCACTCACATGTAGCGCAGGTGAGGGTTCTTGGCAAAGGCGCGGGGCTGGATGTTTCGTAGTCCTGAGTTCCTGATTGTCCTGCAAAGAGATGCAGAAGGGCAGCGATGGAGACAAAGCGGACAACTGCTCTAAAACCCTGCGCTCAGCCCCCGAGGTGCACCGGGAGCCCTCGATTCCCCCCCGCCCCGGGAGGCACATCTTCCCCAGACAGCCTTTATGAGAGTTACAAGCAAAGAGGAAATTGGGCTTTTCAGCTTCATCTGATATGGTGACAGCACAGGCTCAGCGCAGAGCAGCTGCTGGGAGAGACTCTCCCCCAACATCTACCAAGGCTTGCTGGGGTGGCCCAAAGCATCTCCTGCTCCTCTCCTCTCCCTCCATCTTCACAAGGAGCACTGCCTGCTCCCACAGCAAACCTAACCCCCAGCACCACCACCTCCCCCTCCCTCAAACCCAAGAGAAACCCCTTCTGCCTGCAGCTCCGATAAGGAGGGGTGCGTATTTTGCGCGGGGAGTTATGGCCATTGAAGGGGGAATCCTCCTCCCAGCCTGTTTTGGAGAAGCCGTACCAGCAGTACAACCAGGGTTTATTGATATCTGCTGCAGACAAAAGCACATCCGACTCCACTGCTGCTTTCTTAGGTGAGATGGGAACAGCAGCCGGCCTGCTTACGAGGGCGGGCGGTGTTAAAGTGCAGTTTGCTGGGGTTGGTTATCCAACCTGGGAGCGCTCAACAATGTATACCTCTCCTCCAGCCCACAGGTGAGCTGCACCTAATGTAAAGCTCCCAGTGAAACACATTAATAAGTCTCCAGTTAACCCTGAGCAATGCTGTGCATCTCGCACGACTCGGGGCTCTCCCAGCTCCAGGAGGATGCAGGAGGGGGAATTAAGAGACTGGGTGGTATCTTCGCTTGGCCAGGCTTCCCAAGCACCTGGCAGGTCCCTTCAGCCTCACGGACCTCAGTTTTCCCTCCGTGACGTACACAGTTGACCTTTCCCGGAGCTCGGAGGGTTGTGCAGGCAGATGCAATTCCCTTATTGTGTGGCACCACCGTGATGGCAACTGCACTAAACGAGGACCAACAGCCCGGCAACGAAGGATCGGTGGAGACAGCTGGAATTTCGCATTGTGGGGCTGAAATGAGTCAGAACAACGCACAAGCCCACAACCAGAACAGCGGGGGAGAAGAGAGGTCAGGGCTGATGTGTGTTGACAGAGCTGTCAGGAGCTAGCAATCCTCCTCCTTGCAGACCCAGCACGGACCAAAAAACACTTCACCTCCATTTTGCCGAGTCTCATAGCAAAAGAGGGCAGACCCAGTTGCTTAAACAGGCTCTGAACATGGCAGCGTGGAGACTGCGGATGGATGGAAGCCACAGCTCTTTGCTGGAAGGAAGGGGCTGCCCAGTGCTGTTCTCCTCCCCGACACGCGGGACATACTCACAGCCTCTGGAGTCCCGTGTACAGCTCCATGTCAACGGCGTTCAGCGTCTGCAAGTTCTTCCAGTTCTCTATGTGTCTGTGGAGAAGAAGGAAAGGCTCAGCTGTGACACAACCAGATGGTCACTCTGCCCATGCAGGGGACAGCCCACAGCAAGAGCGTGTCATGCCCCACCACCCAGCCCCACACCTCTTCCCGCCTTCCTTCAGCCAAAACCTTCTTGCAACACATCTGGGGATTGGACCCGCTCAGGCTTCAGCATCCACATCCTCAGATACATACAGCACACACCATGCTGCCAAAACAAGCAGTTTCTCATGCTGCTTTTTATTCTGTTTTCCCAGTGCTTTGGGAGAGCCAAATGACATGGTTTTAACAACAGTTTTGAGTGCGGAATGTGCAACCAATCCATTGAACATCCTTGCCCAAGTCCTTGCCCCTCTCTGCACCTCACTGCACACATCGGTAAAACACAGACATAATCAAGACAGCTCACGCAAAAGGAATGAATGCAAATAAAACCTCTCAGTAAAAATTTGGAGCCTAAATGGAAAGAAAAAAAAAAAAAAAGAAAAAAGTCATATATTTATCCAGTCTCTTACTGGAGTGGACAAACAGGGTCCTAGTCTTTGCTGGCTGGAAGTGCTGCTGGCAGGAGAGCACCAAACTTAGTTTGGAAACCGTGCCTTTATTATAAATTCCTCAGTCGCCCAGGGCGCTCTGGCAGGTATGTTATAGAGAACAAAAACAGAAATAGATCTGTCACCGCAGGATCGTTATTCAGTAAATATTAGAGCTGGGGGAAGGTGACAGATCGACAGCCCCGGAGAACGGGGTCCCCTGTTATCGGCAGCGCAGGAGCGATGCTGGCAGCAGCGTGGCCAGCTGGCTGCGGCCACCGGCCTCTGCTAACAAGCTGCAACGCTGCGTGGCGGGGAAGGAGCTCAGTTCTCATCCCCCAGGCAGTCCTTGGCTAGTTCAGGCTTTCTCCCAGATTAAACTCGGACACCCTCCCACCAGACAGCACAAACTTTTTCAAGAGGGTCTTTGCTGCAAAGCAGGTGGAGGTGGTCCTCTCTTAAAGCGAACTGAGAGGGGGGAGAAACATCTGGCTGGTCCCCGCGGCCAGTATGTGAAAGAAGCCCAACTTTGAAGTTTATGAACACGTGCGCCCAAGCTCACATCTGCCTTGATGCAATAGTTGGCTTTGGACTTGGCCCCGGAGAGGGGAAACACTTCCGAGTGATGCAGGGTTGGGGTGATAAGCCAACACTGAGAACCATCCCATGATTCCATGATTCTGGGCTAGAAGGTTGGAGGACCCCACATGGGGGTCCAGAGGGGTAAGCAGAAGAGGGACCTTTGGCCACTTCCAAAGCAGTCACAGGGGCCACACATTTCTCCTCCGGCACTCGCTACGCCTTGTGCTTGCACAAGAACAGATGAATTAGTGTGACAGAAGTATACAGCCCTATTTGAGCCATATCCCAAATGCCATCCAGCTCAAGAAAGAAAAATACAAAGCCTGGACTAAACCTAAACATACTTCTCTGCTCTCACCATACAGATCCAAGAAAAGCAGAGTCCCACGAGAGTCACCTCTGCTTTCCACATGTTCCATAATTGTCTGCATACCCCGAGGGGTTAGCGTAAGGACACAGCATAAGCTCCCACCCGGCTGCTGCATGACAGCGTAAGTTACGGTTCATCCTCAATGACCTGCTCATCAGCTTGGATCGCCTGTGTCCCAGACAGGATGAGAAACAGGACATTATTACAGCCATTTCGTATTCCCTGCAAACACGGGCAGAACAAAACACAGACTGGGAGGCGTCAGTCAAGAGACCCGACGGCTCGCTGAAACCCTTCCGAGACAGGGCAGGACTCCGAGTTCAGGTCCTGGGCCACAAGACTGCAGGACTGAGCAAGGCTAGAAACACAAGTCGAAGACATTTTCTACCTACAGCTCCTACAAACCAAAGGAGAGGGTCCCCCAAGAGAAAGAACGAGCATGGGAAAAAGCAGGAATGGGATGATGTGGGTTTACCACCAGGGCATGCTGAAGCTACAGCATCCAAGCAATGACCTTCAGGGAGGGATGGAGCAGCCCCGAGCCAGGAGCTCTGGAGCAACCACAGCTGGGAAGGAGGCGGCGGCCAGATTGGCTCTTGTTTTATTGATTGTGTTTGCTAAAAAAAGTCAAGGTTATTTTTGACCTGACAAAGCCATGTGGGCAGCATTCTAGAAGAGGCAGAAAAAGACCCAAGCTTGTTCTCAGCGACATGCACAGACATGACTTTCTGATGACTCAGCACCGGGGTACAGGGGTCTCGGGGGTCCCCCCCATGGCCAACCCCCCCCCAGAAGTGACATTACACAAGAGTGTAAATACAACTCCACAACCTATGTTCCAGCCTCCCAAACAAAGTCCACGAGCTTCCTGAGCCAGGTATGTTTTGGTATACTATTTAACGTAGACACCCAACACCCATAAAGGGAGAGACAAGAGAAGCAACCATGGAAACACGAAGACACGCTTACATATAGGGTAATGCTCCAACCCAGCAGCAGCTTCACGGAGTGCAATACAGGGAAATAGCGTCATCTGGAATTAGGTGCACAGATCAGGAGGGGACTCCGAGTCCTTTAAGCTACGCAGACACTTCCCTTCTCAGGGACTCCCAGAAATGGCTCTTCCCCTTTTTTCTCTCTGTTTTTTTTTGGCTCACCAGGAGTTGCACCCTTGCTCCTAGAAGTGGCAAATCAGCCTTGGGTCACAGGCACCCTGAAGATAAACCAGGAAAACCATTTTCTTTAGTTCCCTATTGCTTTGGGAAGAAGAGTGTAACTTTGCGCTGGCTGGGTTCACCTGAATCCACTTTAAAACAAAACAGAAATGCATCTTGTTCCGAAAGCTCAAGGAATCAAGCTGTGATTGCAAAATTGGCAGTGGTTACACAGGAAAGCAAACCAACCAAGCAAAGAAACTCCACCCCTCAAACTTAAGTCCCTCTTCATGTCCTTCAGTATCTCAACTAGTTTCCCCTCTTTTCCTTCCAGGGTTGTGCTTGCCTTAGAAATCTTATATCCTCTCAATTGCTGCTGAAGACTGAGACCTTCCCTTCTCCTCTGCCTCGGTTCATTAACCTGGCAGGAACACGGGTGCTGGGTTCACGCCAAATACAGATGTGACAACTCCCAGCCCTGCCCTGGTCTCTGCGATCAGGCTTCGAGGTATGAATTACAGTCAGCGGGTTACTCCCTCCTCCCTGCAAACGTCTCTAAACATATATTCCTGTAGCATTCCTCAGTTATTACTAAGGTAAGCTGCTCTCCTGCAAGATGCAATAGCTTCAAGACCAATACCATACTTCACAAATCCTGAAGCGCTCACCATATACACATCCACCTAGACTCACTTCCAACTTCTAATCAAGACCATATGAGATGCATCACTACCACAGATGAGATTGCTAGCTTTTTTTTGGGGGGGGGGGGGGGGGGGAGGGGGGAAGAAGGGAAGGGGGTGTTTGTTTAAATACTCGCTTCTTTCTCATAGTTCTTGTCTGTTTGGAGCATCCTGCTGGTCCAGGTCTCCTTGCACGGCAGAGGTGCCTTTAGACCATGCTTTTTACAGACCGATGGAAGTCCACCTTAGGAGTCGCCAGGGCTTTGCCCTCCCAACTCATACAGAACGCTGCACCAGAACTTCCCTGCTCTTCTCATTTCTTACCCACAAACATTTTACATTCGTTTTCTCTTGTGTCAAAACTGTCTTTGCTTAAGCAGCTCTTTTCCTTTCCCGGCATTTCCTCCTCCCTCTTTCACAAGAAGAGCCAGACCCACCCAACTCTCATTACGAAGTTACACAAGGCCAGCTCTTCTGAGGCAGCGCGTCTGCACCGAGCAGTGAAGTGCAAGGCAAATTGTCTCAAGTGCCTTCCAGAGATACTAAACTCAAGTCCCAGAAGTGATGCAGATATATTGCTCGGGCAGAGCCCCGGTGGAGAGGTTCTTTTGCTTCTGGTTTCAGACCCAGCGCGACTGGCACTCACGCTTGGTGACCTGCGCAAGAAGGACCAGTGTGACAGACACTGTAATAGAAAACAGCTCTCTTTTTTATTCATCAGCCTATTTAAGTCCCTTTTCTTGAATAAGAGTGACCAGAAACACAGAGCGGTCCCCAGGTTTCACTTGTATAACAGCACAAGCAACCCCCCAGTTACACTGGAAACACCTTGACTTGCAGCCCAAGATCACGCTGGCCCTCCTCACAGCCCCACCAGCCTGGTGGCACGTTTTCACCCCGTAATCGAGCCCTGCACCAGGCACTTCTGTCCCCCAGGGCGTTTCCAACTGACATGATTTCCTAGCTGGCAGTAAAAGTCCCTGTTACACCCACATTCAAATTCATCCCACTTCGCATTGCAGACTCTCTCTCGGTTTTGCTGCTGCAGCTCATCCCCTTGGCCACGTCCATCCCACTCTGTGCTCTCACAGTGCCCGCACTGTGCCAGCGGTGAAGCCCACAGACCAAAGCTCCTGCCTTTTCTGCCAGTGTCCTCAACGAAAGCAGGAGCCAACACCAGCACCAAGGAGCCTCAGCGGTTATCTTCTCTTCCAACACCACCCACCACCACTTCTCCTTTACCCAGCTCTTCACCTACAACAGCTGGGCTATACTGTGTCTTCTCCAGAAAAACAAACCACTTATGATGTAACGCAGCATCATATTAACCTCTCAGCGTGAAGTCATCTCTTTGCCGAGGAAATCAGTTACCTTTCCAGAGGAAGGGTAAGCTAACTTTAGGAGGCCAACTCTGCACCATATCTCAACCTCCACGTACCTATGGCCATGCTTTTAAAACTTGTCGAAAGCCTTGTAGACCGCTGAAGTCAGACCAATGGTCAATGCACAGTGTGGGTGCTGTGTCCCAGTTAACACTGAACGCGTGAAGTGTGAAGACCTGTTTGCCAGCGCCACAGCTCGCGGTCATCACGTCTCACTCCCAGAGCACTGTGTGAACCCAGCAAGGAGGCAGGTGTCTTTGCCCCTGCTTCATAGAATGGTTTAGGTTGGAAAGGACCTTGAAGATCATCGAGTTCCAACCCCCCTGCCATAGACAGGGACACCTCCCACCAGACCAGGTTGCCCAAGGCCACGTCCAGCCTGGCCTTGAACACCTCCAGGGATGGGGCCTCAACAACCTCTCCGGGCAACCTGTGCCAGTGCCTCACCACCCTCAAAGTGAAAAACTTCTTCCTAATGTTCAATCTGAACCTGCCCTCTTCCACTTTAAAGCCATTCCCCCTTGTCCTATCACTACATGCCCTTCATGTGGAGACACAGAGAGATATAGCGATCTCATTGACCATATGGTCACCAAGTCACAGGGTTTAGGTTTCAGCTGGTCTCCAGAAGTGCCAGGACCTTGCCTCACTTGCTGAAAGGGTACCGGCAGCCATCAACCCTGTGGGAACAGTGTTTCCTTTCATCCTCAAAAGGACCATGCAAGGAGACGTTTGGCAACACAGGCTGGTGTCACCTTCTTAAGACCCCACAGCAAGCCTGTACGGCTCCACATGCTCCCCTTCCAGCCCGGGGCCAACGCAGCAAGGGAGACGAGAACACCCACTGGGATTTAAACACAGCCAGGCTCGCTTTGTCCCCCATGCGTGAGGCAGAGGTGAAAAACAGCCTCTTATGCCAATTTACCAAGTGATTAGCTTGAGGCTACTTAATGTGTCTGGCCTTCCTTCACCCTCCTCATACAACAAGGATAATATTTATCTAATCTCTCTCAGCTTTTCAAGCGCTGCGGTCAATAGCTAAAAGAAGGCACTTGATAAGAGCCAAGTGTTATATAGCATGTGTACACACTTGCTACCCAAATCTACATCCAGCCCAGAGCAGAGGGGAGCGACTCTTCATCCCGATGCCATCAGCCCCATTCGCTGCCAGAGCGGATGACACATCTCTGTCGCAGCCCTGCCGTGCAAGTGCCACCACTCGTATTTGGGTACCGGGCAGCAAATTAATCGCACTCCAGCAAGCAGGCAGCACCCCGACACACACAATTTTATGCATATATATATATATATGTGTATATATATATATATACATAGGAAAGGCAAGCAGAGCATTTGACTCCTTTCTCGTAGGACAACAGGAAAATTGATTCGACATCCAGGCATATAATACCTTACAATCCAGACAGAAGCATTAGCCTTCAATTACCTGATATGTTTACCATTATAAACAAACCTCCTGGCACGCCAGCTCCAGACCACGCAAATATGAATTTGATTGCGGGGGGGGGGGGGAACAGAGAGAAGACGTCTCTTAAATCCCTTGACCTGCCTCCTCCAAGCAGAGGTGCTGCAGATGTTGATGGAAGGCCCTGGAGGCTGGGAAACCCACGGCACTGGGGCAGGTCCCCCACCCCAGGGCAAAGCACGGCCACGGTGGGGGCTGCCGGCTCCTTTCGTCCATCCCTCGCACCCCACGCAGGGCTGAGGAAGCCATAAAGGAATCAGCCATCTTTCACAGTGTTATAAGGCACTTATCGCATACATCTAATAACCAGAGGCACAAAGGACTTGATTCCCTCAATATGGAAGTTGTAAAACTGAATTGGTAACTAAACATTAAAGGCAAGTGAAGCTGAATAAAGACTTATGAGGGCAATATTTTGCCCATTTAAAGCGTGGGCTTCCCCTTCCCAAAAGCACATGGAAAAGTCACCCAGCGGCGAATAACTTTGCATCGTTAAGGATAATTTGAGGTCAGCGAGAGAAAGGGGGAGGGGGAGTAAATCCAGCTTTGTAGAAACAATTATGAGCATAACCCCACAGTGTAATTGTGATTCGTCAAGGTAACGATCATAAAACACACCACGGCGACACGGCTCCCTCTGCGCTCGCAGATCCGCTCCTGTTGCTGAGGCCACGCAGGGATATGTGGGTGCTGTGGGGACCGCGAGGGGGATGCGCCCAGTCCAGTCCCCATCCCATGGGCCCAGCCGCATCCAACCCAACGATCCACACCAGGCCCTTCCGGAAAGGCTGGGCAAAGGGAAAACCCCCGATCCCTCGCTGGCTGGGGAGGGTGTGGGAACGATACAGCCACGCGTGGGCCACCACAGTGTGGTATCTCAATGGTCTTCCTGGAGACAGCCAGCTGCTCCACACAAGCAACTCCGAGGGCACAAGGCATCCAGAGGAGAGGACTCCCCTGCAGGACACCTTTCGGATGAGCCCAGACAAGCTTCCCGCTCACCCCACCGGCATCCGCCCGGCACCAGGCTGGCTAGGAGCAACTGCTAGGTGCAGAAGAGCTGCTACAGCTCCACTAACAAGACTGCCATACGAAAATCACCCTACTGTGGAAGACACCCTGGGAAACAGCTTTAAGCTCTGCTGAAACACGTGTTTTTTCCAGGCACTGCAATTAAGTGATGCTGCCTGACACCCCTAAGGAAGCCAGTACAGGAGCTGTACCTCAAGGAGAGAGGGAAAGCACCTGCATTTAAAAAAAACAGACAGCAGTGCCAACACAACCAGGACCTCACCCTTCGCTTTTATCCCCAAGGACACGAGCCCCTCTCAGGCACAGGGTGCGCTGCGCCCGTGTTTGTGCATTCACTTGTTTTCCTTCTACGGTCTCCACAAGCCTCCAGCTCACCCCAGGGCGGCCACCACAGCCCGCACCAGCTCCGGCTGGTGACTGATGGAGCAGAGAGCTTTTCCTTCCAGGGACAATGTGTCAGTACAACTAGAGGACAGCGGGCTGCCTGGACCCAGCACGGACAGATTGCTGCAGCGCATGGAAAGCAGTATGTTCCTGTTATCGCACACTACATCCGAGGTTTTTCAGTGCAGGAAGAGTTATGCCCAGTCACCCGCTTTCAGAAAAGAAGAAATAGGTGCAAGAGGGACGACAGAGCTGAAGAAGTGCTGCGGGCAGCAGTGCAACTGCCATCACGACAAATACCTTCCTTAATCACTATTACTCAGCTAGCGCTGGGAGAAAGCAGCACTGGGGTCCCGGGCAAGAACTAAGTGTCCAAAATCACCCCAACGCTCAAGAAACCTCATTTATCAGAGATGAGCAGCAGCGCTAAAGTTTCAGGAGGAAACTCCCAAGGGCTGCAGCAACTCCTGCCCGGGGAGCAGGGTCGGAGGGACGGTGCCCTTGAACCCCTCTGCGTACGGGCTGAGCTACCGGCTCAGCCCCAGCTCCCTCCTGCCCACCACCGCGGCGCCTCCCAGCTGCTCCAGGCTCTCTCCCCACCTCTTCGTTATTTATTGCCTATCACTACCTGACCCCTGCATGGTCACAGACACCACCAAAAGTCAAAGAGCATGAGATGGGATGAGCAGCTTTAGTCCTGCAGACGTGGATGTAAATACACGAATGCAACCGCTCTGGGGTGAAGCATCAACAAGAGCAAGAGCTCACCCCCTGCCTGCAGCATCGGCCGTAGCTCCCTCCGCTTTTCCTCAAAAATAGCATTTCCTAACCTGGTTTGAGGTAAAACAGGACCAATTTTGTTCAAGTAACTCTGCTTCTTAGCTGGGCCTCCTCTAACTACTGAAAATAACAGCATATTGTGCAGACACTGACGGCTCTCAGAGGGATAACACCCACGCCTACAGCTGATGCCCAGGCACGGCACGCAGAGAGGCTCCTGCTGATACTCACTGCTGTACCCCCCAGGGCAGCCAACTCGGTTACTCGCCCCGTGGGAGGGTCGGAAGCCGAAGAGCGCAGAGGGGTCCCACTGCGGGGAGGAGCGGACAGGACAGGTGACCCCAAACTGACCCACGGGGTATTCCATCCCATCGGCCTCACGCTCAGTGTAAAAGCTGAGGGATCAAAGGGTCAGCCCTCTTTCTTCAACGGCCCGTGTCCGAGGAGGACTCTGTTCATCTGCCTTTGATCCCGATCCTGAATGCGGATCTGGAATCCAGTTCTCATCCATCACTGAGTCCAGTCTGGGACTTCCCCAGTACCAGCCGGTGACATGATCATCACCCTGGGAGCTTGATATGGTTTTGTATATATTTCATTATTTTCTTTGTTTGTTTTATTATTAATATTTCATTAAAGTAGCTTAGTTCCTTCTAAACTCATAAGTCTCTTTTCCCTCCCCTGCCTCTCTCTTTGAAGAGAGGTGGGGGGGAGCATCTGTCGGTCCCATCTGGGGTACCCCACGTCCCCAGCAGCCGGTTCAGCCTAAACCATGACATTTCCCCAAAAGGGCATTTCTTTCTTTACTCTCCAGCCGCAGAGCCTACAAAGCCAGTCCTCTGTGGCCAGAGAGGTGCTTCCCACCATTAGACGCAGATCTGGGGTACGTGGAGCAGAGAGGGTCCTGCTCAGGACCACCAACATCCACCCGTGCGTGTCTAATCACACCGCACCTCTGAAACAGCCGTGCAGCCGGCTGGGACCAGAGGGCAATCCAAGGGCAGAAAACCCAATTCCCCTGGGAGTTTTACACCAAGCACAAACCTCAAGGTGACGCAGCACCCTTTGCTTTACGGGGCGCAGGAGACCGAAAGAGCTCCCCTTTTCAGGCAGCTCCCCAGGCACCTGCCGTGCCAAAGGAAAGGACGCTTTTATCCATAGGATTTTATACACAGCGAGAGCCAGCAACGTGCAGCTTTTTGTGGTCTTTAGAGATCAAACGGCATTTTATAGAGGAAGCAGCACCCTGGTCAAAATCAGCTTCAGTAATCACATTCTGCCTTATTAAACCCTCCCTGCAACTTCAAACCGGAGGTCAGATTCCCTCACACTCCCATCTCTGACCAGGTCCAGGGCTTTTCAGAAATTAAAATGTATATAATATAAATTCCTACAGGCAGACGGAGCTGCCAAGCTCTGCTCCAAAGGCAGCTGTGTTTCCCTCCTGGAGAGCACAGTGTGTACACACATTAGCAAGACAAGGAGATGTTCTAAAGGTACGGGCTCACTAGAGTTCAGCTTGGCAGGAGTAACTCTTGGTACAGAGCAGTGCCAAAGAGCGCGTGGTGGAAAGGAGCCCCCTAAAGAGGCACAGGGCTTTGGAGATGGGCAAGACCATGTCCTGATAGACCATACCAGCTCGGCTAGGACCCGAAGGGGAATGCTGCCAGCCACATGCGTGCATCGCACTTCATGCTGTGCTTGAAGACAGGAAAATGGATGGAGGAGGAAAAGCAGAAAATAAAATCTCCCACCAACTGGCTGTTGCTGTGATATACGGCGCTGGGAACGAGGAGGCAGGAGCGAGAGTCCAGCAAGAGCCGGGGAGGAGGCTGAGCAAGCGCCGCGGAGGGAGGGGGCTGCGGTCCTTAATCCAGACCCACCGCCGCGCACCCACGCAAACCCACAAGCACACTTTCTAAAACCACAGCCTCCACAGGAGTCTAAGTTTGGGAGCTTTTTACATCCACATCAGCTTCATCCCAAGCCCCATTTCAACGTAGCTGCAAATTTTCAGGCAGATCCTTCCCACTGCTCCCCTGCCTGGATCCCAAAAGCAGCGCAGAAACCAGAGTGCAGAGCTGCAAACTGCGGGTGCCAAAGGGTCACTGCTTCTACACAGTTATGGCTATATACCGGCCGAATCCAGCGCCCTCCCTCAGTCCCCCACCCCACTTTATCCTCCTCTTCTCCCCCCGCAGCTCCACCACCACCCGAGCACAGCTCATCCCGTTTCCATCTTTCCCACACACCCCGAACACCAGGAGAGCCGCTGCCCCAGCGAGGGCAGAGCCAATCTTTCTTGGACTGGGACCCCGCTCCCACGAAGCGTTTTGTTTTCCCAAACGGCTCCCGAGGAGCCTGAACTTTGATCATCCAGCGGTTTTGGCTCCTCAGATGTTTATGAAGCTCGCACAGGCGGGCAGCAATGCCCAGCTGGGCTGGCCACTGGCCAGGCTCCCAGCCGCTCCGCTCGGGACAGCCACAGGCAGAGAGGCTCTGACCTGCAAGGAGACATGCCAGGGTTCCCCCCCATCCACCCCGCTACCTTCACGGCACCTCAGATCTACCCACCCAGCCCACCGGCTGCTCCCCATAAAGCCAAAGGAGCGGGCAAGCTCTCCACAGAGTTTATTTTCAGCCAACTGCCCCCCAGGCTTGTCTCCACATTGCGAATAAATCACAGCCAGCTCTGCCCACCCTCCCCAGCAGTGATGGAGGGGCTCCTCCATCACCCACAAGAAGGGCTCAGTCCTCTTCTCTCCAGCCAGGCAAATAAGTGTGTCCCCCCCCCTTTTTCCCCCTCTCCCAAGCTTTTCCTACCCGCTGGCTTGCTCTTATCGCAGAGGCGTAAGAGCAGAAGCATCACTCAGGAGCGGGGGATGCACACATTAAGACGTGGTGATTCGGAGCTCTAGGTTTCCCTGGATAGCAGCTACTTTGTGGGAAATCTGCTGGCTCCGAAAAGGAAAAACTAACCAGCGCGCCTATGAACATGACACAGGCAGGAGGAGGCAGGGAAGGGAAGAAAGGAGAGCAGGGAGGGAACAGACACTTTAAAAAGCTCCTCTCCCAGCACTCCACTTTGTTCATATAAATGTGAAAAAAAAAGAAAAAAAAAAAAAAAAAGCGCCTTGCAAAAAATGTTATAGGAGAAGACACTGACAGCCAGAGACATTGCTAACCAGGCTGTTGTGTTTGAGCTGATCCAGCTACGCAAACAGCAAATCTGGGGACAGCTTCTATCTCGTATCGCAGCTCGGTCTGCCATATCCTCTAGATAAAGGCACAGCTGAATCACGGAGAAGCCTCTGCTCCCCCAGCAGCGAGAGAGAGAGCAGCACTCCGAAACTCGCCACCCCAGCCAAACCCCAGCCCTTCGCCGCCCGTGGGCACCTCCTTCACCAGGGCCCAAGGTGGGGTGAAAGCCTTGAGCTCGCGCTCTCCCAGCGCACTGCTGTCGGGCTGCGCTGGCTGTTAAAGCACATACGTTTTGCTTTACGCCAAGAGCAAGGTGGGAGCATCAACCTGGGTTACTGCAGCTTGGCCAACACGTGGCAACTCATCAACCCAAGCACTGACACCCCCACCCTTTGCTAACAGGGTCTCCTCACAGCCTTTGAAGATGTTCTTCATCACAGGGGCTTGGGGGGTTTCATGAAGGTTTAAGGCCACAGTGGTGAGAAGCGATGTCATCCAGTTCCAGACTGGCCGTGGCAGCCCCCATGTGTCCCTCTCCGCAGCCCACGGCCATGGCCCCTCATACGAGACACGACGCAGACACAACAAGGCCAATAGCTTGGTGTTCCTGAAAACGAGCCTCCTATTTCTAAAGCACTCCCAGGAGGCTGCCATTAAACTGACAGGTATAAAATCTCACAGGAGCATTTGAGGAATCCAGAGGTCCTGCTCCGTTGTAATTGCGGAGATGCAGCGAGCGAGGAAGCCAGGCTGCCCCTCCTGACGGCACCTGCGCCTTCACAACTTGGGCTGAAGGTGTATTTAATAGGACACGTCTTTTTGGTGCTTTTTAGGGCCACAGAGCAATTCCAAACCCAGAAAGCAAATCATCAGGCAAAGTCCTTCCAGGGAGATTTTGTTGTTGTTGGGTTGTTTTGGGGTTATTTTTTTTTTTTTTTTTTTTTTTAATTTTAGTGTTGGGGTTTTTTTTTTTTTGAGAATCACACAAGCTTTGTTTCTGCTCCCGGACAGCTGGAGAGGCAGGAGGGTCCCAGCAGCAGCCCAACCTCAGAGCAAACTACGTGAGCCCGGAGGGTTATCAGCGAAGAGAAGCTCATTCTGCACAAAGAATACAGACATTGTCTACCGGCGGCCCCCGGGCAGCCCTCCGGGGAGCGGGCTGGCTCGCTCGCGGCCTGCAGCAGCTGCGGCCCAGGACCTCGTGCCGTGTGCCAGGCTGGGGCTTACCAGGGATGGCAGCTGGCAGGGGACAGCCCTCCCGCGCACCAGCTCCTTCCCCCCCTCCGTGGATATTGCAATGGGACGGAGAAGGGCCGCCATCGTGCTCCCTCCTCTGCAGCAGCAGCAGGAGGGCTGGGACCAGGTGCCACCAACCTACAAGGTTGGTATCAACCCACCAACGTGCCCTCACTCCCGGCATTGCACCCAGCTTGCAGGATGCCCGCCAGCCCCCGAGCCACTTTTGGGCTCGCCAGGCAGCCAGCAGAGCTGCCCAAAGGCCCACCGGCAGCCTCCAACCCCACCATCAAACCACAGATACCCCCCAACTGGGTCGAGCCACTCTCCGATCTCTCCTGCTGCAACGCCAAGGCTCGGATTTAACCTCTGGGACAGCACATGCAGGATCACTTTGCCAGGCTTATGCCCATCATTCCCAAAGCTTTCTGCCCCAGAAGCATCGTTTACAGCGCTCCTAGCTGTTTCCCCGGCTCCCAGCGAGGGTAGGAGGCAGAGAAGGAAGCAGGGTGAAGCCAGAGGGGTGGGCAGGGCCCAGAGCCAAAGCCGCACCGGGATGCTCAAGGGCAGTAACTGCAGCTCCCTCTCCCAGAGCTCCGGGCCCTGGGGGAAAGCGGGGGCAGGTGAAAGGCGTCCCTGACTCCCACCTGAGCCGAGAGAGCCCCTAGCGCCGCTGGAACTGCCTCGCCAGCAACAAGCACAGTAATGCCACCAGCTTGGGCAATCACCCAGAGCATCGGCAGCTGCAGCATCCGCCACGGTTTCCCCGAGAGCCACAGCAGACGCCGCCACCACGCAGCACGGCCCCCCACGCTCCTGCCCCTTCCCAAGCCCCAAAGCCCCAGCACGGCTGCCCCACGAGGGCATCCCAGCCCTCCCAAGCAGCACGATGCAAGCACCAGCTCTGCTTTCCATATTTCGGATGGCGAGAGCATCAGGGCTGCCCGGCCAAGAGGTCCCGACACAAATACACCAAGCCAGGGAACTTCTCCTGGGTGGGAGGCGATACAGCATCCCCTGGAGCCCCCGCACACTGACCAACAGCTTCTGGCCAAGACTGTTTTCAGCTGGGTTGTTTTTGGTTTTTCACATTTTTCCCATATCTCCCCTTTGAAAAAGCCTGTAGTTGCTATGGAAATAGTCTCATCAGTATGGGTGGAGCGTAGCAATACCAGCCAAAACTCCCTGTGGCTCCCAGTTGACACCAGTGCCTAGGAACTGGCAGCGCTGGAGGTCATCCCAAGCTCCACAGGGGATACCCTGAGCTTAATGCAGCGCTTGGCGCCGACAGGTGAGAGAGACCCATCTGGGAGTCAAGAGCAATTCACCCAGGGATAAAAAAAAAAAAAAAATAAAATAAGAGACATCCTCACACTGGCTAAGGGATGAGAGGCTTATAAACAGCAAAAAGCCGCAGTCTCCCCCAGCAATACATTCACCGTGAGCAGGAGGTGGCCACAGACCAGAGTAGCAGGAGCCGAGCCGGGCTGTGTCACTGGCCCTGCCACCGGTTGGATGTACCCCTCCAGGGAGGCTTCTGCCCCCCTCTCTGTACTCCCAATTCACCTCCAATAATATAATAAGCAAGCAGGGTGCAAACAGCAACCGCCATGTGCTGTGAAGAGAGCTGGAGAGCAGAGTAAGGGTCTTTTCCAACCGGAAAAGAGACCACTATTGCTATGTGCCCCAACGGACCCCATTTCACCCACTGAGCCACCCCCTCCCATTCGAGGGCCATGGCTGCAGACCATTCAGGTCTCACCCTGTGAGCTGATTCCTTGCTGAAGACAGTGGCAGGGTCTCTGCAGGCGAAGGATAGCTCCACTAGAGCTCGGAGCGAGGTCCCAGGCACCTGAGACCAACCTGGTCAGGAACGCAACTTCTCCACGGGAGCGGCCAGCAGTGCTCAGGGCACATGGAGGTGCTACTGCCATGCGGGCAGAGATAGCACATCCATCATTAACCCTGGATTTAGGGTAAGTGCCAGGGATCTCCATCTCAATCACCCCACCCGCCTGGGAGAGAGGGAGGGTGTGATGCCAACAGCGTGGACGCCTCCTGCCTCCGGCCACGCTGAGTAGCTGTATTCAAGCTGCTGGTGTCCACCACCTTGTCACCAGCTGCAGCCCGTGACAAACGGCAGCTCCCCTAGCAATGACAGCGGGAGGCTCTCCCAGCTGCAGAACACAAACACAGGTCTCCACCACTACCGAGGGCTGTCCCCAGCCATCCCCAACATGAGATCACTTTGCAAATGGCAGTTTAACCCTGATGCATGCTGGTGCCACAGCAATAATACCGCCCTGTTGCGACAGGACAAGGGGTCATGGTTTTAACCTAAAAGAGGGAAGATTCAGACTAGATAAAAGGAAGAAATCTTTTACAATGAGGGTGGTAGAACACTGGCCCAGGTTGCCCGGAGAGATGGTAGATGTCCCATCCCTGGAAACATTCAGGGTCAGGTTGGATGGGGCTCTGAGCAACCTGATCTCCTTGATGTCCCTGCTCATTGCAGGGGGGTTGGACTAGATGACCTTTAAAGGTCCCTTCCAACCCAGACTGTTCTATGATCCATTGGGCTGAGACACTACTGGTGCCAGAGTGGATCTGAGCAGAGCACGAAACATTGCTGGACCCTACTAGTCCTTAGAGGTGCACAAGCCTAATTAAAGGTCTAAATAACAATTTGCACCATCAAGCTGCAAAGGGTTAATCTACCTCAGGAGCCATCCACATCTTCAGTCTGGCCAGATCCCGAATGCTTTCCCAAAAGGATGCACTTGAGAGAGAAGGATGGGCTTGAGCTGTTACCAAGCCATGCAGGCTCGGTCAGAGATGCTGCAAACAGGAGCTTGCGCTCCAGCGACTGTCCTTTCCCATCCAGATTTAACAAGTTGAAGACCTAAAGCGCAAAGTAGCAGCCAAAACGCTTCCTGCTCCCACCATTTTGTCTCGTGCCCAGGGAACCCGCAGTCTCTTTTGCTCCCTGCTGGCAGAAATCTCATCGCACCAGCCCACAACATTTTGCTCCACGGTTTTGGGGAGCTGTTTTTGGAAGAAGCTGCATGCAAAGCTACCTGCAGAGCAAAGGGTCTCTCTGCAAAAGCAACAGAGATGCCCAAAACAGCCCCGCTCAGACCAGGGGCAGCAAACCCAGGCTCGAGGCGGGGGTGCAGCCAGCCACCCGTGACACAGCCACCTCCATTGCACAGCACTACGCCAGTGAGCATCACCATCCCTCACGCAGCACCCCCAAAGGCCTGGGTGAAGGCTGTGCAGTCCACGCTCCTGCAGCCCCTTTCCCCCCGTGACCAAAAGGTGACCTCAGCGCCGCAGCAGGGACCGTCCCGTACCGCAGAAAACTAAAGCACAGACCGAGAAAACAACTTATCCCTCATAATACAGCAAACCTCTCAGGGTGCCTTCCGATGCAGATCTCCCAACATCCACCTTTTGACCATTTTTACCCCAAACCAGGGGTCCCCATCAAAAAGCCTCACCAGCGAGGGATGCTTTGGCGAGGCTGGGTGAGCCCTGGGGATGCTGCCACCAGGCAGATGTTGCTACCAGGCAGCAGAGCAGAGCTTCAGGGCTGGTTCCTGGGGAGGGCACCCAGATGATCTGCTGCCTGGGTACCCCCCGGCTGCAACCCACAGCACCCCGAGATGCCCGGCGGGGAGCCACCAGCTGTGCCCAGTGCCTGCATAGCTACGCAGCGCCTCGAATAAAAACTCCCCACAGCCAACACAGCGAATAAGATTACAACAAATATAAACTAATGATACAGCTGTCAAGACAGATTAGACTGCACAGTGTAAAAAATTGCAGGGCTGTTTAGTCACAACAATATAAGATTAATTTATCAATACAGCTTATGTGGCACTGGAGAGATAGCAAATTGAATAAGTGAATCTTTTCTACACCTTGCACAAGGAGGGAGTCTCAGACCCGATGGGCGCACAGGTCTGGATGCCGCTGAGGATCCACAAGCTGGGATCAACCCAACGGGACCGGTTTGATACAGCCCAGGGGGGTCTGCGCCCCCCATCCCAGGCTTGGGGGACAGGCACGCATGCCACCCGCGTGCATGGCTCCGCACCCACACGCTCCAAAAGGTGCCCACCCTTCTGCAGTTCCAGGCTGCAGAGGGATGCTGCTAAATCAAGATATCCAGAAGCTGCTGCTGCAGGCAGGAACTTCCCGGACCGCTTTCCACAAGCTCCTCCAAGTTACAGGACTCGAGCCGTTTGTGTTGTCTCACCTTTAAGCTCTGTCCCAGTTACAGCGTTGTGCGTGTTTCAGCGCACACAGCAATCGGAGGCAGCAATCCACGGCGCTAACGCATGCAAAAATATGCGCAGCCACCTCCACCCTTCGGGGCTAAGCCCTGGCAGGCACGGGCAAGCTCACAGACCTGAGAACATCTCTCAAAGGGTGCCCAAAAAGCAAGAATCCAACCGGCAGGTCCTTTGGAGATGCTTCCCTATTCATCCCGCAGCTTCTGCCCAAAGACTACAACATCCCCGGCGGGCCCGTGTAATTTCGGATCTCTCATACGTTGCCATCTGTGGGTTAAAAATGTGCAAGTAAATAAATAGCTGCAGCGATAATGAGCCAAGGTTTCGATCTGTGAAGGTGAGAGCACAGCGGCAGCCGCCGATACGAAGGAAGCGCCCGTTTCTATAAATATTGAAATCCGGTAATTATCATCATTAGAACTAGTTGTGATTTAGCCGTAGCTCAATCCCAACAAGTAAGAATGGCATTTATTTGCCACAATTAGAACAGCTAAAAATACCTCCTGAACCTCGCCTGGTTCAGCCCCGTCCTGCCGACCCCCCAGCAGGCTCAGCCTTGGGCAGGAGGCAATGCAAAGGGGGGGACGGACACTTGAAGGATCATGGGGGAGCGTGAAGAAACCCCATGTTCCCCCCCAGGGAGACCAGGCCACCAACACAAGGCCACCCCAGCTTGCAAGAGCCCTTCCCAGCTCTGCTCCATGGCTTTGTCCCTAACTCTGGTTCAGCCCAGCTAACCTAACATGGTGGGCCACCACCACGTTCGCTCACTGGTGTGAGGTAGCTGCTCCCTACGTGAAGCAACATCCCCTCTAGCAAGGTGCCTTTCCTGTACGGAAAGTTTCTTTGCATTTACGTCAAAAGGCACAGAATTGCTTGAAAAGGCAAATGGAAAAGCCTGGCCCATCCAAGCCAGCCCACTCACAGTGGGGGGTGATGGCACTGGTAGCATCCAACTGATCCATAAGAGCCATCACTGAGGGACACATGGGTTTCCTCACCTCGTGGGAACATTACAGTTACGCAAAGAGCCTCCACGCACTCAGCATCTCTCTCTTCCAGGTCCCAAACAAGCGCTAAGGGACTCCAAGAGCTCAGCATGACGGAAAGACAGACATCTTCATGGATGAACTTGCTAGAAGACCTCATCCTTCCTGACCTCTACAGACAGGGATCAACCCCTCATATGAAATCCTGCCAGGAGCATCAAGCTATCCTGTCCTAACTCTGCAAGGTGACCAGGGTGCCATCGCCTCTCCACAAGCCCTTAAACCTGCAGGACTCTGCCATCCTCCCCTGGGGACACACGTGCACGCCAGCTGCCACCAGCAGTTTCCCAGCCTTTTCCCTGATGATAAACAGGGACACCGACAGATATTGCAGGAGCCAGCACCTCAAGTCTTGGCATCCCACCCAAGCCCACGACAATCCCCATCCGCTGACCCAAATTGCCCAGGGCCATCTCCTTGTGCTTGCTCCAAGACTCAGGATTTTTCCCCCGAGGAAACGTGCCCAGCTCCCCTGGTCAGGGATGTTCTTTCTGACAGTCACGGTGAATATTTTCCCCCGCTTATTCGATACTATCTGGAAAGGGCCGTGAAATGGGCAGCTTAACGATTCTCCGCTGTGCGGGGGCGAAGGCAATGAGGTGCTCGCTGCCAGGTCCCAGCAACAGTCCAAATATTCATCCCGGCCCCAGGGGCCACCACCTGCTCCTCCCCGAAATGCCTCCAGCCCTGGGACCTCCTTCAGCCCCCATCACCCTCCAAGGGTAATCTGACCCCTCCGATGGCTTTTTTTTTTTTTCCTTCCCCGCCTTGTTTGCCTCTGAACTCTCTCCAATTTGACAATATTTCTGTAATAAGCTGCCTCAAACTGAGGCCACATTCCTGTTTTTTTTTTTAATTATTATTATTATTATTGGGGGGTTCTGTCATTCTTGGGGTCTTTTTTATAAGCAAAGCCAGTTCTTAGCTCTGCTCCCACAACTCCCCCTTCTCCCCAAACGCAGCCCATCGCTATTTGCTGAGGGCCCTAAGCCAGTTTTCAGTCCATTTGGCAGCGTCGTATCCAAGGCAAACTGAACTAATTTTAAGAGTAAGATTTGGCGAGACACTATATCAAATGCTTTGCTAAATCCAAATATATTAGGATTTCCACGTTCTGCTCAGCCACTAATTTTGCGATTCCATCAAAAAGAAAAAGCAATCAGGTTTGTCTGGCAAGATTTATTCTCTCTAAATCCCTGCTGTTATTGCTCATGCTTTCCTTATCCTCTAGTGCTTCACTTTCTTAATACTGCAGGACTGGAAGCGTTTGTTGGAAATTTATTTTTGCTATTTATATGGATTTTGAAAAATCTGCCTCTGCTCTCCTCCGCTGCCCCCTGCCTTCCCCACTGCTGTTAGCATCCCTCTGCTGCCACCATACCCATCTCCTCCTCCCAAAGTCAGAGCACAGCAGTATCTTAAGCCCAGTGTTAACACACAACTGGCCTCAGACACAAGATACAGAAGAAAAATTAATCCCCTCCCCCCCCCCCAAAAAAAAAGAGGGAGGAAAAAAAAAAAAAAGGATGTTTGGCAGCAGGACAGCAGGAGAAAGGTCTAAAGGAGACACCCAGCTGGGTCAAACCGAGGTCCATTGCAGAGCACAGCCAGCAGTGTGAGCAGTTAATATTAATGCCCGAATCAACCATCCCAGGGCATCACCTCGCTTTTCTTACAAGTTTTCTGGCAGCCGCCTTCTGGGTTATCAGGCAGAGTTAAGCCACAGACGACACCAACCGGTGCCTTTCCAAAGGGTACGTGTGGTCCACGGTGGGCCAGGGCCAGCACGTCTATAAACCAAACCCTGAACAACTCTGGTGGTTGAGGAGCTCCTCCAAACTCAGGGCTCACAGAGAGAGGTCAGGAATAGCTGCATTTCCCTACCTTAGGCTGGCACCCCAGCTTCCCACCCACACCTCGGGGATTTGGGACACCCAGAAAGCCACATCACAAGGCGCTCAGGTCTCCTGCAACGTTTTCCTCCACAGGGAGCAAAGCAGAAGCCTCTGCGCCAAGCTGCCCGCGTGGGCCAAGTCCTCAGCTCTAGCCACAGCCTTTCCCACGATGACACAAACACCTCCTCTTGCACCCCCTGGCACAGCCCAGCACGTCGGGGCTGAGCAGCGAGGCCAGGGTTACGGACAACACGGCTCACGGCACTGAGCTGATGCCCCCAAGCTTGGCTTCCTACCCCTCCCTCGGGTCAGGTCTCTGCCAGACCCCTTGCCTCAGCTCCTACGTGCTGTCCCAGCACCATAAGGGGAAAAACACGGCATGGTCATCCCAGCAGCTCGGCGCTCAGAAACGGGGCACCAGCATCCGACAGAAGCTCAGGTGATGGTTCTCCACTACCACAAGGGACCTCTGCTGCCACAGCTCCTTCAGTGCTCACCGAAGACAGCTCAGAGAGGGACACGGAGAAGCTAGGCTATGGCATGACCCCGAGCACTCAAGGGATAAATGGAGATTTTCTCTTTGCTTTAGCTATTTTTACATCTTGGAAAGGTGTCCTGGGGGAGCAGCCCTCTCCAGGAGCCCTCCCAAGGGCTAGGATGCCCGCGGTCAGGCGCAGGCTCCTCCAACACCCTCCGGTTTGCACCCAGCTGGCTGTCGCCCAGGGGCTGAAGATGACAGCCCAGCCCTGTCCTGCTTGCAGCATGAGGATGACCTTCCCCGCAGACAGCCGGGCAAAACATCCTCCACCAGCTCTAGCTGGATAATGAGTCCCAGGGGAGCTGTCGGGAGGGATTAACCCACCCCGGGGCAGCTGCCCTCCATCCCCCGTCACTGCACCCTCTCTGCATCCCCCGGTGTCTCACTGGGGCTCAGGCAGAGCAAGGGGGTTGGCAGCAGAAAACCGATGGGGACAGAGGATTTAGGAGGGAAGGGCCGGTTCCAGGGGAGGTGGAGCGCAGCAGAGGGTGATTTACGTGGTCAGCAGCAATTTAGGCAGCAGGTAGCACCGAAGCGGCAAGGATTTACAGGGGCAGGGGAGAAGTACTTTTTATGTTCATTAGGAAATGAGTGTCTCCTCGCCCTGACCGCTGCGACCCAGGAAGGGGCGCAGGAGCAGATGGATTTGCAACGAGCCACCCCCTTGCTCTGGAGGTCACGGACAGACCAGCATCGGGGACCCTCCCTGTCCCAGCACGGCTGCGGCTGGCTTCTGCGTGGCCACAGCACCCTCAGGGTCATTTCAGCACGTCCTTGTCCTGCCACCACCCCGAGGCAGCACTCCGAGGCCAGGATCGGTGGTCAGTCCCTTCAGGGAGGCTACAAACAGCAAATCCTCAGACATCTCCTCCTCAGGCTGGAGGCCCTTCCACCTGGCAAGCCCCCCCAGCCCTCCCTGCCGGGGTCTGATCCAGCCCATCTGCTGGCAGCAAGGCAGCGCTTCTCCCGCTGCCAAGGCTCCTCATCGCCGCCGCCGGGATGGGGCTGCCAGGCTGGCGACGGGCAGGCAGGGGTCACCGTCTGCCATCCCTCCATCCCACGGTGGGGCAGGAGAGCCAGCCCCAGGGCCACCAGCACACACACAAGTCGCATCACCCAGTCTCCGGTGCCATTTTCCAGCTGCTTCTGGTACCCAGCGGGATCCAGGGTTTGGGGTCAACCCCACACGTGCAACCCTGAGCACTTTGGTTGGGGCAAGCAGGTCCTTTTCCTCTCCCACTGCATCTTCATCCCACTCCTGATCTGCAGCAGGGCTGGCGGGGGATGCGCACCTCCAGCAAACGGTGCAAAGGCGAGGGGTGGCAGCACGTTTGGGTCCCCGGCTGTCACAGATCTCCCAGCCCAGGCTCAGACTAGCAGCATCCCTGAGCTGGCAAGTGCCAGACTGGGCATGGAGACACACAGGTGATGCCTGACCTTGCTCACACTGCCAGGGGTTAACCTCAAGGGCTGCACGTGGAGTAAAAAACATAAAGAAATATATAGGAATAGTTGTCCCAGCACCGAGACGCCGGTTGCCACTGCGTCGTGTTGCAACATCCTTCCATCAGTGCACACCATGCTGTCCAGAGCACTCAGGGAAGCAGGACAGACACCACGTTGGCCTCTGCCACCCCAGGAGGTGCCAGGACCAGCTCTACTTAATGTTCAGGAGCGAGCCGGGAAACCCTGCTCCCCCCAGTCCTTCCCTGCCCCTGCTCCCCATCGGCAGTACAAGCCAAGGGCTGCCTATGCAGAAGCGATGTTTGCAACACATCATCACCTGGGGACCACAAATTCAACCGTGCCAGCAGGAGGTTGCCCCTAGATGACGTGCCAACCCACATCTTACATGCCTCTACATTTACACCCCAAAAAGACACCAGGTCTGGTTTTCAACACGAAAGGTTGGTCCTAGAAGAGCCCAAGAAGGAATTCACTCAGCCGTTTCATCTCAGCCTCGCTCTCCAGACACTCCCCAGGTACCCTATTTTGCACCAGTTACCTGGGGACCACGTTTAACAAGCGCAATCCCTGCAGGGGACACCCAACTTCTCGCAGCGGTTGGGCTGCTCAGCACAGGGGTGCAATAGGACCAGGTGCCAGCAGCAGAGGGAAGGAGGGGAAGGGCTCCAAGCATTGACCGCAGACACCCACAACAGCATCAAGCACTGCCCAGCCCCAACACGGCATAAACACAAGGAAAATAAAGTTGTGAGCAGCCTACACAAGGCAAAAGAAGAAGTTTCTCTCTTTCAGCCTGGAGAGACAGCAGCTTTGCAGTGCAGATGGGTTACGAGTCACACTGAGCAACATCCCGACTCATAAGAGTCCAGATTAACATCCATCCCATGGCTCGCAGGCAAGGGCTCGCTCCCAGCACAGCCTGGCTGATCCCACAGCTCCTCAGAGGCATCTCCCCAGCAGAGAAACACAGGCACACACCAGCACCAGGGCAGCTTCCCAAGCAACCCGGCTCTCTTCTCCGTGTAAAACTTCCAGAGAAGCATGACAGCATCATCCAACCCTCACAGTGTCCCTGAACAAAAACCTGTACATCTTCACCCAAAGCACAGGCAGCGACAACACCGTTGCCCCCACCCCTCGATCCCAAAGTTTGACTAAAGCTCAGGAGTATCTTTGCTTTTATAAATCTCTGCCTTTTAATGATGGCTTCAAGGCTCAGAGAAAAAAAGGCCCATTAAACTCACTGAATAAGTTAATGGGGCAGAGAGAATCCATTTCAAAGCCACCCCAGGCTATTTTCCTCTGGAGCTAAAGCCTGAATAAGCAAAAAGGAAAAATTAAAACTGTACAGTGCTTTGCCAATAAATAACCCCCAGTGTAATCCGCTAGCAGGCAGGCCTCCATTTGCAGAGATAATAGGATGCAGATCAGTTGCAAACCACCTCCCCTTGCAGGGACCACCACCTTTTGATTGCAGTTAGCCATGCCATGGCAGGAACCTCCATCTCTTGCCTGTCCCCTTCCACCTGCCTGGGCAGGAGGAAGGGGATGGCACATCCTGCAGCAAATTACCTAAATCCAGCACTTGGCTCTGCAATTCCCCAACACCCATGCTCTGAGTGCACATCCCTGCTTCTCTGCCTCCTTTTTCCTAGTCCCCCTGCCTGGTCATGCCCCTTCACCCCTGTCTTCTCCCCCTCCTTCACCAGCAGCACCACGGGTCCATCCCTCACCCATCAACCAGAGCTCACACATAGCCGCTCCTCCCCAAACACTTAAAAAAACAAGTGCATGTCCCAGAGAGGGGAAAAAAAAAAAAAAAAAAAAAAGATTAAAATCCCTGTTTGTAAATGTTGATCCCGCCAGACGCGGTTTGTTTACTATTTAATATTTAAAGATGCTAATTAAGTCTCTGAATAAATAAATCTAAGTTACCCGTGCCTTTTGGAAGGCAGGGATCCTTCTCTCAGGGCCAGGGCAGCTCAAAGCACCCCGGGTGATGTGCAGCCTGCCCGGGGCCGGGGACAAGCCTGGGGAGCCCACCACCATCCCTCCTGGAAGGGAGAGCTTATCTGCAACACCAGAAAAAAAAACGGGCACAGCTCAGCTTGGGGACATCGGGGACTTTGGTCATTAAGACCCAGAGGAGAATGCAGAACAGGGCAACTCACAGAGAGGAGCATTTCCAGGCAGGGCTGCCCAAAGTGGTGCCTCTTGGCCCGGAGATGGGATCTCAGCTACAACCAAGGAGCCAAGGGCCAACAAAGTGCTGGGGGGACACAGAGACAGGCACCAAAACACATCACCGCAGCCCAACAGCGAGCAGGCAGCCGGGGCTCCCCCGGGGAGCAGCTACAGGCACAGACCCACCTCCCTCCCAGCCGCCCCCCTGCCCCGAGCCAGGGCAGCCAACCCACGCAGCTTCGTACCTGCGAGCATCCCAGCTTCAGCTCCTCTTCCCAAAACCGCTGCCGCAGCATCTTGCGAGGAGCACTGCAACCGCCCGCCTTCCTCACCCACAAGCCCCGACCTCCCTCAGTGCCCACAGCTCAGCTCTCCCACCTGATACCTCTTCAGCCTCATTAGGCTCTGCCTCTCCCAAATCCACTCCAGCTGTACCATGCACCTTGCCGTTAACCCCTCGGGTCCCAGGCCCCACAGAGCTCCCCGGTGTGCCGACTCTCTCCCTGCCCAGCCAGCATCCGTCCTTGTGCCGCATCGGAGCCCTGCGTGCACTCCCGGCGCTCGGGTTTTGCTCTGATGCTCCCATGCACACCCTCCAGCATCCGCCCCGACCTGAAGTGAGGGGCACAGCACTTGCCAAAGGGACACCAGGCTGCTGCCCCGACCCAACTCTGTGCTACTCTGCCCTCCCCACTGCAGAGCCCGGGACAGGCTGGCAGTACAGAGCCCACCTGAGGCTCAATCTAGGAAACAGTCCCCAGTAACACTCGGCTTCTCTGAACTTGCACGAGGAGAGCCCCAGGAGGACAGGGATGCTCTCCACAGGCTGGGGGGCCAGGAACACACAGTATCCTTGACCCTGTGTCCCACTGAACTTTACTTGCTCCTCAGCGGCAGCCACCAAGTGACTCGGTGGCTTTCAGCTCACGTTTCCTAGGATATATTTTGGCTGGGAGAGCACAGACGAGGCAGGAGACAGCCAAAAGCAGGACCCACATCATTGCCCCAGGAGCACCCAGCCATGTCCTAGACGTAAGAGGTTTGGGGAACAAGAGAGATCTTTCCAGCCACACCACAAGTCACAGAGCTCCCCACGGGCAATCCCATCTGTACTGGGATGGATATGAAGGATGCCCAAGCTGGTCTTGCCTATCTGGGTTAGAAGCAGGCAGGAGGAGGGCTGTGGTCCAGGAGATAAGGGCAGGCAGCCCAAGGGAACATCTGCACAGCTGGACCACAGACCAAAGAGCCAGGACTCCTGGTTCCCAGCCCCAGCCACTGCACAGCATTTCCATGGAGAGCGTGGGATGGGGGATGAGGCCAAAAGGAAGGTCAGCAGCTGGAGGCACCCAGGCTCTCCTCCATGTGGCTTCATGTCCTAGCAGGGTCAGGAGTTAGAGCCTGGCACCGCTGCGGCTCAGCTGAGCATTCATGTTCCTAATTTATCCTGGCAAAACCCTGAGTATGAAGGGTCCTCAGCAGCACTCAGATTCCCAGCATCTGTTTGAGTATTTCCACATTAATATTTCCTAGTGGGAACTGCCCGGGGAGAGCTCAAGGAGAGCGAGTTAAGGGACAGCTTTGCACAACCCAGGAGGATAGGGACTTCACCACGCTCACATCTGCTGCTACCCGCTTCTCAGTCCCCCAGGGACAGTGCAGGGCAGCCAGCAAAGGCACCGGTGTCCTGTGCCCTCCCAGCACGACCGAGCCCGGCACAGAGCCATAGGAGGGCTGCAGGGAAGGGGCTGCGTGGGGAATGCCACCTGGTCTCAGCATCTCTCTGCATCCTTCCCTGGAACCCTGGGATCCCAAGGCCACTCAGTTGTCACTGCAACAAGCACAGAGGCCAAGCAGAAGCACCCCAAGTCACCCATCGATGCTATCACACCATCACACTCCCCTGGGAATCCTTCCTGACCTCTCTGCTCTACTGCTTGGACTTCTGTTTTTAATTTAAAAGGTTATTTTCCTTTCCATTTAGGCAGACCAAAGCTGGGAGAAGGTGGCGCTGATGGCACATGCCAGACATGGGGTACAGGGTGGCGATGGTCACTAACAGGCTCCATTATCTCCTACACCAGAGCGTTGGGTGGCAGCTGGAGGAAAGCTGGCTGCACACGTGGCTCTGGCTTCTCCTTTGGCTCCCCAACTGCTACATCACATGAAAACAAGCTAAAAATACAGCACATATTTTCCTGGTGCTATTCTTCCAGGCAAGCAGGGTCCAGGTCTCACACAGAGGGGGGACAGGGCGGGACCCCCAGCCCCACAGGGTCTGGAAACAGGGTAGTACATGGATGATGGAGACGCACAAGGGCACGTGCAGAAGAGCTGGTGGAGACGCCCTGCTAGCTGGGCACTGACTCCAGTGCAGCCTTCCAAGGGGAACCCAGAAAAGAAATCTCCTTTTCTTCAAATGAAGTGAAGCCCAGGCCCTGAGCAATATCACGGCTCTAACCTACGTCCATCACCCACATCCCAACACACATCCCACAAAACCATCACCCCTGACATGATGCAGGGGACCCATTTGCTGTTGCGTTGTGGGACCACTGGGTGTCACAGCCCTTCCACAACGCTGGCAGCGCATGGCAATAGCCATCGGAGAAATAACCAGCCCATCCTGGGCCCAGCTGCCAGGGAGGATGAGATATCCCTCAGGAGCTGCACATGGAGGATGTTGCAGGATCAAAACCAGCTTCCTACTACTGCCAGCACTTTCCCCATCTCACATCAAGCTCTTCTCAGCCTTTCCCCCTTGGGGAAAGGACACATGGCCTCTTTAGCCCTCCAACCTCCATCCGACCCCTGCAGCAAAGGGTTAATCAGAGAAGCAAAGAGCATCCAAGGCACCCTGCAGGCATCCAGAGGCAGCTCTCAGCCTGTGCTCTCTTGCCTCTACATCAGGATTCCTCTGGGGACACCTCCCATGGATGTTGAATACAATTGGATGGATTTAACAGCCTTATTTATCCCCCCTCCATGCTTGGCCTCTCCTTAAACTCTGTTCGGTGCCAGACTGAAGGGTCTCCATCCCCATCCCACTGCTTGCAGGCCAGTTGCACTGCTGCTCTGTGCCTCAGTTTCCCCATCAGTAAAATGGGCAGAGCTGTTAGGGGCTTCCTGGCACACCACACAGCCAAAAGTTGGTTGCAAACAGCAGCACACCACCCCGATCAGGCACCTCTTCCCGGCACTTCAAACAGCCCAGAAACACCTCCCCACAGCACCTGCTCTGGTTGGGTCAACACCTTCCGAAAAGCCGCAAATCACCCCAATTCACAGATGGGCTGAGGTTGTATCACTCACAGCACTAGCGTAAGAGTTATCGGTACGTGGATGTGCACTGACTGCATCCTCCCGCAGCAGGACAAAGGGAAAATCTGTGGTCCAGCACCCAGCCTGAGCCCAGGGGACCATCTGACACCGCCGGGCGCCCACCTGGGGACCAGTATGCCCAGCTGGGGAGCAGGTGGGAACCCATGAGTGTGTATGGCAGCACTGATACCCCAGAGCAAAGCCTCCCCTCCCGCACATCAGCCATCACCGTGACAGCGAGTGGCGACTTAACCCCTCAGCCCCAGCAGCCCCCGGCTGCTCTCGGTGCCACCGGCCCGGGCTGGCTTGTGGTTCCGTCTTCCTACTCGCCCGTGCAGCCCGGAGCCGCGCCGTCTCACGCTGCCGCTTGCCCTCTAGCGGCACAGCCACCCTCCAACGCGGGGAAGAGGAGAGGATGCGCCGGGGCTGAGGCGGGCAGAGGATGCTCAGGGCTGAGCCGGGCTCCGGCTGCCCCGGGGGGGGGGTGGGGGGGGGCACAGGGCAGAGGCTGGGTTGGGGCTGGGGGTTATGGCACATCCCACGGAGCTGCTCACGCACAAGCAGCCTCTGTCCGGAGAAGTCTCACGACGCTGGGAGATGAACACGGGGACCAGCCCGGTGCTGCCGTGGTCCTGGTGCTCGGTCCTGGAGGACCTGGAGCATCACAGGGGGGCAACCAGGGCTGCTGCTCCCCATCTCTTCGTGTGGGACACAAAGCGCCTGCAGTATCCAACCACCATACACAAACTGCACCCTCTGAAGAGGAAACTGGCCCCACAGCACTGCCTTGGTGGGGGTTTTGCTGTGCACCCCTTGGTGCAGAGGGGAGAGCAAGAGAATTTGGGGAAGACCAGAGCCCACATGCTGCCATCAAAGACACCTGCTTTGAAAGCACCTACACAACCCATCAAAACCCCCCAAACCACAGGAAACCCAAAGCTCAAAAGTTACTGCTATTGCACAGTGCCCGGTAAATAATGCACCAAGTTACAAGCATTATTAATATTTATTTTCGGAAGCCTGGCAGGCTTAGGGGCTGGTTCACTCTCTGCTTGACTGCAGCTCCCCTTGAATGGGATGCACCAAATCCAACCATAAACTCGTGGGCCACACCTAGCATGGGCACTGCTTGAGCAGGACAAGCCGGTGTGCCAGGGCAGCACTGAGCAGCATCGCTGAGCACCACCTACCTGCAGGGCTACCCAAGGGCAGTCCTATGGGACATCCCATCACCTGTTTGGGTGTACACGGAGAGAGCCCAGCACTGCTGGGTGCGTGGACGGTCACAGACCCTTGGGAGACCACGCACAGCCTCGTGCCAGAGCACATGAAGGTGTCACCCCCCCCTAGGGGTGAGCTGATGGGGTAGAGCAGACCCAGACAGCTTTTCCTAACAAAGCTCTACAAAAGCCCGTAACCAGAGGAAACATCTCTGAGCCTCCAAGGGCAGCAAGGCAGGTACTTCCTCTGTCTCTTCCCCTCCATCTCTGCTTCTCACCCCCATGAAACACCTGTCCCAGACCCGAAGCATTCCCCTTCTCACCTCTCCAAGCCCAGAGAGACAAGCCAGCAGCCAAAGCTGACCTAGACGTCCCCAAACCCTGCAGGAGATAAGGGCTGGGGAGATGTCACATGTACCCTGAAACCATCCGGGTCACCAGCTCCTCCTGTCCAGGCAGCGGCTCCGAAAAATCCTGGGAAGTCCTGGCAGGCACCAAAATTATCTCCTCCCCAGAGAAACACCTGGTACGGGCCACGAGCAGAGACAGGCAATGCAGACATGGCTGGAGAGGACCTGGGGACCCCAGCAGGATCAGGCACAAGAGGGGCAGAGACACCAGCAGACTCTGGCATGAAAAGGCAGGTGACTCAACCCATCAGGAATCCCGTGTCCCAGACAAGCCAGGGCTGTAACCCTTGGGTTCCTGATGTCCTCAGTTCAGTGTTAGCTCAGCCACTGAAAATCAGAGCTGGACCTGCCCTGACAGCAGACTCCTTCAAAGACCACCTTTTATAGCACACCTACCCCAGATCTTTTTGCTCTGCCCCAGCACGTCATCTGGAGGGCTGCTGGTGACCCTTGAGGTCCCAGACATCACCGGTGCCAGGAACGTGCCTGCCTCCCTCCAGGACTGGTCAGCAAGGCCGTAGGAGGAGGGCAAGGAGCCAGCAGCCAGCCCAAGGGGATGCACCCAGCCCTGGGTGCCCCGATTGCGAGTTTACCTACTCTGGGGCACCGGCCAGCACCCACCATGGACCTGATCCCCTGATGCAAGGGGGGTGGTACGGGGACAGTCAGTGCTCCCTGCTTAAGGAACCTCTAGAACTTCAAGACCATATCTCAGCCCTCCTCCTTGTTCCAGACATCTCTGCACCCTCTTCTGTGCTCACAGCCTCGTGCTGCACCCGCCTCCCCCATCCTAACATCGTTCAGGACTGCCGCTCTGCATGAACAAGAGCCCTGCAAAACAAAGCCGGATTCAACTAGGGACCTTCTGAACGGTCTCTGCAGCAGTGAAAGCCTCCAGGACCAGGAGATGGGAGGAACGGTGGGATGGGAGGTTTTGGGAATGCAGAGCCCTCCGCCTCCAGAGAGCAGCAGCACTGGGCATGCTGTGGCTGATTCACAGAGGGGAGAAAAGTTTGTGCCCTGTTGTCTGAAGCAGAGCAATCACCAACTTGAGCATCGCAGGAGCCCCTTTCCCGGCTGTTTGGGCCACCAAAGCAAGTTCTGCTCCCTCCACCCCTTCCAGGAAGATGTTTGCCCTTTCTTTCTTCCCTTCTTCCCAGATGCGGGCACACATGGGCATCACCAGTGCCTTGCCTCTCCCGGCAGCGAAGGGGTGCTTGCTGCTCCGTGCACCCCCTCACTCTCCCCCATGCCACGTGCTCCCAGCTCCCGCGCAGCAAGTGGGGGCTGAGCTGCTGCTCGCCCCCCACAGCGCCCGGCTCTGACGTGGCTCTCCCACCCCCAGCCAGGCCCACGGGATGGAGCGGATGCTGCCGTGGGCTGGTGGGACAGCCCAGCAGGAAAGAATGGAGCTCTTCTCGTTCATGGGAGGGAAAGATGCTTCCCCTTGGCCCTGCGAGACCCCCAAAATCCTGCATCCCATGGTGCTCCACAACAGCCCACCTCCTCTTAAGTTGCTCTGAATTCATCTCACCTGGTTGAAGGCAGCTACACACTGCACAAACACTCCCTGCAAACCCACCCCTTGGGGTATTTTATCTTAAGAAATCCCATTCTCCCCCCAGTGAGGTTGGGTGAGGGAGCAAGGCTTCGCATATCAGGGACATCTCCCTACCTCGAGGGAGCCCAGGGGTGACAAACGTAGGCCACCGCCGCCTGCCTGGCAGCATCTCTGCAGTGCCATAGCAACAGCTGAGAAGTAGGGAGGCCCAGATGGCAAACTCCTCCGTCCGTCCTTCCCCACACGCCGTGCCAGCGCACGCAGGCGCTGCCCACGCTGCCAGAAGGGTAACTCCCCTGCCCGCCCCCGGCACACGGCACCCACCATCACCCTGACTCGCGGCAGCACAGGCAAACCCAGCTACCCCATGCACCAGCCAGACCCCCGCGGTGCCACGGATGGGGATCCAACGTGGCAAACACCCCGGCTGCTCAGTACGCGGGGCAGAAGGAGTTTTGGGCTGCAGGACCTCCAGGAGTGAAGTTCTCCCCATGCATCTGGTCTTTTCAGGGAGGTCTTGCAACGGATGGAGCCCCACGCTGCAGGGTGAGCCTGGGTTAGGGGAAGCTTGAGCATCCCCCCAAGTCACACCTGGCTGGGGACACAGCAAAGGCCACCCAGCTGCACAAGGAAAAGCAACGGCATGATCCCAGCCAGGTCAGCCTATCCCCAGATCAGGAGGGGCAAGTCCGGCAGCATGACTCCAAACTGGAGCCATCTCAGCCAGGGTCCGAGCCGACCCCTCAGCTAGACAGGACCATCGGCAGCTCTCGGAGGGATCTCTGTGTGCAGAGCCACGTCCCCAGGGATGTGATCCGAAATTGGCTATGTTTCTGGGCAGGCTGGGAAAGGGCAGAGGGGCAGCAGCCAACCCCACCTCCTCCTCCATCTCAGGAGAAGAGCCTCCCGCCCTTTCCCTGCTTCACCATTAACCTGGCACCACCTGGATTTGCACAAAGGTTGCATGTCACCATCCCCCCCCAGCCCAGCCGGGGCAGGAGCCACCCGGCCCTGACTGTGGCTGCTCTGCTCTCCCTGAAAAGGAGGAGAATGGATGGGAAACCAGAAGCAGCAGCAAACAGAGCAAAGGCCATTCATTTGAGGGGTGCAACAGGAGGCTCGATGATGGGGTACCACAGCGCAGGCACCCACAGGGCTGGCCCACCCTGCCAGCCTCCACGGGCAGTGTGCAGGCTGGGTGTCTCCTGTCCCTCTTCCCTTGGGGGGGCTCTCATCAGCTGCTGAGATGTGAAATAACCCAAAGTTCCTGATGGCTTGGCCCCCAGTGCTGGGGAGACCTGCCTGGGTGGGGTGGGCTGGCATAGAAGAGCCCTCTGCCCCGGCTCGGGGACGGGTAAGATAAACAAGCCCACCAAACCGGCTCACACAGCTCTCCAAGGGGCCCTGGCAGCCTTTCGGCAGCACCACCCCAGCTCAGATGGCCAAACTAAGCTTGTCTTTCGGACATGAATAAGGCCCTGCTTGACCCCAGGGTGGTTTCACCACCCCACATCCCACCGCCTTTTCACCAGCAGCAGAGTGGGGCAGAGACCACCACCTCCCCCAGGGCCTGCAGGGAGGACCTGGCTGGAGCATCGGATCCCTCGGATGCAGGGACAGGGCTAAGCCTCCCCTATTCACACAACCTCCCCCCCCCAGCCCCATGGGCAAAGGTTCCTCTGCCCACTCTCTGCCCACAAACGAGGAAGGCTGCCTGAAGAAGCCAAGCAGGGGGAAGCGCCGTTCGGTGCTCAGCTGAATCAGACCCGCATGCCAGGAGTGATTCAGCGATGACCAGGCTGGGCTTCGACGCACCCCCCACCCCAGCACCCAAGACAGGGGGAGGATGCTGGCAAGGAGAGGCCTGACATCGAGCCAGGAGGGTGCAGCACCCAACGCCTCCCGTGCAAGAGCATGAACACAGGTTCAACCCCGGCTCCCAGCAGCGACTTCTTTGCTAGGAAGCAGCCACGCTACCCAAAACATCCCTCTTCTCCCATAAGCATCCTCTACAAACCACTGCCACCTCCCCAGGAAGCCCAGACCCACGGGGAAAGTTTTCATTCATACCCAGTTTCAGCTCCTCACAGCATTTTGGGGTTCACCCCAGTCCTGCGCCTTGGCCCCCAAGCCCAGGGAGGGAGGTGTGGGGCCAGCAGGGATGCAAGGGAATGCGCTTTGCTCAGCGTGGAGCATAAAACATCCAGCAGAAAAACTGGCACCTTATCCTCCTTCCCCAACTTAAGAGAAGCTCCTCTTCAAATAAAAAAAAAAAAAAAAAAAAAAAAAAAAAAACACACAACATCTCTGTTTCTGGAGTTGAATCTTCCCCCTCGCCTCTTGTTAAGGGCTGCTTATCAGCATTTTTCAATTTCAAGCAGTAAAGACATTTTCTGGGCACAAAGGACTCACGTAATACTACCTCTCGCAGCAGTTCAGATGCATGTGGGCATCTGATGAACGCACACTCGCTTACGCTGGCGGCTTCCAAACCCTTCGCAGCCTTCCCTGCTGCTCCCCGCTCCCCAAAGGGTTAAAACCAAACCACAACAAACAGCAAGCACAGGGAAAAGAAAAAAAAAAAAAAAAAACCAAAAAACACCACACACGAGTTTCTCTGACTTCCCCAGCATCACCCAGTCCCTCCAGCATCACAGAGAAAACACTCCGGCACCGCAACGCAGGAGAAATATGGGGCAAATTGGGAAGGGGAGCATTGCATTAGTTTTCCCCCTTTACTTTCCCCATTCCTGCTGGGTTTGCAGAGGTTTGTTGGCAAGGCGAAGGCAGGGCTGGGGGTTCAGGGTCAGTGGTACGTGGTGAAAACCTGCTCAGGCATCGCAAGAACCTGTGAGCAAGCAGGGAGAGCTGCTCCCATCATCTTCACCCAGCAAAGGTGACAAGCAGAGCTGCAAAAGAGGCACTGCAATTACTCCATGGCTTTGCTGCAATTGCACTGTGACCAAATAAAACAGCCTCGAGAAGGGACCCAGCAAAGCCCCCTCCCTCCATGCGACCGTGCCATCGAGGTGGGGGAAAATAAATAAATAAATAAATAACCCTCCATTACTCATTTCAAACCTTGCTGCATTTAACTGCCAGAATAAAGGATTCCACCTCTTCTCTGCTCAACTCCCACTGGCAACTTGCTCTGGGGGCTACATTTCCCTAAATGCTCACATTTCAATTAGCATTAGAATAATGAAATGGCTCAGAGTTCATCTCACCCAAAAATGTACTGGAAAATAAAGAGCAGAGATTGGAAGAGATGAGGAATTCTTTTTTTCCGCACACACACACACAGCATGATGGAATCGGGAGAAGGAAATATATTCCTTTCTCGACCCCACGCTGATGAGATTAACATGGGCTTTGCTAACTGCCTCTCCAAACAAGGATAATGCAACTTCAAGTTGATTTTCCAGATAAACAAGCATGCAAACAAACGCAAAGTGCTCAACTAAAAATATCTCCCTGCTCCGATGCTTTTCCCCATAGCCACCACCCCGAGACGAAAACAGACAAATCCTATCGCAGCACCACGGCGAGTTGCAAAATTACAACAATGCGAGTTAAATAAGGGACATCTCACTGTCCTATTTATTTTTTTTTTCCCCTCCCCTTAAAAAGGCGAAACCGCAGATCCCCAGATACACTCAGCCCGAGCGGGGAAAGGAGCATTTTCTGTTGTGAGGATGAAAAAAAAAAAAAAAAAGGCATTCTAATCGGATCCAAAGTCTCCAAAAAAACAAGCAGCCCAGAACTCGCTTTTCCTGCCCAATTTGGGTATATATGCGGCTGTGGCGTTGCCTACCCCCCCCCCCCCCCCCAACATACCCCCCCCCCCTCGCAGAAGCAAACAGTTAAAGCAAGCAGCAGCTTCAGCATCTTTCCCTGCTGCTCGCTCTCCTGCTAAGGAATCAAATCTCATTGACTTTATTCCTCTTAAGCCTTGGCCAAACTGTTGCTGGGCTTTTTTTTTTTTTTTGGGTGATGGGGTAAAGGAAGGGAGGGGAGGGGGAAAGCAGGATCTGCGTCCCCTTCCCGGGCAGCGCAGCAATGCCGAGGGCACCTGAGCCCTGCACAGGCAGCACAGCCCGCACCCCTGCGCCGGGAGGGGGGGGGGGGGGGGGGAACGGGACACACACGACACCCCCCCACTTACATGGAAGTGATGTTCCTTGAGATGTCCGTGATATTGATGCTCGTGTTGCCATTGCTGCTGCCTGAATCCTGCCCTTCCAAGAGAGGGAAGAGGTTCCCATCATCCGGTTTCTTGCAATTGATGTCTGTCTTGCTGCAAAGACAATTAGCAGGGCAAGCCAGCACCGAAAGCAGATAGTCTCCCCAAATGCTCCAGAGCAAAAATACCCTCCAGAAAGTGCACTTGGTAGGGCAAAGAGAGACATCCATCTCCGATTGCTGCTTCTAAAAAAGAGGAGGAGGAGGAAAGGGGGGATGGAGGGAGGGGAAGGGGGGGAAAGGGGGAAGGAAACAAAGACAGAGGGAGGGAAAAAAAAAAAAAACACAAACAAAAAAAAAAACCAAACACCCCAAAAAAAAAAAAAAAAACACCAACAAAACCTCAAGCGATCAGATGCAAAAATCCTCCAGCAGATGAAATCATGCTGGCAGCTGGCTCGGAGAGGCTGTAATTCCCGCTACGGCAGCGGCAACGGCAGCGGGCGGGGATGCATGCCGGCCCGGCCGCCCTGCGCCCGCCGCCCGCCGCTCCCCGCCAGCCGCTCCGGAGGGTTTGCAACGGCAGGCTGGGGAGGCAGCCGGGGAAATAAATAAATAACACACCAGGAGGAGAAAAGGGGGGGGGGGGGGGGGGGGAAGAAGCACACACACACAAAAAAAAAAAAAACCCCGGTGCGAAAGTCACCAAGTCCCACCTACTGGGCAGAATTAAAATTGACACACCTGCAAAAAAAACACACACACAGAGGGAGAGGAGGAGGAGGAGGAGGAGGAGGGGGGCGACCTCCCCTTCCCATCGCTTCCCTCCCCCGGCCTGGCCAGCCCTGCTGCGGCGGGCACAAAAAGCAGGGGAGGAGGAGGAGAAAGAGGAGGAGGAAGAGGAAGGCTCGCAAAGCGAGCCGGGCTTTGCAATAAAAAGGATTCCCCACCCTGCTAAAAGCAATCTAAGGGAGGGGGGAGAGAGGAGGGGAAAACCCACCCCAGCACTGGTGGAGCCCCAGCTCAGCCCCGCCAGCAGGGGAAAAGTTGCAGCTGGGGTTAAATTTGGGGGGGGGGGGAGGGGGGAGGAGCAGAGGGGCTCTGGCTCGGCTCCTGCTTTCTCAGGCTCTTTTCGTCTTTTGGAGGAGGACGATGCTGCCTTTCGCTTGGTTGTTGGGTGGATTTCGCCCCCCACCCCCCTCCGCAATCCGGACAGAGGGGTGGTGAGGAAAGAAAGATTAAACTGAACTGGAAGGGAATAAAAACCAGTGTGGATTACAGCAATTTATATATATATATATTTGCTATAGAGGATCCTAGCGAGAGGCAGATCAGACGGCTGCGTGGGGGAAAAAAAAAAAAGAAAAAAAGCGACTGGAAAGCACCCAGGAAGGACTTTCTAGAAAAGACACACACACCACACCACCACCACCACCCCCCCCCCAAAATGCAACGGGGACTGAGCCGGCTGCCGGGAAGCGCAGGCAGGAGCACCCAGGCTCGGGGCTCCCATCCTCCCTCCCCTGGCTTCCCCCTTCCCTTCTGCAGCAGATTCTGCAATCAGACATGCAAAAAAAAAAAAAAATCCTGAAAGAGGAAGACTGAAGTGTTGAAAAGGCTGAGCTCAGAGCGCCGAAACGGCATCAGGAGAGCAGTGAGTGCGAGCTGAACAGCAGAGCGAATTAAGATGCATGGTGCATTTTTGGCAAGCACAAACCCAAGCAGATCAGAGCTCTGCTTAATTTGCTCTGCTTTTCTACAGCGCTTTTCTGCATGCCCTCCCCCCCCCCCCCCCCCAGACACCCCCCAATAGTTTCATGTCTCTGCTCCTCTGCACAGAGTCACAGCGATAAAGGGACGGTGCTGCAGGTGGGAGCACGGGTGTAGGGAGAAATTACAGGTGTAGGACTCCGAATATTTCAAATGTCTGCTTCTGCCCCGGACAGGGCTTTGCAGCAGGAGCAGAGACAGAGGCACGAGCTGAACCAACACCTCCAGGCTCTGCTGTGCACCCCAAATCATCCTAGTCCCGAAGAGGCAACAGGATTAGGGAGTAAAAAAAAAAAAAGAGGGGGAAAAAGAAAAAAAGAAAAAGCAGCTGCAGGGAGGATTTGCAAGAGCAATTCTTGCACCAGTACCCCTCAGTGGGGAGCAGGGTGCCCCCATCCACGCTCACGGGGAGTCCATCCCAGCGGGGCATGAGCAGGGCTCACCCTTGGGTAACTCCTCACCCGTTGCCGCACAGCCGCGTCGCGGGCCCTGGGAACAGCAGTGATGTGCGAGGGACTGTACATCCCGGGGCATCAGTCCTACTCCTGCAGGGGCTTCTGGAGCACCCGGCAGCTTTGTCAGCGCTCCCCAGGGGAAATGGGGGTACTCATCTAGTGAATAAATACCGAGGTGGGAGGGCTGGTTTCTCTCCAAGCCCCACCTGCTTGCAAATTACTGAAGTGAAACACCTGGGTGCAGAGAGGTCCCTGAAAGTGCCTGGCACTGCAAGGAAGAGGAGCATGGGGGGTTCCCCACCCCCCCATCCCCCCGAGAAGCAGCTCCCATCCCCAGGCACCTGTGGAGAGACTATAGCTGGAAAAGCAGCAGAGGGGAAAATGCCTAGGCAATTTTTGCTCCCTGCCTCAGTTTCCTCCCCCAATGTCAGAGAGATGCCATTATTGTGGCTCAGCACTGTGACCAGACTGGTGGAAACACTGAAGGAGGGTGCTATGCCACGTGCTCCGGCTTGTGAGGAAGATCAGGTACCCCACGATGCCCAGCCAGCACATGGGTTCATCCCTCAGCAGCAGAGGGGACAGGAATGTCACATTACCCACAAAACCAGTGCCCGGGGTGAAACCAGGGCTTCCCTTATACCGGAGCTGGTGCAAGGTCACATCCTCCTCGTGGCACTTGACATCAGTCACACCATCGTGTGTGAAACCAGTGTGAGGCCATCAGCCCAGCCCGGTGTCACCGCAGGGCCGGCCACAGGGTGGGGACACATTCAGGGGGCAGACACCCACCTCGGGGACCCACTGCAGTCCCACAGCACAGCAAGGCTCTCCTCTGGGCAGATCAGTGCTGGGACCACTGTCACCTGGTGACACCAGGGTGGCATTGCTTGGCGGAGTGCACGAGCACCCTGCACCCTCCTCACCCACCTGGGTGGCAGTCTGTCCTGTGTCCCTCTGTCCCCCAGGGTATGGGGTGAGCACCTGGCCTGGAGCAGAGCACAACTGCTAACGAGACACACACACGTGCACACACACACACCTGCTTTTGGGTCCTCCTCTGCAGCCCGAGGCCATTACGTGCTTTGGACTCTCCTTGCAAAGACGAGGTTTAATGCACAGAAAGTTGGGGAGGTCCCAGGTCGGCTATCCCGGGAAGGGGGGACGCGGGAGCCCACCCGCCCCCACGACATGCACACCCTGCTCTGCCACCCGGTGCCAGGCGGCCCCGTGTCGGCAGCTGATGAGAGGATTTTGTGCCAAGCCACGGCTTCCTCTGCCGCTAATAGATAAAGCCGCCGCTCGCTGAGGAAACGTGGCCGGGCAAGGCAGGGGAATGGGAGGAGCGGGAGCATCCAGCTGGGTGCCCGGAGGACGGGCGGAAGGTAGGCAGGAAAAGAAAAAAACCAGGGGGCTGTTCATCCTCCCCATTGCAGGCTGCCAGGGGGGGTGGCAAGTTCTCTGGCAGAAGAGACTACAGCGACAGCAAAGTCCCTGCCACAGGCAGCAGACAGGCCACCAACCCGGGCAGCCCCTGGTCCTGCCTCCTCCGCTTGAACCCACCACCCCTCACCGGTCCACCGGCAGATGGAAGATGGTGCTCAGCAAGGGCAGCGCTACCTCTTACACACCCAGACCCGAAAGCGGACAGGAGCATTTGGGAGCTGCCAGTGGTGGGAACGCGCCATCCCTGCCTCCATCTCTGCCTCCGTCTCTCACTCCTGTCCCCATGGAAGAGGGAGGCAGGAGCAGGGCATGAGTGATGGGGCTGTCAGAGCACAGAGATGGTATCTCAAGCAGAGGCCTTGCCGTTATTGCTCTGAAGGATGCTGGCAAATTGCTCTTTCAAGAAGCATCTCCATGAAGGATGAAATCAGTGCCTCCTGCAAGAGCTCTGCCCCACAGAGGCTCAGGATATGGGTTCCCTCTGGCCTTTGAGAACCTCCAGGAATTCCGTGGGATGCACTCGGAGGAGACTAAACCCCAGCTCTTCTGCAGAGAGGTCCCCATCTCCCCCATCTCAGCTGCCCTCTGCATGGGGACATGAGCTACTACCAAAACATCCAGCCCAGAAGGAGTGGGGCTGGGAGGTGCCTGGGGGGCTCGTGGCCACAGACAAGGATGGAGGCATCTGTTTTGTTTGCACTTCTGCTCTTCCCACCTATGTGGTTGCTTTAGCATCGTGCTCTCAGGCTGGCCATCCCTTGGGGACAATCTTTCCTCCTGCCTCCCTGCTTCCCAGGTAAAGGCTCCCCAATGCACCGCTTGTCTCCCGAGGCCAGCGAACACCATGGCCCTTTGGGGCACGACCAGAAAGAGATCCGTGGTCCAATATCTGCTCAGTCATCATAAGCTCCGACGTCCACTCCTGCCTCTGATCTCCGTATCGATCCGGCAGGCCCGCGCTGAGGCATGCACCGCCCTGCTCCCTATTACCAGAACAGCACTCGCCGCTCGCTGAAAATGATGAGCTGACATTTTTTTCTAGCCCCCTTCTTGTCCAGAAGGATCTGCAGATCTGCCTACAGCGGGACCACTTTGCACACCTCTGAAACGCAGCCAGCCCCGGGGAGGGCAGAGCTGCTGGTTGGCAGCACACAGCGATGCTGGGCAGCAGCACGGGGTGCAAGCTCTGACCGGAGCGGCAGGGCGAAGGGTTTCATCCCCTGCCATAGGAACTTGGCTGCAGCTTCATGCCCCCCTTTGCAGAGAGACCCCAGGAATTTTGGAAGTGTCATTTTTGAAAGGCTCCAGCTTGAAGGGTAAATGCCGGGGAGGTGCTGCCAGCTCTCGGAGAGGGTGTCAGGGCTGGTTTGGGGGTCACGGTGTCCCCCACAGCATCACTGGCACAGGCTGCAGGAGGAGAACATCAGCCCCTGCAGAGCCAAAAGGTGTTTGCCTCTCACCTGAGCTGTGCTGGCACACAAGCATCAAAAGTGCTGCTGCCTGAAGCAGAGCTCCTCAGTCCCACCACCCTGGGAAGAGCTTGGAAGCAACTTTTGATCTGATGTCCATATCGCTTCTCAAGTGCTTGGCAGGAGCCCTGGTGCTGCAGGGAAGGTCGCATCCAGCACACGGGTCAGCCTGGCCCCAGGAACCTGCAGAGAGAGGGGCAGGGGGAGGCGAGCGGGGCGATCACATTTGGGCAGCGAGAGCTATGTGATGAAGGGTGAAGGTCTCAGCCGAGGGAAGATGGCTGGAGGGCAGCCAGTGGTAAGAGATTCCAACCTTGGGTTGTCCTTGCTGATGCTGTGGGCATGTGGGGACAAGGGCAGGATGAAGCCATTCCAGCCGATGTCCTATTCATAAACTCTCCGAGGCTGTTAAGTTCAGGGAAAAGCACCCAACCGGGAACCATTTGCTAAATAAACAGGAACAAAAATTTCAGGAGAAAACATATTCAAGTGAGGTCTAAAGAAATAGCCCTGTCACGAAGATAACAAATATTGCTGTGCTTGCATTCATCGCTAGAACCTGAACCGGTCTCCCACCTAGGCAGCTCCTGAATTAATGTGTCTAGCCAGGGAAAAGGGCTGGTCATGGCTGTAACGTCCAAGAGACGGTCCAAGGAGGATGTCTGCAATGGTCCAAAAAAAAAAAAAAAAAAAAAAAAGACTGAAACAAAGGTCTTGGAAAGCTGAAGGAATAGGAAGGAGAATAATACAGAGCAGGTTATAGCTGCAGTCAAGAAATCAAGGCAGCGCTTTGATCTGGCAGCGACGCTCTGCGCAGAGCTGGTCCATCTCTCACAGGGAGGAAAGAGGAGCACTTCCCAGCGCAGGGTGGGGAATCTCTAACAGGGACAGGGCTGCAAAGCCTGAGGGCGGCTGCTGGGAGAGGAGCTGGGGAGAGGGCTGCAAAGGAGTCCCAGGACACACTCCAGACGGCCGTGCTCCAGGCAGATAACGGGAATTATAGTCCCGGCATTGTTCCTCTGATGCCCTGCCATCTGCACGTCTCTCGGGGTGTTTTATGTGCTCAGAGCCACTCGGTTGTGGGCACAAGTCAGGAAATTCCCAGTGTGAGAGGTCAGGCCGTGCAGTCATGGACACAACCCTTGCCAGGACAAAGGAGCAGAGGTCTCCATCGTGTTCCCCGTGGTATTCCTCAAACCAAGCCTGTGCTTTCAAAAAGCCCACGTTCCTAATGCGGTCTCTGAACGTGCAAGTGCAGCACGCGGGACTGCAAGGGGGTCAGAGAGAGCCTGGCATATCCCACAGCACAGGACCTTGGTGCAAGAAAAGTTGCTTTAGATTTTAAAAATAATCAAAACGAACCAACCCCCCTCCCAAAAAAAAACCTGCACAACTTTCATCTTATTTTCAAGCACGCTTTTAAGAACAAAAGGAAGAGCTACATCCGTGCCAAGCCCTGTTTTCTTGCATTGTGGCGCACCATCTGAGTGTCCCTGTCCTCTGTCCGGGTACCCGCACCGGCAGCAGCATCCCTCCCGCACCACCACGCGGTCCACAGAAACTGAGGCTGCCGCTGAGATGCTGGGAAGGAAATTGTGTGAAAGCAATAGTGGCCGTGACACACGCCTCATCAGAGAGGTAACAACGCTCATCCCGGGCCCCTACCAAGCCTCCAGGTTGAATCACAGCTCGCTGGAGAATCAATTCCTCCTTGCCCTGAGCTCTTCCCTGCACATGTGCACAGAAACATGCTCCGCAAACCCCCGCCAGCCTTGCGAGGAAATTCAATTGCTTTAGAAAAAGCTCCCCAGCCTGTTTATGCCCCCGAATCTTCCACTGATCTCCCTTCCTGGGGGGCTCTGTTGATTTTGCAGAGAGGTGCCAGAGCAGGGTTAAGCAGGAAAGAAACTCAGATAACAAAATCTTCATAAAATGATTTACCAAAATCTTTTTGTAAGGTACTGCTCTCCCAAATAAACCTGGTGAAGTTGCTCCTGTCTACAGCGGGGTAGGAAAGGCAGCTTCTAGCTGAGTGTTGGGGCTCTGATGTAGAAAGGACGTACAGCCCCATCTCAGCATCATGTGCATCTAATGTGCTTCCCAAGTGTCAGGGGGACGAGGGACTTGCAGCCCCCACAGCAGACTGGGGAGATTGCTGCAGGCCCAAAAGTGCATCATTTCAAAAATCTCTGCTACCTCTCTTGTCCCAAGCATGAGTTGAGTCAATGGCTGGTTCATCCGGGGAACCATGAAACCCTGAGTTACTTAAGACATCTCCCCATCCCATGATGGGTGCAAGTGAGACAGCTAGTCCCACTCTCAACCCACCGTGCAGGGAAAAGTGACTGTGCCAAACCCAAAGGGACCATGACCCACAAAGGCTGGCTTAGCCTGGAGCCCTGGGCTGAGAAAGCAGGACCCCAAAACTCTAAGACCCAGCTACCTCATCCCGCTCCAGAGAAAAACCAAGAGAACGCAGGATACTCCCCCTCGTCAGCTGGTGGCATCTGTGCTTACCTACTTGGATGCCTCTCCAGCATCGCCCGAAAGCTAGAGTTCCCAGAGCACAAGGTGACAGGCTGACAGCAGCCCTGGTAGCAGGGTGGTGCCTCTGAGCCCTCCTCTCCAGGCGCAGCCACATTTGTTTCTCAACATGGGTTTTTCAGAGTCGTTAACAATCCCGCTAATGCGCAGCATCTAATCTCTCCCCGCCCGGGGATGACAGCAGCTGGGGCTCAATGGCATAATTGTGTTTTGATCCCTTGTGCCAGACTTCCTAGACACACGCTGGGAGTTGATACCACCTTACCGGAGGGGGCCTTGCTATAGGAAACAGCTACCACCAGCTCTGCTCACCTGGGGAGCAAGGGGGGGCTTGGAGGGGAGCTCTGGTTTTGGCTCTGCAGGAAAGCCCTTCACCATTCCCGGGGGACTGGGCTAACGAGGGTTAACCTGGGAGACCCTGGGGGACATGGGTGCACTGGTGGGGAGGGAGGGATGTTGCCTTCAAGCCGGGGCTTATGGTCCCCAGGTGACCCCTCTAACGCCGCCCTCAGCCCCCGTGAGCTGCAAGGGGAACCGAAGGCAGGAGCCTGGTGTGTGAGCTGTGGCGAATGTCCTGCCAAAGTGTCTGCAATAAACAAATCAATAATTAAGGGAGGATGTACATTAGCCTTTGAACACACTCCAGGTAGAGCTTATTTTAGCCCTTCCAGGGAAAGCGTGTGGGGTGAGCAAAGGTTGGGGGGGAGGTGTGTGCAAAGGTCCAAGGGCCTGCAGGGGGATGAGGTGCAGGTTAGGGATGAAGATGATCAGGAGGAGGATGGTGAGATTTATCAGGCAGGAAAGCTGCAGGATTAGGGATGTGTGTGGGAAGCAGCCAGCTGGGGGAGCTGTCAGGGGGCTAAGGAGAAGAGGGATGCAGGCATTTACAGGGGATGGAGGTGATGTGCATGAGCACGTCTGCAGGCGTGATGAGCACAAAGTCCACATGCCGGAGCTGAGAAGTGGGGATGTGCCACGAGAGACCATCATAGAGGAGCTGTGCAGAGAGAGCATGTCACCAACACCCCCGTCCCCGACTCCTCCCCATGCCTGGCAGGTGAAATGCCACCACAACATCTTCTGCTTCTCCCAGTACTGGTGGTGCTCAGGGCCTGCTCCAGCTCCTGTTGGACTGGCTCGTGGCCACTGGCTAGGGGCTGGGCATTGGATGGAAGAAGTGCTCATCTCAGCCTCAGCCCTTGCACACTGACTCATGATCACCAAAGCAAGATTGTGCGTCACCGCTTCATTCATCTGTGGCTGTTGATGATCCACAGATCTGCCCCATCAGGTGAACAAAGGGTCTAGATGCCTGCACATACAACAGCCGGGAGGTTTTCTTCTCCTTGAACATGCAGGAGTTTTGCTTACCTACTCCTGCCTGGCACCTTCTCCAGCCGTGTCCCTTGCTAAAGACCACTGTCTTTCCAAAAGCAGCCCTACCAACCTCACACTGGCCTGTCCAGAGCTCAAGATGCCAAATAACTTGCCAATCTCCTGTCCAGCCAATTCCAGACCTATAGTCTGAGAGAGCATCCTACAGTGGGAAATGATCTTTCGGCTCATTTTGGTTGGTGACAGGTCCCCATGCTCCTCTGGGACACACTGCCAGGGTGGGAAGACAAAGAAGGACACCAGCAAGCCCTGAAGATGTCTGGGCAGCAGTGCCATATTGTTCTCCACATTGGTGCCCATATCATCCGTGTACTGCCGCTTCTAATACCAAGCCCAAATAAATTAATAAAAGCCAAAGCCCAACATCTCGCAGTGCGGATAAATCTTTGTTCTACTAAAAGGGGTAAGACCCCCACATCTTTAAGTCCATTGCTGACCAATTCTTAGCGCTGAGCAATTCCCCCTGTCACCCCACCAGTCTGCAGAGAGTCTCTCCCCAACCTCATAGAGAAAGATCTGGCTGACGTGATTTACGCCTACTGCATATCCGAGCTGGCTTGCCACAAGCCTCTGCATTTGGGCTAGTGTTGGAAACCACACAGGAGCATCAGCTAATGTGAAACACAACCCACCTTCTCAGCGGGATAGGGTCCCCAGAGCCCATCTTCCCATTCCCCCCCACCCCGGGCTCAGCTTCTGCTCCCCCTGCCAGGCAGGGCTGTGGTTTGTGATAGCCAAACGCATCAACAGCTGACGGTGCAGCAGCATTAACCAGAGCCCTGCCAGCCCTGCTCCTCCCAGGGAGCTGGGGATGCTCTGGGAGGGCCAGAGGTGCTCAGCAACCCACTGCAGAGCTTCCAGGGGAGCCTGAGCTGGTCCAAAATCTCAAACACTGGAGAGTTTTTCTCCAGCAAAGAGCTTCCACTATGGAGAGCTATGAGTGAAACACTTGTGATGCAGTTCAGTTGAGTAAAATAAATAAAAGTGACTAATGACTGATTAAATATTAAAAGATCACTTTATTTTTGCAAATACACAGAACATTGCACACAGCTGAAATCTGAGATGGCCCCTACAGCTGAAGTGACCGAGGATAGCTAAAATGACACCAATTTTTTCCTTGTGCTGGAAAAAGACCTCCGCCTCCCACCAAGACAGAGGTGGGTCCAGCAACCATCTCCGTCGGGTGCTCATGCGCAGATTATCCAAACAGAGCTTCTACAACCAAGACAGACAAGCTGAGCCTCCAGACCACGCTGTGCCAGTCTGACTTGTCTGTGTGTACAAACACTGCTGCACTGAGCAGGCAGAGTCAGCAGCAGTTGCTTCACCATGGTGCAGGGCTCCCCCCGCTCCCTCACCTCCCTCAGTGATATGCCAGAGCCATCAAATGAATTTAAGATAAATATTTCCTCCTACTGCCTTTTAACGCTGGCTAGAGGGGAGTTCTTCTCTCAGCAGTCCCACAGCAAGCCCACAACATTTCACTGGCCCCAGCAGCCCATCCCCATTCATTCCTCCTGGAGCACTTCTCCCCATGTCCTCCTGGAGGTCCCCCAGATACTCCAGGTTCAATTTGTCTGCCCACCTGCAACACAAAGGGTTGCTGTGGTTTTGGTGGGTGAGAAGATCTGCTGGAGAGGTCATAGCATGGTGTGCTGGAAGCCCAGCAGCTCTGGGTGCTCTGGACCCAGATTCACCACTCCAAACCTGCAGGGTGAGAAGGTGAGATGCACCAAGATGTACCAACTGGAGCATGGCTCAGACATGGGAGCCCCAGCCTGAGCAGCCAGGACACCTCCATACGGTGGATACAGGTGAAGAGCATGTGGTCGCTTCACAGGCAGTTTGCACTAGGAAGAAAAGACACATTTTGTTATTAAACAATTCCCTCGGCACCATCTGGTTGGTTGCTCCATCCCCAAAAGCCCATAGGAGAGGGCCATCCCGACCCTAAACAGAACTTCCTTCAGAGTTATTGTGACTGAGCGAGAACATTTGTTTTGGTGCTAATTTTATTTTGTTGGTAAAGAGGAGCCCAAGAGGCACTGCAGCATCATCTGTGCACCATCCCCATCTCTGGAGGACCCCAAGAAAACTACTGTCCTGCACCCGTCCCTTCCCCTGCCATCTCCGGCTGGCCACAGCCACTGCCCAAGCACGGAGAGGGATGCTGCTCGGTTAAAATTCTGGTTATTAGGAACTCAAAGGGAAAGGAATGAACGAGTGCCAAATGGCGAAGGATAAAATCAATATGGGGAGAGCTGTTATTTAAGCTTCTGAGCTCCGGGGTATTACAAACGTTGGAGAGCAATGAAATAAAAATGATACATAAAGTGACAACATCATCATGTCTGTATAACTGACGCCCTTAGCAGCTGTTTGGTCTGAACAACAGAAGTAAATCCAAATCTGTGCCTGCTGCCCAGGGCTGTCTGGCACTCCTAAGGGGGCACTTTGTGATCAGAGAAAGAGGAAATTACAGGGTATTTTTGCCAACCAGATCATTTTTAACCTCCTTTGGTCACCGTGCCCTGGAAGCCCAGAGGATTGCATCGTCAGCAACCCACCCCATGGACCGGCACATCAGCTCTTCTAGAAGAGGTTGGGTCTTTCCTGCCGGTGGAGGAGACCCCATGGGGTACCCCAGCAAGTTGGGGGTTGTGGGGTGGCAGTGAGAGTCCCTGGGCACAGCAGCCAGCCTGCTGCCATGGCCAGGGTCTGCCCCTCGCAGGACACTGGTGCCTCGGCCAGCTGCGAGCCAACTGCACTGCACGGGCGATGCCAGGGCCAGATCCTGCAAACCAGGAGTGAAAACACAAGGCTGGCCTGTAAAGTGTCCTTTCTTTGCCTCCGAGGCTTTCTGGCACCCTCTTATCACCCTTTAAAGCTTCTCCACACCAACACAAAGCAATAACATTTTTATTTCTCTCTATTGGTGGAAAATCAAGATTTTTTTTCCCCAGCTTTCTCTACCGCTCCATCATCTTCCCTCCCACTGACCAGACCCTGGCAGCTTGTCAGCCCTACCAGCTCTGCCTGCAAGCTGCCCCTCGCTGCCAGACCCCCGGCACATCATCCTGCCTGGGCCTGCGTGGGTACCACCGTTGCCACCGGCAGCGGTCAGTGTTGCGGTGCCCTGGGACCCCAGCAGCCGCTTGGGACCAGGCTGGGCTGTCGGACAGCACAGGCAGGGAACGAGCCACGAAACACAGTGCCGAGTGCTTTGGGAGGCAGAGGGACACCTTGGAGGATGCAGAGCTTAAATACGGGGTTGCAGAAGGATGCTGCAGCGAGGGGATTCGTACTGCCACCTTAGGGAAAGCAAAAGAAATGCTTAACCTGAGAGCGGGAAGCGATGTCGCTCTCGCCTTGGGTTGAAGACCGGCTCCTGCAAAGCCAAGGCAGGAGTTTAACCTCCCCGGCAGCGTGGGGAGCTGGGGGAGAGCGAGCGTGTTAACCCCGCTTATGGCTGCGCTCTGCGGCTGCTGCTGCATTAACCCGGCTCCGGGAAAGCGCCCGGCCCCGCTCCAGTGTGGGCAGGCAGAGGCTTTTAGCGCAGCCCGGCCATTACAGCACCACGCGTTATGGGTTTGCTGGAGGGAGAGGAGCGGCCTCTGGCTCCCAGAGCGCCATTTAACCTCCCGGAGGTGCTCAAGGATGCGCCGGCGGGATGTGCTGGCAGAGGGTGAAGCAGCACCAGAGCTGAACAAGGCGGCATAGCTGTGACCACTGGCACCGGGGCAATGGGGATGAACCCAGTGATGGGTTGGGGCTGGGGTGGCCAAGCTGGATGGCAACAGGGAAAGGGCAGATGCTCTTTTCTCCTTGCTTGCTTTGGCATGCTGCTCCTGAGCCTGGGGAAAACTGGAATGGCCTCCAGCCCTTCTCTGCCCGGATTGCCTTCCCTGGGCTTGTTCCCTGGGATTTTGACACCTTCTTGCGCCCCTGCAGCCCATCCTATGGCCCCAGCATGAGCTCGCAGCCGCTCAGATCCACCCCACGGGGCTACGGTTTTCTCCTACCCTGCCTGCACCCGGCTCCCAACCAGCAGAAGAAATGGGGAAAGAAAAGGGGTTTTTTTTGGACTGTGAGCTTTCTGAAGGAGAACTGGGATTAGTGCTGCTTCAAGAGAGGAGAATGGACAGCAGGGACAAAGCAGGGGTGCAGGATGGGGGATGCTGACAGCATCACATGGGATGTGCTCAGGTGCTTCAGGGCAGGACAGAGCGCTGCACTCTGTCTGGAGAGATACAGTATCTGGAAAGGGTCAGATACAGCAGCTTGGCAGGGCAAGGAGCTGCTGACAGCCGCATCCAGAGAGTAAACATGGGCCAGTGGAAAAGAAAGTGTCTAGAGAAACCTGAGAGCATTGCCTGCTCTCTGCTCTCCATGATGCTTTCAGTCTTTCCCGCTTCAGGGGAGAGGTGGAAGGTCCCGGCTGCAGCCACAGACACTGCCTAACCCACAGGTTTCTCCCAGCCTCTCCAGCATTCTTGGGTTTTGATTCTTCCCACATCCTCCCAAACCCTCATGTGCGTCTCTCCTGGTGTTGCTGAGCTCCCGCACACGACCCCAGCCGGGGGTGCAGCACAGAGCATCTCCCCAGTGGGTGGTTACACTGCGCTTCGCCCACTGCAAGAGTTGGGAGTGGGGAAGAGGAAGAAGAAGAAGAAAGGAAAAAGAAATAGGAGCAGAAAAATAGCCTCCAGCCTCTGCCTCCGTTTCTGTGAAACTGCAAGAAAGTGGCAACAAAACTGGGGAAATCAGGGCTCTTCCCATTCTGCTCTACACGGGCTCAATTCCCAAAGCGGGGGGAGTACAAGAGGCTGGGAGTGCAAGAACAAGGCAGGTGCATCTTCCCTTCTGGATCTCCCAAAATCTTCACCCAGGAGCACTGAGGAAAGATGAGAGAAACTTGCCGAACAGAAGCCTCCCCGTAAGCAGCAGGTTAAGGCAGGTTTCCTTGGATACAGGGAGCACTCCAGCTGTTTAGCAAATGGGCAAGAGAAAACTCCAGCCTTGCTTTACAAAACAGGCAGGGATTGATGCCACCTTCTTCTGGCTGCCGGGGAGCTGCGAAGGGGATGCTCTGGGGCCAGCGGTGGAGCCCGGTGCGACCAAGGAGACACCAGCTGTGGGGAGGGTGCTGTTGCCTGCTTGGCTGGAATGCAGGCAACGCGGGGCTGGGCTCTTCTTCTGCGTTGATTTTTTGGCTGGTCCTTTGCAAAGTGCTCATATCTAATGAGTGGATGAGGAAGGTCTGGCTTTAGTCCAGCAGATAATCCATCTGTGCCGATAAGCAAGGTTCCTTATGGATAATTTAGTCCCAAGGAGTGTGAACCTGGATGTCCCGAGGGATGCTCTTGTGTCTGCATCTGCATCCCAAGCTGTGTCCCATGAGCAGGCATGCAGCATCTCACAGCCTGCCTACCTGCCCAGCCAGGAGCTGCAATGAGCAGCTGCCTGCAAAGCAGACTTGCTAGAGGTGTCTCTGCCCAGAGAGGTTGGAAGGGTTTTTCCAAGTAATTAAGCAAGCACCGGGGGCTGGGAGAAGCCTTGTGAGGAGACACAACGTGCAGCTGTGTTATCGCTGAAAACGTGGGTTGCAAACAGCTCCCACAGGAAATGCAATATGGAAGAAAGAAACTGATGCATAAGATAAAGGAGCAGGTCTTCTGCTCTTCGAACTCACCCTACAAGCCTGGCCTCCAAATTCAGAAGATGTCAAGAGAAGCCCAACGGGGAGGTGTTGAGATAGTGGTGGCAATCCTGGGATAGGTCCCTCATGTCCCTCTGTGTCCGTGGCAGCAGAGCAGACCAAAGGGGGCTGGCTGGGAAAAGGAAGATGAAGTGCAACAGTGTCCTGTTTATTTGGTATGGCACTTTCTTCTGGTTTAAGCTGATTATTTTTTGGAGGGGGCTAAGCTCAGGCAATGATGATCTGCATGGGATATGAGAATGCCACTAGAACAACTGCCCTAGAAACCAGTGGAGTGCAATTTGGCTGGCCTTCAACACAAAGCCAGTGTGGCTACTTTAATTGGAGGGGGAAGGCATACTGCTGCGCATGTCCCTGCTAGATGCTCAGTTAACTCAGTCCAGCAATTCCTGGGATGGTGACAGAGAGCCCTGGTTGAGCTCCCCCAGCCATTTTTCAGTTCTGCTGCATCTTTCCCTTTGCTTCGTCAAGTCATCATTAGGCAAACGCTCAAAGATGACACCAGGAGCAACACAAGGGAAAGCAAAGCTTCCACGTCAATGCACATGACTTGACAATGCAAATAGCTTGGGATACACAGTGCATAAGTATATATTATTAAGCAGCAATAAATGAATGAATTTCCCGTACTCGCCTGGAGGGAGGATTCAGGAAAGACCCAGGGAACCGACAGCCTGAATCGCTCCCTTCTCGGCTTGTCTCTATCGAGAGGCTCATTTGCCCTGGGTGTTTGAAATTGATTCAATTAAGATTCTTTGTGCATTTAGGTATAATAATATAGGGACAATTAAACCTAATAAAACTCAGGTAGTTGTGTCCTATCCTCCTCATGCCTTCTTGTTCCTCTTACAACATCCCATGAGAGGCCAGGGCACGCCTGACGGATTCAAATGGGGCAGGAGGAGGGGTCAGCCAATACAGCCCTGCTCTGGCTAGTCCCAGATGTCCAAAACCCCACACAGAAGAGAAGAGATAGAGAGCAAGCTCCCATTCCTGCATTGGCCCAGAGATCAGCCTGGGTGCAGAGGTGGCCTGGGATGGATGGGCTGGGACAGCTGGAAGGCTAATAGGAAGCATGGGGAAAGTATTAAACAGGGGTCTCCCCAGTTACAGATGGGTCCAAGCTGAACAGATGAAGCTAGATGGAAAGTAAACACTTGGCTCCACTGCAGAAACTTGGGAGCTCACCATGCCTCTGAGGACAAGATGACACAAAGAAATTCCATAGTGTCCTCTTGAAGACTGGTCCTGATGTAAGTTGGCAATAAGGTGCTCCTAGGACTGTCACTAAAGAAGTGGGAGAGGCAAATGTACTCAACAGGCACTGCCACAGAGAGTCCTCATAAAGGTCTGGGCCCTGTTCCACAGGTGCATGTCCAGGCTTCTAGCAGCTGCAGTGGTGGGACAAAGGAACAGATCCTTGGATGATCTTATCACAGGGTCCAGCCACCACCTTGGAGCATCTCTCACCAACAGGGTCTCGTGTGCACACAGCGAAGGCACCAAGGCCACATCACGTCGAAGGCAGGGCTTAGGACCTGAGAAGTTTGATGCAGAGCGCTGCATTTCTTCCCCAGAACTGGATAAAGAGTGTGTGGTTATGAGCATGGCCATCAATGAACCACAAAGCCTTTTAGCATCCATTATTTGCAACTGCTGCTGAGCAAACAAATGCAACCACATCAGTCACTGGGCCCATCCCCACATGAAAGCTGTTCACATCAGCCAATACCTCCCCCCCAGGAAAGAATAGCTGACCCTGAGGGAGCGTGGTACAAACCCATCCCCCTTTCCCTTCTGTAGCCTTGTCAGGAAGAGATAAAATGGGGTATTTCACCTCTCCCTCCCTCTATCCTGCCCCCTTCAAGGGGGTCACCACGGTCCTTGAATGATCACTGTGGGCCACATCTTCCTCCCCATGTCAGCTGAGTAAGTCCCACTCATGGGCAGGTTTGGGAGATGTGTGCATGTCCCCACCAGACTCCCACTTGCAGCCAGCAGCGTGGAACAACTGAGGCCCCCAGCGTGGACACCAACAGTTAGAGGTCAGATCCATGTGAGGACCTTCCTTCAGCCCCATATCACCCGCCCTGACGCAGAGAACATCCAAGGCTGGGTGTCTGGGTGTTTTGACCCCCCAAAGGGGGTCAAAAAGAGGAGGCTCTTCTCCTGGACGGCCAGGGGGATTTGGCTGGCGTCCTACGGACTGGTTTCCCTGAGCAGATGCTGGGATTCCTTGGCAGAGCAGGCAGCGAAGAGCCTTGCAGATGCCTCTTCCCAACCGCAGACCTGCCCTGGCTTCGGAGCGAAGGCTCGTGCTCTGCCAGCACAGTAGGGCCCCTGTGCCCCTCCGCTTGCTTGCCTGTTTATCCTCAGGCTGCCAGCTTAACGAGCTGGTTTATTTATTTATTTTATTGGTCTGTCTTTCTTTTCTCCCCCTTCCATCCCTCTCTCTTTTCCCTTTTGTCTTTTTTTTTTTTTTTTTATGAGTTGTGCCACACTTCTTGGTAAAGCACTTTAATCCATTTTAATGCCCCAGTTCTGCTCCTCAGTGACAGCCTGGTGGTTACTCTAATGCGTCCCACTCACCTCGGGGTTACTAATGAGGTCACGGCGAAGGCAATCTCCAAACTGAATAATTCACTAATCAGATGCTGCAGACTCCAGTGGTAAAATTTATTTCTGACACCTAAACAGCAAATGGGTTTGTGGACACACGCACACGCACGCACGTGCCTGCACGCGCGCTTCTTCTCTTTTTCTTTCTCCACAGCTCTTTTTGGTGAATTGGTGCTGTGCCATACGTTTAACGACAGGTCTCGCCACAAGGAAGACTGGCTCGTCCCAAGCTCGGAGCAAGGAGGAACTAGTATGATGGGCAGGTGCATTGGGCGGCTCTGTGGGATGGCTGATTGAGTGTGATGGGACAAAGATTTGGGGACAAAGGCTCTCATGCCATGTACAGAGACTATCTGCTGCCAGTTTTCTCCTGGCCTTAGCCTTGGGGCAACTGCCTGGCCAACCACCTGGGGGAAGTCACCGTTGATTCAGATACGTGGAGCTAAGGAGTCTCGGGACTAAGGACTAAGGAGTTTTAGTCTTTTATTTCTTTATAGCTGGAAAACAGCAAAAGCATGCAGTGAATTGAAGCATCCAGCCTGCGGAGGGTTTGGTGCTGGCACTGCTAATCTGATACCCTGTCCCCTCTAGGACAAGTGTCCCAGATCTCCACTCACCTCTGCCGCTTTGTATTATCCAAATAATATCACATGAGTTCCCTCTTGTCCCTTTTCTGTATTGAAAGCAATGTCCGTTAATTCTACGTGCCACCCCCAAGCGCCTCCAAGAGAGGAAATAGTCATAATCCAATTAATTAGTATTGCTAATAAAAAAAGTCACAGGGAGTCATTAATAATAATTAACACTCCATATTCCTGGAGGAGGCAGTGGTCCGAGAAATTTTGCTTCTCCTTTGCTCAGCCAGAAAACAGGTGGCTGTTGTTGTTACATGCCTGGTGGGTCCTCAGCATGGAGGGCGTGTTGGCAAAACCTCCCCCTTGCCTTGGACCTGTACCGATACTGCCTCAGCAGACAGACAGAGCTGGAAAGCCCTGGGAGGCTCCATCAGCGCCACCCATATCTGTCCCCTGCCACGGAGGGGCTGTGTCTCTCCTGGAATTGCTGTTTCTCCTCCTGATGGTTCTTCTGCAAGAGAAGGAAGGAAGGTCTGGAGCTGTTTGGGTGGCAAACAGCTCTGTGGATGGAAAGTGCAAGGGCTGGAGGTGGCTAAGCTCTGTCTGAGGAGGATCTCCTCAGGCACGGGAGAGCTGTGACACCTCTTCCAGCTGGATTTGGGCTGTACCGGGGGAAAGAGAGGGCACAGAGCTCTGTCAGAGAAGAGCAGCTGCCCATCAAAAGTATAAGATGAAGCTTCTCTGAAAAGGGGTGGTGAGGACACAGCAATAGAGCTGGAGACATGGAGGGGCCCATCCAGGAGTCTGACTGAAGGAGAAATAACTGCTGGACCTGGCTGCAACATTGCTGAAAGCTTTGTCCCAGCCAAAATGTTTCTTGGAAACAAGCTGGTTTCCACAGCCAGGAAAGGTGAGAGGACACAAGGGAGCGGGTCTGCAGATGGAGCATTAGGGATATGGGATGCTGAAGTGTCCAGGAGGGAAAATAATTCAACCAGAGAAAGGATGTGAATCTGTGCTCCCCAGCGCTGAGCCAGTGCCCTGCACACCCACCCAGCCCTCATCTCTCAGCGCCTGAAGGTTTGGTTTTCCTCAGAAAAGAAACAAACAACAACATCTGAGAGCGGTGGCGAAGTCGGCTTTCTCGTCCCGTGGCCAGCTCTAGTAATTACACGGCTAAGTGCTCATCTGTGACGGGACCTGTACAAATTAGCTATATGGTTTGGCACATCACCACTTTCCTGGAGATGCGGAGGATGATGTGAATCGCAAAGCCCATGCACATGGGCCGCAGAGGCGAGGCGCGGGAGAGGCGGCTCGGTGGGCGTCCAGGTCCCACAGCCTGGCACTGAAACTCCACGTGCAAACTTTCTTTTTTTGCTAACCCATCCCCGGTGCGAGATGCCGCCGTGCTGGACCAGACGGCTCTGAGTGTCGCGCTAGCAGCGCGGGGGGATTCGTGGCTCTAAAGAGAAGCGCGGGTCTGCCTCCGATTTATGGGCTCAAGAGGAGGAAAAGCGGATCCTGATGGAGCCAGAGCAGCTGCAGCCGGTGGGGTTCCCTGCCCCAGACACTCACCGCCCCGGCCGGGGAAGAGCTGCCGGGTGGTCAATGGAGCTCCCACCCCCCTGCCTCGCAGGAAGGGTCGAGCAGGGGCGAATGAGCTCATCCTCGCCAGAAGTCACCCTTTGATGTCCAGCCGTTCCCCTGGGGTGCGGATCACATATGGCCCAAACACGGAGCAAACCCTAAGATGCAACATGAGCAGGGAGTGAAATCCCCTTGCTGCTTCCTTTTGGTAACGCTTTTCACGCTGACCCCTTTTCGCAGTGGCGTTTCAGCAATGCCTCTTTTTATGGCCGGGGATGAGGAAGCAGTAAATCCAGGTTCCAGGCGAGCGGCTAACACAGCGTGGAGCCAAAATGGCCCGGTGATGAAATGTCTCAGCACAAGCAACGACCTGACAAGGTGCCATCTTTTCTGAAAAAGGGTCCACAGCGAAGCAGCGTAAGCCCCAGTCTGGCTCTGGGGAGGAGGGAAGCGTGCAGGGGGACAATGGCGAGGGCGAAATGAGGCAGGTACCACAAGCACAACGAGGTGGCGAAAGGGAAACCTCAAGCCCCCGGAGAATCCAGGAGAAACAACCCTCACCAACTGGAGCAGGGTACCAGGGGCCAAGAGAGCCTCCTCCAAGTGCCAGGCACTGCCAGGCTCCCCGCCCAACTGCTGAGCAAGATTATGTGATAAATGATTGCATTAGTCCGGACAGCTTCTCATTTTCCTCCAATCTGGCCTGTCTGCCCTCTTAGCACAGGGCTCCTGATAGCATTTCTCCCTTCACTGACTTCATTTTTCCTGTTAGGTTGTCAAGCTGTCAGAGGGAAGAAAGGAGAAGCATGGACAAGGCTGTTACTGTCTGTGCTCCGGGAACGTCCTGTGCCTCTGCTGTCCCTGCCCTCCTGGCCCATCCCGGGCAGGTGCCTTCCCACCCTCTGCTCATCTTCCTTGGAGACCTCCCTGGGCATCGCACGTATCCCCACTTCAACTCAGGAGACAGTGGCTGCCTCTGCCTCTGATCATGCCAAGGTTTTGTAGAAATTAAGGTTAGAAGGGGGTTTACAGATACTCACTGGCTGAAGAGTTATGCACTGATAACAGTTTGGGGGCAAAAGGCTCCTGGCTGCTGTGTTGGGGTGCACAGATGATGCTTATGAGCCCTTCTGAATGAAGCAGATGCTCCTGTCCTGGTTGATTGTTGATGGAGGGAACCAAACTGACAGTGGGAACCAAGCCAAGCTTGTTCTGGTGTGGGTTTCTTCTTTTCTGTTACAGCCTGTTTGACGTTTCTGCTGTGAACACAAAGTGGGGAGGTTGGGGGAAAATTAGTTTTCATCAGTCTGCTGTGTAACATTCAGCTTAGCATCCAGGCAGCCATCCCTCCTGGCATCGAGTAGCACTGTGGAGTAGAGGTGGTGGCTCCAACAAGGTTGTAGTTCCACAGTGCCCTGCTCCAGACCAGGGATATGGTTAGGGTGAAAAAGCCCCCTCACACGGCATTTCTTCAGTTCCTCCTAAGGCTTAGGGGAATGCTGGAGGAGGAGGTGGGTGAGCTTGAGGCTTGGCCTGATTTAGGGGAGAGACACACAGCCAAAGCTGAGCACTTTGACCTCTCCTGGGTCCTTCAGGCTAAAAAAGTCCAGACAGTATTTTAGCTACCCTGCTCCCACACATGGAGGTTTTTGAAAAACCCAAGTCATGAACTTGATTTCCAGAGACAACATTGTGCCTTTACGGCAGCATTGTCCGTCAACAAATGCTTCCTAAACACCAATGTCTTCAAGTCTGAGTATCCTCTAGGTAGAGATCTCAACAGCATGCAGAATAGGACTCTTCCCTCCTTATCCCAACTCTGCGAGAGACGTTCAACAGTTCCCCTGTGCTCTGCATCCCTGTTTCTCCATTTGCTACAATGGCACAATAATAATATTTGCACCTTCCGCACAGGCCCGACGCAGGTGACGTGCTGTGAAGTCCCTGGGTGGAAGGTGTCCCATAGATGCAATCCTCTCACCTGAGCGAAAGCAGCACTGGGAGCAATGGTGCTGGTACCTGCAGCATTTCTAGGACATTTCCATTCTTCAAAGCACTTTGCAAACATAAAATAACTCTCCTAACCCCCTGCGAGGGAGCTGGGGAAGCCTAATTATTCCTAGTAACAGAGCACCCCTCGTTTTCATTTAGCACAGAACGAGGAGGGACTTTCATGTCTCATTCCCCCCCACAACCCCTAGATAGCATTCCTTCATGTTGATACGAGGGTTAACAGCCGTTTGTAATCGCATTAGAGAGGCGGTTTAATTCCAAGGAGGCCCGTTCCCTGGACTCTCTCCCCTCCACTGCATCCCAATGAGCAGATCAAACAGCACCAGTTCCAACGTGGAGATCGATCCGGGATGAGGGGAGCACATCCGCCGGCTGGGAGCACGGTGGAGACCGCGGCCGGCATCCTGCTCTGCCAGTGGAAATCTTTGCAAACATCGTTAAGGAAGGGCTGAATTAGGATATCGGGTACCAGGGAGCAGGGGATGGCTGCGGGCAGAGCCGCGCAGCCAAGTGATGGGGGATTCAGGACACCGGGGACGTTATCACTTTGCTGCTGCTCTGTGGAAAGTGCCGAGCTCAGTAAACACGGGGAATTTTGGCTTTTCAACACCAAGGAGAAAGCCACCTTCCCCGTGTGGGGTGGGATCAGCTGCTGGGAAAGGCTGAGGCAGGGTAACAACTTTGTGTGCCCATATTTCAGGATTATTTAGGGTCTAGACAAGAGGCCAGCATGTAGCAATTGGTAAAAAAAGCTGATTTCCTCTTCAAGTACCTTCCCTGCCACCCCCTCATTAGACAGCCTCTTTAGCTGTTTACCTGCTAGATGGGTCTTGTCCATATTTGCATTTGTGCCCTTTGAAGCGGGTGAAGCTTGGATAAAGTGGCAGAAATCAGGTGGATCTGCAAAATTTCCACACACCTCATCTCTCCAGATTCGACAGATGAAATATAACTCAGGAGGAGAAAAACCTTAGCTGGAGCGAGGGGTCAGCTCAGAAGGAAGATACAGAGACATGGAAGATGTCTGGGAGATTAATTGCTAGACACGGGCTTCCCGAGGAACCGGTGCTTCGGCGAGGCTCTGGCAGGAGATGGAGAGGCAGTTGTGGGGTGCCCTGCTCCTGCCACGAAGGGGTGGGACCCCCAAGATGGAGCTTATAAACCCTGATGCAGCCACGAGAAGGGGCAGCTCGAGAATCTGCAAAGCCTCCCAGCTCCTCTAAGCTGAATTTCTGCCCCTTAGCTCTCCTAGCTGTCACCATCGCCTTGCCCCGACCACGCTGTTCCCCGTGCTGCCCCTTTGGGGGCCCTTTTTGGGGTCTGGCTGGCTGGGTTTGGTGCCCGCAGAAAGCACCAGGGTGGTGGCTGGGGTGGTTGGAGCACCACGAAGGTGTCCCCTAGTCACCTGCCAAGGGGTCCCCGCTCAAGCGTGCTGCTGGGAGGGGAGAGGACTCCTCTGCAGCGACAAGATCTCGTAGTTCCTGGTGTACAGTTATTTTCAGATAATTAATCTCTCAGAAGAAGGAGATATCAGTCACTGCAGGCACTGACGAGGTGTCAGCCTGCTGTTCGCTGACAGTAATTGCTTTTTCTCTCTCCCTCGCTGGAGGGAAACTGAGGTTCGCCCGTTGCTGCCAGCCCCTGCCCCAAATAGTCTCTTCTGCCTCTCTGGGGCCGGGGCCGGGCTGGGAGCGGGCAAGACTCCCCAGCGTCCGTCACTACCTCCAGGCAAAGCTGGGCTGCCTTTCCATGGGACACACTCCCTCTCCTTGCTGGAGTTCTGGGACATGCTCTGCCCAGCCCCTGTAGGGACATGGCCCTGGAAGGGACCTTGTGGGTCACAAAGACCAGCTCTGCTGCTGATGAACCGCATCAGCCCCTAATCCTTATCAGCCTCCTCTCTTCTTTCAGGCACAAAAGCTCCAGTGCTTTCCCCAGTTTTGCCTGTTTTTCTGGTTGAAGAGAGGCAGGAACAAGGTGGGGGAGGGACCGCAGGATTGGGGTCTGTGGTCTGAAGGAGCCATGCCAGGTCAGAGGAGCCAGCAGACTTGGTAAGAATGCAAGTAGTTCTCTGCAGCAATAATTTCTTCTCCAGAGCTTGCCAGATCAAGGGCTGGTGATTCCCCTTGTCCATCCACATTGTCTCCATCCTTCTTCCAACACTTCCTCTGCCCTGGAGACCCACAGGACTCAGCACCACTGAGACTTTCAGCCCCCTGGGCACATCTGAGCTCCTCAGTGGCGTGTGAGTCCATCCCAAAGGCTTTCAAACAGGGGTGCATCCCAGTTGGACACTTGAGAAACCCACTTTATTTCCCACCACATGCCCCTGGAGTCTTTCTGGGACCCCATGGAGTCTGAGTTTAAGGACAGAAAAGCTATCATTAATGAAAAAAAAGTTCCCATCCATTTTCTTTTAGTGCTCTGTCTGGAAGGAGGGTTCAGCTATCCTGCAGGGAATGGCTGATCTGCATTTTGACAGGGACACAGGGCCCAGTGGACCATGTAAGTATCAATTTTCCAGAGTGGGCAGATCATGTGTAATTATAGACCATGCCAGGGTTTATGGCCGTGGAGAATCTCTCTGACTGACACTAAAATGCTTATGAAGTTGTTTTGAACTTTTTCCAGGAGGATGGGATCCAGCGTGGGTCACCCAGCCCTCCCAGCCACTCTTTCTGCCCCTCCAAATACCAGATCATCCCACGCTCAGGGCTGAACCTTGGGGGGAAAGTAACCAAGCGTTAGAGGGCTATAAATGCCAGAAAAGCAGCGTAGGACTTTGCCTCCTTTCTCCAAAACAATATGCAAAGAGCAAGAGGTTGGGCTGAGCCTCTCAACAGCTCTGAGAAGACCTTAGCTGAGGTCATACTTATCAAGCCCTGAATATAAGCAGATTATAAAACAACTCCAGGGTCCTGGATTGGACAGAGATGGACCCTAGGATCTCCACTCTTATTTCTTCTATCTCCTTAGCACCAATATTTTGCCAGGACTGACTCAAAGAGCGACCGGGCAAGTGCAAGTACAGGTTTGCTCCATGAGACATCATGGAGGAGATGCAGGTCCTCACACTGGTTACTATGAGGAGCCTTGACCTCAGGTCCTCTGGCGTAAGCTGAGTCAACCTCCACTGAGCTTGGTGCAAGCAGCATGGAGAAGGTCAGAGCCATCTCCAGGAACTCAAAGCCAGTCCAATGCTTTGCCACCAAACCTGGCTAAATGGTCCCCACTGCAGGCACGGCTCCCTCCTCACAGAGTCCTCATCTTTCATAAAAAGAACTTCTCCGCAAATTACGGAGAACGAGCCACGTGAGACACCAGGCAGTCTCCTGAGAAACATTTAGACTAAATCTAGGCTCTCCAGTGAGTCAATAGCAAAGTAGGTGAGAAAAAAAAAATGCTTTTAGAAAACAAGTGAGACATTCTGAGAGAAGGCAAAAAGCCCTTAGAGCAGACATTTAGTAGCATGGTCATACAACAGCTGAATAAAAAAAGGACAAGAAATAACAGGATTGGTGCAATCTTTTCTCATTTCTGAATCACCATCTCTTCTGGGGCCTGCAAGCATGCACTGGAGGAGTCCACCTGAGCCCACCTCACTTGGGTAACCAGCCAGATACATCCACACTGCCATGTCCTTCCCCAGCCCTTCTCCAAACACCCCCAGGAGCATCTCACCCACAAACAGTGGGACTTCTCCAAGGCCAGGATGTGTCAGCGAGGGGATGCCGGTTGGTGGAGCAGCAATGGTTTCAGATGGCCTGTTCGTGCCATTCCCAAATAGCTACCTCCATGTAGACACTCTTTGTGGGAGAAGAGAGATTTCCCTTCCAGAATAATTACTCCGCTTGGAAGCACACTAATTAGCCTGGAACAAAGTGGCTTGAGTGTCTGCATGGGGAGCTATTGTGGAATAGCTTATTCTGTCAGAGCTATTCTGGGCAATTTCCTCTCACAAACAGGCCATGAGATTTAATTTTCCTTCTTTCTACAAACAGATGAAAGGTCTGTGCTTACCAACCCCAAATCATCCCAGCCTTCCCTGCCAGGAGCAAGCGATGGGTGCAAATTGTCCTGAATTCTCCTCTCTTTGGGACTCCCTAAATTCCTTTTTTTTGGGGGGGCAGGGGGGAGGAAGACATAAATCAGGAAGATTTACACCACCAGGACTCTGGACCCTTTCCAAAGGGTGAGGTCTAACCCAGCATAAATTAACCCGAACAATGGCAAGTGAGGACAATGTTCTGAGCATCCCATGAACATGCCGAGGGCTTATGCAATACATGTTTACCAGACAAAGGAAAAGACAGAGAGGAAAAAAAAACCCAACGCCGAGTGGCGTCTCTGTAAACAGAAGTACCCTCTCTTAACTCAGATCGCAGTTTTTCAAGAAATACATTATGCATTTCATTAGCCTGTAATTAAATTCACCTTTCCCCAGCATGTGAGATGGCAATGAAAAAGGGAAGGAAGATACTGGGGCAGAAGAGAAGAAAAGCCCCCGGTGCTCACGGGGTTGGAGGGGCCTGGGAGGATGCAGGGTGGGAGGACACTGGGGGCTTTGATACCCAGGTGCTCCAGTGATGGGCAAACTGGTGAACATCGAGATAGACCCACCTCTAGCACAAATGTAGCCTTCTCACCTGTCCCTTCTGGCATCTTCTTGGCCCGATTCATTTGCTTCACCTCCCTCCGCACACAGCAGATCTCGCAGATACAGAGAGGGAGAGCAGACGCGAAACACAGGAGCAGCTTCACAGCAAAACAAGAGAGACGTGGGAAGGACCGAGACCAGCTGCTCTGGGAGACGAAGCAGAGAGTTGCTTCAGCTGTGGGTCCGAAAAGGCTCAGAGAGAGAGCTGCCAGCCTGGGATGGCTGGGGACACCTGGGACACGGTGCATCAGGGCACTGCAGGGACAGCGGGGGACAGCCGCGGAGCCGAAGGGCTTTGGAGAGCAAAGGACAAACCATCCACTTTCCGCTTGGTAAAAGCACCACCACTTTGGTTTCACTTGTACCCGATCTTCTCAACATCTGTCCCATTTTATGACAGCTCCCTTATTTAAAAATAAATCCTTGCAAAAAAATTAAAAAAAAAAAAAAAAAAAAGAGAGAAGACTTAAAAAACAACTCTGCAATTTGTTCCTCCAAGCTGGGCTGCCTTTCTGGCCCTGATTTTATCAGAGTGGAGACAGGCTGTCCTTGCAGAATGATTTTACCATCTTGAAAATGATTACAGAGCTGCACAATGCCTTCAGCTCACCATGTAACGATATTTTTATACGCTGTCTCGTTAGATCGCCGCCCGGGTTGAGGATGTTTTCAAACATTGTCTCTTCATGGTCGGCGTACCGCAGTACCAGGAATAGAGTGACGAATTGGAGGGAGTTCAGAGGGCAGCGGCAATAATCAGAAATCTGATTTACAATGAAATGTTAAGAAAGCTGAATCCATTTTGCTTGGCTAGAGCGGAGAACTGAGCATCCACCCACAAAGATCTGGAAGGGCAAGAGGCAGGCGCTGGGGAAGGTGGTAACTGGTGTAGAAGTAGGGGAAAAATTAATAAACAAAAAAGCACAGGTGCTTTCTCCAGAATATTTTGTTTTCAGCAGATCTGGTACGGATCCGTGGAAGGATTGCTGCTGGAGGGACAGGAAGACTCAACTGGAAACATTAGGGAAAAACGACGCCCTGGGGAATAGTTCTGCTTAGGCAGAGATGTAGATGACAAGACTTACCGAACCTGCTTCTCCTCCAGCCCTCCCTGCTCCCTAACCCACCGCTGACCGGCGGCGACAGCAGCCATTAGTGACCCGAGCTGCCACTAAACCTGTGCTCAGAAGGTGACAGGCTCCAGAGCTCTCTGTCACCCCTCGGAGTCACCCTGTCCCTCAGCCCTGGGTAGGTCGTCCCTCAGGTGTGCCTGAATGCACTGACATTATCTCTGCAAATAGAGTTCATGGCGTGTTGCACACTTGGGGGTTTTTTCCCCTTTATAAATACATGTGCTACAGCATGGCTGCACTCCGTGAACCGAGGGTGTGAACAGCCTGTGATTAGAGGAGAACGAAATGCTGATTATGGGTTAATTAGCTAGGCTAATAAACTGCCTGTAGCTTTGTTTAGGAGAGCAACTGTATTTCATCACACAGAAAACAGTGAAGAACATGGAGGGGAAGAGTGTTTTTCTTAGGTTGAAACTCAGCCACTGGGAAGGAAGGAGGGAGGGAAAGGGATGCCCTGTGTGGATGCAGAGGGATGCCAGGGGAGGTTCTGAGGGCATCCCTGCTCCTGCCCTATGGCCAGGCTGGAGGAGCAAAATGGGGCTGCTGGAGGGGCTGGGGGAGCCGCAGAGGGAGGAACGCCAAAATCACACTGATGAGAAACGTTATCTCCAGACGTGATCCCCAGCCACGGCCAAAGGTGGACTGGGACCTAGCAGGGAGAGCATCTCAACGATACAGGGCTGGGGGGAGCCCCAGCAGCAGGCAGGGCGAGGGGCAGAAGCTGGGCGGGCAGAGCACTGCTGGTACTGGAGAAACGAAAGCAGTTCATCCAAACTTAGCCAGAGCAGCAACACGTGTGTGAGACCACAGGAAAGGGACAATCCTGCCCAGGGGAAGGATTAAATGATCTACAGTGCTTACACAAAACAGTTGCTTCCATTGCTCATTTCTCTCCGAAACAGATGTTTAGAGGTTTATCTAAAACGGTTTTTCTTTCTTTCCTTCTTTCTTTTGTTTTTTTGGTGGAGGAGATGGAAAACCCAGCACCAGCCCTCTCCTTCCCGGTGGCATTTCTGCTCCCAGATCTCCCTACAACAAGCAGGTACCCTGGAAAAGCCAAGCTGGCTTCACCAGGATCTTCCCACGGTCCTGGTACCCAACCAGCCTGGCATCACGTCGGCCACGGCCCCATGGGGGCTGGTTATCTCTAGCTCAGCATCTTGGTCCGCAGCTCAGCTGTGGGCAATGCCACTTTCCCCTTTCACCCTGTCATGAAGGGAGCCTACGTGCAAGGCTCTGGCATAGAAATAAATCCCTTCCCATCACATTCCAGTGTATTAATAAAGACACTTAATAACTTCTGCTTAATAGCCTCCATATTTGTGTGGAAATCTGTGACACACAGAGGACTGGACATGCTTTCCCGGCACATGCAGCGTGGTTACCCCATATGTCGTGCAGCTGGCAAAAAAAAAACCAACAGGAGAGGGACAAACAAACGGCACTCTGGGAAAAAATAATTCAGGTTTTAATTGAATTTCATGTTGCTGATAATAATAGGGATGACGGCTCTGGAGATCGGGGTCTTCTTGTTCTACAGTGGATATAAGCACCAGAGGCTCATGGGTATGGCCAAATCCTGTCCTGGAGGGTTTGAGAGGACTTCTCTTAGTGTTCATTGCATCCTCATCCCTCAGCCACTGTAGGTACCAGGAACAGGCTGGGGTCACCCGAGGATGCTCAGGTCTCGAGGGCTGTGCCTCAGCCATGCCCAACCCATCCTGTGGTTTGTTCCACATACGGGCAACAAATCTAGTTGTGAGGGCAGTCATACTACATCCCTGAAGGGACAGCCTAAACATACTGTGTGAGTCCAATGAGCCCATTAACAAGCTGGATGGCCACCAAATAACGTCCTGTGTTTAGGATCACACTGAGGGGAGGGGAGTCGGGGACAGCCCCAGAAGTGTTTCTCTCTACAAGGATGGAAGACCTTAAGGTCTTCCAAGAGGGGCACCTGTGGGACACTGGGAGGAGATATCTCTGCCAGGCACCCAAGCTGGGTGAGGAAGGAGTCCCCTGCGAGGATCTCAGGTGGAGACCGTGTGGGGAGAAACTGCTGGGAAGGTCCCTCCACACTGGAGGCGTGGGTTTCACCTCCCCAAGCTCTCCCCCATTCACAGCCTTGCTCCTCTCGGCTGGATTTCCAGCATGGGTTATATTTCTGGCTCTGGTCACCAAGTAATTAAAAACACTCATTTAAAAAGCAGGAAAAACAAACAAGCTAGGAATCAGTCAAACCTCGTCAGTCAAGACTGCCCTGAAGTAACCAGCAGCTACAACCACGGAAAGGCTTTGAGTCCCGGCCCATCGCCCTAGGTTTGGCATGAGGGAAAGTCATCTTCCCCACATAGAAGAAGCTGCTATTATAATTTTTTGCAGTCAAAAACCCCACTTGGGCAGAGCTGCATACATCCCAGAGCACCGTTCCTTGTTGTGAGGAAGGCGACACAACCCAAGGTGACTCCCAGGGTCTGGAGGAAGGCCACCCCTCCAAACCACGCTGCTGTTGTCCACCCAGCCCTATTGGTCCTGGGGGAATTTTTTTCACCTAAACTCCACACATGGGGTTTCAACCACTTAAATCTCCTTCCTGTACTGTAAGTAGGCGAGGCGAGAAATAACGGCGATGGAAATGGTGGTGGTGGGGAAAAAGGTTCGGACACAGTGATTCAAAGGTCTTCCTACAAAATCTTACTAATTGGGCATTTACCTAAGCTGCATTCTCCGCCACACAAAGCTGTTGCTTAAAGCAGTGAGTACAGCGAGGCAATTGCCTTTTTATTTTGCTGGTTATTATTCTTCACTGCAAAAGAGGGGGAAAAAAATGCTATCGCTCTGGATTTTTTATCAGGTTTCAGCCACTCTGCCTGATGTTCAATAAAAGAAAACCTATCTCTGTTAGAGATGAGTAGCCCTTTACAGAACAGTCATTGCCTGCAAAGTAACCTTTAAGCACCTGGCTGTCTCTTAAGTTAATGCAGGTAGAGGATGGAGAGGAAGTTACAGTCACTTCTGTGTGTTTGAAAAATGCAGCTATTTCTCTTAAAATTCAGCAGCCAGCCGCACACGCTTTGATTGGTTTTGTTGATGTTGTTGTTTCCAGTTTTCCTGAAATCACTATCCGTCACCTTCCCCCTCCCCGGCTCAGCTACCCGAGTCCCCACGCAGGCAGGAGGAGGGAAGCAGAGTTAGCCCGTGCTTCAGGGACCAGCATCATGTCCCCTTCCCACCACTGATGCCCCTAAACCTTCCCTTTTGGCAGCTCCTTCAGGACAGTGCAGAAGGAGCCAGCAGGTCCCAAGCCAGGGTCTGGGCAGCAAAGGCTGTCAGAAGGGCTGGTGTTGCACCCCAAGCCCTCGGTGTGCCGGTCCTCACCATCGTGGCAGCTCATGCTGGGACATTCATGCACCTGATGCACTGTCTCTGCACATCTCTGGGTGTGACTGCGGCAGCAAGGAGTGGCCTCAGGGTGACAAACCATGACCTGGTGCAACACATGCCACCAGGCAGGCGATGCCATCCCACCAGGAGATTGGAATCCTGCCTGCCTGCACCTGCAGATGCATCACACACTTCTCCTAGGGCTTTGCTGTGACCATAAGCTTTCCCACTACAACCACCCCAGCACGGTAAGGTCACAGCCAGGCTGCTAACACGGGCAGGGTTTGGCTAAGTCTCTATGGCAGAGCCATGTTAGAGCCTTTGGAGGCCTTTGGCGTGGCAGCCCAAGATGCTCCAACCTTACACGACAAAGCCCAACCCTTTTGCAACAGAGACGGTCCCTGCAGTGCCATCCTCCTTCAGGGACCACCCCCATGCTCAGGAAGGACAACACGCAGGGTACAGGGCTGCAGGAAGAACACACGCGGGTCACCCACTGCCTCCCTCCGCGCGCATCCATCCCCATACGCTCTGGGCCACATCAGCAGGGAAGAAACCCCCACGGCTTTGCTGGTGCGGCTCTACGGAGAGGGGTGGCAGAGCCCGGCCAGCGAGTACACACGCGCCGGAGGAAACCTGAGCCCTCCCCACGCGACCCGTGCCACGGCTGCATCCCGCGTTCGGAGCTTCAGGATTTAGGGTACCCCCGGCACCTACTGCATAAGTGACAAGCAGCTGTCAGCAGCTTACGGGGGTCTCCGGCTGCCTGCAAATTTCCGCATTAAAGCTGTAAGCTCTCATGCCTCACTTGGGACCAATAAAACAGGATAGGGTAGAGGCTGTCGTGATAAATGGGGCATAAATCACACCTCCCCCTCCTCCTTCCCCTTCCTTGGGGGGAGGTGGTGCTGCCAGAGCCTTCACGAGCCCTGCTTCAGCACACTCAGACAGGTCCTCTTCTGCCTGTGCAGTCAATTAGAACTTCATCAGAAATCAATTTGCAAGGCCCAGCTGAGATGTACCTATAGATCAGGCGATGCCAAGTGATTATTACACTAATGGAATATTCCATTGATTAATTGAATATTTAAGTCCTGAAATGTAAGCCCCACTGTCTTATCTGCAGCTTGTTACGGAGCCGAGCAGCAGAGACGTTGCACCAGCACAAGAAGCTAACCTTGAGTCTCACTCTTTTGGGGTGAAAGGCAGAGGTCCCGGTCACGCGGGAAACATTTTTACCTCTTTGCTAGACTCCTCAGCCACTCTGAGACACCCCTCTTTCCTCCGACAGCAAAAATAATGTCCTACTTTTTCTAATAGGGTGGGCTTGGACACTTGTCCTGACTTGGATGTTATGCAGAAACTGCGTTCTGGGTGATGAGTGAGAAAGTCCAAGCAAAATAACAAATGTGCCTAGAAAAAGCCCATACAGTAGCTAACAAAGTGGAGAAGGTGCTGTTGGGTCTGGTGCCTGGACTCCTTCCCAGGGCTCTCCCGCTGCCCTCCGTGGCCGGGCAGCACCCATCACACCCACCTCTTCGTCCCACACGGAGCTCTGAAAAACTCAGCCTTTCTCTGCCTGTTGTGCAGCCCCAGGTTGGATGGCCCAACCCCATCCCGGGGACGGCACTGCTCCTGTTCCCCAACCCCAGGGAGGAAATCCTCAGTGATTTATTTCCTTTTTTACGCACAAGCAGATGTCAGGACTGCAGATCATAGCCAGCAGGTCAGAAGGGCCATCCGAGGGTTTTCCAAGGTCCTCTACCCACAGTCTGAGAGCTTCTCCACACTGCTAAAGCCCCAGGTGTGCAGAGGGCAAAGGTGGCCAGATGCCTCCTGTGTTGGGCTTCTGGATTCGCTGCATGGAGAGGGCCAGGTTACTTGATCGGTGAAACACCTGGTTAAGTGCTTTGTTGGACGAAGGCCATAATGACCAAGAGAGAGAGAAACAAGACAGGGATGGGGGAGAAGGGAGGGACAGGAGCGGCAAGTGGAAGAGAGGTGGGCTGCAGCTGGAGTAATCATCACCAAAGGGCCCAGCGGTGGGTTACGGAATATTATCCCCAAATGGTATTATGTGATTAACTCAGCAGAGAGCCATTAACTAGATGAGCAAGAGAGAGGACTCCAGTCCTCTGCACGGAGCTCCTGCTCCCACGCCAGACAGTGAAGTCTCCTTCCCCAACTTGAGGAGCATTGGCTGCCCGTGCCCAAACCCTGTGGGTTGGCTGCTGGAAAAAGGAGCCATCTGACCCAGAAAAAGGACTGGAAAGCCATTTCCTTCCCTCCTAGCGGGGCCACAAGCATCCCCTCGAAGGCTTCTGCCAAGGAGGTGGTAGAGGCTACAACAGTGGTTACTATTTTCAGGGAAATCATTGCAAGGATGAAACTGGATCCTTGTTCCCACCTGCTGCTTATCTGGAAGGCCTAAAGCGATGGCTGTCATACAACCATAGATGGCAAGATGCACATAGGCTCCCCGTTGCCCCCACCTTCCCTGCTCCCTATGCACAGCATCTGCCTTTCCTCCTGCCCTGGGCATTAGAAAGAGCCCCGGGGCCAGCTGGGCTGAAGGGAACACATGGAGAACAAGCACCAAGCCTTGCTTCTGGCTGGGCAAGGTCAGGTGTCCCCTCTGTACCTTCACTTCCCACCCATCTTTGCACTGCCCTGGTCATCACTGGGGACTTCTCGTCTCCACTGTTGCCCCCAAGATGTACTGTCATTTTGGCCTGAGCTCTGGCAGGAGAAGCTGCTTAGCTGCTGTCATGGGAAGCAGGATTTTTTTCCCCTCTTTATGTATGTTTTTCTGAACAGGAAGGTAAAAGTAAATGGAGAGGAAAAACAAGTATTGATGGAACAGCTAGAAGGGAGAAGAGCGCTTTTCGTCTCACTGAGAGACCTGACCTTTCAGTGGTAGCATCAAGAAACCTCAAGCAAATGTGCTTTGCTGGCATTTGCTGCAGGTGAATCGCTGGGAGTTTTCATCCCCTCTCTCAGGAGATAACGTCTAGACGTTTATTAACTTGCAGGCTCTGGGTGTCTTGGAGACCTGAGGAGCCTAGAAACCCCCAGCTGGTGAGAGCAGGCTCTGAAAAGCATTTCTCCTGCTCAGCAGACCCTCCTCTAGCCCTCATGCACTGACCTGCTAACAGGGCTGCAGAGGGACGTGGTTCTGCAGTGGCCTCATGCACTACTCGTGGTCTTCAAACCACGCTTTAGTCACAAAACACAACAGACTCGTAAAAGCAGCACGGAAAGATGAGCCAGAAATGAAACACATTCCAGTGGGTTTGGGTTTGTGTTTGCAAAAGGGAAGAGAAAAGTTCATCCGTGCTGGCGTAAAACCATGCAGCCCCTCCTCTCCCGTAGCAATGAGGAGCAAAGCGTCCAGGCTGCCTTCCTGGCAGGAGAGAGCTGGCAGTCCCAGGCATACTGCTGACGTGGGGATCCGAGGGGGAAGCTAGAGATCAGGCAGCGAACGGGATTGTGCAGTTGATCGAGGAGAAATGAGATGCAGAATGACGGAGAACCCATCTTACCTATCTGGTCTTCACTTCCCTTAGCCTCTCCTTGGCCAAAGGGCTGCGGGAGGCCCACGGCAAAGGTATTACAGCAGCAGGGTCCGGACACACGCTGGGGGAGGCGTGCGATCCATCCAGATGCGGACCTTCATCTCCCGCTGTGCGCGGAGCAGGAATCTCTTTGGCGGGCCCCAAAACGCAGCCCCCGGGCGCTGGCAGCGCAGCAGCCTGGCTAGCGTAGGGTACCACAGCCGCTCCAAACAGCAGCCGCTGCTGGCGTGGGGAGAAGAGATAACATCTCCTGAGCGGGGTTTGCTGCCCCCCCGGGCAGTGCGCAGAGGTCAAACTCTGTCCCCATGGCCCCCGCCTCCCCTGCAGCCTCCTGCCATGGGGCTGCTACGGCCGCTGAGTGCCCATAAACACACGCAACAGCTTGCTTTCCCTCTGCAAAGAGCACAAGCACCATTGATTTTAGAAGAAGGATCCGCCGGCCTCCCCGCAGAGGTGTTTCGCACAAAGGCAGAAAGCCTGGGGTGGTTTTTCCATCCTGGTAGCCCCACAAGTGGGGGCAGTGGCCAACTCTCCCCTCTCTGCCCTCCCCAGGGGGCTCAACCTCCCCGAGGACTGATCCTCAAGCTGAAGGGAGCCGATCCCCCCGGGGTCACGCCAACCCCCTCCATCCCAGCCTTGCTAGGTGAGCCGAGGCGGGGGGAGAGGAGGCAGAGACACAGTCCTGCCCTCTGCGGCCCCACAGAGACCCTCCTTCTGCCCAGGGAGCCTCAGCTTCAAACCTAGAAGACGGGGAGAAAAAATGGAGGTATGAAAACCATGGCACGAATCGCAGGGAGATTTCAGGCTGATAAATATTTCAGACTGACAACTATTCCTGTCCTTGAAAGTTCATTCATCAAACTCTCAGCAAGGCCTCCACATCCCAGGACCGTAAATACTACGACCTATTTTAACAACTGCTTTCAGTGTGGCCAATACCAAAAGTATGGAAACCTGGTACAGATCAACCTATATCCTTATGTATTGTGGTGTAATATATGGCACCTATAAAGGCTATATTCAAATATACTTCTGTTGTAATTACAGTCCCTGACTGTGCGGGATCCATTTGTGAGCTGATTGTACCTTGTTTAGGTACGGCCCCACACGATGACAATGATTTAGAAACAATGGCAGGCATTAGTATCGCAGCAATATACACAGCCTCCGTCCTACGCTTAGAGGGAGTTTTACTGTCTGTCTGTGGAGGGAAAATTGGATCCAAAAGCAGGAAAACCTGCTTGCCATCAGGAGAATGGAAACATCGGAAACTGGGAGCTGTGATCCTCTCCTCTTCTCGGCGCCAATGTAGTTTCTGAGCAATGCTGTGCTGGCTCATCCCTGCAACGGGTATCACAAACTCCAGCGGGCAGGCACGGGTCCTGCTCCCGTTTCTCTGCAAGCCTCAGAGCCCTGAAGGACTTGAGGGATTTGGTTTTTGTCGGGTATTTGATAGTTTTCTCCTTAAATTAGCCCTGATTTTTGGGGTTGCCCAGATGCTCCCCACATGATGGAGCAGAACCAGGAGCCTCTTGCTAAATGCCACAGTAGAAAGGAACAACAGAGCCTTTTGTTGCACCACATCCCTGTTAGAGACGGCCTATGATGATAAAGGGGAAATTTGCTCTGCTCCTTTCTGTCCCACAAATAAATTTCATCCCCAGATCCTCATCCCAGCCCCAAACTGCGACATCCCAGTGCTGAGCGGCTGCCGGGCTGCTTTGTTCCCACTTCCAAGCACCATCTTGGCTATGAGCTCTTTACGCGGTGCCTTTGCCTACCGGGCGCTCTTAAGCACATTTCATTCATGAATTAAGTCCCTGACAGCCCATATCTCTATGATCAATATGTTTGTTTATTAGCAGCAGCTGCTGTGTTTTAGCAAAACTGGAGGGCTCCAACAGGAGCAGTGTGCTGTAACCGCAGAGCAGGGCTTGGGACGGGGAGGAGAAGGACCTCCTGCTGGCAAATGGGAGCTGGGCTGGATAAGATTTCACACTAATGACCCTTTAATTGAAATCACTGCTCGGGACAGATTGCTCGGCTCGGGGATATCTGCACTGATGGCTCCCGGTTTGGCCACTCCTGAGGTGAGTCCATTAACTCAGTAGTGGTGAACAAAAGCAAGCGAGGGGGACAGCGAGGGGTCGTCCATCCCCAGCAGAGATGATCTGCACATCCAAGGAAGCCCAAGTTGGCAGCTGCTGTAAATAGAGACCTGCACAAAGGGAGGAGAGGGTGTGCAACTTGATGGACCTCATGCTTCTGCTTCGCCGTGTTTGCTGACTAGGCTGGACGTGGCCCCTGCTGCCTCATTCTCTGGGCAGGACGGGCTCCATGTGCTGGTCTGGTGTGCCCAGGAATGGGAGTCAGGACACCAGAGTCTCAACCCCAGCTCATGGTGTGACCTTATCCTTTGCTTCGCATTTGCTCGACCTTCTCTCTCAGTCTCACTGTGTGGATGTTGCAAGGCGGTAATATCTGTCCACCCTAATGCACACTAGGCAGGAAGATGGATGCAGCGGAGAAGAACTGGAGCTGGAGAGAAGGGAAAAAAATGGTCTTCTGTCTTCTTGTGCAAGTGGAAAAGCAAATTTCTTCCCTGAGGTCCCTTTTCACTTTCCTTTCCCTTGCCATGGCGGCGTCGCACAGGAGCACAGGCACAGGGAGGGCTGGTCCTGGCTGGACTGCCAGCACAAACCACGGCTCAGGACCAGGGTGAACCATACACGTGTTCACCCCACACGTCAGAGTAAAACTGAAGACTCTTCCCACTGGGCAGGCTCCAGGTGAAGGGCAGAACATGGCTTTCCTCCCCGTGGGGGCTGCGGAGCTGTGATGTGAAACTCAGGATAGGCACAAAGTCCTCGACCGCCGCAGAGATGCTCCAAGGTACGATGCATCCGTCTCGTTCCCAGCCAAGAGGGAACCTCCCTGTCCCCGGGGACTCTTTGTATCACAAGGTTTATTATGGGCCGGAGAGTGCTAATGAAACATGGGCTTGTTAGACGTAGGCAGCTCTTTTGGGCCTGTTTTGTAAGTGGAAATGTTGATGTGTGTCTCTTGCAATGCAAAGAGATGTCTGAGTGCACAGAAAGGAGGGTTACGAACCTGCTTTGAATGCATTTATTATTCCCATTAATTACTATGCCTGCTAAAGAGGACCAGCTGTTCTAGGAGGCTGTGGTACCAATTTATCAGGAGAAGATTCCAACAGAAGTCGCAGAGTTTTCCTCTGAACTTGGGAGGATGGAAGATGGAGGTTTTTTAATTAGAACTTGTTATTAATGGGAACGTAGCAAATTAAAAATAGTCTCCCTCCCCCCCTCCCTATTATATGAAGCTCTGATCTCAATTAGAAAGATCAGGGACTAACCATTGAATGGGAATTACTGAGATGAAAACTGATTGAAAGACAAAAAACCAAAGACAGAGGCATCACAGGGAGAGAATGGAGACGGGGAGCAGCAGGACCGGGAAACAATGAGCAGAGGCTGGCGGAGGCTGCCTGCAGCTGCCGGGTGTCACAGCCACAGCTGAGAGCTGGTGGCTTTCTGCTTTCTGCTGCGGCGAGGACACCCTCCCAGGGCTGCTGCTAGCAGGGATTGTCCCACCTAGAGCCGTGGCAGCTCATCTCTGTTTGGGTTGGGGCTTGAGACGGTCTGCTGGGCATCATTTGTACCCCAGCTTTGCAGGCGCAGCAGAGTGGGACTATAGGTTCTGGCCCGTATGGACATTTCTATAGGAAGGGCAGGTCCCTGTTCTCAGGCTCAAGGCCATCTGGGGTGTTTCTGCGTGAGCCCACTGGCGGGTGCAGGCTCCTGTCTGCTTGTCATTGCATCTGCAAAAGTGTCCTTAGCACCCATCTTGTCTCACCTCCTTTCCTCAACCCTCCTCTCCTCTCACCCCACCGTCGTTGTATGACCCCAGCCCAAGGGTCCTCACCCCAGGCTTTGCCCTCATGCAGACTGTGAACAAGGCTACATACATCACACCCCCACCTCTCTGGTCCTTGTCCTGCTGGTTCCCTGAATTCAGCAGCATCGAAGATGCCCAGAAGCTGCTGAGTTCTCGGAAAGAAATGATCAAATTGATCCCCAAGCCCTCCCTTGCAGGAGCTGTAGCCCCACCACCCAGGCGTGGAGCAGAGGCTGGTTGCAGGATCAGTCCCTTCCACGTCTGGGAGGGCAAGGAGGGGATTAAAAAAAAAACGGGGTGGGTCAGGATGGGACTTTGTGTTTCATTTGGGTTTTGCCAATCTGAGTCACGCCAGGTTGGGGAACAGGCGGTCAGGAGTCAAACCTGGGGTGATGCAAAGGGACAGCTGGGTCTGACCAAACCCATCCCCTGCATCCCGCTGATTGAAAAACTTGGTTAATGACTTCTTAATAAGAATCTCATCTGCTCCTTTCTCTGGTCACCTGTGGATCAGAGCCCCTGTCTTTCTTCCAGCAGATAATCCATGCCATATTCTAGGGCAGGCAGGGACCTTAGGCTGAAATTACAGCCTTGCTTACTAATTGCTGCATGTTCTCTCTCCGTAGGTATATCATTGCCAGCAATTAGCGCAAAATCCTTTCCCACTCTTGTTAAGTTCCTGTGCTGCAGTTAAATACTCCCAGATCCCATTTAAATGATTTCAAATGCAATTCATTCTGGCTCGTTAAATAATTCCACAGCACTGTTTGTCGTCTTCTCTCTCTGTTTTCCAACAGCCACTTTCTCCCAGAAAGAATATGATGACTGAAGAACAGAGAAGAAGGGGGAAGGGGAAGCGATATGAAAACTGAGAAATTTGGGTCCATCCTCTGCACCCATATTTTCACTTCTTTTTTTCCCCTTCTTCTCCGGCTGAGACTTCTCCTGGTAGCTGGATTTTGAGATCTTATGGCCCAGGGAGAACAGGTCATGCCAGGGCTCTGCCCACAGCATGCTGCACCACGTAACCAACCACAAGGAGCTGCCTTGTGTTTCCCACTGCATTTTCCTGAGTCCAAGCCTGTGGATGAGCAAGAGTTGAGGGTCAGTGTGACAGCAAGTGGCTGCAGCAAGTGGCTGCTCAGGTCCCACTTGGGTTGCCCTGGGGACAACCTGCCTGTTCCACACGTATTTCTCCCACTTCCACGCCTTATCCTTCCTTCCCTCATCTTCTCCTCTTTTCCTTCCTCCACCAGCCGTCTTCTGTCCATGCTGCTGGTCCAGTGTCCTATGGCATTGCCCACCTCTCCTAGAAGATGTGATCTTTAGCTTGACTCCTATGTTATGTGCAGAGATAGTGGGGGGGGGGGGGGGGGGGGCAGGATGGGTTGAGCTCGACGCCTGCTTGTCATCACCATCCCACAGCATTCGTCTGTCACAAGTCACAGGACACCGTCACAGTCAGAGAGTCCTGCCTTTTGACCGGGGTTGCGTATGCCCCCAAACACAATCCTCGTGTTGTCCTTCCTGACGCCGCCGTATTGCATCATCTTTTGGTTTCAGCTCCTGGTGGCGCTGCCAAGTCTCACGCGTACACTGCACACTTCCCAACACTGGATATTTTCCTTAAAGCGCCAGTTCCTGGAGACGAGTGATTCAGTGAGACTCTCAGCTTTTGGCTTATATTGAGGAAAAAAAAAAAAAAAAAAAAGAGGAAAAGTTCTGGTTCTTGTGGCTGGGGGAAAAATAAATAAAAGCTGTGAGTGTTATTTGAGTGCAACCTACTGGTTCCAAAGCCAGAAGGCAAGTGGAAAGAAAACAGCATTTAATATCTTTCTTTGAATTTGAAGACCAGACTGGCGAGCTCCGAATGTCTGGGGTGAGCGGTAGGGCATCTGCTGTGCCTCTGCGCTGGAGGGGAGGCGAAGGAGCCAGGCTCATCCCCTTGGGCAGATCTTTGTGGCTCCACAGCCAGGGCTCTGCTCACCACAAGGAGGGGTGTTGCGGCAGGGAAGAGCTCCCCATCTCCATCAGGAACATCCAAACTCCCACTGCAGTTTCAGTAGCTTCTTATTCCCTCCTGTATACACATGAAATGCTGCCACTTGCTAAATTTGATGGCTAACCCATTCCCACCCAGAGGCTTTACCTGAAGTGATCTCCATATGCAGCTTGATAAGTCGGTGGCCTTCAATCTGCAGTCCTTGAGACCTGGGGGGGCCGGCGACTACTTGCGGGGAGTCATGAAAAGGTTGCAGAGAAAAGCAATTTCCTTTCTGCCATTCAACAGTCCACGGATGTGTTACTGTCAGAAAATTTGTAGTGGTCCTTGAGTTGACGAAGCTGAAAGCCACTGTGCTAAATGCATTAAAGATCCTGTGGGATGAAAGGTTGAAGAACAAGAGAGAGCACTGTCACCGGAAGGGCAGCTGCCAAACTGCCCGTCAGGGAAAGAGGAGAAGGACACGTGGGTGGAGGGATTCACGGGGTTCAAAACAGGACTTTGTGTTTGTTGCTGCGTGCATTTGTTTGTTTATGCCAGAATGAGTTTTGAGTGAGGTACATGGATGAACTCCTCAAGCCTCTTTGCTTCCAGGGTGGGAGCGGGCGACATCAAGTGCTCACAGCTAACGGTCCTCCTGAAAGGCTTCGATGAGAAATGTGAGTTTGGTCAGAAGGGAATTAGCACTGAAAGGAGTGAAAGCAAACCAGAAATGTCACAACAGTGCTCACACAGTAAAGTTTGCTGCTGAAAATCAACTTGGCTGGCCACAAACCTTAGACTGGGTTGCCTTCTTATTCCCTGGCAGCCATGGCATTGCAAGGATGGTCCTGAAAAACATCCTCTAAAATAAATGGGGCAATGTAAGGGAAATCTCCGCTTGAAAAATGTGTGTCCCCATCTGTTAAACAATATTCAGGTGCTCCTGCATTTACGCTTCCTCCAGATTTATGCAGCGATGGCTTTCGAAGGCAGATTGTCTATGAGAAGAACAGATGGAGGGAACAATCCTCCCATCCAAGCTTTGCACCAGAACTGAAGAAGTTTGTAATCTGGTTCGTGTTTACAGAGCCAAGGCTTCAAATTAAGCCCCCTCCGATCTGACTCTCCGGGTAGCTCAGGAACCTGCCGCGGAGCTGAGACACTGCTGGTTTTACTGATTCTTTTCTGCGGATTTCCCATCAAGGGCTATTCTGTGAATGCAACAACGGTGTCAGGGATGTTTTCTGCACGGGCACCCACTGGGGTCAACATGGGCCAAACATATGGGGCAGCTGAATCCAAATTTCCTTCTTCTCCATAGGAAGGGGAGAGAATTTTTTCAGGCACCTAAGCCTGCTTCCCAAGCTTCACGATCAACTGGTGAGAAAAGTCTCTCCACTACCCTAAACCTTTCAGCAGCACAAAATTTGCTGTAAAATGGAAAAAGTAATTTTGTGAAAGCAAAATAATACTCAGTCATATCAGCATCTGAGCTCCAATCTCTCTGTTTTCAGTATCTCTGTCAATGTTCAAAGGAAAACAATGTGATTGTTAATTACAAACTGTTTTGAATGCATGAAAGAAACCGTTTTGGAGCCAGAGCCAGCCGGAGGCAGGAAAGCTGAGAATACGACGTGTGCCGTACTGCTTTAAAGGGCAGAAAGTCCTGTTGTAATTAAGGCTGATGCAATCGTTGTAACAGACACAAGGTGGAAACGTTACCTTGCTCAGCTTCCCTCTTGTCTCTTCTCTGCCGATTGGGTTTCGCTTTGGACTAGGTGGAAAATGCTGAAATATCAAGGGAGTGCTTTGCATTTCAAATAAGTTAATGCGTAAGTGATGGTGTGATTCATTAATCGTCTATTGATGCATTGGTGTTCCAGGGTCCACAGATAAATCCACAGCCCTTAGTGAAAGCCGGTGCTCCCCTATGCTCATCTTCTGCTGGCAAGTCGGAGGTGCGCAGGAAGGAAGAGACCCGCTGAACTTTGGCAACTCAACTTTGGTGGGAAATAAAACAGAGCTGGAGCTTGATGCAACAGTTAACGCCCAAAAGATGGTTGCTTTCCCTCACTCTAGATGATCTTTTTAATCCCTTCATGGTCCAGCCCACCACGGGGAAAGCAATCATGACAGCCTGATGATGCGTACGATGAAAGAGAAGCACACAGCTGTAAACAGAGCAGGAGTCTGGATGCAGTACATGCACAAGGTAAAATATATATACGTACGGAGCGAGGCGTGCGCAGTATCCCCGTGAACTGGAACAGGCTCCCTCAGACGCAGACACACAGACGTGCACCACGCACAGATGGAGACAGGTTCCCAGAAGAGGTCTAGGCACGTGGCACACGGGCAGCTGTGAAGCAGCAGCTCACGGGGGAGGGATTCTCAGAAGGTTCGGGGACCAGCCACGGGCACGGTCTGTACCTGGCTTTTACACTTGTAGCTCACTTCCTAGAAGAAGGTCCCACTAGAGCAGGACTACCCTTCTCCAAGCCCAGTTGGAGAAGATGTGGAGGAGGATGGCAGTTCATCACAGAATGTCTGTGGGGCAGGAGAGGGGGGACAGTGGCTGGAGGATGTGTAGGAGAACAGGGAGGAGAGGAAAAAAGGATGTAAAAGACAGGCTGGGTTAAACACCCAAATCCAAGGCGGCTGAAGAGAGCCACGTGGAGGGGCTGTGGGAAGGTCCCAAGAGCCCAGGACAGTTTGCAGCACCAGTTGACGGTCACCTGCTCATCACCAGAGAGGGACTGCGGAGCCTGGTGTGCTTGTACCTGCCCAGCCAAGGACAGCCACGCCACTGCCACTGCCACCTCTGACTGCCCTGGCCTCTCCTCTGCCCACACCGTTACCAGAAGTCACCAGCACCCCGTGGCCGGAGCTTTACGCCCGCTGGCTTGCGCTTCCGCCCGCCCTGAAAATAGGGCAGCTGCTGGCTTTGCAGTTCAAAGGCAGCCTGCTTTCACTTACCAGCTGAGCCGAGGCTAATTCGTAGGGAAGGAGAAAGTGCAAGTGAGCGTTTGTGGTTACTCTCCCCTCCAATCTGCTGCCCACATGCTCCGCAGGACCAGGGAGCTGCTGGTGGCAGGGACTGGCGGGCAGGGCTCCTTTCCCAGCCGAGCAGTCGCTCCGCGCTTCTCGGCCAAGGCTGCTGCTGTTGGGACCCCTCTTCGGGCCAGCCAGCCAGGCTGTCTTCTCACTGTCACCTCTTGGAAACTACTCCAAGGGGAACGTCCCTTTGCTCAACCCTGCTCTGCTCCCCTTGGAGCCCTCCAAAATGCTCTCAGCCCCCCTCCACCCCCCCATGACTGCCTTGCTCTGTCCCTGCTCTGGTTTCTTGCTCACATCGGTAAGCCAAACCACCCAGGGTGCTTTTGTCTCCCATCTCCAGTCCATCTCCTCCAGCTTTATCTGCCTGTCCTCACGCTCCTTCGCACCCAGCTCCTCCTCCCCAAAACTGGACACTCAGGAACGTGTCGGTTCCATCACAGGGAAACGCTCCCGTGGCTCTGTCCCTTTCTCGACCTAACCCCAGCCATGTGTGCCCACATCAGCAGCTCCGTGCGTGGAGGCCCAGAGCGGCTCCATGCTTCCCTCTTGGGGGGCTGCAATGCTCCCAGAGTAGTTTTTCTCCTCCGCAGGAGTTGTGCCGGCATCGATGCCCCCCAACAGCCTGTTCACAGCCCCCAGCCAGGAGGCTGCCTGACCCCAACCCAGCCACGCAATTATTTTGTGTCCCCCTCCCCCCCCCCCCAGCTCCAAGCACAAGGAGCAGGATGGTCAGCGGTGACAGCGTGCCCGAGCCCATGGCTGTCCTTAGGGCTGTGGTCTTGCTCCACATTGTGGCTCCGCTCCTCCTCTTCTACTCGCAACCTTCCTCCTACGGGAACCGGTGACTAATGCTGATGGCACACGCTCCTCTCCGGCGTGCATCATCCCGGTGTGCGTGGGTGTGCGAGGGTGAGAGAGCAAGTGCGCGGAGGACGGGGGGGGAGCACACTTGCGAGAGTGTGAGACGGGCTACGGGAGCCTGTGTGTGACGGTGGGAGAGGGGGACAGCCCGGGGACCACAAGGGCAGCTGGGGTCCCTGACTGGGTACAGTGAGAGCTGGAGACACGAAGGGACATCCAGGTGGCACTTTCTAGCAGGACGTTGCTCCCAGGGTCTTGCTCACCTCCAGCGAGTAGGGGCATGGGCTTGAAGGAGCTGGAAGTGCTGGGCGCACTGGGAAGGCTGGGACTCCTGGGTTTCTCTTACGTGAGAAACACAGCAGGAGATCAGGCAGAATGGCTGAGACCCTTAAGGCAAGTCATGCCCCAGCCCCCTGCCTCAGTTTCCCCCTGGGCAACATTTAACTCCAGGATTTGATACGACACAGCTCATGATGGACCAAGCCATCAGCAGGTTGATGTGTGGGAATAAGGAGACAACGGGGTGGCCCAGTATTGTCCGGTGTCCCTTTTGTGGGCTGCTCCATCACCCACGAGGTGTGAGACCCTCAAGAAAAAGAGCCACTCTGGATCAGACACTTTAGAGACCCTTCCCTCCCCCAGCAGTCCCACCAGTCTCCATTTAGCCCCATTCCCCGCACAGGGCACTGGTTGGTGGCTCCTGGGGGACACAGGGTGCTGAGGGATGCAGGGTGTGGAAGGAGGCAGCCTCAGGAAGCCAGATCCATGCAAACTCTCAACCCAGTCATGGAAAAGCACTTTGCATTGAGGTCTTTTCTCACCTGCTGTGTCCTGGCCAGCCTTGGGTGCCCACCTGCAATTTATCTGTGCACGGGTGCTCTCCTGGAAACCTTGGATGTTGCTCCCGAAGGCTGCAGAACTCCAGCCAGGGCTGCCCTTGCTCCGTAGGAGGACGTAGCCGGTGTTTTTGGCCGGGATGCTGCTGTGATCTCAGGCTTTGACTGCAGGGTAAGTCCCAACATCCTGGTCACCAGGTGTGGTAAAACCCCATCTCCAGGGTCTGCTGTCCCTTCAGGCCAGTATGTTATACCATTTATGGCAGCCATGAGCTGGTTTGGGGGGCTTATGCCACATCTGCCCCCCTTCAATCCCCCCACCATGCGCCTGCCACCCACTCATGGCTGGGACAGACAGGAGTGGGGTCCTTTGCCCTCATCTCCTCTTGTCACCTCCTCGTCACCCCGCGGCGAGGAGGCTGTCCCGTGGGAGGCCGGGCAGCGCTCTTAAACAAGAGGGTTAATCATGCCTCTGTTTTCCAGGCACACGGGCAATGTGTTTTGTTTTTTACAAGGCCACTTAAGAGCGGAGGAAGGGGCGAGCTGCCGGCTGCCGTGCCGGCGTCCCAGTGGGCTCCGGCGCCCCGCGCTGCCAACCGCAGCCCGGCGAGCCTGGCGTAATGGCCTAAAGAGCGGCGGAGAAAGCCAGAGCAGCCTGTTAATGCGAGCAGAGCAGACAGCGCTGCCTGCGGGCTCCTCGCCCCCCACCTCCTCCTCCCTCCTTCCCCAGATAGGGAGCCCCGGGGAGTCGGGTTTTCTCTGTCCCTCGGAGGAGACCCTGCGCCCTGAGACCCCCGACGGGGCTGGGTGGGGATATGGGATGGGGCTGAAGCCGGGGGAATCCTCACCTCCCACCCTGCACCCCCCCGGGGGTTGCTGTGACACGGCTGCTCGCTCCCCTGCCCTTGCCCTGCCGGCTCCATCCGAGCTGGGCTGAGGGACATGATGTCCTGGAGCAGTGAGGAAGGCAGCAGGATCAGGCATCCACAGCCAGCTTGGAGGCTGGGAGACATCTAATTGACTGAGGGTCTTAATTACCTGTGCACTGGACAGAGCCCATGGGGAAACAAGTGGTGGGCAGGCAGCTGGACCAGTGGGTACAAAACAGGGACGGTCATCGCTGAAGGTTTGGGCAGCAATATTGTGGAAGAAGTGTCACTGAAACCGCATCAAACAGCCGCCATTCTGCACACTGCATATCCACGGGCAGGTACGAGCCATCCAGTGGTACCCTCTTGCACCTTTCCTGCCGCAAAGGTCCCCAGCGAGACCCTACACAGGGCTGGAAATGCCACCTCATCCCAGTAGATATTCTGTTTTTGAAGACTGGATGGGGATGCTGGAAGGAGCAGCTCACTGACAGGTAACCCGGGCTGGAGAGTAGAAACCATTTCTGCTTGTTTGGAAGGAAACGGAGTGGCAGCTGTTGGCAGCTGAGGGCAGGTTGGACCAAGTCCATGTTACCAGGCAGGAGGCAGATTCAATGGTTGCAGCCTTGGCCCTCCCATTTATCACAAGAGCGTTGTCTTCAAAGGGGACGGGGATGGATCCAGAGCACAGAGGGCAGAGATGGAGATCCCTCACCCAGGTCCTGTCCAGATCTCACCAGAAACATGCTATGGGACAACAAGGACAGATTTAAGGATGCTGAAGGTGTTCAAGCCTTTGTTTGCAAAGTTTCCAGGCGCAACAGTCAGCAAATGTCAAGCCAGCAGGTCAACATCAGCGTTGACTTAGAGAATTTATCAAGACCTAAAGAATCCCCTCAAAAGCCCCCAGACCTCAAACCCCATCATCGACCCTGTGACCACCAGCAGCAGGTTTCACTACCTAGCAGCGGTGGTGATTTGTCACATAAACCTTGTCCATTAGCAGTAGGATGGTGCCCCAACCAGGAGGTTTCATGGTGGGTCCTGAGCAGTTGTTGGCACCTACTCGTTGGATCAGAAGCACAGTCCTCACAGGCACCTCCAACCATAAAAATGGACGGGAGAAGCAACAAGTACTCCTCAGTGTTTGGCATAAAAGAACTCATAAAGGAGGACGAATAGCAGCTCAGCGCAGATGGCAAGGACATGCCATCTGCCAGCCCAGCCCCATGTCCCCAGAGTCCTTCAGTGCAGGTCCTCATGCCCCCAGGCTCACCACGACCTGTCCCCCTGGCATGTCCCATCCTCAGCTGCCCCTCAACGTTCATCCATCCCACCGAGGACCTATTTCCCAGTCAGCCTTCATCCAGAAGGACCTCAAGGCTTTTGGCAGCTGCTGCACCACAAAGCATTTTCCCGGCTTCTACGTGAACATCTCCATTCCAGGAGAGCCCATAAACACCCGGCAGCGGTTTCGGCATCGGGGTAGACGCGGGCTGGAAGATGCTGCCTGCCAATTCAGCAGTGCTGAGTACAAACGCCTCGGAGGGGTCTGTTGCAAGCAGAAAGCTGTCCAAATCCTGCTTATCAGATGGGATCTACCAATATCCCTGCTCACAGCGGTATGACTGCAGGATTTTTTGTCAGCCGATGATACGAGGCTGAAATGAAGATAAATGAGAGCAGAAAAAAAGAGAAATCCCTCATCAAAACACATTTGAACTCAGGATAAAAAGCAACTCAGCGACAAGGATTTCTTTTTTCCTTCTCCCCAAACTTTGGGAACTCGGATGTGGGTGTGAATATCACTTTAAGGATTTATAAAATGACACATGGCCTCACCTGTCAGCATGCCAAAATCTGAATGTCGGTTTTAATTACACCGAATATTTTACTTTCTTATGCAGAGGCATAATCAATTATCTTATTTAAAGGCATTACGATAATGTGTGTGTAAAATGGAGCCATTCCCTGTATTGCATTAGATTCTCTAATTATAGGAGAATGTTTGGAGCTAAAATGTCAGCCTGTCATCTGGCGGGTGTGTAATTCATGATCTGCATTCGCCGGCGCGGATGGAGCTGACAAAAATTGCATTCATTCCCTTCCACTGCTTTGGCCTCAAATTTGCCTGGTCTGGAGGTGTCAAATCCCACCCCATCTCCCTTCCTGGAGCGCAGCAAGTCCGTCCCATCCTGTCCCAAGTGGATGATGCTACGGGAAAGCTGAGCTTGACAAAGTGCTTTCTGTTGGTGGGTGTTTCCTAGTTAAACCTCAGCGTGCCCGGAGATAAGTGTGGGAATATATATCATGCTCTCGGCCAGCGTGGAGCTGTTCGGATGTGATCATGGGCTCAGCAAGCGGCTTCCTCGGGGTCCCACCCGGTGGGAGGAGACCCAGGGGTGAGCAGAGCTGGAGGCAGAAGACAAAACCCACCAGGGACTTTTCACAACACCCTCATCTGAATTGCGAATAATGAAAGCCCTCCAACTCTCAGTTATTAAAGCAGAGGGATTAGATAAAAATAGTGTGCTTGTTTCTTGGGAGCTCGTTCCTTTCTTTAAGCATTACCCAAGTGAAAGCAGCCTGGATGGCTTCGCTGCCTCTATTTTGCAGGACCGTTCATGATCACATCCACATTGTCACTTGTAGGTGGACAACCACGCAGAGCGGTGGGAGGGGAGAAACCCCTTTGACTTGGGGTGGGGGGAAGAAGGAGTTTGCGTTTTTTGGAAGTTAGGGAACTTTCTCAGTAAATGAGAAACGCTGCAGGGGGATTGCTGTGACAGCACCGAAATGGCAGCTGTGATCCCTGCACAACAAAGGGCAGCGAGAAGCATCGCCCTGGAGGTGACACCGCAACACCATCACGAAAGGGATGGTCCTGATGAGGGAAATGCAGCTGGTGGCTTTGCCATTGACCAAAGGGACAAATGACACAGGGGAGTGCCATTGCTTTGTCCAGCCAGTGGTGATGCCACTCCCTGGGCAGTAACTACCCAGTCACCCCAAAAACAAGCGCTGTAGGACTAAACACACCACACCATGCGATGCCACCGGCTGTGGGCAGTGCAATCTCCTGGCCTGCCCCTGTGCCTGTGTCCTGGCTTTCAGAGCAGGTCACCTTCTTGATTTTCTGCAGTGACCTGGATCCGTGCAGCAGAGCAGGACCCGGGTCCCCCGCTGTGCTTTCTGCATCACCCCCCACCTCCCCAACCCTCCGGTTCCCAGCACCGCCTCCCCGGCACACGGGTATCCTACTGCAGGCATCATCCCAAAGCTGCTGAGGATCCGCACAATGCCATTAAGCGCCTTATTAAAAAGTGATGCTCCAATTTAACACCTATTAGCCAGCACAGTGCCCTTTAGCGGCGCGGGGGAACCTGCAAATGGAAGCCCCGGCTCCCAGCAGAACCCTAAGTGGCTGAGTTTAACTTTATGGCTCCAATTAGAGGAACACTAAAGCAGCACCGGTGCTGCGGATTTATTAACACTCATCCCATCCCCAGACCGCTGCTGGCCAATGCTAGCAGCAGGCACAAGCGGGTGCTGTGCCGCCCGTGCCACGGCGTTGCTCCATCCGCCCCAAGGGGAGGTTTTGAGGAGCTTCCAGGGAAGGGATGGCATCAAACAAAGGGCTATCAGGGGCAGCAGAGGCTGAACCCATCCCTGGTGGTTGCCGCGATTTGGGTTTCCTATTTTGGAGGAATGTCACCAGCTGGCAGGATGTTAAGGCAAAGCAGGGAAAGGTCCCTCCATGTCCCAGCTCTTCTTTCCATGAGCAGGACGAGGTGCGCTGCGAGAGCGGCAGGGAGAGCAGCCGCCTTCACCCGCAATCTGGAATTGTTTAAAAAGCCTGTTTGTTCCAGGAGGTTTATAGGCCGACTTTGCCCAATAAAGTAATTTTTTTTAGCATCTCACATCACCCTAATTACTTGTCACAGTAAGGAGAGACAGCTCTCGCGTGCTGTGCTCCCTGCCCTGGCCAGGGGCAGGCACAGCCGGCAGGAGAGACAGCGGGATGCACAAGTCCGCGGGGAGGACGGAGGCTTGGCGTCATGCATTCCCACCCCTCAGCCCCCGGCATTTCGTTTGAGGTCATTTCCCCACGCATCTGCTGTTTCCCGTTTCCCCATCACAGCTCCCCCAAAGTGACGGCCCAAACACCTCGCGAGGAGCCCCTCTCGCCCTAGTCGTGTTGCCGGCGGGACCCTTTGCCAGCAGCGTTTTGGCACCATGCTGCTGCTCCAGGACCACAAACATCCCCTCCCTGGGACAGAGGGACATCCCTGAGACACTAACGCCTGCTAAGGAGAGACGGGGTGAAGCAGGACAGCAGGACCATGCAGGTCCTATTCCGGACCCTCCAGCAGCGCATCATCCCCCGTGCAAACCCCCCACGGGGCTGCTGCCCCCCCACGGGGCTGCTGCCCCAAAGGCTCAGCCTCCCACCAGCTCCTACGTGCCCCAAGGAGCAGCCACTGCCCACACGGCTGCCTGCACCGGCAAAGCAGGCAGGGCAGCTCCCACCTCGCCATCTCTCCCACCCTTCTCGGGCTGCTGTGAAAGCCCAGGAAGGATTTTCGTCGCTGCAATCTTCTCCCCATCCCCACTGCCGGCTGGTGACCCGGCGTGCCCCCGCCAGCGCGCACTGTCATTTCCTCGCCATGAACAACATCTAACAGCTCTTTTTCTCCTCTTCATTCAAACAAACAAACCAACAACCAACCAACCAACCATTCCAGGCCTTCATAACCAGAGGAAAATTAGTAGCAGGTGAAAGCAGATTTTAATGAGACCAAACTGTTCCTAATGTAGCCCAGGAACAGCGTTTCGTTCCCCTCCCTTTTGCTGTTCTGCACTTTGAGTGGATAAAAAGCAAATTAGCGTGGGGAACACTTAAGCTTTTCCTGAGCAAAGTATAGATCTAATGGAGAGCTTGTCCCGGGCACCTGTATTCCCACTTGCTCCCCACGTGGACCCCCCCTTCATCCATCCTCTGTGGGCAAATCCAGCCCTTATTCTCATGCAAAGCTCCACAAAGCGGGAACTTCTCAGGCTGAACAGATAGCGAAACCCAAAAAATCTCATTCCAGTTCAACGCGAAATGTTTTCTTTCGTTCTTGTATTACTTAACTTGTTTTCTAAAGCTTTTAAAAAACAAGGAAGATCAACCGCAAACCGCAAACCCCAAACTCCCAACATTTGGGAACAAAAAGTCTCAAGTCTGGAGAGGGTAATGAACCGCCTGGATGTGGTCACACGCTCCCCAAGAAACGCTGCATCTTTGAGCCAAACCGGGGTGTTCGACTTGAATTCATTAGTACCTTTTGTTCCTCCCGCCACTATTTTCTCTGCATTTGTTTACATGAAGAAAATCCCCCCCCCCTTCCCATTCCCCAGCTCTCCTCACATATTAGAGGAACGTTATGGGATATTTATAGCTCAGCTGAGCTTGCTAAATGCCTTCTTCTAGGAAAATAGTTCATCAAACTGTCTATTTTGACTCTTTGTTTCATCTCTCTTGCCCATCTGTTCCCACCGCCGTTGCTGGAAGCTGAGCACTGCCCGAGCCCGGATAGGCACTGACAGGCACGCTGCTCAGTTTGGGGATGTCACCTGGGTTTAACGGGGAACAGCAAGTGCGAACCCCAGCCCTGCTGCCAGCTTTGCGGACATCCCCTCAGTGTCACCACACAACAAAACGTCCTTGGTGCCACCGCAGCCGGGCTGGGCACAGCAGGGAGCTACGCTAGCCGGGGCTAGCAAAGCTGAACGCCCCATTGCTGGGGCTTTGAGTGGCCATGGGGCAGCTCAGATGGGAATAAAGGGACTCACAGAGAGGTTTGCCTCTCTCGGAGGGAAATCCTAGTCACCTGGAGCAGTTCTGGCTGGAGGAGAGATGAGGCACTACCTCTGCAGGAGGGGAGAGCAACTTTTTAGCTGGCTGCAACCCGTTTTTCACATGCTGGGCAATGCAGAAATGGAGCCCCCAGAGCAGGTAGAGCAATGTGCCACCTGCCACCCGGCCAGGAAGGAACATCCCCTGGCACAGGGCACTTTGCTGCTGAGCTCCGCTTTCATTGAAAGTCTGGCAAACTTGACAAACTTTGAAGAAAAATCCTTGTGCTTGCAGGCTGCCGAAGCCAGCCGTAACATTTGCAAAGTGGGGAGGGGGACACCTCCAAGAATCCCACAGTGACACAGAAGGAATAGCTCAATGGGGGAAGCCTCAGCTTTTTTCCACCAGAGATTATTCAGAAAGGCACCAGCCTCCTCCCTGTCCCCTTGCTAGCTTTGAAGCCACATCTGTACTACCACATCTGGCTGGTGCCCCTCAGAGCAGAAGCTTTGCTCACCGCCCAAGGACACAGCTCTGAGGCACCCCGCTAATCCCCCCGCATCCCCACCTACGACTGCATGGCCAAAAGCTCCTCCACTCCCCTTTCTCTTAATATATAGGAGGAAAACATCTGAGATCACTGTGGTTTTATTGTCAGATTTGGCAGCCTTTTCATATTTGCTTGGATTGAGATATAAATTGAATTTGGTTTTCTCCCGCTGACTCAGTTATTTGTTATAGGAATAAGCATGTGGTAATGGATTAGACAGGGGAAAGAGATTTCTCTTTCAGCCATGCGCACGAGGTGGGATTGGCCATGCCCTGTCCCATGTTTTCCCGGTGTGGCTTTGCATCACTGATGACTTTGCAAGCTCCTTCCCCTCACTGACCAGCCACAGTTGGACACGGATTATTTTTTTTTCGTGGCAGACTTGTGCTTCTTTCCCCAAATTCCGCAATGTTTTAGTGCGGAGGAAATTTAACCAACACTGAAATCATTTTCTAGATCTGGTCCCCACCCATATCCTTCCCCCTCCCTCAGTCCCCATCAGTCACTGTACTGGAAACAGCACAAAGCCTTCCTGGGGCTCTTCAGCTGTGCCTGCAGCGATCTCCCTTTGCCCTTCCATCTTCCATTTGTGCAGACCGGGAGCGGCACATGATGCTCTCTGCATCCCAGCCACATCCTTCCCACCTCCCCGCTCAGAGCGGGGCCACGCTGCACCACCACCAACCCCACAGGGACCGTCGACACAGTGGAGGGCAGCATGTGCAGCTTTACTGCCTGGATCTGCTCAACAGCTCTGGCATTTCTGCCCTCTCAGTCCCAGCATTGCAGCTCCATCCAAGACCCGGCACCCCTGAGCTTCCTCCAGTGCCCCCAGCACACCTGGGGGCAAACAGACCCCCCCAAATCCTCAGGCATGATGCAGGCAGCAGAACCCAGCTCTGGCTCCCGGGCATCCCTTCTCCGTGGCACCTGTAGATAGCTTTCATGGAAAACCCATAAAATCCTCCTGTCCCCGGCACTTGACAGGGCTGCCGGTCCTCGCAGCATCTCTGAAGCCACAGCACACTCTGCAGGCGCTCACACCGCAGCACCGACCCCAAACCCTCCGCCGGGTCCATCCCCACAAGTGGGAGAGCCCCGAGCCCCAGCCACCCCACGCACCCCCGGGGACGGTGGCATCGGGCTGCAGAGGGGTCCCTGCCCAGCAGGCTCCAGGGCCACGCAGAGGCCATGTCCGCTGACACCAGCGGGACAAGTGGAAGCATCAAATAGAGTCCATCGCATCACCCTCTCGCCTGCCCTCCCCACTTGCAAACTGATGGGGACCCACTGCCCACACCTGCCCCACAGCAGGATTTGGCAGCTGCCACAGGGCTTTGCCCCTTCTGATGCTCATCCCAGCTGCAGGGCTCCGGCACAGCACAGCGATGGCTCCACTAATTGTATCAGCATAAACATGGTTTATAGCACTGCCGCTGCTGCATGTCAGCGTTTCTAAATCACCCTGTGCAGCGGTCCCCATCCCTCACCAGAGCACCAGCCCCTCTCCTGACCCTCTGCTGAGGTTAGAGGCACTGGGAGCAGCAAACAGCATTAAGGGAAAGTTTGCAAAGGGCTGTCTGGAGGCACCAAGAGCAGCCTCCAGCAAGGAAACCTCCACAGCAGCCAGAGAGCAGGTCAGCCCCTCCACACCCCTGGACCACATCCTGCAGGAGGTCATTTAGGAAAGAGGAGGAAAAAAAAAAAAAAAAAACACAAACAAAAAACCCACAAAACAACAAAGAACACCCCACACACCTCAAAAAGAAAGCAAAATAAGAGCTACAAAGCTCTATTAAAGGTCAAAAAGCAACACAAACACAACCCAAACCCCCTCCCAACCCAGCTACCACCTCACCCTGCACTTTTTATACTCCACCCAGCTCTCCCAGGACATGCCCAGTGCATGTTCCCCTAAAGGCAAACACCCCATTTAATGAGCCCACATCAAGTGGGATATGAAGCAGCTGTGGCTTCTGACCTTCAAATTGGACCCAAAAAGTCCTCACATCAGTGGTTTCACCTGCAGAAACCATCTGGCCCCAGCTCCTGGGCATCTCCCTGTCCCAGTGCCACGTGCCCCGGTGCAGGGAAGGAGGCCAGCGCTTTCCAGAAAGCAGCAGCATTTCTGAGCAGAGCTCTTGCAAAATCCCCATCCTTTCCCGCACGATGCGCAGCAGAAAGCAGCCGCAACGTTCCCACCTCGGAGGAAAGGAGCTGGGAGGCAGACGGAGTCTCTCGGCAATGAAGCAGTGCGGTGCAGGCTGCCAGGAGCCGGCCGGGATGCTCCTAAAGAGCATCCGGCAAACCTTGATAACTGCTGAAGCCCCGTGAGGCTGCAAAGCCCTTGGCTGTGGTTCCTACTGGGGAGGCTGATGGCCAGGAGAGCCACTGCGGGGTGTCCCAGGGCTGCACCAGTCCCATTGATGGGTGCTGTGGGGTCAGTCTTGACCTCTGAGGAGGCTCCTCCCCCAAAAAGTGTGTGGGTGGTCCCTGGAAACAATGAGGGTGATGGGGACCCTGGAGAGCTGGGCGTTGGGGAAATTCGGCTCCAGCAAGTCCACACATAGTCAAGGGGGACGCGTGGGACGCCAGCTCGCTGCCTGCAGGGCCTGAGCCTTCAGAGATGCACGCGTTGGGGGTTAAAACCCGCTGCTCAGTTCGCACTCGCTGTCGGAGGCGGCGGGGTCCCTTGGGCAGCTCCATCCTCCCCACCGGAAGATGCACACGGCGCCGGGAGGGGACCTCAGCATCCCTCCCCTGGGGTACCCCCTCCCCCCCGCTGCCCCCCATGGCAGCCTGCATCGCCCAGAGGCTGGCATCTTCGGGGCACCGCGCCCCAAATCAGTCCCAGATGTGGAAAATTCAACAGCTAAAGCAGCACGTTGCAGCCCCTTTGGGGGATTTCGTTGCTGAAGCTGCCGGGCTGCAGCGGGGCCTCTCGGCTGGGCCTGTCCACCACCCGCGTCGCCGTTGGGCTGAGCCTCCGTTCGAGCACGTGTGCCTCTCACGGGTATTTAAAAATAGAAATAATAACAACCTCTTCTCTCTTTCCTGCCTGGTTGGAGAAATAGCTTAATTAGTTAATAAGGGGTTTAATTTGTTGTGTAGCTGTGTGAAGAACTTGCAGAGGGCGAGCTAAGTCAATAAGTCAAAGCAATGAGCCTTAGAGGCAGGGCGAGGAGGGGAGGGTGTCCTCACAGTGACCAGCCATGTCCCCCAGGGAGACCTGGCTCTACCTCCAGCCCCAGCGAGGATCTTCAGGTCAAGCCTGAGGAGCTTCTCTTGGTGGTGAAATGGTTGTGTCCCAGAGGAAAAATTGGGGCGAATCAATGTTTTCTGTTTTGCTGAACAATTTTGCCCACTTTAGCAGGGCAGCTGGATCTCAAGCAAGATGCTGCTGGATCTCCCCTTCTCTGCACCGAGATGCGGGGCTGCCAGTATCCCTCCAGCACTGGGGAAAGGCAGGGAGGTGACCAGAGGACAGCTCTTTATTCCCAAACACTCAAACCCAACGGCAATGAAGTGGCAAACACTCCTGAATATGGACTTCGAAGTCTTTATCTCTAAGTGCACCGGGCTCGTACAGCTGGGGAAACTGCCCATATCTCCCACTGCCCATACCTCCTCCACCTCTGTCCCAGTTGTAGTGGTAGGACCTGGTCCCTCAACACCTAGTCCCTATGGCCAGCAAGCAACTCATCAGGGCATGCACTGTCTCAGCCAACCTTCTGCCTGATCCAAACCAGCCTGACAATTAGTGTTTATCCATAGCAACATTTAAAAAGGCATAAAATGGGCCTTTATGTGGAGTCACTGCCACACTGCAGAAGAGGTTTCAGCGTTCCTCATCCCCAAGACTGGGATAGGGGACAAGGACCCTGCGACGGCAGCCAGGATGCTCACTGGCGGTTACAGCTCTCAGAGACATCCTTACAGCCCTGGTTTCTGCTGGACCTTGTTAAGGGTGAGGTCTTAGATGGAGATGAGCAAAGTGGAGAAGAAAGACAGACTTGATCTAGCCTTTGGCACAGGCTGTTTCAGCCTGCTAAAGCGCACAAGGGCTGGAGGTGTTCGAGGCCAGGCTGGATGGGGCTTTGAGCAACTTGGTCTAGTAGGAGGTGTCCCTGCCTACGGCAGGGGGCTTGGAACTAGGTGATCTTCGAAGTCCCTTCCAACCTAAACCATTCTATGATGGAAAAAGCTGCGCACACACACCACGCCAGCAGATCCTCACCCCTTTCTCCGCTCCTCTTCCCCAACAGGCACTGTCATGCAACCCTGTTGATGGCTCTGGACCATATCACACAGCACTGCTCAATTTAACGCATGGCTCTATCAAGCCCACGGTGTCCGGGCTGGGCTTCCCAGATATGCCTGCTTGACCCCGCTGAGCACCGGCTGATTTCCCAGCGAGGGGAGAGGTCGGTGCTGGGCTGCTGGTGAAGCCAGAGCTGGGGAGCACTGCTGGGGTCCACCAAGAGCTACAGCAAGAGATGTCGGAGGAGCCAAAGGCTTCTCCCCAGCAAACTAAGGCAAAGCCATGGCAAACTTGTCTTTCTTCCCACATGGCAGCTCTCCGCGTCCCGTCTGGGTGTCATTATAGGTAATTCCCTGCTTGACGTCTCATCAGAGGTGGGGGAGGGAGGCACCATTTCAAGAAAAGACAAAAGGGCTCTTTCTTCATCAGCATTAACCTCAGGCAGCTCTCGAGAAAAATTCTGGGCAATTAGTCGAGCATAAGAAGATTTATAATTGAAATGTAGTTTGTAGCACTACGGGCGGCTCCCTCGAAAGACATTTCTCAGAGACAAAAAAAAAAAGGGGGGGAGGGGGGAGAATAGAGGGAGACAGAGGGGGAGAGGGAACTAGTTAAAGAGTTTTAAAATCTCGCTGAAAACTCCATTTAGTTTAACATTGCATGATAGCTTTCATAATTCAGAACAAAGTGCAAAGCTCTTTAATGAGGCCATTAATGACCCTTTAATTTACTCCACCAGGGCTGAATTCATAAAACATTTATGTTCCATTTACACAGGATTTTCCTGAGACTCTTCGGGGCAAGTCACCATCACAGAGCAGGTGGGATGAAACAGAGGGCTCTTCTCTTCTGTTCCCTCTCTTCTTCACCCTGGCGCTGAAGCTCCGCGTGTGTCTTTTAATTCTGCTAGAGAAGCTGCAGGGACCCAGGAGGGAGAAGAACCATTTTTGACCCTTCTGCACAGTAAATAGATGCAGAGCACTCTCTTGTATTTCTGCTCTAGGAACAATGAAACCCTTTTTAAGATCTAGCTGGGGCATCGACAGCCAACCTTAAAAAACACTTTTTTTTAAAAATCATTACAGCACAGCTCCAGTTCATTACTCGCCTGCCCGCTGGGAGAGGTCTCACATGCAATATCAGATTTACTCTCGGGGTAGTGCTGTTATCTCGGAGCATCTGGGGGAGATATGTCCCACCAGCTTTCCAGGCTGCTTCCCACTGCTTTGGGTGGTGATGGAGGAAAGGACAGAGAAAGCTTAAAGGATGCAGGTACGTAGGTGGGTGCTGAGGCTGCCAATGCTGACTGCTCCGCGTGCCGGGGAGGGTGGGCTGGACTGGGAGCTGCTGCCAGGCTGAGCAGGGATGCGTGCCGGGCTGCTGGTAGAGGCAGTAGCTGAGATCGTCTCTTGGCATCTCAGTGTCTCCTGTCCCTGCAGCTGTGGGAAGCTGAGAGAGCTGTCAAGGCACACACGGGGCAGCACCCTGCAGTGGGAACGGGGCTGCGTCATCGCCCCCATTCAGCACTCCACGAAGGCCACACCTGAGCTGCGGGTGATGGTCCAGTCTTGTTGTCCCTTGACCCAAACTAAGCTATTTGTCTCTCAACATTTTTTCCTCCATTGTAAATTGCAAACAGAGAGAGACACCCAGGTATGCGAATTGCTTGTATTGGCTGAAACATCTTTTTTTTTAAAAACAAAAAAAAACCAAACAAAACAACAAACCAAATTAAAAAAAAAAAAATCCCACACATCTCTTCCTAGTTTATTTCAAAGACCTCACTCTCATTTCTTCAGAAAATGTCAGTTTCTAAGCATCTTCAGCTAAAAAGAGCCGTTATCACAACTGGGGTTCACAGCATCTTAAGTTTGCTTCTACCAGCCTTCTCATCTGCTTTCTCAGCTTCAGGACTGTTAAGCACTTCTGGTCTGCTTGTGGCTTGTGACCTAAGGAGGGTTTCTTGCACCAGCAGACCCAATATTCATGGCAAATTGGTGAGGACAGAGGTACCAGCCCGCAAGAATCAGTCCCTCAAAAGCCTCTGCAGAGAGAGGCAGGGAAAATGCTCTCAGGCTATCAGCAGAGGAAGAAGTTAGAGCCTGTTGGAGAGTCTGTCAAGAGTGAATGTTTCCAGTATCTATAAATGACAGTCCATGCCTGAAGGTCTGCAGAGCTGGGTCTCCCTGCAGCATGTGTCCGGTAAGGATTGGGGACACGGGCTCAGCAGGAGTTTCATTTTCCATATCACTTGCCCTCTCCCCCTCAAATTCAGGTTGGGTTGTCACTCTCATTTTCTTCTTCACCCCTCATTTTGCTGACGCAGGTTAGGAACCTGATGGACCATCGAGGTAGTGACACCACTTGCGTCTGTATGGTTCATGAGTCATCCTCCTCGTTTCACAGCTAAAAGGACTGCTGACGCTGATGCCCTCAGAAAGGACACATCAGCAGGAGCGTTTGAAACCATGTCAACACTCATCAGCAGAGGGCTGTGTGCGCGCTGGTTTGTTATTGTAGGGTCTCTTGCGTGCACGCGGTTCTATGTACCAGGTTTGTGGTTGTAGGGTCACTTTTCTCTTCAGGGAAAGGAACCAGAGAGGAAGATTGCTTGACCTACCTGGTTCATTCATGCAGAACTGCTTTGCAGCATAGGGTCAAGTTTGTCAGAACGCTTACATCACAAAAAGAAATTATGGCCAAAAGAAATTTTAAACATGGACAAGAAAGAAATAACAAAAACTCCACAGATATACACTCGAATGGAGAGGGGGAAAAATCGACATTGTTTTTCAAATATTACAAGTGATTTTGAAATCTCACACTCAGAAACGATCTAAACACTAAAAGCACCAGGACAGGATAAATAGGGTAACTGGTCCCAGTTCAAGTCCAAAGTGCCCAGTGTCAGCAACACAAGTGGTGTTGCAGGAGATCGGTGAACGTGGGATGGGGAGGGAACCCGCAGCAAGAAGACGAGGTAAAATGGAAGTGGCTTCCCAAGGGACCAGCACACCCGTCAGCAGAGGGTTGCCCACTCTGCCTGCCATAGAGGGATGCTCTCCATCCCGGTGCGGAGGTGGGATGCACCTAGGTGGATGCATCTAGCCTTTATGGACCCCAGAGGCAGGAGAAGCCAAATGTCCTTGCTGAAATCACCCCCAAAGGAAAATAGAGAGGCAGGAGATGTAAAAGCTAAGGGGAGCCCATGGATGGAGCTGGCTGCCCCCAGGGGTGGGGTCATTCCTGGGATGATGTCCTGTACAGTGATGGGTGACCGACAGAGAGCAGGGAAAGGAGCCAGGTCTGGGCAGCACAGGGACCTCTTGCTGTCACTCAGAGCTGCCTGCGGACTCGGATGCTCCAGGGGCTCTCACTCCCTGTGGCTCAAGCAGCAAACAGCTCTGGGCAGCTCCAGCAACAAGTTGCCTTAGTTCAATTCTTATTTGATTCCCAGAAATATCAACACAGGGATCCCATCCAAACTGGACCTCGGATTGTTTACTAAGCACAGGCTGCCACTTAGTTAGAAACACATGGGCTCTTATTATTACACTTCCTTGGAAAAAAACCCACAATGGTTTAAATTAAAGAGGAATATATTTAGTGAAAATCAAAATTTGCACTCACACACATAGAGTCTCTGATGTTTCACAACCACTCAGTTCCCCACTCCTCCATCCCAGTTTCCTGCTCAGCACATCCCTGCTTACAAAGACCATCTCTCGGGAAACCTACAACCCGAAGTCTCAGTTTGCTTCGATTACCCTGCTGACAGGGTGGCCAGCCACATGGGGTCAAGACTTGCAGCCTATGAGGTACAGGCAGGCTCTTGGAGCTGCCTACATCTGCACCCATTTCTTAACATTTCCAGGTAGTTCACGCACCTCCAGGGCTTTAAGAGCCAAGACCTCGAAGCTACTGCCCTTGAGGGCATGCAGTACTTGAAGCCCATAGACACACCACCTTTATGAGGATCTTTTTGTGCTTTAGCTAAAACCAGAAATGCAGTTTCAGCCACAATGAAAGACCCCTACACCTATATCCAAGAGTGACCTGAGCTCCTCTGAGCAGTCCAAGATCTCCCTCTCCCACTATAGCTGGGTGCACAGACACACGAGGATCCTCATACACCCATTTTCCTTCTGCTGCTTTAAAACCCCCAGGAGAGAGCAGCTGAAACATTTAAAGCTTCGATTTGGTCACTTCAAGAGGTGATCAAAATCCTCCCCACTGTGGGCCAATGCTCACAAGGTGCCTGTCCTAGTGGTGGTGTTGATGACTGCTGAATATCGAGGTGGTTTCCCAGCCAAACCACGAGCTACAAACAGGAGAGCATCAGCAGGCCGGTGAGAAAGCCCTGTTTTCCTTAGTACAGCTGCTGGATCTTATAATCAAGACTGTCTGACACACTGATGTCATGCTAGTAATGGCATAACTCCGTATCAGCGTAATGGCACAATGGGTTTACAAAAGGAGCAGTATATGCAGAAATACACGTTCATGCTTGCTAATCTCTCATAAGCCTGTAATCCTGATTCTTTCTTTCCCAAATAATAAGTGCAGATCCATTAAGACCCTATCACTAGCTGCATGCTAAATTCCCCTTTTCCTTTGTAGAATCTGCTGCGTAGCATACACATTGTGGGGCAGGGGGAGACTTGCCATCCCCGGCAGCCCTCAGCCCCTTGCAGTGACGACGACTGTGATGGAGCATGCTTGAAAATCCCACCCTGGGGTTTCTCCCTCACCTGCACCAGGGGAAGCACATGGAAGCAGCCGCTGCTTGGCTACCGCTTCCTTTCTGGAGGGTCTGAGCATGACTTCTAGAGGGCATTTTGGCATCAAAACGAAACACATTTACTCATAGGTATGCATCTAAGCAAAGGGATACCTGCCAGTGTTTGGCAGCCTTCTCCACCCAGCCCTGGCAGAGTTTTTCACCCCCTTCTTGCCATCTGTGACCCAGAGCTGCCCAAATCCCCACCTCGACCAGCATCCCCCCCCCAACAGCTACTTCCAGGGAGTCTTGGTATCAAACAGCATTTCATAACCATTCCCCAGCCACTGCATACATACAACCTGGAAATAACCCTTCCAGGAGTGACAGAGTAATAGTCACTAATTACACAATTAATTTATTCTTTGGCACTAATAAAAAAAATGGATCTATGTTACAAAGGAGGAGAAAAAAAAAACAACCCTAAGGATTTGTTTAAATAAAACTACAATGTACTGAAAAAACAAGTAATTTTAATGATACAGACAATGCTGCGATTGTATAATTAGTAATTAATTACCTATAGAAATGACACTTTCCTTTCTTTAAAGCTATTCGTTTTTCTTCTTGTTGTTTGTTTTTTCTTTTTTTCTCTTGCATACAACTGTCTTCAGGGCACACAAATCATGGGAGTGAATTGTGGCATGGTACATCATCTACCAACCTGGCTCTCTATGTGTGATTCCTTACCTGTGGGCAGAGGTGATGCATCCTCACCTCTCGCATCCTGATCTCTACCAAGGAGTGACTGCAGACCTTCTTCCCCAGCCTCTCTCTGCCCGTAACAGCCGCTCTCTGTGCTGAGAGCCAAGCAAAAGCGGGCAGCGCTGCAAATTGTGAGTCCGGCCACAAAGAGCCGCTGGGACAAAGCTGACAGGCAGAACAGCTACAGCTTCTGTAGAGGGAGTCAAGGAATAGACTGTTAGCCCAGTGTTATATGTATATATTATGCTTATGTGTCATAATGTTAACCAATATTATATATATATTTTAAGTATTCATGTATTCATAGCAATAAAGGCCTTTTCTCTACTTGAGCTAAATTGTATGACGTGACCTATATTGTCCCAGAAGGCTTTTTATTCATGTTAAATGGGTACTGAGACTATAGCACTCCTTGATAGTAGGTGCAGAAGTGTCCTGGAGGAGACAGGAGAAGATGGATGGTCCTATTGAGGCTCAGCAAAGAAACCGAAAACATGAGAATCAAGCAGCTCTGCAGTACAGCTGGCTCCGCATCTGAAAAATCAGTTGGAGGGTTGGCTCACTCCTGGGAGAAGGACGGGTTGTCACCTAATCTTGTCCCCTCCCCAGGGAGGTGCTAACTGTACGCACAGAGTGCCCAGCACGCAGCACTGGCACACTCACATGTCCCCAATTCTGGTGGCTCCAGCTTTCCACGGTGGTCTCTGACTGCTCACTGGTCTCGTATGTTCCCCGACCGGTACGCCAAGGAGACTGAGCCAGGATGGCCACCGTGGTGCCGCTGACGGCAACGCTTCACAAGCGCTCCATGCTACAGCTCCAACGTGCTCTTCCACCCTGCCCTGCTCCTTGGGGACAGTGTTCCCGCTCACATTGCCCCCCACAAACAGCACGATTTGTCACTGGCTCCCCTGTCACAGGAGCCTCCAGCCCCATCACAGAGCCCAGATGCAGCCTGGCAGCTCCCAATTAATATTCAAGAGGAAACACAACCTCCTTGGAAAAAGCTCTGCATCAGCATCCTGCAAGGAGCTCCTGCGCCCTCGCCGCTCCCTGCCCAGCCAGATCATTGCAAATCACGTTAGCGAGATTGGCAGGTCCCCTGCTCAGATCTTAACCTCCCTCCGAGGCCTGGGGACCCCTCTGGCTGCTGACTTTGAGTCTCATGGTCACACAGGCACAAGCAGTGAGATGTTCCCAGCCTGTTTGTTCATTCCCAGTGCACACCAAGGACAGCCCTCAGTTCCTCAGAGACGTGTTATCTCCACGCTGTCTCGGGAAGACGTCAGGACAAGGTTGGCCTGGGCACTGGTGCCAGGACACAGAGCGGTGGCCAGGGACGCTGGTGTCCGTTTGCCATCTCTGGCACTCCGGTCGCTCCGATGCAGACAGGGTGGAAGCGGCAGTCAGCTGGCTGCTGGCTGTTATGCTGGTGCCAGATGGTGGATGAGATTAAAAGAATTTGATTTTCAAATAATCCATAAACCTGGCTGAGCTAATGTCGTTTCATATGCATTATCTTGTAATCCCAGGGAAGAGAACGTTTCAGAGCAAAGAGCCTTATTCTCCCTCCCTGCAAGGACTCTAACAAGCTATAGATAATCCCCTTTTTGTTGGAAGGTGCTTACAGGGGACCTACAACACCCAGAGCGCGGCACAGGGGCTGCCACTCTGCGCCGGTGCCTGGGAAGAGGAAAACCAGGCACCCGGCACCACAGGTGCTGTCTTGCCCTGAGCTTCACAGGGTTGGAAGCAGCGCATAGCAGGACCCAGGGACACCTTGAACTCAGACCTCTGGCCAATAAGGGAGGGTAAAGGAGGGATTTTGCCACCCCTGCCCTCTAACAGTGCATAGGACCCCGTGCTGCATCACTGGGGTCGGGCGGGGGAGATTCATCCCCTCTTCTAGGTAAACCCACTTTTATGTCCACTTTTGGGGATAAACCCCCAAAGCCCAACCCAAGGAAATCAAGGGCATGCTGTGCCACCCTGGGCAGAGCATCAGGCCCTCACCGGTAACTGAGCCCCACAGCCAGGATCCAGCAACCGCACTGCCTCTCGCAAGGTGAGGGACAGCATGCGGCTGAAACCTGCACACCGCTGGAAACACCTTCTCTGCCCTCTCCAAAGCAAGCACTGCACAACCGGGCCGTAGGAAATCCACCTTTGACTTCTCCTTGCCTGTGTCAAACACCTACAATCATTTTCTGCCCCTAACCCCACCCCATATGTGTGCATCCCTTCTGCACCTCCATCCCACCCTAACCCCTGCACAGCATCCTGGGCAGCCCTCAGCACCCACCCTCCATCCTCAGATGCTGCCTGCCTGCTCCCTGCCTGTTTTCTCTGCCCTAGAGACTCCTTTGAGCCTCCGGCTACCTGTCGAGCCTCCAGTTACTTGTCAAGCCGCATGTGGCACAAAGACGACGCTCTGCCAATCGCTGGGATCCTTCAACGTGCAAGGCACCAAGCTTGGGCACAGCAGTTAAAAATTGGTGATCCTTACTCCAGGCTCCCACGCTGGAGTGTGCGAGAATTATGCAGGTGATTTTAAGGGGAAAGGGACGGAAAGCTCCACGGATGGGATTTCCCAGTCACTGCCTGCCATCTAGTGCCGAGCACTGAGCTGCTTCACGGGCAGCAAGCGACATCCGCCTCCATCCTCGGGGGAATTTAGCTCATAAATTAGAGCCAGCAGCGTTTGCGCATCAGGCTGCCAGCACTGGGGAGTTTCCCACAGTGCTCCTTGCTCTGGGCCAGGGCCAGGGTGAGGGTTTTAGAGTCAAACAGCCCAAATCCTGGCGGGACCTGTCAGGGAAAACAGCCCAGGAGCAAGGGAAGGTGATGTTTTGTGTCTGCCCAGGTTGCAAACGCAATGCCCAGCTACAACAAGCTAACTAAATACAACACATCTTGCTTCACCGCACACTGTTACCTTCAAGGTCACGTCGTTGTCGTCAGTGGCTGCAAGCAACGAAGTGCACACAGGCATTGCACGAAGAATGCCACAGACAGGCTAAAAATAGGGAGACAAATGGAAGCACGAGGGAAAGGAGCAAAGGGTGAGGCTTGTCAGCTGTGCAGGAGACTGAAAACCTACAGAAAATCAGGAAACAAACAAAAATAATCAAGAAACACTGACTTCGTGATTCAGATATTCCAGCGCTTGGAGACACTACTGGAATTTCCCACCCAGTTTAATCCATGGACAAATGTTGCAGCAGGAACACGGTCCCTACAAGCCATTCGCAACCTTTGGGTCAGCACCAACATCAGGTAATTTGGAGTGTTTTACAGATCTTCAGGCAATTGGGGAGGGGCGGGGGGGCTGATGCTCTCCCTCCCCTCCCTTCAGTAGGAGTATACCTATACTCAATTTAGAGGCTGGTCATCTGTCAGCATCCCTCTGAAAGGAGTCTGATACCTACCTAACCACAAAGGCAGAAGAAAGCAGGCAAGACAGCTACAGCTCAACACAGTCCTGCTTCCAGGCATATAAGATTAAGAGGTATGAAATATGGGAGGGTCTGGGTTAGGTAGCATCCGTCCTGCTCACTGCCTCCAGCCCCTGTTAGATCAGGAGCCTCCAGCACCCTGCTGGAAGCGTACCTTCTGCTGCACCATGTCCCCCAGTACTGCACAGGGGACAAGACTGGACATTGAGCTGTGAGCGGCGGTGGAGCAGGTGTGGAAAAGTGGGTGTGCATGGGTACCACCTCCAGCAGTCACCCGTCCCACACCCTGAAACGGGGAACCCACTGCCCCTCCACACAGGGTATTGGTGGGATCAGCCACCCCGAACGCCCAGCCTCCCTCCTCACCCAGCCCTTTATCACTCGGCTGCCCGCTCCCCAACACACCCCGCTGCTTTCCTCAAGCTCACCCAACATTCGCCGCCTGTGCCATTTGCTAGTACCACACAGCTCGGGAAACAATTGCTGTTTTGCAGAGGGGCGAGTTGGGTCTGACGCGGACGGGCCGCACTGGTTGTTTGCAAAAGGCAAGCAGGGCAGGGCAGCAGCTTACAAACACGCAGAACCAGATTCACTGATTAGCACGTGGCTCCGATTTCCTTCAATGCTTCCAGAAAAGCAATAGGCGACATTAACAAAAGGATTACTCAGAATTCAAAAGCAAATGGGATTTGTGACCCATTATATTAACCAGGGACTGGGGAAAGCTCTACAGAGAGAGAACACTGCCGGCAGGTCACCAAACCAATTATTAAGAGCTCACAGATCACGAAGCTAGATATATACACACATCAAGATAAATTTCTATTTGCCTGCAGAAGCAGGACGTTGGCTGAGCCACCCTCTCAACCCAGTGTGCTTTTTCTATGTGCCCATTAAACCTGGATTATATCTAGTTACTTTCCCCAATAATTCACTTCCCCCACAGGTTTAATGCTGTGGAATAACATTTGGGAGGGTAAAACCTGAAAGGAGAAATGTAATGGGCATAATTACTTTGATAGATGAGAGAGAGCAGAAAGCAGGCAGGCAGCACATGGTGGGAGCAGGCCAGCAGCAACGCACACTCACGCCTGACGTTGCTTTGCCATCCTCCCAGCGGCAGCGCTGGCCCGTGCCTCATGCCCTGATGTCCCCAGCTCTGCCCAGATGCTCGAGAGGGGTAGCAGCCCTTAGACGCAAGACAATCTGCCTCCGACATCAGCTCTCACCTTAATCTCCAGCAGAGATGAGCTTAAGCTGCAAAAACTTTTGCCCTGGGTGATTATGCGACTGGATGTTCATGGTAGCCAGGTAAAGGGCCAGCTCCTGCCAGCACACTGTCCTGCTCCTGGAGTAGGCTGTGATGGCGATTCCTAAAGCCTTGTATACACTGCATAAAGGCTTTATTGCCTTGCCTACGTTTTGAAGAAGCTTCATTTCAATATTGCTGAATAACCCTTCATATTTCGATTGAGGAATGCTGCTGGGTCTCCGAGCATTGCCTGTGAAGTCCTGCCAAAGGATTCTCTACCCCCCCCAAGATCTGTTAGGGAAAAGTAGCCTTCACAGCAAAGCTGTATCTAGAACTACCTGAAGGGGCTTCCTGCTGTCAGCATTTTGTACTCACCTCACAAATTCCTGGCTTGGCTTTTTGAGGGCTCGGTGTTAAGGATTGGGTATTATCAGCAAAGCTTCTGAAGGAATTTTTCCCTGAGTTCAAGTTTCCCAGTAGCCTCCCCTTCTTTTATGTTCGTTTTTAAGAATTTTGCAGATATTCACCCAAGTGCTGCCTTCTGCCTGCCCCACTCTGCATCCTTCCAGTGTGCTGGTGGTGTCAAAACACAGGCATGGTTTCACAAGAAAAGGGAGGAAAAAGACATCCTCAAAACAGAAGGATGAGACCGAATCCACTCCTATCACTGGTGATCTCAACCAGATTTTACACGCCTTATTCTGCTGGGTCTCCGGGCTGCCACAGGCAGAGCACCCCACGCTGCTTCTCCCACAGGCTGCTGAGCACAGCAGGGACAGGCAACGCTCGCAGATACCCCGGGCGCTGCCAGAGAAACTCCCTCCAAAGAGACGGATCCCTTCCAACACAAGCATGGGAGCTTGAACAGAACAAAAGCAAATTGACTGATGCTGTTGGAGACACCTTATCCTCCGGGACAGGGAGTGAGCTCACAGGCTGCTCCAGCTGGGATAGCCTAACTCCTGCCTACCCTGAGCCAGCCCACCCCTTGCCCTGGCAGGGAGGGACACCACAGGGTGCTCCCTGTACCCGAGCAGCTCTCCCGGCTCTAACAAGCTCACAGCTGTATTTGGGAGCAGTAGCATCTCTCCTCTTGCAGGTATTCAGAGAGCAGGAAGTGGTGTAGCCCATGGCTCCACCAGCCTCTCCTGGCTCTGCATGTATTTATGTTCCAAATGTTGAAGCCTTTGGTTGCTTGGAGCCAGCTGGGAGGAGCAACAAACAGCAGCTTCCTATTATGCGAGAAAGCGTGCGGTTCTGAGCAGTTCGCAGCGTATCAGAAAACACACAAGCAGGACTCTGCTTAGACAGCACCAATCTTCAAAACTCCCGCAGACAGGGAGGGATATCAACTAGGGGAAGTAGAGGAAAGCTGTACCTGTGAAGTTGAAAGGTGCTTTTATTAGGACTTGTTATCTCTCCTTTGCTGGAGGGAAGTGCAAGCATCAATTTGTCACAAGGAAAACCTTCATCTCTCTCTTTTAACATGGTGGTTTAAACAACGGCTTCGATGCTGGTGTATTAGACTGCAACTGATCCTTCCATTTGTTTCTGCTCCTGGAGGCTTTTAGCAACAGCTGCTGAACTGCATCATACCAGGGAAAGGTCATCTTGATATGCATCCTTCCCCCTTGAAGCGGGGGAAGGATCTGGCTTTTGAGTACCACCCTCATGAATGGAAGCGTCCAGTGCTGAAAGTGGCTTTGAGGAGCAGAAAGTCTCCACAGTCGGACTGCTCTCCAGCTTCCTCCCTGATGCGCACAGTTAGGGGAAGATAACACTCAGACACCGGCCCCAGCAGCCGCAGCACTGATCTTACGTTGGACTTCTTACATGAGCCCCACATTGCTGCTCTCAAAGCAGAGTCACAGGTCCCTTCCAAAACACCTCTCTCCGGTGCACACTTCACAGGAGAGCTCTTCGATTGATCTGACTGTGCCTTGCACTAAAGAGCCACAGCAAACTCAGTGCCTTCCCAGGTACTTGCTGCGGCTTCAGGTGCTAACAGAGAGATCTCATGAGAGGAAGCCTTTGCCAAGGTGATAAATACCCTCCAGGCTTTGGGTGCAAACAAGCTCCAGACCCCCTCAACACCCAGGCAAACACTCATGCGGTTCCCTGTCACATTTACAAGGGGAGTTTTGTGTTTCACGCTCAACACGAGTGAAATGCTCCCCCTGCTCCTTGTGCTGGACCGCAGAAGGCACACTGCGGCTATGCCAGTGCCCTCCCAGACACAACTCAATGGGTTTCTTCTGTTCCAGGAGACAGAAAAGCACTCTCAGAAAAGGTTTTAAGGCTTTGTGCTATCCTTTCAGTAGTTTCCAGCAAAACACATCCCACCAGCCTGCCTGATCAGACTTCTGCATCTCTGCAAGGAGAACGGGCATAGATTTGCACTGAGTGGAAAGACAGCCTGCAGCCACCAAGTTCTCAAAGGAAAAGAACAGCCTCAGTGATCTACCACAGCACCTCTGGGAGTAGACAGGAGATGAGAAGATACAAACCATCCTCTCCCCTAGGAAACCTGCATGATATCCTTCCGCCTTCCCTCTCACTGAGGCTGGGGGTAGGGGAAAGAGGGCACACAGAACCGAGCAAAAGCACCCATGTTGCAGGATATGGGACTGCTTGCAGCAACTGGCTGAGGGGTTTTAAATAAAATCAATTATAGGAAAAAAAAAAAAAAAAACAAACAGCGCTGTTCCTATGCAGGCTGCAAGCAGGAATTTGTGTTTTAGGTGACAAGAAAATAACAATTTCAGCTTCCAGAGAAGACCAAGCTTCTCACACACCTGCTACCTGTAAGAACAAAGGCCTCAGCCCAAGGAAAAAGATTCTAAAAAAATGAAGGAGGCTGTTGATTCTGACCTTTCCACTGCTGGAGGGAGCTACACCTCTCAGCACAGACAATGCCCAAAGACTTGTAGCTTGAGCAAGCAGGAGAATAAGAACTTCTCAGGTTTGAAGATCAGCAAGCTTTCAGTACAGCCTTTTCTCACTTTCGTGCTCCTGGTCTTGAGAGTAAATAAGCACTGATTAAACAGCATTTTAAATACTTTGAAAGTTTCCCTCCAGCAACACAAAACCTGCCTTTGGCATGGGAAATGGGACAGAGACCTTGGCAAAGGACAGGTCCTAAGCCTGTGCCCACAAAGTTCTGTTCAGGTGCTGTGTGCTACAGAGCCAGCAACAGCCTGAAACAGGGCAGCAGAGAAAAGCCCAATCCCGAGCTGAGCGCACCCATGCTCCCCCAGGCTGGTGGGACACAGCCTGAGGGAAAGGACTCACCTGTCCCCTCTACAGGAGCTTTCAGTCCTGGAGAATGCAATAGTTTCCCCTTCAGCAGTGCTGACTTCAGACAGAAGCCAAAAAATCCACAGTTTTTCAAGCACATATTCTGCTCCACATTTATTTCCTCTTTGCAAGTTCTCTCTGATGCAGACACAGCCTCCTTGCCAGGCCTGCAAGGGTGCTTCAGGAAACCAAGTTTTGTTTTGTTGGTAATTTATGGCAAGCCTGCAGCTCCCAAACTGCCCAGGGTTAGAAAATAGAAGGCTGCTGTGCTACCCCCCCCACCCCAATAGCTTGTGGAGTGATTAAGGATAGCTTTAATTTGAGGCCTGCAGCTCAACAGCTCCCAAAGGATTGATAAAATATATATAGCAATCTCCAGTTCCACCTCTGGAGGCCGAACTCTCTCCCGATGATTAACGACAGCTATTTCCTCCCTCTCTGCCTGCTGCAGAAGAAAGCTGATTCTCTGCAAGGTCCAGCCAATGCTCTGACTACCAAACAGCAACATTTACAACCAGAAAAAAAACCTCCAAGAAACAGAATCAGGCCCAGAGAAGTGAGACAGCACCACATAAGCCCAGGATAGATCTTCTACTAAAGAAATTGGGGTAATAGGGTCAGGCTACTTGAGGCAGACCCGGCTAGGCTGGGTTAGCAGTGCTGGCCTAACACACCAGGAGTGGGAGCTGAGAACTCCCCGGAGCCGCCTTTGAGGCTGCTCCCATAAGCAGCCTTCCCTTGAAAGCAAAAATTAGCCTCTTAGTCCAGAGAGAGAGCTGCTGATCCAGTGTTACCCTCCTTCAGTGTCTGTTGCTACAGATTGAGGCTCAAGAGGAGAGCAGTGTGGGTGGGAAAGCAGTGCCCATCTAAAGACTGAGCTGCTGCCTATTCCTCATGCATCTGTGTCCTCCACGGCCACCACGCCAGAGGCAGCTCCAACACAGATTAAACGTTAACAAACTGTTATCCCAGCTTCCACCTCCCCAGAAACCCACCTGGGGCAGCCTCATGTCCAGGAGGGTCTGTTCCCACCTGGACACACAGATAACCCTCCAGTGCTGCTCTTATTAAAAAGCAGGTGCCAGAGACAAGCATTAGCCATTGCTTAGAAGAAACTACTCGAGCTCTAGACTATGACAGGAGTCTGGTGAGGAAAGTGAGCCTCCCGGCTACCACAGCCCCAGGGAATCGCACACTTGGGAGAGAAAAGGATCATAACATGCATTTCCAGAAGAGGTGGAGGAGGATTCAACAAGAGCAAAGAACTCCCTGAGGAGAGCTTCACTTCCTAGTATAAGTTTTAATATTTATTTAGTACAGGCCCAGTGAAGAGAACTGGGAAATAAGGCAAAGGCAAATTATCCTCCAGAGCCTAAGTTAACATCTCATACAAACAGACCATGCAAAGCAGCAGCTGTGCTCCTCCCTGGAGTCACATCCCACATCTTCCCCATTTGCTGGAGCACAGCCTATTGCTTATAAGTCCAGAAGGAATCGATTGACTTTTTTCAGATATTCCGACTTCAAATAATCTCCCAGCTCGTCCTTTGTGACCCACAGGTAATCTTCCTTCAGCTCTGTCTGGGACAAATCACTGCTTTGGAGGAAGGCTTTGAAGAAGAATACTTTGGCTCCCACGTTATCCTCAGTCCTGATGGCCCTGGGGAATTTATACTTGTAAATCCCATATGGTGCATTCCCCAGGATTTTGGCTTGAATGTGATCTCCTGCAAGACCCCAGCAACGCAAGAGAAAGAAAACAGAAAACAACATATAAGTATATACGTAACATTAACTGCTCTCCTGTAGTAACAGAAAGACACCATAAGACACTCCGTATATCTGGTTCAGATCAACTGTTCCTTCTTAGCAGAAATATTGCTAATTGTCAGCATTTTCTCATAAAAAAAAAAAAAAAACAAACTTGTCCTGGAGTCTAGGAAGCAGAGTGAGAGAGCTTTACCAACCACACCGAAAAGCAGGGGTTTGCTATCACCCATCTGCCACAACAGCTGCTACAGGGCGACAAGAGGGAAAGAGAAGCCGTATACCTGGAGCAAGCCTAAACCATTCAGGGGGCATCTGGTGATGCTTCAACATCAGACCGTGAGGGCCAGTATCAGCACCACCACCATTGCTGGCAGCCAGAGATCCCAACTCAGAGTCTGCCAGCCCAGTCAGCCCCCCACACGCTGCAGTTGCCCTGCAACAGCGCACAGTTAGAGCTGATTACCCAGGATCATGGCTCTTGCCAGAAAGCCCACCCTCATTGAGCTCCGTCCCTCTGCCACAAGATCCCTTTTCCCAGCAGACGGGAGGTGATTTCACTACAACAGATGGCAAATATCACTCAGATAGAGCACAGGAAGAAAACCACTGGGACTAAGAGGAGGGAGGGGCAGGCACACAGCAAACTACACACCCAAAAATGTAGTCATGGCTCGCTCAGCTGTGCTTCGCAGCGTCTCTCCAGGCTGCCATTCCACTTGAGGCAGGAGCCACAGCTCCTGGTTACCGATTTTCTGTTTCACCAGAAGCATAAGGTTACTGTCCAGCTTCCTGTTCAATGATGTTCGATTGTTGTTTTTATCAGCATCTGCCAAAAGAAACAAGACCTGCTGGAAACAAAGTCTCCTGGCAACACTGCTCTGATCCCCTTGATTCATCAACCCTCCGTGTCTCACACCCTTCCAGCAATAATACACAAACACGGATACACGGAACAAGACAAAAATGTAGACAGAAATAGTTTCAGTCGCTCTGGAAGCCAATGCAGAATTCTGCTGGAATCCACTGCTAAACTGCACTTTACCATTAGTTTCATTTCCAAAGAGAATTTACAGCAAGCAGCCTGGATCTCCAGCTTGACAAAAATCAACAAGAAATCTAGGCAAGCTCAGGAACCAAGCGACCCGAGGTTTCTCGTCTGGAAACAACATCCATTTTCACTGCTTTGCTCTAATAAATTTGTGTGAACATGCACTTTGCAGCATAGGAGCACTGATTCCCTTATCAGCCAGCTAATTCCTCATGTGCTAACGGTGCTGCCAAAGAGTCAAGACCCTCTTTAAAACAAAAACAGCTTAGCAAATTCTTTCCCTACATTGAGTTACACTCAGCTGTGTTTGTCAGACAATTAGAGTGTTCTCACCCACCACAAAGTTCAGCCTGTACCTGTTATCCGTGAAGCAGCTTTGAATTGCAGTAACTTCTGTTCCCACTTGTCCTCCAGGTCTTGAGCCATGATGACCGTTTTGCCGGGTGCTTCATCCTCATCGTACATGCTTTCCTTCCTCCTCCTGAGCTGCTCCTCCTCCTCCAGCTTGCGGATTTCATGATCTGAATAGTGGCTTTTCTCCAGCTCTATCTAGAAGAGCAAGGCAGAAAATTGTTAAGGCACTAGCACTACAGCCTGGACTTGGCAAGCAAAATTAAGTTATTTCTATCACAATAAATGCAAGATGATGCAAATTTCTCTGAGCTTGAGCAGGACTTTTATGCTGGCAGCAACAGTCTCTATCAGAAACAGCAACAGCACTGAGGAAGACCACGGGAGCGCTACCAAGACCCACGATACCTGGTGCAAGGAGCAAACTGCAAATGGAGCACTCTGTATCGCTTCATGGTGGAGAGCAACAATGCCCGAGGTGCCCCCAGCCTGACTGTACAGGGCCATCAGCTCCTCCCAGACCTCGGCCTGTCATCCCCCCAGGACTGGCCGCGGCTGCCAGCCCCGTAGGGTGCTCTCCCCTCCAGGCCTGAGGAGGCCATTTTCCTGTCAGCACACCCCCAGCACCCCCCTCTACCTGCCCCATGAGGGCCACCATCTCTTCCTCCTCCTTCTCGAGGGGCTGCGTGATGCGGGGAAGCCTCAGCAGGCACATCGCCCCGAAGAGCCGCCACGGCCGAGGCGCGGCAGCGGTACAAAACCACCGACCCCAACACGCCGCTGGCTGCCTGGGCGCCGCCATTACGCTGCCGCGCGGCCCATAATGCACCGCGGCGCACGGCGCCATCTTTCCTCCTGGCTCCCATGGTGCTTTGCGGCGACCTCTCCGGGCGCGCTACGGGAGCCGCCATGAGCGCGGTCGCCTGGCAACGGCTGCTCAGAGCGGCCTGGGGGTGAGCTGCGGCGGCGGGAGCGGGCCCCGGTGAGGGGGAGGGGGACCGAGCCAGGACCCCTTTGCTCTGGGCTGCTCGCTGCAGATCCCTCTCCCCGCGATGGTGGCCGGCACGGGAGGCCCCGCTGAGCCCGACCCCCTTCGGGCCTGCGGCGCGCTTCCCCCCCCAACCAGCGTCCGGGGGAGGCCCCGGTATCCTCACCGTTTCTTTCCCGCAGGAGCTGTGCTGCCGCCCTGTGCCGTGGCCTACGCACCGGCCCCCAGAGGCTGCAGGACCTTGCGGGGGCGGCGGCCGCGGCCGCGAAGGAGGCAGAGAACCAGAGCGCGACCGACCTGAGGTGAGAGGGCCAGGCCGCGCCGGGAGAGCTCTGCTATTTGCCGCGTGCTGGGAGGTTTTATCGCCTTCGGTGGTTTTTCAGCCGAGGAAGGAAAGGAAGTGACTTGACTCAATCACAAACGCAGCTTGTGTGTTTCAGAGACTTGATCCCTTCTTTCTTTGCCAATATGAAATAAAACTTTGCAAAGTTTAAAGAGAGAATGCTCGATAACTCTCGTTTTGCTCCTCAGCCCTTTAATCCTGCAGAGGAACTCCATGAGATGGGATGGAAAGATCTATGAAGAGATCCCAATAGCTCACATCAAAGCTACGTACAACAAGTAAGCAAATCAGCTGCTCCATTCCTGCTCTCATGCAAAATGAAAGCTTATAACATACCCAGTCCTGAGTAATGTGCTCTAGGCAATCCTGCTTTAGCAGGGGAGTTGGACTAGATGATCTCTAGAGGTCCCTTCCAACTCTGATAATTCTGTGATTCTGTGATACCCAGGCTTTGGCCAGTCATCATCTTGATCAAAAGGCTCAAAGGAAAAAAGCCAGGGGAGTGATGTCCAGGACTGGGAAGATAATACTGAATCCAAACCTTAGTACTGTTCAGGAAGCGTAACTGTGCTTATAGTGTCTTTAATAGCAATAAGGTTGTTATTACACGTTTTGACTGCATTCTGATGTGAATAATTAGATGCTGACGGCTTTAATGGCAGGTTACTTCCTTAGTTCTAGCACTGTTGCTGTGCCGCTGTTGAAAAAATTGTCATTCTCTATGAGACGTTGTGTTTCATTAATGATCCCTAGTGTGATATTTTACTGTTTCTTAAAGCTCTTTCAAGTTCTATAAATGTTTTGTACATTTTTTAAATAAACAGAAGAAGTAAAATGCTCACAGTGAGAGGTGAGCCTGAAACAGCTAAGCAGTATCTGAGGGACACCTGAATAAAGTATACCTTATCTAGAGAGGTTTTCCTGCCTCTCTCAAGGTTCTCTAGGGTCGACCAGGTCACTGCTGGGAGGTATCTGCAGTGGGTTCATGTAAGTGGGATCCCCTGAAAGGAAGTGCTGAGTTAGGATGGTTTGGAGAAGGGAGACAGGAGTCTTGTAGCAAGCCACACCAGTAAGATGAATGAGAAGAAACTGGAGAACAAAGCTTTATTCTAGCTTGCTTCTTTCTTCTGCCCCTGTCTTTCTGTAGCACCCACATCCAAGTGGTCAGCTTTGACAACAGGCCGTTTGCCCGTACGTCCTGTGGCACAGAAGGCTTCCAGAATGCCAAGAAGGGAACTGCCATCGCGGCACAGACTGCAGCCATAGCAGCAGCCGTGGTGAGTCCGCAGTGATGATTCTCACCCTCCCAGAGGGCAGCGCTGACTGCATCCCCCCACTACCTGGGTACATACCTCACTCGTGGGCAGCAGCAGTCCAGAGCTCTGTTGCTTAGCGCTCAAGCAGCAGACTGCTGTTTGCTGATGGTTTCCCTAGCTTCATCTGACACAGTGTGCATCTTCACACAGACAAAGTCAGTTCAAAACAGCAGTTGGAAATGCCCAGAGAGTGAACTTAGCTGTGCAAGTTGTGATTGGGAAATGTAACTTGGAGCATATCCTTTTCTGGCTCCAGTTTGCATAGCTCCTTTTTTCTAAGTGAACATCTTTCAGCCATTTTGGAAATATAGCCCTGAATCAGCAGCAGTTCAATTTTTGCACTGTAGGGGACCAAGAAGTGGCTGTAATTACTGGCTGAATGTTTTATATTTGCTCTCTGCCACAGGAGAATTGAACTGCTGACAGCAGTTCCAGTCAGAGAAGGTGATGTCCTTGCACGTGTAGTTTCCAGCTGCATACAGTTTACTGTAATTGTTCCTAAAAAAACATGTGGGTGTCCAGGTGGCAGGAGAAGATGAGGCTGGCTGTGTCATGGCCCTCATTACTGCAGAATGAGGTGAGGTTAAACTGATAATCCTCATCTTAAATTAGGCAGAACTCACTCCAGCCTTTCATGTCAGAGGTGTTTGGTGCCACTGCTGGCCAACAGTTTATTGTGGTTGACTCAGAGGACTATAAGAACATCTTCACTATTAATCTGTGCTCATCAGCACCTCATAATAGCTGCATAGCTGCGCTTGGCCAGATTTATTCTGTCGCTGTTAAAGTTGTTAGTACATTAATTGCACTGTAACATGGAAAGCGAGAGGCCCAGCAGAGCTCCATCCACTTGGTGGCAGCACAGCTATGCTTTACAGCAGGTGTTTTTCAGTTTCAATTTGCAGGCTCCTAGACTTTTTGCAGTGAAGGTGTGGACTCCTGCACAGCAAATACAAAGCTTGCCTGCTTTTCTCATTTACCCTCTAGAAGGAATCCACTGGTCACAGGAGAGAAGTCACTACATTAGAGAAGGGAAAACAGCTTTGAGTTAGTCCTTGTTAGTCCCTTGCCAGTTCAGTCACGTATCCATGGATATGTCATTTTCTGCCCTGGCTTTAGGTCACAGATAGTTTGATGTTAAAGCTTTCTCTGTTTGCAGAGTTGACAGCCTACCACAGGAGTTTTCTTGAAGCTGCCATGGCTGTATCTAGGCCTCCTTTTCTCCTACTGTCTTTGTGCAATAATCCCCATATTCGTCTTCTGTATCCATTACTACCTACTCTTTATTTTTACTTAAAGAATGCTATGATAGTGGGTCAAAAGAGAATGAAAAGACTCCAGGGGATCCAGACCAGCATTAGTTATATCAAAGAGAACACTAACCTGTTGTTCTTTTCACAGAAAGCGCGTGGGAAGGGTGTATTACATGTACGAGTCATGGTGAAAGGACTGGGACCAGGACGCAAAGTAGGTGTCAGAGTTTCTTTTCATATTTTTCTTTTTCAGGCATCATTCAGGTTTTTTAAATTCAGGGTGGTCTTATGACTACATCTGTTAACTTTGGTTTTGTGAAGGTAATGTAAAGAATTCATCACTCAAGTGCCTAGTAATGAAATTTTAGAATAATTGGAATTGTAGAGTAATTTGACTTTGGAGGCAGAATAAAAGCTGTATTTGGGATTTCTTCCAACTAAAGTAGGAAAATTGATGGGAACTCTGATGAAAGGACTGGAGCAGATAGATTTAAACTGTGTTTTCTGATATGCATTACTTATAAGATCATTACAAAGTAGAACTATTGAACAAGTTGATTTTTGGACAGGGGACCAAACTGTTCTCTGAGGTTTTTTCCTTCTCTGCTATTCAGTGTGTTGATAACAGTGTGTCATCTGCTGTCTTGTTCTTCCAGGCTGCCATCAAGGGTTTGACTATGGGGGGTCTGGAGGTCATCTCCATCACCGACAACACCCCAGTTCCACACAATGGCTGCCGCCCACGGAAAGCCAGGCGAATGTGAGAGGAGAACGGAAGCCACACTGCATTCAACATCAGTTCATGCAACAGTGACTGGGTTGAATGTTGCTCCTGTGACAGATTCTGGAAATCCACCCTCCCTGGAAATGCTTTCTGAGGGAAGCTTGAAGAAGAGAGACCATCCTGGGCCTTAAAAGCCCAGGTGGTAGAAGCTGGTGGTAAAAGCAGGAATATGTGTACTTCCTTAGTGGGAAGCCTCTTGTGTACAAAGTTTGTTGATTAAAATGTTGGTCTTTTGACAGCCATTCCTGCTGTGTTCCCAGAAGCATTTTGGATTATTATTGCCTCTTGACTGCTCTCTTCCTCTTACCACCGTATGTCGCTCTAGTCTAGCCCTTGATGCTATTATTGACCTTGTTAGGTGGAAGGGGAGCTTGAGGTCTGTACCAAAACAGATCTCCTTCCAGTCATCTGTAGTAAACAACTGCATGGGGTCACATCATCTTCCTTCCCTCTTTCTCTCGCTGCAGACATTTGGGAACAAGGTATGGGGTAACTCTCTCCCTTCCCCCTAGCTTGCAGAGCTCAGAGTGCCGTGCGAGAGGCAACTCTCCCTCTTTGCACAGCATGGAGCACTGTAGTCTGGATCCATTACTGGCAAAGATCTGTTGTGGTGCTTTGTTTCACCCAAGCTGTAGCTGGCCTGGCAGCGCTACTGGCAAATAGAAAATGCCAGTCCTTCTAAAGGGGCTGGGGTCTTGCCAGTTTTGATGCTTGCTGTCTCTTTGGTCCTGCTGTGTGCACCACAAACTGGATTTTCTGAGGTGTTGGGTAGGGCAAGCAGGGGGTTAGTAGGCCTGAGGAACAATGAAATGCTGCCAAGGAGATTTAAAACACTTAAGTCCTGAACTGTACCTCTGTATATCCACAGGCAGCATGAGCTTGTCATGGGTCTGTGATGCATTATTGCTGTCCCAGCTCCATCCAGAGAGAATTTCTGCCAAGCAAATACGTCTGAGGCTCTCTGAAGCGTTAACCAGGGAGGTAACAGCAGTAACTGACACAGGATTGATTTCCTGGATGGGAGAGGCACACTGCCAAGCAAAGGGCAGCTCCTTGAAATCCACGCTGCCAGAGAAGCCCTGGCTGTATACAGCAAACACTGGGCAAATGTTTCACCTGTAAACAGCGTATTTTGGTACAGCCAGCAGTTCTATCACCAACCCAGAATCTTCCTTTCTATTATTCCTCTTTGTCGTTTCTCCTTAGTTTCTTAAATTGCATAATTAACTATTCCTCTTTAGAGAAAGGATACCATGGCAACAAGGCAGTGAACCTCCTTCATGGGGCTGAATGGCATACGGCAGGTTTTGAAAGAAATCAGTCTGCTGAGAAGAGCCTGTTGAGTTGGATTTGACAGAAAAGAAGAAAACAAGACTCGGATGAATCCCCTACCTTACTCCACTGTCTGAATTTGAATAGAGGGTAGGTTATCTTAAAGGGAAGTTCCTTGAGCTGTCACAGATTTGACAGTGAGGAAGAGAGGTTCTTCCATAGGTGTTTGACACACTAGAAGAGCTTCCCCCTCGTTCCAGAAATATGGCTGAGCTTCTAGTGACTTCATATTCCTCTTTTGATGGAGAAGGTACCAGGTCAGCTATAAACTGCAAAGATTAACGCTATGAGTATCGGGCAGCTAGCTGGGGAAGGCATGTGTGGACACTGGTGTGTCCTACAGCAAGGCTGGACTGGTTTCTGTGCCAAGTGTGGTGACCAGCCCTGAGAAAGGAGGAGCACCACCAGTCCACCCTGAGAAAAGCAAACACTGCCCTTCTCGACCACATGCTGCTCGTTGCATCAGTACAGCAGAAGTGCCCACGTCAGATAAAGATGATAGAACAAATTGAAAAATAAGATTGGGAGATTTGCTGTCCTTCTGAAATTCAGGGAAGAGTAGGTAAGGGAAGAGTAGGTGGATGACTCGAGAGTCAGAAAGCGACGAGAATAAATCTTTGTCTTATCCAGACTTAGAATCAAGGCTGTGCCCTTTGTAAAGGCCACTCCTTAACACTCTTGGTTTCTGAGCGTTTGTGAACATTTTATGAAGTCTACCACTACACCACCAGTGCTTGCACAGTGGGAAGTTTTATGTCCCTGTCTGCCATCCCTAGTTCTGGTACCTATCCCTCCTCCTTCCTCCAACTGATATTTATATAGCACTCTCTGAGCTGGACAGAAGAGGCTGACGGTTCAGTGGCTGGATCTGTATAGTATCATGAGTATTTATCTTCCAAACCCCCAGCTCTGCATACCCTCCCTGAGCTCTCCCGCACAGTGCTTCAGTTGCACAGCTTTTTGCTGAAGTCACATTTTTCCACCCACCTTCTCTCCTGCCCTGATGGAGCAGCCCCAAAGCCATGTCCTACCTAAACGCTCAGTCTGAGCTGTTGATTCCGCAGCACATCCCGGGCCGCTGGGGCAGTCATCAGGGAAGTGGGAGAGCACCGCTGCACAAAGCAAGCTCTCCCAGCTCGTGCAAGGGCTCAGTTGCTCCTTCCTGCACATGCTGTACAGTGAAAGAAGTCTTAAAACTCTGTTGTTGTTCATCTTGCAGGGAATTAATAGACACCAATAGCACTTAATGATTTCCTTACCCTTCAGATGAAACTGTTAATTAAGGGCCTGGTTTTAGTCAGCCACTGGTGTTTACCAGTTCTAATTACTTTTCTTGGCACCTGGGTGGAATACTGGTTTCTGCTGGCTCACATTCCTCCTGAGCAACAATTACTTCACTTGTCAGTGGCACGGCCACAGCATAAGCACCCTCATTAGGGTCACATCCTCTCTCTTTGGGCTTCCCCATTGCTTTGGGACATTTTTCTCTCCACTCCCTCCTAACTTTTGATTCCCTCCTCTCAAAGCAGCCCTTTTGCTGGAAACAAGCTCAGAAGCTGCTACTGACCACAAAGCTTCATTGTGGTTCAACCCTGGTCTTTCTGGGGTTTTGCACTCTGTTTTAAAATACCACCTCGACCTTTCTCTATCACATAGGGGGTGAAACACAAGACAGACGCACATAAAATGCTACCTCAGGTCTGTTTACCCCTTAATGAAGGCCATACCACCTTGGGGAGTTAGCCTAACCCAGTTACCCTTCCCTTGGACAGGGATGGCTCTTGGTGGCTTGGAAAAATAGCCCCCAGCCTTCTCCCTAAGAGTATATTATTCTGCAAAGAGGAATTATTTCCCTATCCCCGGCAACAAGGACTTTCTACCTAGAGCTGCAGCTTTATCTGCTGAATTGGTGATTTACTATTTCTTATGTGAGCATCTCGGTGACAAGAGTCAGGCAGCCAATTTCGATCCCTTTGTGGGATTCAATTAAACCATTAATTAAGTGATGTCAGTGTCCTTTAACAGCTGACTGTATACACAAGCAAGCAAGGAGAAGGGGACAGACCCTGCAGCACTAATAAACTGTAGCAGCAGGGGTGGTTTACCGCAGCCCGGCTGCAGCTGTTCGGGACATCTGCGCAGGTTTTGCTGTTTTTTCCTCTGGTGCGGGAATACCTGGCTCCAGATGTGCACAAAGCGGGTCAGTGAGTAGATGTTTATAACCCAAAATCACCCCTCAGGAGCTTTTGAGAAGTAACAGTTCAAGTCAGGTTATGCCTCTGCACTCAGACTTCGACAGATAATCACGGTGCTGCTCTCATGCCTGGCATCCCTGCCTGGCCCCCCTTCCCCTCCCAGCTGCCCCTCCAACCTCAGCCCATGACCTCGCAGACCAAAAAGAGATCAAGGACCCTCAGATTGTTTTTGTGCTTTTCCAATGTTCTCCTCTCCCCTCAAGAGGCATTAATGGGTACTCAACAGCAGTGGGAACTGCTCAGAGGTTTTACTAATGAACTGCCTAATAGCATCCCAGTTCCCACCCTGATGGTGAAGCGGGGCTGCATGGTCCTCTTGGGGAGGTGCAGAAGGGAGCCAAGCCTCAATGCTATTCCCTTTTTTTGAAACCACTCACGCCTCCTCCTGCTGTGCTCTCCAGGCTCCTCCTGCACCAGTGCCACCTGGCAGGGTCCTTTCCTTTCTCTGAAGTTCTTAACTGTCTTCCTACGCCCATAACTACAGAGAGTTGGAGGCTGTGTACAGATCTGAGACCTGGACCCAAACCTCCCAGCAGCTACGGAACCCTAACAGCCATCACTTGGGATAGCTGCTCCCGACAGCAGCTTCACAGCTTGTTTTTCTGGAGAAAGGAGGAGGAAGGGAGAAAGGTTTGGGTGTGAGGGGCTGAATGCTAAGTGAGGATGCGGGCAACGAAAAGGCGGGTCTGGAAAGGGAGAGAACACAGAGACAAAAATGCAGAAAGTGAAAACACAACATTAAGTAAACCCTTTCTTAAGGCTAAAATCTCCCATCTGGTGGTCCAAGAGTCAGCACAGATTAGGAGGATACAGGGAAGAGCTCTCCCACAGCAGGTGTGATTCAGGACCAGGCTAGGTGCACTCTCCTTTGCTGTTCTCCCCATCAGACCTCCATGGCAGAAGCACGGGGTGGCCCTGCTCGGGAGCCCTCCCTGCCAGCATGACCAGCTCTTTGGGGCTTTCACTTCACCAGTTTAGAGAAGGCACAAAGACCATCCCAAAGCTATATTCAGAAACTCCTCCAAAGCCTCTCCAAGCAGCAATGACAGTGCTCAAAACCTTCCTTCCCATTCCAACCTGGCTCTGAAATGTCTCCTCTGTGCCTCACCGCTCAACGATTCATTTGCAAAGCGAAAATCTAAATCAGAGTGGCTGGGATTGACATCCACCGTACCCTCCCGGCCACATCACTGAAGATTCCAGCTTTTGGTCCTTTCTCCCTCTGCCTGCTCCTCCGTGCAGAAGCAGACCAGGCTTCCCACCGCATGCAGGACTCCAGGTAACAAATAAAACTTGGGGCCCCAGGCAGGAGAAAAACACGTATTTCATCCCTCAGCCACTAATCTCCAGCGCTTTCAGCAGGTCCCAAGATGAGGTGGAGAAATACAACTCTCGCCTCTTCACGCACCAGCCTGCAGGCAAACAACTTGCTCTCCTAATTGCCCACCATGGCTCTCGCGCAGCCCCTTGCCAAGACCTAGATGCTGCCTTTCATTTTGCTCCTGCCAAATCTACAGAAGTAAATTATCAGTTTCCTGAGCTGCCAGGGTCAAACCAACCAAGGAATGCAAATGACTTCAGACAGGCCAACCCTCTGGGCTTCTTTGTAATGCCAACAGCCGGGAAGCAGCCTGCTCCAGCGCTGGGAGATGCTCTGAAACGATTCGCCCTTGGACGTGGTTGTAAAACCAGCCCTGTTTACTGAAACCCCTGCAAGAGAAGCAGTGCAGCCGGCTGGGAAGATCCCCTTCCTACTGATCCTGCAGCCAAGAGCGGTAGCGCTCTCACCAAAGGGCCAGTGTGAAACTGGGACAAACCTTTCTGGGTCTCGAGCAGCCGTGCAGCAGGGCTGCTCTCCCCAGCCCTTATTGGAGCCAGCGGGTCAGCGCCGACATCTTCTTCGAATCTGAGCCCTCTCTGGGAAAGAAGACAGCGTGGGCAGAGCCATTGTCTGGGGAATAAGGGGTAGGAGGCAGGACGAGGAGAGATTAACTCAGACTTTGCTGCCCAAAGCCAGACGGGCTGCACTGCACAATCGCCCTGTCAACACGACATTTGTCTCCCTATGTTACAGGAGACCTTGTTTGGCTGCCAGCTGCCCCTTCTCCCTTACAAAGGGGAATTTTGCTAGCATTAAGGACTCACCGGTCAGGGCTGAACCAGTGACCTAGCTACGCTGCCGCCGGTATCAGCACAGCTAATCTGGACCTTACCCTGACCTCGGGACCAGCCCCAAAAAATAGGGCAGCAGCAATGAAGACCATCCTTCACAGCCAGAGACACGAGAGCAGGCACTGGCTCTGCGATGGGGTCATCCCACAGTGGGGACGGTGCCGATGCTGCACGATCCCACAGGATGTGGGTTCAGCCCAGTGGAGCGGGCCAGGGCTCCCCACCAGTCACCGCAGAGGTGCCAGTGCCCCTCACCTCTCCAAACTCACCATTTGAACCATTTTTCCCCTCAAATCGGTTGCTGGGTGCAGCAAGGCCGTTTCTATGCGGACGGCTGTTTCTCCCCGTTGCCATGGTGATGGCGCTGGGCGCCCGCAGGCCGGAGGTGGGAGAGTGAGGACCGTATCTCCCAGGCGCTTGCCAAGGGCAGCGGGTACATCTAATCCGGCATCGCTCCATTTTACGCCTTTGAGGAGCACCAAGGAGCTATCAAATAACCAGCTCGGCGGCAGCGAGCTGGCACTCGGAGGGATGCAGTGCTGCCTGCTGCTCTTATTAACACCCTTAAATCACGTCGATCAGTGGCCAGCTGGCTCTGGTGGGGCCTCCCTGCTGCCCACCCAGCTCCCACCCCCCCAGATCTCCTCACACAGCCGAGACAGCTGGTCCCATGGTTGTCCTCCAGCAGGGCTCAGGCCCAGGGTTGGATGCCAACACCGCCAGTGCATCCTCACCAGCCCCATCCAAGGTAACCAGAAGCGTCCACCCAGTTCATCAGGCACTGGGATGGAGACAGGTTGGTGGGCCACCCAACTCTCTCTGGTACCACTCTGCCTCCCTACCTGAGGCTGTCGCAACACACCTGCATGGAGAAAGGACACTGGCAGATGAGAGGATGAACCTGTGCAAGAGCAGTTTTCAGAAGGGGATGATAGTGCATTGCCAAGAGCAGGGGCTCAGGGAGTCCTCCAGGCAAAGCCAGGGCTGCTTTGACCCCCACTCAAGCACGTTGCAAAGCTGCTGGGGAGAAAGAAAGAGGACAACAGCCATGGAGAGCAGAAGTAGCGTGCTCCTGGCTTTAAAAAGGCTGAATTCAAACTAGTTCTGTCACCCACAGAAAATAAACTCCTCCAAAGGCTCCAGTTTGACAACGCAGAATGCAGAAAATGCTGGGGGCTTTGTAGTATTACCTCCAACTTTCCAGTGCCTATAGAATTTTCTTCCTATATATAAATAGGATTGTCTTCCACAGTGGCCAAGTGCTGTGCTGCTCCTCTTCTAAGAAAGCTCCTCTGGGAGGCATCTCTCCCTGCGGTCCTCCTCCCTCTGGCCTGCCAAGGGCCCAGGGCACCCGCCAAGCATCTCCCTGCCATGCTCCTCTAAAACCCTCCTCAAATGTTCAGGTGCACTCGGCATCCTTGCAAAACCGGGGACAGCAATCACCCTGCTAGCAAACTGCAACAGCTAGAAGGTGCCCTAGGAAAGGATTTGACTTCTGGGAGGAAAGAAACAAGAGACAAGGTAAAAAATTACCTCTGCACAAATGCAGCAAAGCCTGTAGGCTCGTACAATGTCCTTGACTCCCTGTTAACCAAGCAAGGGCCAACACGTTACCCAGATGCTGCAGCACGGCCCTAAACGGCTGGGACTAGGAGCACTGTGCCCCTTTTCAGCTCTCCTCACCTGCAGGACCATGGTAGTCGCCCACGAATTACTGGTTTCCAGATTGCTAGTCTAAAACCAGCGCGGCATTTTTATGTCAAAACATCAGGAAAAGAATGTGCAATTCAGGGTTTTTCCCACATCGGTATTTTTCTGCACACTCATTTCCTTAAGCAGTAAGTACAGCTCTTCCCCAAGAGAAAAAAAGGCAAATCAGACCTTAGCCAGCAAACGGCTCTAGCAGGAGACGCTGCTGCCTGATGAGCAGTCAGCCTGGTGGGCAGGTAGTGCCAGGCTGTTACTGCTACAATGACTGACTTTGCACAGCTCAGCCCACGTCCCCCGCAGCCCCAGAGCAAGGAAAAAAAAAAAAAAAAAAACCCTTTCACCATTCCCTCCCTCCTGAGGAGTATTTGGCCAGAAAATCTTCTACAACCATATAATAAGACAGGGAAGCACAAGGATTCAGGCACATCAGCGACCTGGGCTCTGAAACTCAGAAAGCAAAGCAAAAGCAAACCCACAAAATCCTGTCCTCTTGCTTGCCCACAGGACCATCTATTTGCTCCACATTGTGCACCTATCTGATATGGGTTCACACAAGGATGAAAGCTGTCAGAGGTCCACATGTCCCATTGCCATCCAGCCTTCATCATCTCCTCTGTCCACAGCCTTGAGAGATCCTGCAGGAAAAGCTGGCAGAAAAGTGGCAAAACGGAGGACACAAACAAGAAAGACAGAGACTTCTTAAAGCATCAGAAATCTGATCCTTCTAGCTGGGTCAAAAAGGACCAAGGGAAGCATAACAGACACCAGCACCTGAGCAAAAGGAAGGTCTTATAGGTACACTGAGAACATTAGGGAGATAAATCAGGGCCAGCCACTCAGTGCTGGAAGGTTAATTGAAAGGATTCTTTAGTAGGGACACACCATTAATGGATACATAGGTTTGATTCTAATGGGATTTCTGTGGTTAGCTGTCTAATGCAGTTTATGTAAGAAATATTGCAAGTGTCCTGCTTTTGCTACTTTCCTTTTTTTTTTAAAGCAAAGGCAGCACAAGAAGTAACAAAAGATGGGATTCTGCTGCCAGTCAAACGTGGTTTCCAAGTCAAGCATCTCCTTGTCACTTAGTGCCTATCTGAAAAGCCACAGGCTCAAGAGCTTTCTGATATGCTCACGGTCTCCAAAGGAAAGCATCAGAGAATTGCACACACGAAAATGGAGGAAGGGTTCAGAGGAAAGTGGCTTTCATGCCCAAGATGCAGATGCTTAGAGGAACTAACATAAACAGGGAGGCTGCTAGGTTGTTACAGAGCAGCAGTAGATTATAATGGGATCCCAGACTTTGGGAAGGTCCCATCCACATGTTCTCAGCCACAATGTTCTGCAAAGCTGCATCGTGGCTGGGAGCAGCATGCAACGGAAGATCCAAGTGCCGTAGCCCAACCTAAAAGCAGTGGGTAGGTGATGGCTCTTCTGCCAGGCAAGGTGTGGTGTTCAGCTTCCATCCACGATCATGGAGCATCAGCAGAAAATGACCACAAGGTTAGACATGCTAAAGGAAGACTTTCTGAATACAAGTTGGGCTAGTAATAATATACCAAAAGGAAAATGTAACTGAAGGCCAAGTATTCATCCCCCAGCATTAGCTCATGTAAACAAGAATTTGAGAAATGTGCAGTAACTACCGAAATGCCTCAGGTAGGACCATCCTTGAACACACTGGTATTCCAGGTGCCAGGAAGAGGCAGCAAACTCACATGCAATATGCCTGCATAGTCCAAGGCACACCCCTGCTGTCTCTTCTTGGCAAAGGGATTCCTGTCTGCACCATTAAGATTTTTGGAAGACAAAGACAATAAATCAGGCTCTTAAAGCAAATTATGTTTATTCCATTTTTGTCTTGTGTTGCTAAGAAATGTTCATCCTAGCCTAGGAAAAATATCAGGTAGAAAATATCTCCCCTTTACTCCCACCCTCCCCACCACACACACACTTTTTGTTTCTTAAATAAAAGAATCAAAATTTCAAGCATGAGAGACTTTTCTTTCAATACATTTCTGTAATAAAATTAACTCTGTTGTAGATATAAAATGCAGCAGCCAAGACCAGAGGATCTGCTATGCTACTCCAAGGCAATTAGTACCCAGAATGATCAATCGGTTTTGTCTGCAAACATAATAAGAAAATACTTAGCACTTATCTAGCACTTTTTATCCACGAATCTCAAAGTGTTTTACAAAAGCTGAAAATATGTTTTTGGCCTCATTTACGGAGAAGAAAACACCAGCTGGAACAGGAAGAGATTTGCCCCCAGTCACAGAACAATTTAATAGCAGAGCTAAGAACAGACCTCTGGTCACTCAGCCCCAAGTCCAACAATCCGTGCCATGCTCTCTGATTCACACAGGACAGCCTGAGTTTGGCAAAAGCCCTGACTGCAAAAATGCTGAAGCGGTTTATATTTTTGCCAGTGAAAAAAAAGTCTAAATGGAGATCTGACAGCTATTTTAGTAAGCACTGACCTCCTGAGGCTGTGACGCCAAGGAGTAAACCCAATCTTGGATGAAGCAGCTGAGAGCTTGGGGGGGGGGGGGGGAAGTAGTCTCATACTGGAAGCGTGAACAAATGTGAGAGTGGTGCAGAAGGAGGTAAATCCATGATCTACTGTGTGCAAATGATTCTCCACTTGGAGCTTTAATTGAATGTTTGAGGAACAGAACACAGGATAAAAACCTAAAACCTTGACAAATAGTGTTATTAGATGGCGAGGAACCTGGAGTTAAAGCACGTGTGGCCTGACACCTCCTCTATTAGCAGTCTTCTGACCTGAAGTCGCTCCTGACAGACCTGAGAATCCAACAGTGCAAACACCAGGAAAAGAGCAGTGAAAGAAATATGTTTAGCAAGGCCAAGAGAGGAGAGAAGTACCATGAGACAGAGAGTAAAGGCTGATTCAAGGACCTCAGGGCACCCTCCATTATGAGGTCCGCTATTCATCCTCTAAGCAGGCACCCACACAGTCATTTTCCTATGCATTACCATGAAAAATGAATGTATGACTTTGATACTTTTCTTCACAGACATGCGGCCACAACGTATCACCCACAGCTCAGTTTGGTCCAAACAAGACACCCACAGGGTCCTTTGAAGTAGAGGGTCTCCTGTGTATAAGCACCACTTTTTTAATGCTCCCTGTTGCACTGCCTGGCACGGTTGCACTGCCTGGCAGCACACAGTCATACACCAGCCTGTGTGCAGAAAAACCCAAATGTTGGCCTACAACCAAAATCTCCTTTTTTTTTTTTTTTTTTTTTTTTTTGAGAGAGAAGGGCAGGCCAGCATCCTCACCAGCCCATAGTGGCAGGTAATATTACACCCAGGAGCTTATTTTACCAGCAGTATAAACACCACAGTGCTCCAGTCAGCATCGACACACCAGCCAGCTATGCTTTGAAGCCTGGGAATAGCAAATCAGGTTCTCACAGAGAACAGCGTATCTAACAGGGATAGGTAAGCAACCTAAGTCAACAAGCTCATCTCTTAATTGCAAACCTGCAGCAATGCACATTAATTCAGGTCTCTTCCCTCCTTTCTGAGCAAACCCAAGTGCTACTAATTCTCCACGCTTGTACTCCAACACGCAGGAGGGTGCCAGCAGCTGGGTCTCCCTTCCCCTCAGAAGCAGAACCTGCAGATGGCCGTGAGGATTCACCCCCATGCTGCAGAAAAGTCCATCTGATGTAATCAAGGAGCTGCCGTTGCTCCCCAGACCCATCCCAGCCACCCATCTTGCTTCTGTGCCCACCTCCTCATGCATTAGAGACATAGCCAGCTGCCCCAGCTTTCTGGTATTAACATACTACCTTTCACTCAGGAGCTTTTACAGATACTAAGGCACAAAGATTAAGCAACTTGCATAAGAGTCAGGAACACACCTTATGTCTCTCAATTGCAGTGATTTCCCACATATTTTTTTCCTGACCTCTTGCATATGAAAATCAAGTGAGTAGATGGTGTGGATGAGAACAGGATTTCATTTCCCTGGTAATACTGAAGATACAAACATGGGTGGCTGCATTTCTAAGCACTCCCCATGGCTCCCATCCACTCCCTCTACAACAGGCTGTTTGTCTCAACAAGGTAGGAGAATGCCAGTGCAGAAGGGAGCACTCCACAAACGTGTTGCAAAGCTCCATCTTTTCCATCCTGAGACCTACAACAGGAGAGAAAACGGACATGCCTCTGGGAAACCAGGAAAGGAACCTCAGCTACGCTTTGTTCATCAACAGGAACAGCGAATGACAGCAGCACTTAATGCAGCGGGGACCTTCGCAGTACAAGCAGGGTCAGAAGAAACAGTCACAGTCCTAACTTGACTGGATCAGCTTTCCACAGCTGAGGTTCCCACAAGATGCCGGCTGGTAGAGGAGTTCCCAGGTCAGGTTTCTTGACATGAGTGACGGTTTGGTTTCCTAGAACACGCAAGTGTCTGGCTTTGGTGCATCTGTGGCAGAGGCCCAGACCCAAGAAGAACAGCCACCGTGGCTACATGTCATACTACGTGCAGCTGTGCCTCATGTGGAAGTTAACCACATACTCTGCGTTAGTGCGCTGCACCGAGATGGCAAAGGGTTCGAAGGGATGGAAGGTGAACGCAACCAGGCGTCGCACTGTGTGATTGATGGGTCGCCCCAGGAGTCCCGCCTGGATCTCAAACTTCAGGAGGCCAGAATCACGAGCGTAAAATCTGAAAGGAAGAATAAGTCAATTATGGCTGTTCCCGGCTATTGACTTTGCCATCTGGGCTCTTCACACATAGAGACAAGTGCCTTGTTCAATCTCTGGTACTCCCTCAGGGGCAGGAGGTCCTTAACTGGGTGTCTGCCTCTTGGCTATACAGGAAAGCCCCTCCCAGGGCAGCTAGTTTTCCACTGTCTAGAAAAGCAAAGCTTAACTTCGTTTTAGTATCATCAGCGAGAGAACTCCGCCTGTCATTTTGGCGGACGTAGCTGACTTCACAAGAGGGAAATAAGTCTGGTCCAGACCTCACCTGTGCTGGCTCTCCATCCTCTCTTAATGCAAGCTGCTCCCCTTGATCCCTAAGGCTGATACACTGTACAGAACCGAGCTCACTTCCCTTAGCAATGGCCTTCGCTCTGAGTGTAACGCCACTCCTTTCCTCTCCTGCTGCTGCCACCAAGCAGGCTTTATGCTGCTGCTCCTGTGCCTCATTATATCCCCATTTAGCCGAGGAAGATAAACAGCTGGATCCAATTCTGCTCAAAGGCACCAAGTTGTACTTTACAGCTCAAGCAAGGCTTTGTAGTTCCTTTTAGATTTCCACCACAAAAGCACTAACAAGATAGGCTGGGCAGAAAGTACCTGGTGGGTTGCATTCAGCAATCACAGCAAGAGAAGAGGTCAAGGAAAACCTTGCATCCTTCTGCTGTCACCCACAAACCTGCCTGTGGGTCAAGCTCATTTGTGTCTCCAAACAGGTGAGCTCTGCAACACAGCCTCGGCACAAAGCAAACAGTGCCAAGGGGATAAGGTAAACAGTGCTGAAGAAACAGGTGAGTCTAAGAAGCTCTTTGCTTCTTGAACCTTCTCTGCATATTCTCTGTAACCGACATAAGCCCAGGTAACACCACTGTTCTGTGCTACTGCAAGAACAGGGGACTCCCTGTGATGACCCCACCCTCCCCAAGACTTCGGTGCGGGTTTCTGGGATGTGGTGGTGGAGGTTTCTGGATGTGGTAACTTCACAAAGCAGCTGGGCTCTAACTCAAGTCCTCACCCTGAAGTTGTCTCAGCTCCTTAGATGATTTTCTCTGCTCTTTCAGTTTCAGGCACAGAATCGCCATTTTGCCTCCCAGCTCTTTCCTTTTCCACCATCACTTAGTACATGTGGGTATTTTGCATTTTCCTCTGGTTTTAACTCAGAGAATGCTTTTAATCTCAGAGCACATTTCCCCCCCGCCAGCAATACGAGGCACTCAGCTCTCAGCCTGGAAGAACGGGTGATGACAGATACAGGCGATGCTGTTTCAGGAGCAGACATACTCCACATTTTAACAACACAGCCTATTGAGAACCTCATGTTCTTCCTGGAGGGCCACTCTCCTCTCCCTTCCTCTGAATCAAAGTGCCAGCCAGCTCTGCCTGAAAATTGCACACAAGAACCCAGCAAGAGAGTCACAATCTTGGTATTTGGCTTTTCAAAAAGCCCTTTCCCTCCTACGCAAGGCTGGGTATGCAGAGGGTCATTCTTTAAATAAAACCCAGTCCCCCGTCTGCTCCTCTCTCTCCCCAATTCACAATAATTTACTACTCAAGATGAAGCTCCCTGTAATCTCAAAGATGTGCTCAGTTTGGTATTTTTAAATCTATTTTTAAAAGTGCTCTGCAATCAGAGGCCATTTCCATGGGCTCTCACTCTGGGGATAAATTAGGCACTGCAATATAAAATTGTATGTCAACAGAAACAGCAAGACCAGCCTTTTCAAATTGTATGAAAATGGAAGATTTATCTGCAGACCAATTTTTTGGTTAAATGGCTCCTTATTAGCCATCTAGATGGATTTTAGAGACCCCCTACTATAGGTATGGCTGTGTTAAAGCCTCTTTCTCACAAGTGCCATCATTTCACCCAGTGAGTATCTCTTCAAGCCTCCTAAAAGGATACTGGAAGATGACAGTGATGGGGAACCTAAAGTCCTTTCCTCTTGAGAGCAAACAAACCCTGGTCTCTCGAGTAGCCAGAGAAGAGAGATGAACCTTCTGGGATGCAGAAAGGCACTAAGGGTTAAAAGGACACGGTGCACAGAGGCACTGAAACCCATGTGTAAAAGGTATGGAGGCCTTCCTGTCTCGCACATCGTGCCAGGAAACTGCACGCAGATTATAACACCCTGAGCCGCTGAAGGGTTTTGCACTCCAGCCAATTATAGGACTTACATTACAAATCCCGTGGCCCCTCATTTCCAAGTCCTCTAACCACAACAGGCAGCAGCATTATTTTATTAATCCCTTTGTTTTGCATGTGAGAAAAACAGCAGCACTATTTCAGCTACTGAATGGTTAAGGTTAGCGCCTCCTCTTCTGCTTACTTACCAAAAACCAGGAGCCCCACTGCTCCCAGGCCCTATTCAAGTCCTAATTGACTCTGCAGAGCTTTAAGCTTTAAAAGCTCTGGCTCTGAAATGCCGGTTTGCTCATGGGAGGGAGGGAAGGTGGCACTTCGCTTTGTTTACTACAAAGACGTAACCGCAGCAAATGACTGCGGTTTTGCTCCCTTTTGTCTGCGGGAGCCATACGCAGGTTGGCGCTGGCAGACAACTGCCGCCCTGCAAGTTTTCCCAACGTCAAGCATGACAAGGGGGAAAGGGCAGGCTTTTCTCTGCAGATAACATGGGAGCTGGAGATCAAACCAAATCATACAGGCAGAAAAATCAATTAAATATACATAATTTGGGAATTGAGAGCACTGGAATAATCAGAGGTTCCCCGCCACCTGAGTCAGGGCCAGGGGAGACATGAAACCACTTTTTGAGAATGCATTGATGAAAATAAAGTTGGGAAACCCGCCAGAATGGCCTCCCTAGGCTGCCTGAGCCCCCAACATGTGGGCAGTCACTAAACAAAGCACTTAGGCATTGAAGGCTCTCTTTGTTTTCAGAGGATAGGTTTGCTTTTACAGCGCTATAAGTGGAAAGACTATTCTGCCTGGAGAACTCAGCCTCTTTGAGCCTTTCAGGCTAGAGATGTTGCATTTTTAACCACTACTACTTGCAGCCATGGCTGCCACCAATAAAAATAAATAGTCCTGGTGTTTCTGCAAGAAGCATTGCAAACCTCCTTATTCCCAAGCTCAGATTTAGTCCTTCTGCCAGCATCAAAGACTCAGACAGAAAAGACACAGAATGGCCCTTACATCTGACTAAAACTCCTACTACAGAAACAAATTTCCTATAGATCACAGAAAGAAGCGGAGTATGAAGAGGAGTACAGCTCCCAGGGTGAGAACTGTAAACAAGGAAAGTCTGAAAATAGCTAAATCAATACCACAAGCACTCTGAATAACACCTAACCCAGCTGCTATTTTATTCACAGAACAAACCAGAACATCCTTGCCAGCTAAAACCACGTGCTCAAAAGGGATCCTTCCAACAGAGGAAAGCAGGCATCCAGAAACATATCACTCTGCAGCCCAAACACAAAGGCAGGACTGCAAGAAGAGGAGGAGGAACAAGAGCATTCATATGGAAAAGACTCAGGCTTTGCCACCCAAACCCCCAGAGCAGCTCAGCAAGAAGACCCAAAGAGCCCTCCCACACATACAAGATAAAACAGTTAGCACAAGGAGAGAGGCCAAGCTTTGTGGGACCACTGAAATAAACCCTCTGGTGAAAGGATGTCATAAGAGAAAAAGGCCTTGGTCTACTGCCTTTTCTGCACATTTGATGCCACATGGCAGATTTAGAGTTACTCTCGCACTGCTCTCCTCACACACAGCTTCTTGGCCTCTTCCATACCTTATAGGGTGATCACCACAGGTCTTGGGCCGCTCCATGACTGACACCCATTTGTCATCATAGCTGAAAAGGGAGAGGTCGAGGTACGGGCTGCCACTGTACGACTGGGCGCTGATCGGGAGCTGGCCCAGCAGCCTCCGCACAGCCTCCGTGTGCCCTCCATACTTGGCATTCACGATAGTGTCTTTGAACCTGTAGCAAACCAAGAAAGAGGTTTTACTCACAAAGGCCACAGGTGAACAGCACAGCTTAAATAAACTAAGGAGGAAAACTGATAGGGAAAGAAAACCAGCAGCAGTGTAAGAACTAAAACAGCTTATTTCCACAGATGCATCATAGCAATTCAAGCATCAACCAGTTCTGGTGACCTTTTTATCCTCCCTCATCATTACTGTTTCTGCTCTGAAAGTCCAAAGTGACAGAAGGACAAGACCGTGCCTACCCACAAGGTCTGGCCCCAGCTGCCCTGCGGTACAGGAAATGAACAGGATCAGAAACAGGGAGAGATGGATTAACAGCTTATCAATCCATCCAAGTTTTACCATGAAGCCTGGAAACAGCATAAGCAAAAGCCAGAGGGTTTCACAGTAACAGTTGAGCCCTTAATGTTGACTTGACGATCTCCCTCCCTAGCTGCTGTTTCAAATGCATAAAGAGAGAAACCTTAGATGAGGAAGGACCTTGATGAGAAGCCTATAGCTCTTGAGAAACTACAGTGAGCTGAAAGTTCTTCCTGGTAGAGAGTTACCCCAGGCTGGATTTTTCTTTAAGTAAAATTTGAGCTTTCCATGCGCAAGAACAGTCAGATCAGCTGCATGAATGCCACGTATCAAGGAGAGTAAAACATTTCCATTTGACCAGAAAGACTCAGCCAAAAGCCACCTCACTGTGGATTATGCTCTATTATACTTTGCTATGCAAGTTAAACACTCCTGTTACAGGCCCCCTGTAGCTAAGGGGATGAAAAGATTCTCCTCTCTACTACACAAGGTGGGAGTTGTTCTTCAGGTGTCTGCAGTGAGCTCGCTCATTCTCTTTCCCACTAAGCACTATGGATTTCCAGACAGGCAGCTCTAGAAAGTTAGAGACACTGTCAACTTCCTCTTACTTACGTGACATCAACCCAAAATCAACAGAAGCTTCATGCTCATAAGTGATTTCCAAGTACTTTGGATGATGTGAAACAAGTCACAGGAAGAACAAAAGACCCTGAGTCATATAAAAATATATTCCAAGAGAAATAACACACTCAGCCTCATTAAAACCACATCTGACTGTTAAAGCACATTCTAGAAACACAAGTTATTTTGATATTTTGGCTCAGCTTTCACAACAGGTCTAGGCAGACAAGTTTCCTTTCTCCTAGTACAGTGTGATAAGAACCACAAGATTTTGACTGATGTTGGAGAAAATGCTACAGAACCCAGCTTGATTCAGAAAACACCACTTGGCGAAATACGTCCAATTAGATGATAGCATCTTGACAAATCTTATCTTCAGGGACCTAAGCTACTGGGCAATAACACTTTAATAACCTCAAGAGGAGTTATTACTCAAGGAAATCCAGAAACATCTTTCCCATCAAATTCCTTTTCCTTCTTCTAAGCACTGGATTGCCACTGCTTTGTTGCTTCCTGTAACAAGACAGGTGCTGTGGAATATAAAAATCAGATGCATGAGGCTGCAAGATGAACCATGTACACACCAGATCCTTGCACCACCCCGCTACTAAAGGAACTGGTTTTCTCGGGGTTGCCACCGTTATTTGATACTAGCCTTCAGCTGACGGGGACGAGCGTGTGTCTATACGGTATAAAGCATGCTCCGAATGGCTCACCGGCGCTGGATCTGCCTGGCAAAGTTGTTACTGGAAGCTGAGCAGGGGAACTGGACCGCCTCACTGTGCAGGGTTGCATTCCTGAAGAGGTCACAGAAGTTCTCAAATAGCTCCAGCAGCTCATCGGACGTATTCTCAAATACGGCAATAACTTCTGTAGTCACCATGTTGTACACGACGAAGAACGAAGGCTGGAGAGAAAGGCAGAGGCAGCGGTTACCCAGGAAAGCACAGGTGGGGAAGCTGTCCCTTCCTTCTCCCTGCATGACACCATAGACCCTATCCAAATTTCTCTGCAGTGTAGGAGAATCCCACATGCTCACACTAATCCATTCTGCTATTCAAATGCCTCAACGGGTACCAAACCATCCACCTCTTAACTGTGACTATTTATGAAGAAAACTTAATGGGCTTCCAATTTTTCAACTCAAACCAGACGTCAATATTTCTGTTTTCTCTTCCTCTTTGCCCTCCACCAAATCCAAAATGCTTTCTAAAGTGCCAAAATTAATTTTCATTCCTGCTGACAAAATGATTTTAAATCCAGTGCTAGCTGGCCACAAATTATTCTTTCCTTTGTGTAGAGGCATTATTTTCTTCCCCTTCTTAATATTTCCATCACACAGAGACCAGCCTTTTTAGTGTACTGTGCACTACACCACTGCCCACAAAAAGTTGTGCCCTCCAGGTACCCTGCCGGCACAGAAATGAAAATCTGAAAGACACTAACGACTTCTTGTTAAAGCCGACATTCACCTGCAAGAAGGCCCAGGCACCGCGCTGTGGATTGGCAATGGCAGTGTTTCATGGCAGAAACAAGCAAGAAATTGGGAAAAAGGTGACATTGTGTGAGCGCAGCTACATCGAAGGGAGTGGACATTCCTATCCCATTGGGAAGGGGCAGATGATGTCCTGGTTTGAGGTAGCTTTCATTAGAGACAGGAGCGCTAACACCCCAGCACCCCAAAGTAGGAACCTGCCCCTACTTCAGAGGTAACTAATTCCCGTGGTATATGCACATATCTGCTTAAATCTTCTGTCAATAAAGGCGCTTTCTAAATGCTTCACCTCCCGCTCCCAAACAATGCTCAGGGATGACGGCAGGCACTCTGCTCACCCCACCCACCTGCAAATATCACAAGGTTTGTTTGTTTTACAGCCCCAAAATAAATTGTGATAATACAATCCAGCCCCCACATGTCAAAATGAAGTGCGCTAGATGAGGTTACTCACTAGACTACTGCCTGAGGAAAGGGAAGCCCTTCTGAAATACAGGGTTGGAGCAGAGAGAAAATAAGAGGAGACAGCAGAAGGAAAAACTATTTACATCATTGAAGACCGCAGCGAGTATCCTCCAACCTTGAACAAAAAAGTTCCTTTGCCAAGTTAACACACAGACACATCTACAGAATGCCCTTGACCACAGAAACTACCCTCACTGCTTTTTAGCAGCAGCTGTAACACAGGCAAAAACATGGTCACAGCACAGGTGGTAGAAGTCAAGTGTGACAGAAACCATGCAGCAAAGATGGCAAGTCTATCAACACAAGCCTAGAACAACAAAAACCCCCAAGCTACATACACACAGCACACAATTAAAAATCTTGAAGGATTCAGTGCAGACCCTGACAATATACAAGCAACCCACAAGCATGAACAGTGACTTCCTCAACCTTCTTGGCAGAGAAGCCAAGAAGAGAGGAGCCTGAAATTGGATGAAACCTCACATTCATCTCTGATAGATGAAAGAAAAATCAGAGTTTTAGTTATTTTGTGCGCCAAGTTTTCTTCAGGATGCCCTAACACAAAGCCTACATTCAGGCAGGTCTGCAGAGACTGCTCCACACCTGGAATTATCTCCTGAAAAAACTGAGAAATGAGATACTTTTCCTCCAGCAGAAAACACACCGCCTGAGGAAAGCCGCAAACAAACCACAACCTGCATCTTAAAGTAACCCTCGGGTGAAGCGAGTCAAAAGCATGCTGCAGAAACCAGCCACAAAAGCCTTGGTAACCACAGCAGAGAGCGGAGCCAAGCCTACCACAAACATTTACATCGGGGTCAGGAGCACCATTCCAGATACAGCAACAGGCAGAACGCTGCAGGCCACTGCCACAAAGCTTTAATGTGTTCGAGACAGCCACTCAATTTTACACAAATGGGTAAAATTCATTGGATTAAGCCTCACCTATTCCTTCCCAAAGTAATTCCCCCAGACAAACTTCACATAAAAATAAAACAAACCAGTCATCTTCCAGGAAAAATTAGACTAAGGCAACGCAAAGAACTACTGTTAATTTCTATGATCTAAGTCCTGTATCTGGCAGATAGGGAGGAAGAGAAGGGTATGAAAGAAAAACAAACATCTAGGGAACAATCAGACATATATGCAGCACTGTAGTTTTATTGCAAATTCTTGCTAAATACTTACAACAGAATAAAACCCAAGCAGATTAAAGGAATAGAACAGATTAAAATAATATCTTTCTCCGTTTCACAGAGCTCAAAACCTGACCACCGCTCTAACAGTAGTGAAAAGAAACAATCAACTTGTGGGATGGTGTAATGTCTGGAGGGACTCAGCACTGACTGAGCTACATTTGCTCTAATTCGACTTCTTTAGTACTAAGCTGAAAGGACAAGCAATTGGCACATTAGCTAGATTTAAGAGCTGCTACTCCAATTTGGAGAGATCATAAATACTATCTCTGACAGAAGCTTGAAAGAGTAAGTACGTAGGCAGGATAGAAAAGGTAATTCTACTGGGAAAAAATGAAGACTATTATATTTGAAAAACATGCTTGAAGATACATGAGAAAAAGGAAAGACTACCTCTACAATATAAGTGTACTACATGAAACAGCAGCTAAAAAAAAAAAAATATCAGCTGGGATTTTGGGAGCAGAACAGGCTTGTAAAGCATCTACAAGCACAAGGAACAATCCCTGGAGAAAGGGGACTCAATAACCACATCAGATCTTTTCTCTCTCATTTTTAGTTGAGAAGGAAGCAATGAAATTATGAGAGCAAAAGATAAGGAAGTTATTCAGTATGAGAGGTGTCAAATGTTCACACAAGAATGAAGTACCAGGGATCCTAAACAACATTCACAGGCTCAGCTAAGAAACGCAGCTCACAGCATTGTACCTGCACTTGCCCCAAAGCAATGAGCAGCCTGAGGAGGCAGGCAGTACCTGGGAAGGATCCGTCACCCGCAGCGTGACCACATCTTCACTAGTGTATTTGATAAATAGATGGTTCTCATCCAAAAGCTGCATTTTCCACATGCGGAGCTGCCTCAACTGATCAAAATACTGGAAGAACCTTCTTTTTGCTATTGCGCTTCCATCCTGCTCAGCCCTTCTCCACAGGTACACCAGCAGCCTGTGCTTCAAAGAGTTTATGAAGGGCTCTTTGTAGGGATTGGCCATCCCTGTCTGAGTGTCCCGCTGCACCTCAGGGTACACTGCAGACAGGGTCAGGAGATCGTCCTCGTAGCAGAAGCGGCCGATAGTCCGTACGTCAATGAACGTACCCTCAGGTGTTACCTGAAAGACATGAATAGTCTGTTGCTGCACAGAGAGAATGGCCAAGATGTTCTTATAGAGGTACAGCCCCTGGTTGTGAGACAGGATGACTTTGTCACATTTGAAAGTCCGTGTATCACAGAGTCTGCCCGTGTGGAGGTCTATGATATGCAAGGAATAATCCTCCAAGGGGGACCGGGGATTAGGGGTCACCGACTCGCTGTTGCGGTAAACCTCGAAGAAGGGAGGGTGAGGCTCCTCGGGCAGGTACGCAGCAGAGCCGACGATCACATACCGACAGTCGTCAGTGAACAAGCTGCACTCGCGGTTCAAGTGCTCCCCGTTGGAGGCCACATTGGTGATATGGAGCAGGACAAAGAAGCGTTCAAAAAGCCGCCCCCGGATGTTGACAGATCTTTGGTCATTGCCGTTGGCCAGGATCTCTCCCTCGTAGCCTTGCAGGAGGTCTTCCGCTGCCTGGCAGCCTTGATACTCATAGATCTCCAGAGAGGTCTGGTCAGAGGAGAAGGCGATGAAGTAGCGGCCATCAGGGGAGAACTTGCGCAAGAAGCAGGGTGGTTTCTCCACATTGACCACAGTGAAGTTGGGGAAGACGTTCTGGTGGAAGACACGGACTTGGTGCCAGTGGGTGCCAGCTTTGCCTGAGCTGATCCGGCGGCGCTCCAGGCGGTGGATGACATTCTGGTTCTGGATGCGGCGGGGCCTGATTGTGGGGGCGTCATGGTCCATGGTCAGAGCTCTACTTCATCTTCACCCTGCCTGAGAGGGAGCACATACATGCCATGGGACCACACAGAGACAAGGGGAGAATTCAGGGTACTAAAGGAGCCGCTTGCAAGGATGGGGTGGGGAAAAGCCCCATAGCAACCCCGGGAGCAGGGGGGTCAGCTGAAGAGTGCAGACATGCCTTTGGAAAGGGGGAAGATGACAGAGGAGGAGACGAGGGAGAGAGAGCTGGAGAAACGGGGACAGAAACATCAGTGGGAGGTACCCAGGGAAAACATGGGAACCCAGATGGAACTTCAGTGCGCCAAGGGGTGATGGGATCTGCAGGCCTGTCTGCTGATGAGGGAGACACAGGCAGGTACCGGGAGGGGATGGAGGGAGCAAAGGAGGGGGCCAGGCACAGGTGGAACACAAGGGAGTGGAGCGAGCCCCCAGCCAGCCGAGAGGGAGTGAGGGGAAGCAGGGATAATCCGTAGACCTTCCCGCTGACAGGAAGGTGCAGAACAGCAGCTTCGAAAGAATGGAGAGAGCTAGGGCAGGGGGGCACAGGAGGCGTCGCCGGGAGGCCTATGGACCTGCCTGCCGAGGGGGCCCCGGGTACTCGGCGGTTGTGGGGGGACACTGAGCTCCAGGGGAAGCCTAGGGGAGGCTGCGGGCCCGCCTGCCGTCGGGAGCGGGGCCCCCAGCTACTTTTCTGCTGGCCCGGAGGGTGAGGGAAGACGGCGGAACCGGGGGCCGCAGTGGCCTCCTAGCCGGGCAAGGACCCGGGGGGGCCGCGCGGGGAGGCCGGGTGCGGGGCGGGAGGAGGCCGCGGCTACGCTCACCGCTCGGGCCCGGCGCTGGGTCCCGCCGCCGCCGCCGCTCACTCTATGGCCGCCGCCATCTTTCCGCCACCGCACCACGACGCACCACGACGGGGGCGGTAGGAGGGTGTCACGCCCCCAACTTCCGCTTCCGGCCGCCGAACCAGCGAGGTGGGCCAGACTGTCGTCAGCGCGGGGGAGCAGCGCCCCCTGGCGGAGGGGGGGGGGGGGGAGAGCTACCGGGCGCGCCCGGGCACAGCCTTCATGCCCTGAAACCTGCAACCCCCCCTGCACCCCCCCGCACCCCCCTGCATCCCCTTGTACCCCCCCTGAGTCCCCCTGCACCCTCCCTGCACCCCCCCGCACCCCCCTGCGTCCCCCTGCACCCCCTGCAACCTGCACCCCCCCTGCACCCCTATACCCCCCTGCATCCCCCTATACCCCCCTGCATCCCCCTGTACCCCCCCTGCGTCCCCCTGCACCCCCTGCAACCTGCACCCCCCCTGCACCCTCCCTGCACCCCGCACACCCTATCCCAGCACTCCTGCACCCATCCTTCCCCCCCTCTCCCCGCACCTCGGGCACCCCTTTCACCGTTTCACCCCCTTCACCCATCCTGCACCCCCATCCAACCATCCCCAGGCCCCCTGCGCCGCCCTGCACCCCCACACCCGCACCCCAAACATCCCCCAAACCCCTCATGCCTTGAGCACCCCACACCCCTCCATCCCCAGGCATCCGCTGCACCCCGAGCCCCCGCACGGGGACACCCCAGGGGACATCACACCTGCTGCCACCCAGCGTATTGGGGTTCCACCCCAACACATCAACCCCGGCATCGGCGGCAGAGATTGGGGTCACCCCCGGGCACCCCTTTGGACTTTCCAAGTGGCTTGAAAGCTTTTTGCTCGCCCAGGCTTTTAGCAGCATCCCCCCTCTCGCCCCGTGCATTAGCGGCCGAGGCGGCGAGGGCAGCTCCAAGGGGCACTTGTCTTTCAAAGGGAAGGAAGAAGGAATGTCGGGGGGGGCCCTTGAGATCCATTTGCCGGCCTCTCGCCGAGGCCGAGCCACCATGCCGGCACTTGGAGCCACTCCACCGGCGGGTGCAGGAGCTGGGAGCAGGGGGCGCGGGGCAGGATGGTCAAACCAGGGTGCTGGAGAGCCCACCGAGGCGCACCCCTGCCCCTGGCGTGGGTGGCCACACAAGGATGCAGCAGCGGTACCCAGCCAGCGTCACACCGGGAAGGAGAAGGGATGCTCCTGCTGCGCCAAAGCTCTCGCTGTTGAAATTCCCAGGGATCCTCCGTGTGTTTTGGGGGATGCTTTAGGGTCCCATCGGCAGCGGGGTGGAGCGGGACCCCACTGTCCCAGGGGATGGGACTTGAGTGGCTCCAGCTGCCTTCTGGCGGGGATGGGGGAAGGCAGCCTGCCTGGCACTGCCGGGCGGCGGGCAGGGGACCCTGGGGGACTGGGAGACCTTCAGGGGGACCCCACTGGCACCCCACCTGCCCACCCTGTTCCCGTCTCCCAGCGGTTTCATACCCAGCAGCTATATCCCATACCCCTTCCCGCTCTCCCCACTGCCTCCTGGTTGCAGAAGGCGCGATGACAAGAGCAAAATGAATGGCCCCGGCGTCTCTCTTTGTCTCTCTGCCTCCTGCCTAATTAATTGAGATCCACCTTAATAGGATCAAACTAAATACCAAAGAGCATCCAACCACACAGCAGCTGGCAGAAAAACAACCGCCCGCCCGGCACACATACACCGAAAGACAGCTCGCCGGACAAAAGAGCCATTAATACGGCAGCAATTAGTGCTTCCGGAGCTAATAACTTCATCACTGCAATCTTCCCACGGCCGCAGCCCCCCCAGTGCTGGGGAGGGGTTTGAGGGGACCCTCACCAGATCAATTTCACCCATCGGCAGGGGTTTGCATCATGTGCAATAAAACTCATTGCAGGCACAAGGCTGGGGGCAAAGTTAGTTCCCGCATATTTTGGCCCTGGGGGAGGCAGAGGGGGGGATGTTGTGGGGCCGAATTCCCCCTGGTTGGCTCTGGGCTCCTGCGATGTTTCACTGGCTGCCATTTCCCACCTTCCACAGCGTTTCGTGCCACCCCTCAGGGGTCTGATGCTGGTGGGGATGGGAGACACGAGGCTGTCACCATCCTCATCTGCTGGGGAACGGTGGGGAGGGGGGCTGCCCATCCACATGTCCCCAGGCCAGGGGAGACAGCAAGCCCCAGAGCAGAGCCCAGAGCGCTGGTACGGGGGTTGCTGGGGGCTGGTATGGGGTTTGCTGGGGGCTGGTACATGGGGGGCTTACTAGGATCTGGTACGGTATGGGGATTACTGGGAATGGGTATGGAGGTTACTGGGGACTGCTCCAGGGGGTTGCTGGGCTTCTCCATCTTCACAGAGCCACTGTGGGTCCATGGGTTTGGGTCTCATTGGGCTGGTTTTGGTGGAAGAAGGGGTGTTTAAAGACGAGCCCTGCCATCGGAGCCTGCAGCCAGGCAGCTGGGGCGCTCAGGGGTGTCCATCGCCCAGTTCATCCCTTGTCCAGCTCTCAGCTCCCCGCTGCTGCTGCTCCCCTACGCAAATCCCCTGTCCCACCCCAAACAGCATCATGTCCCTTCCTCCAGAAACGAGGAATTCCTCCTCGGAGAGGACAGTCCTTTATCTAGGCTTTAGCAGCATGCCAAGGAGAGGGATGCTCTGTGCCTTCGCAGCAAGCCCCAGTGCCTGAGTGGCATCACCAACCCCACCACTGCCCTGCCAGTGCCACAGCCATCTCCAGCCTGTTTCTCAAGAGCCAGCAGGTGGATTAAAAAAAAAAAAAAAAAAGTAAATAAATAAATTGCAGCCCATTTGGCCTGGTTTGGATGATTTCTCCTGTTCCTGAAGCAAGGACCCTTCTGCTGTTCTTGCTTTGGCTGTTTACCAAGAGCCTCCCTGCTCTGGACCCTGAGGCTGCTTTCCTGGGATTAGAGAGGGTGTGTAAGGAGGACAGAGCTGGGGAGATGGCAGGGGTGGGCTGCTCCCGTCTTGCCTTCCCCCACCAGCCACGTACAACCCCCAGCATGAAATAGCTGCAGGGAAAAGCTGGACCATCTCCTCACAGGGAGGCTTGCAGAGGAAGAAGACCCTCCAGGTCCTGAGCATCGCCATCCCCCTCCTGCAGCCGCTGAGCTCGGTTGCTGACAACTTCCCCATTGTGCTGAGGGTGGGGGGAAAAAAAATGAAACAATTAATTCTTTTTTATAAAAAAGGAGGGTGAAGTTTGCACGAGAGCCCGGCACGAGGAGGAACGCTTCAGCCCTGGGTGGTGCCTTGGTCCTCCCTGACCTGCGGTGTGTGCAGGGATAAGTCCAGCTGCTCTGTGGGAACCGGCTTTCTATGGGTTTTTTTTTTTAGGGTGAAGCATCCTAGAGATGGCAGCGACAAACTTCAGCTGGGGAAACTCTTGTTGGCATGAGAATAGAGCAAAGGGAGCAGAGGGAGACCTTGGACATCTCTCATTTTTCCAAGAAAAGGATGGAATTCGATATTTCGTTCTTCCCAAGCCTGGGGGGTGACTTTATTCATGTCTACAGGGTTTTGGGTTCTCCTCGCATAGGGATCCATGTACACACTTGCACGTGGTTTTATAAAGGGGATGAAAAGGTCCTGTCCACCATGTCTGGGACTTGTGGCTCCCCAGCCCCACAGAAACCCCACGGGACCTGCGGCCTCTCTCCCCACACTGGGCAAGTCTCACAGGGATCAGGCTCTGTCAAAGCCAAGTTTGCAGGTTACAACACCGTGGAACTTCAAGGCACTAAGGAAACCTTTCTTTGCCATCAAAGCATCCCTTGCTCTGGTTCTAGCTGGTGCCAGAGGCTCTGTTTGAAGTGGAACTGGGTGAGTTTTGGAGGCTGTTAATGGGATCACCACCACCGGGATGTGGTCTGTGGGTCTGGCATCTCTGGGTGCAGGACTGGGCCCCCCTTTTCTCGCTCCCAGGGTTGTCTTGTCTCTGCTTGAAGGCAAGATCTGCTTTAAACACCTTCTGAAGCTCTCCTGGGTTTTGCAAAATGCCCCGTTGCAGGGGCAGAGCCCAGGTAGGACCCCAGCGGCAGGACCTGGGGGCTCACTGGGGTGCCTGGTCCCCCCGGGGCGCCCATGGGGATGGCTGGGTGCCACCACTGCCTAACGGGGATCCCCTAAGCATAGAGACCAGCAACCTCCTGGGTAGGGGAACAGCAGGACCCACCCCTGCAGCAGGGTGTCCAGGCTTGGGGGGGACACCCGGCTGCTGCACATTCCATGGTGAGAGCTGGACCTGCCCACCATCTGAGCCCACAGCCAGCTCCCTGTGTAGGGTGACAGCCCTGTCCCTTCCCACGCACCCACCACAGGATGACAGCCCTGTCCCCCCTGTGCCACCCATGTGGGTGACAGCCCTGTCCACCCCCCGTGCCACCCACGGGGTGACAGCCCTATACCCTCCCACGCACCCATCACAGGTTGACAGCCCTTTCCCCCCTCTGCCACCCAGAGGGTGACAGCCCTGTCCCTCCTTGTGCCACCCGTGGCGTGACAGCCCTTTTACCCCCATGTCACCCGTGGGGGTGATAGCCCTGTGTCCCCCCCATGCCACCTGTGATATGACAACTCTGTGTACCCCCATGCCACCCGTGGCGTGACAGTCCTGTGTTCCCCCCGCCCCCCCCGTGTCACCATTGGGGGGGCCAGCCCGGCAGCCTCCTCCCGGCTGATGCGCAGTGACATTTGCAATCCGTTGCCATGGGTGCTCGGGGACTTTTGCTGTGGAAGGGAATCGCGCTTCTCCCCCCCCCTCCTCCTCCTCCCCTTCCCTCCCTCCCGATGACGTCATGGATGACCACGGTGGTGACAGGGCCACCTGTGGGCTGGTGAGGGGTTTAAAGAGACAGTCTGCAGCTGCAACAGGAGCCCTGGCTTTTGTCTCCGCACCTGAGAACGGAGGGACCTGCAGCCCCCCAGACCACCCACCCACCCACCCATCCATCCATCCCACCCACCCCAGCCCACCCATCTCACCCATCCAGCCCAGCCAATCCCATCCCATCCCATCGCATCCATCCCATCCCATCGCATCCATCCCATCCCATCCATCCCACCCCATCCCCGCATCCCCTGCTTCTGCTACCGCAGCTCTCCGGGACCGGGCTGGCCCAAGTCAGGTCCAGCATCCTTTCCCCGTAGAGGTTCCTCCAAGGTAAGGCTGCGCTCCGTGACCCCCTGTCCCACCCGGGGACCCCGGTGAGCTGGACCCTGCTGGGGTCTCCCAGGGAATCCAAACCCCAGATGGGGCACCCCAAGCTGGGACCAGTCACTTCTGTCCTCCACTGGGACGCTGCCAGCTTCCCCACACCCCATCCAGGCAGGACACTGGGATTATTCCAGAAGACAGGACAACCCCCGGGACAACAAAACCCCTAGGGTGGCAGGTCCTTGCTTGCATAAAGGGGCTGGGATGCTCCCACCCGGGGGTAGCACTGAGATGTGGGGATCTACAAGGTTTTCATCCCCTGCCAGCTGGACCACCTTGGAAGATGCCCACCCCTTCCAACCCCTTGGCTGGGCACCCGCTTTGCTTTGGGCATATGCCTTGAGCATGTCCTTGTCCCTGCTGTAGTCCTCATCAAGGGGACCCTCAGAGATGGTACCATGCCGGGTACCTGAAACACAGCATGGCCAAGCCCTGAGGGGCCATGGGTGCTGCCAGGAGCTGTGGGTGATGCCAAGAGTCATGGGTGATGCCAGGAGCTGTGGTGTACCTTGTAGGAGCGGGCAGGGGCAGGGGGAGAGGAGCTGCCCTCCTCATCTTGAAGGGAGAAGGGCCATCTCTACCTGGTCCCCAGGGCTTTGTCCCACTGTCCTTCCATCTCTGATGGGGCGAGTGGCAGGTAAGTGCCTCCATTCGGTGTCACTCAGATGTGTGGGCAGGGAGTGGGGTAGAAAAAGGACCTGGGAGAGGCTTGGAGAAGAGCCGGGTGGAGATGCGCATGTAGGGACTGGTATGTGTGTTCCTGGTGAGAGGAAGGCTATGTCCCTTCCCACAGGACATACCCCAACAGTGACCAGGCAAGTCGCCAAACTCTCCGTCAGCTCCCACTGGGCAGCCCTTGTGGATCTTCCTGAGCCCATAGCTGCCTGCAAATCCACAGCCACTGGAGCCTGCATGGACTCCCAGTAGCTACAGACCCACTGGTTGCACAGGGGTGGTCGTGATGGGAGCAAGGCAACTGGAGCAAACCCCATGGCTAGTAACCTGGGCTGGCTCTGCAGCCTTCCCAGGGGCATATGGCATGGGGACATGGGGCAGGCAGTGAAGGGGACCATGCTCCAGCAACTCTGTGGTCCATCCTTGAGGACCTGGGCACACACAAGGATGCAGCTGCCCCTGACACCCTGGGAGAGAGGAGCCTGCTTGGAGCTGGGGTCTCCGCATCCCGCTCCTCCAGTGCTGGGAGCTGAAAGAATAAACAGTGGCAAATTTCTTCTGTCCATCCCTCAAAAGATGCAGAGGGTTTGGGCTGGGCCTGGGTTTTGGGTGGAAAGGGTAAAATGCAAATTGTCTGATAGGTGGAAATCTCTGTCTGGGTGGCCTTGGCATTTACCCACCCGGCAGCAGCTGAAGCGCAAGGGCACAGCCTGTACCTCCCACCTCGTGGCCTGAGAGATTTGTGGGGAGCACCCCATGGTCCACCGTGATGCTCTGCCGCCTTTGCCCCCCTCGCTGCCGTGCGTGCACCCTGCGGGTGCAGCCGGTAAGCTGGGGGGCTCCAGCTGTGCTCCATGCCCCAGCATGGCACAGGGCAGCCCTGGCTGGACCCACCTTGTTTTGGGAGTGCTTTGGGGAGGCTGAGGCTGATGCTCTGTGCGCAGCTCCCGGGGCGATGCTCGGAGGGGTTGCGGGGTCCGTGGCGGAGAGCTGCCAGGGGGGTTGGCTACCAGACATGCGGTTGGGCTCATCCCCTCCCTGCGCTCTGCATGGGGCAGGGGCTGCTTGAGAAGCAGCTACAGAAAGGAGTTAATTTAATACTAGATGGGCACAGCTGAGGGCTGCCTGTTGTTCCAGTGGGGCTAAAAGCTGCGAATCCAGCTGAGCAGACCCAGGGCGTGGGGTCCGGCTCTGGTCCATGCGGACAGACACACGGAGCAGGCAGGGGATGTACAGCATGCGGGAGGAGTTGTGGAGTAGTGGCTGGTCGTGTCTGATGGTCCAGGGATGAGCTATGGTGGTCCAGGGATGCACTATCTAGCTGATATTCTTTACTGCTTCAAAATCCTGCAAGACCATGTAACCAGAAGAGAATTCATGCCTGTGTGTGAAGGCACCCAAATATACATACATACACACGTGTTGTACCCAAATACGTCGCGGCGCTGGGGAACACCAGCGTGCGAGCCGGTTACGCTCCCAGCTCCCCCCCGGCAGGCGATTCCACCTCCCCCCATTCCCACAGGGGAAATTCTTCCAACGTTGGTGACAGATATTGCTGCTGGAGCGTGGGCTCCTCTCTTGACCCTCCTTCTGGCAGCATCCGAATTCCCTTTGCCGGCTTTGTAGGCTTCAATTTGAGACGGCACCTGAGCTCAAGGCTCAGAGTCTGCTTGCCACTGCCTTAAGCAGGGATGGGGTCTCCAACGGGGATTTCTCCAGGTGGTGAACGAGTTTGGGACCTTCCTCTGGTGGTGATGACCCCAACATTCTGCCCATGAGAGGCAGAGTTAAAGTGAAGTGACCAATTCCACCTCCAAGGCTCCTCCCTGGTCTGTATGTTCTCGGTGGGGTCTGAGCCCACCAAGGCTCAGGTTGTCGCCGTGTGCCGGAGCGATGGCTCCCTCTGGTCAAACACCGAGAAGGGATGAAGGTGCTGGCTTTCACGCCACGCTTTGGGCTGGATTGTGCCCAAGCCAAGGCAGGGGGAAGGCAAGGAACTGATACCACCGGGCAGTAGCCAGCATCCCTCACCTCCCAGCCAAGCTCGGCGTGTGCACACAGCAGGCGCCGGCTCCTCGGCAGCGACGCGCAGGCTTTTCAAGCGCAGCCTCTTAACCCCGCTAATTCCCTTGTTTTCTCCTGCCAGGCCCGCTGCACCCCTGCCAGGGGGTGGCCCAGAGCCTGCTAATTGCGCTAGCGAGCTGCAACATGTCTCTCCATTGCCAGGGCTGTTATTTTCTCGGGTCGTTTTGGGGGCTGCTGGCCCTTGCCTGGCAGTGCGGGACGGGGCGGTGAGCAGCAGCACTCCTTGCTGCTTCGCGTTCAGCATCTCCTGCCAAATTATCTTCGTTCCGGATTGACTCCCCTGCTCCCAGCTGATGCTGAGACAGGATTTCACTGGGGATCGGGGCAATCCTAAGCACAGTGCAGCACTTTCCCCTTCCCTTCTTCCCTGTCGGAAAGGCACCAACAACACGGTGCAAAGAAGGGCTGCCTGAGCCCACCTAACCCACTCCCAGCCCAAAAGTCCGCATCTCCAAGGGAGACACTGATTTGGAGGTGCCAGGGCTCATCCGCCACACTGGTCCCCTGCTCTCCTCCCCTCCTCATCCAGGGGAGGCTCAGGGTTCTAGGAGCACCCCAGAGCATCCCTCACCTCCCACCTCCCCGTCCCCACCTCCCATCCCCAGGCCATCTGGCCACACTCATCCATGTTAAACAAATGCTGGAGTCTATTATCAGGCCCTGCCTCCCCCTTTTCCCCCGGACAGATGGAGGCTGAGCGCACCCGGAGCCCCGGCCCGCAGCATTCATGTGTGTGAATGAGAAAATTGAATTATTTATGGCCATGCGAATAAGGCTGGCGGCTGCAGAGGCCGAGCGGAAAGGACTCCATTACGTGGCAAGTACCTGTTGCTATGGAGGCAGGGCTTCTTCCCCCCAGCCCCCGTGCACGGCTGCATCTCTGCCTGCCCCCCATCCTGCCCTTATCCTCGCCGGACTGGGATGGAGAGCAGAGCTGAGCGCTGGGCTGGCCGCAGCGTGCCTGACCGTGGGTGTTTTTGTCCCTGCATTGTGCCCGCTGTTCTCCTGGACCGGTGTGGGGTTCACACTGAGTCTCCCCACCTTTTGGAGCAGGACCCCCAGTGCAATGTGGGGATGGTGTGATGCTGGTGGATGGTGGCTTCCCCGCCACCATGATCTGCAGCACATGTCGAAACCGCTGGGAAGCACTGGGCTGGGCAAAGAAGGTCCGATCCCAGCACAGCATGGGGCGAGGGGTGACTCTCAGCTCAGACCCTTTAACTTCCCTTAAATTTCCCCCCCCGGAGGCAGCAGGAGCTGTGACTTGAGGTCCCCCAATCCCCCCCATGTCCAGGCAGAAAAGCAGCTCTGCAAGAGCGGGGACCCCTTTTCCCAAGCCGCCTGCATTGCAGCCGCTCGCCAGGGATGCCGAATCCTGCAGCGATGCTGAGAGAGGTGCTAGGGCATCCCTCCCTCCCACTGTCTCCCCAAATCCTCCTTGGCCAAAACATAGGACTTTGTCCTGATCAGGGCACAGTCCCTCCCACCTCAATGTCCCCCTGGGGCCAGGCCAGGCTCCTGGAGACCAGAGGGGATGGGAGCCGGCAGCCCCCAGCCCCGCGTGGCAGCAGCACAGGGACTCCCGCTCCCTTCCCTGCAGAGCTAAGAATAGACTCCAGCTCCGCTCCTGGTGCTGAGTGGGCTCTGCTGGGCTCAGAGGAATAAAAAGCAGGCAAACGCTTATTTTAGTCGCTGCAGTCGGCAGCTGTGACTCTGATGTACCCAACGAGCGGCTTCGCACCGTGTTTACCCGCCTGCTGCTGGGAGCGGAGGCACCATTGCAGACCACTTGTCCAGGCTACAGATGCCCCCAACGTGCCCCCAGTCCCAGCGCTGAAATCCCAGCTGGCTCCCAACCCTTCTCCAGCACACCTGCCTGCTTCCCCCCTGCCTTCCCCCACGCTTCTGGGATGCGCCTGGGAGATGCAGATGCTCCCACCGTTCCCCGTGCCTGAGGGATGCTCCCCCCACCAGCTCCCCACACTGGCCGCTGCGCTTCGAGGAGCCAGCGGAACCCTGCTGAGATGCCTAGGGCTCGCATAGGGTCCTGGGGCACATCCTGCTGTAAAGGACATGGAGGGCATGTCCCTGCCACCCAAGATAAAGGGGGATTGCAGACATCTCTACGTCCGAGTGAGGCATCTGCCCAGGATGCTGCAGTGGTGAGCTGGCTCGTGCCAGCCACAGCTCCGGGCTTGAGGCCGGGGGAAGCACCCACTCCAGGAGAGCAGCTCTGGGTCCCTCTCCCTAGCATCCCCCCCGAGGTAAAATCAAGAGAAAGCTAATTGTTACCATAGTTACGTGAAGTGGCCTTTCTCAGGGAGCCACGTCATCACTGCTGTCACAAGGTTAAGGCGGTGGGGAGTGGTGGTGGTGGGGAAGGGGGGGAGAGATGTGTTTTCTTTGGAAAAACCATGGCAACAGCTATTTCTAAGGGAACAGCTGTGCACGGCGAGGCCATGGGGAAGGGGAAGGGGCTGGGGCGTCTCAATGCCAGCCGTGCTATGAAGGCAGTGGCGCCAGGTCCAGCAGCTCTCCATGGCAGCCTGTATCCCCCCCCGAGTCCCCTTCCCACCAGTGCCAGGGCTTGCCGGGTGTCTCCCGTGGTTCTGGCACAGTGGCGTGGGGTCCAGCATGCCCAGCAAAGCAACATGAGGCCATTCCTGTTTGCTTGCCAGGTGCAACCGCTCCTGACGTGCTCCCATCGGCCAGGGCAGGAAGAGGTGCCAGATGTGTGGGATGACCAGGACAAGCCACCATAGGGAGAGGGGATGCAATTGCTTGTCCGGAGGAAACATACCAGGGAAAAGCCCCAAAGTAGAGCCCAAGGTTAATCAATGAGTGATATGAAGTTTGAACAACCATAATGCAAATACTGGTGGAGATCGTAGGCATGGAGTCAACACCACTGGAGCCGCTACAGCCTGGGCTGGTAAAATGGCCTCCTGCAACTAATGCGACCACTTCTGATGGGAGCTGCTGCTGATGGGGCCTGATGTGTGGACAAAAAGGGGAAGGTGCACTTGGAGCTGAGGAGCATTAATGGAGGTGCAAGGGCCATAGGGATGTTCTGCAGGTCAAGGCAGTGTTGGCCAAGCCTCAGAAATGCAGAGATCTGAGGAACCTGCCACCAGATCTGGCCTCGCTCTGCAACGGCCAAGTGGACCCAGCAAGGAGAAGACACTGGTCTCAGCCACAGCCTCCATCCTGGCTCCTGTTTCAACACGTAGCTGGAAATTATCTCTCTTTGCAAGACAGACTCTTAATTAAGACCATTTCCCTGAAGGAAGCCAAGATGGAGAGCTTCACTTCTCGGTATTCCAGCGCTTTCTGGCATTCATTTCCGCACCAATTAGGGCGCAAATTAGTCATCCGGAGTGCAATTCAGTGGCTGTGCTCAAGGGAGGCTCTTCAGTACACGTGGCATCTTCTTCCAGGAAGGCGGGTGGCAAGCACAGGCAGGGTGGCCACAGCAGGGACAGTGACGGGACAAGCAGGGTCCTTGCAGCACCGAGGTCTGCGGCTAGTAGCAACAGCCTGGGGTTGGGCTGGGGCCCCAGGACCAGGCAGGGAGCAGAGTCAGCAAGAGGGTTTAGGGTGTCTCCATGAGCTGTGCTTGCTTCTCCTTGACCACTGGACCTTGGCATGAGGCGGTGGCCAGCTGGACACCGAGACTAACCATTGAGACTAAATGCTGGAGAACCTGCAAATGGCAGCAAAATGGCAACAGAAAGGGTGAGAGGAAGAGCAAGGAGCTGACTGCTCCCCTTCTGCAGAGTCCTCACCACCTGCCTTTGCTCTCCAGCAGGAAGGCTGAGAAGGGACAGGGGCTTCCTCCAGCCTTGGAGGGTGGCTGTGCCCAGCTGTCACAAGCCCACATGCCGAGGAGGAAAGGCAGGAGCTCCATGATGGTGCTGACAGGGGAGGAAGGGGGATACGAGGATGAGATGCTCAGCTCTGTGCCCTGCTGTGACTGCACCTCACCTGAAGGTACATTGGAGTGCTGGCACAGAAATGTGGTTTAAGGGTGGTTGACATCTCAGTTGTTGTGTCTGGATGGTCTCCTTAAGACCATCAGGTCTTAAGATGGACATGTGGCTGCACCTCTGCAGCAGTTGTGGCTGTGCATCCATCCATCTGCAGGGGAACCCGTCCTGGTTTGCTTTAGCAGAGAGGCTTTTGAAGATGCAGACAAAATGTGGGATAGTGTTCAGGAGGAGGATGGTCTTCAGGTGAAAAAGCAAAATCTCTCTGGGCAGCAGCACGGCCAGCCAGGCTGCTCTCCCAGTGGAATGGTGCGGGATGCTGTGGTTGTAGGAATTCATTGAACATGACTTATGGCACCTCCGGAGAGCACCAGCACAGCTGTCTGATGGGCACGGGAGAGTCAGGACGGCTGACTGATGGGAGAACCAGCACGTGGTGGAGCAGGCGGCCAGAGAGGCGGCTGGGAGGAGGGCACCTGAAGGCCATGGTTGGCTGCTCGTGTCTCCCCGGATGAACCGGGGAGCAGCGTCTCCCTGCAGCACCAGGCATTGTCTCTGCTTTCCTTCCTCGCCCTCTTCAGAGGGGTTGGAGACAGCCGTAGCCCTGCAGAAACGCTGCACAAGGCACCATGCTGACCATAAGAAACTTTGGACAGAAAGGCTTCAGCTAAAATACCAGTTTCTAAGTGATCTCAGCCGCAAGGTTCAGTTCCCCCGTTGCTTTTGAACCCATTTTGCTGAGCCCCAAAGGGCTGGTGCCTCCTGCGGTCGGTGGGCTCACGTCTCTGCCTCCATGGGACGACCTCAGGGTCGTGCACTCGGCATGGCTTTCCCTAAATATTCCTAATTGCCGTCAAACTTTCTCATTTCCCAAGGGCACAGCTGCCATGCAGGGACCAGGAGTCTCCCTCACCTTCTGGCCAGCCTGCCCACTGCCTGCTGCCCGCTGCCGGCTCCAGCTCCTTCCGACCAGCACCAGGAGCCCTGCCAGGAGCCGCCTGCCCCTGGGGCATGCCCTCCAAGCCCCCATTAGTTAGTGGTTGTCTTAACCACTGCAACATTTGTAGCCTTATTCTTCCTAATCCCGCCTGATGTAACCGTGGCTGTCCTCATTAGCCACATAATTGTCTAGCAAACACAAAACAGGCCCTGACACGGTCGAAGGAAATTGGTTTAAAAATATGAAGCTGCTTTCTCAGATGTTGTCGAAAGGGGTTCTTTTGTTTATTTGTATTCACACCGCACCCCATGGAATCATGAGAGAGCAACTCTGCTGCAAAAATACCTCTTTTTCTTAAAGATCATCTTATGAGAAGGTGGGTTTGAAAAGCCAGCTGGGGAAATCCAGCGCTGGTGGAGGACAACTGCATCTCCACCTGGTCTCATCTGCTGCACCAAGGAGGTTCCAAGCAGAGAGGGTGGCATCTCCCACCCATACCCACACTGCTGTGGTTGCCCAAGGAGAGGTTTAGCCATTCACACCTCCGAGTGACAATGCCTGTGAATTTCAAAGGGGCTCCATCCACTTCTGACAGCAGATGACAGGGCTAAGTTAATGGAGGCAGCTGTAAGAAATGTAATTAACCTGTAGTGTGTTGTTTAATTTGTGCAAAGTTGTTGTGGTTACTCAGCTATAAACCCCATTCCCAGCTCTAATGACAGTGACTTGCATGGCAGCAGCGGAGAGCATCCTGGAGGTGGGCAGCCACCTCGTGCTCACCCTTGAAGGTGCCCTCAATTACGTGCGGAGCGTTCCAGTGGTTGCCTCCATCTGGTTCTTCCATGCCATTTGAGACACTTTCCTAGCTCCAACCTTTGGAACGGGCACCTGTGCTGCTTCTCTGCCTGCTCTGGCATTTAGCCCCAGTGTGTGGCTTCCAAAAACCAGCCTTCAGGACCCAGCAGTGTCAATCTGTTGATTGCACTAAAGTCTGGGAGATGGGTTCAGGGTCGCCTAGTTCCCACCACAGCTCTTAGGCTGTAATTATGTTCAAGGCTCTTTGCTTCAGTTATTTCTTCTTGCTAGTGCTTGGAGCTGCCGTACTGATCTTTTCTTCAAGCCTCAACTCCATGTAGCTTCCCAGGAGAGAGCCAGGCCTGTTATTTAAACCAATTCACAAACTGACTCCTGAAGGCCAGTTGTCCATTACACAATTTTTTGAACAGCAGGAATCAGCAGGGCTGATGGCAGCCAAGCTCTTTGTGTCGGTTTGGGGAGAAGCACAGGAAAGGGGATGGATGTCATGTATTAGCATTGCTTCCCAGGTTAACCTTCTCCCAAGATCCTGGACCACCTAATAGCTCCCCTGTGGTGCTGTGCAGAGAGGCTCTGGAGCCTGCCGTGCCTGCAGACGGGTGATGCTGAGCCTCAGCATCTCCTTCATCTCACACCCAAGATCCGCGGTCCCCGCATGACCACTACAAGAGACACAGACACACTCATACCCTGCAGGAACATCCCTCCCATGGAGGGAAAACTTTTAACCAGGTCCCAGAAGACTCCCAGTTGCCCAGTGAGGTGAGGTTTGCCAAGAAGGAAATTGAGAAGGAAGATGATCCACCTCTGGGGTCCATCAAAGCCAAGCGGGCTGGGGCCCTGCTGCTATGGGGTTTGCTAGAGTAGAGACCTCCAGTACCGAGCGCTCTGAGGTCCCAGTCAACACTGGTGGTCCAAGTGTGTTGGGGATGTGAAAGATAAGAGCACTTGTGGCAGCAACAGTTACACCAAGCCCTGCTAGATCCACAGCCTCCTCCCTGCAGCCCGTGACAGCTCCCACTTCTCCCGCTTGCATTTCAAGGGGACTTCAGCCCCTCTGGCTGGTGGGGATCCTGGAGACCTTGGCTCGCTCCTCCCTGGACAAAGGCTGCTCCTCCAAGCCAACCATGCCAGGAGTCCAGGAAGGGCCCCTTGGTGATGCTCGGGGGCTGTCCACCGGCCAAGATGGGATTCCTGCCAAACAGGATTCCCAGCAGCCAACCTGCACCCACAAATGGGGTTCCCAGTGGAGTCGCATGTGCAGGGACACAGAAGCACCCTCTGAGCAGGGGCAGCTCAGCCACCACCAGTTTGAAGGATGGACCAAGAGGGTGTTGCCATGCAAAGCTCTTGGCATTCCATCCACATGCTGATGAGCTCCACGGCCCTTCCCCTTCAACCCTGGGACAAAACCAGGTCCCTCCATGGCCAAGGGGAGAGACAGCAGTCATCGAGAGGAGGAGGACCTCAGTTTGGGTTTTTCTTTCTTTTTTTTTTTTTTTTAAAGAATTAAAAAGTGGCAGCGCTAGCGAAGGGTAATTATCCCTCTGTTCCAGCTGAAATACAATTAAGGCAGCTCTCAACGAGCCCCCGGGATATTGTGGTTTACTAATTAACAAGCGGATATGCTGTGGCCCCTGTCATGGCAATTACAGCATGAGACAGGCTTCAGGAGCTCTAATTACACGTCAGCCCGCGACACACGCTGCAATACAAATTAACGAGGGCCCGGGCTGGCGACAGAGGGAGTTTACCCAGCGAGAGGCTTAGATGGGCAGCAGGGACGGGGATGAGGGGGACAGGGATGGGGGGACCCAATGTGGCTCCAAGCCCAGGGACAGCAGTGCACACTGCGGGGTCGGGAGGATGCAAGGAGCAAATTGGGGGTAAAATAACCCACAGTTGCCAAAAAAAAAAAAAAAAGGTGCATTGGAGAAAGGAGAGGGGCTTTTACTTTGCGGAGTTGTGGTCTGATGAGATGAGTGGCATTTGGGATGACTGCAATGAATAGCAAGCATCACATCTTCCACTGTTAATTCCCAGACCAATAAAGGCGCTGTTAAGAAAAGAAGTCAGATGGGAAATACCCAACAGGGTTTTGACTGCTGACAAATAACTAACAGGTCTCCCGGAGCCAAGAGGAATTTTTCTGACAAATTGTTTATTGGGAAAAGTTACGCAGTTTTAGGTTGAGTTCAACTAATAGCTTTGGCCAGGTATGGAGAAAAAAATGCAGTCAGGATTTTTGTAAGTGCAGTTTTGACATGTTGCATTTAAAAAAGCTGTTTCCCTTTAATGCGTATTAAAAAGATATAATTAAAGCAAAATACAGACTGCACACCTAATGAGGACATTTTGTTTCTGACCAAATGAAACGATATTTATCAGCTTTGCTGATATTTATCAGATTTTTGCTGGTCCCAGCCCAGCGGTGACACAGGTTTTCTGTGACATTAGTGTGCCTTTTTGAATGTATTGCTCCTGCTGTCGCCGCTCCCGCACTCGCCTGCTGCAGGAGGGACCGTGGGGAGGTGACATGTTGGATGCCCCAGGCTTTGGCCACCAGCATCGCCGGCAAATGCCGCAGCACACGGGGTGGTTCTCAGACAGACAGGAAGATTTAGGGAGGCTGTAGTGAAGCCTCAGGGTTTGGGGGCTCCCTCCAGCATCACGCAGGGGTGGGAACAGCGGGGCTCGGGGACAGCCCTTGCAGGGGAGGGGGTCTCATGCCGTGGGGGTGCACAGCAGGTCCCTCATTTGCTCCCGGCTGTGACAAAAGGGTGAGATGGGGCAGTCACGGGGGTTTTGGATTAACCCTCTCCAGACACGTTGCCCCCATGCACCCCGGGGAGGAGACCCTGCCCAGTCCCTGCTGCCAGCACCCAGAGCACAAAGCCACCGGAGGCCACCTCCACCGCAGAGCGGTGGCAGGGGGAGGGCGCACACCTCCTCACACATCGCTCCCAAAATAGATCTCATTAACCATCGCAATTAACACGAGCCGGGCCCACTCTCCTCCTCGCCACCCCAGCCAGAGCCATACATAAAAATAACTGTTTATTACACAGCGGGCAGAGCCCGGCTTATCGCTGCAGACAGGAAATTGCTGCGCAGAAACCGCACGTTTCACTTTTAATAAGTTTGGCAATAAAACGTCTCGTCAAATGAGGCCACGACAGGGCGATAATGAAGCTTCTGTGTGGCCCGTAATTGCTTACTGCTCTCCTGGGGGTGAGCCAGAAAGCGGGGAGTGAGGGGGGAGCCGTATGGCAGCATCATCTGCCCTCACCTCCTTCTTTGGGAGCATCCCTCCTTATCCTCAGCAGCATCCCTGGAGCACTGGCACCTGCCGGGACATGGTTGAGGAGGAGGTCTGTCCGTGTTGGAGGGATACAGGGAATTCCCACGGAGTGGTGAAGGAGGAGTCAGAGGAAGATTGTTGGTGCTCCAACGGAAAGGAAAAGGTTTTCTGCCTTCCAAACAGGACTTTTCAGCACTGAGTAGTGTTCAAGGCTGGGTGGGCACTGTCATACCTAATCCGTCCGTGTCCTTAGCAAGGAGGGGTACAGTCTGCCTGGAGGTTTTGCATGAGTTGGCTCAGGATGAAGAACTCAAAGAGCAGCTACTACTGAAGCATCAGGGGTGTAAAGCAGGAACGAGGAAAGCACTCATTGATCAAGACCCTATGGAGTCTCCTCATTTCTTCACTAAGGTCCTCGCTGATGGGAGTTGCAAAAACCCTTGGCTTCTGCAGCCAATGTTAATGTCCACAGACTTCTTGCCTTCCTGCCCTTCAGGTTTGAGGTGGTTGAGCACGAGCAGAGCAGAGAAGCCACGGACTGGCCGAGCATTGGAGGATGAAACACTTTGCCCTCTTCAGAGGGGACTGAGGCATGGCAAAGTAGAGGTCCTGGGGGGACACCCTATGCTGGACCTCTGCTACAGAGCAATAGGGCTGCAGCACTCTGAGACCCACCATGGCAAAGGCCAGGGAGCACCTCAGTGCCTATCTGTTCTGATGTCCTCACACTGGTGACCTCAGACCAGCAGCTGGTGGCATCTGCAGCCAGGCAGCACTGGCCACCCAAGCCAGTCCCTTGCAGCAAAGGATGGTAGTAGTGTTTCCAGGTGCTCCCTTCATGATGAGACTTTCTTTCCCTGAAGGAAAGAAACCAGGTCCAGCAAGGGGCTGGCCACTGCCCCAATCTGCTTCTGTAGCTCCCCAGCTTCTGTTTGATCTTCTAGATGGTGGGGGACACAAACCAGCCCTGCCGCAGTCCTATTTGGAGCAATGGGAGCAGCTCAAGGGAGCCCTGGTGGGGTGCCCCAACCCATGAGTGGGTGACAGGCAGGACTCATGCAGCTAGCAAAGCCCAGGACAGTGACGCAGTCCCTCATCACCTATAGAGGCAAAGCTAGGTCCTTGCTGCCTTCTCCAACTTATCCCTGACCTCCTCATTCCCACCAGCCATCTATGATGGCATGGAGGGGACAGAGAGGGGGACACAGGTGCAACCAGCCCCGCAAAGATGAGCATAAGCTCCAGCATTGTGGTAATATGGGACAAAATGAGACGTGTCCAGGCTGGGGCCAGGAAATGAAGCGGTTTAGAGTCACAGCAGGAACATGCTGGCGCTGTCAGGGACCGCTGTCCGCTGATGGGCTCCCAGGCGGGCAGGCGGCTTTGTTCACCCGTGGCACTGCTCTCGGGGAGTTTACCTGGAATTACTGATCCGCATTCATAAACATGATCACATTAATTGGCTGCCGCTGCCGCAGCCGCCATCTCCTCCCAGTGCTGGGACTTCATCTCCCTTCCCATCCCAAATGTCAAGATGTCTCTGTTCCTCCATCCGCTTAGCACCATGGCTGAGGACGGAGAATTGGCTGGAGAGGGGAAAGAGGCAGAGGATGGGTGAGTCTGTGAGCCTGGAGCTGGTGACAGACACCCGCTGCCACCACCTCTGCTCTGCAAAGCAGTGCCTTGAAAATAAACCGCAGACAAGGGGGACCACAAGATCTACAAGAAGCCCTGCAGCCCCAGGCAGCAATGACCTGGGGACAGGCACCTCAGCTGGACACCAGCTTTTATTGCAGGAGCAGTGCCCAGGCGGCAGGAGAGGGACCAGCTCCCAGCTGAGGACAGAGCCACCCAGGCTGCTCAGCCGGAGATCAGGCTGGTGCTCGTCTCGCTTGGAGCGGGGCCAATCACTTCTAGTAAATTATTCATCCGACAAATTTAGCCTGTTATTCTAGTCGTGCTCTACCCAGAGTTTTACAGATTTCGTTATTATTTCAAATTGTGCAAACACTGCAGAAACCTCTCCCGGGCTCTGGCGCGCTCTGCCTTCATCTCAGCTCCCGGCTCGTCTGCCAAATCCAAATGGGATTTCTGCCATCTGGTGCCAAACGCTCCCTCGCTGGCGAGGCCTCAGGACCTTGCAGAGATGAGTGGCATCCCTGTTGGGCACAAGGCTTCTAACAAAGGGAGGACTATCTACCATGTGAGCACCATCTACTGATAACCCAGAGGTCAGCAGGACCAGAGGAGGCCACAGTACACAGATGGACCCATTTAAAGCTATTTTGACTTTTTTCCACCTCCATCCTTGCATCTGGAATAGGGCAGAAAAATGACACCACTGTTGCCTTGCAGCCTGGGCTATCATGGCCCTGGGAAACCAGAAAAAAGCTTTTTCCCTTCCTCCCCATGTGCCCATTATTTCTCCTGTCAAAGTTTCTTTGTAATCACGAGGGTGCAGCTAAAATTTCACACTGCCAAGGGGAATCACGTGCCTCTTGCAAAACATACAGCCTGGGAAAGAAGGTGTCAACGAACAAAGATGAGGGGAGGTGGAGGGGTTTGTTATGGATGAGCCAAGACTGATCAGACCCATGAGCGCAACAGTGATGTGGCTGGGGAGAAGCCATCAACCACATCCATCGATAAGCACCAAATGGTCGAGGCGCTTGAATCTCCCTTTCCACTGTGGGGCATGAGAGAGAAGACCAGCTGGAGATGGCATCTCCTCACCCACCCGATCTGGCAGAGAAATGCCACAGGCAACACAAGCCCATTTCTCTCACGCCGGGGCCTGAGTTTGCTCCCACTCCTGCAATGACAATCAGCTCACACCCTTCTTAGGGGGAGAAAAACAGGGCAAAGAGCCCCCAGGAAACCCAAATGAACCATCCCTGAGAGCTGTGCTGCACACTTTCACCAAAAATAACAGAAACGAGTAGAAATTGCTACATACAGACCTGCCAGGGCTCCCTAGCAAGTTATTGTGGGACACTTGAGCTACTGTCATTAGGAGGAACTAATTAGCTGAACAGCAGGGACGGAAGCAATAGATGCAAAACACAGAGCAACAGATTTAAGGAAGAGGTTTACTAGCTGGAAGAAAAACGTAAAAGAAATAGAAAAAAAATTAAATCACAGGGTGATCTAAATCTTTTTTTTTTTTTTTCTGACCAGGCTGAAGAAGCTAATGGGTAGTGAAAAGGGGGAATGATGGAGGGTGAAAACACTTGTCCTGCATCCCCACAAGCCCCCCCAGTGGCAGAGAGAGGGTGATGCTCAGCACGGAGCCCCCGTGGGACAAGGACACACGCAGTGCCTGGCTCCCTCTGGAAGACTAGTGATTTTGTTGTTGTATGGCTCATCCCACCACAACAAGTCACAGTCTGCCCTAGGGTGCACGGCCTCTCCAGCGATGCTAAAGACACCGGAGACAAGCTGGTGGTGGCTGGGGCTGCCTGTGGTCCTTCTCTGCTTCTGACCACCTTTGCCGTTGCTTTTGTGAGCCTCGAGAGCGAAGCAATGAGAGGCTGGTCTGAAACCCATTCTGCACCCATGTCCCAGACAGAGCTGACCCTCCACGACCCTGTGGAGCACCGTGGGAGAACCTGGAGAATGCAAACCCCATGCTGTGCCACCTCACCCCACCCGAGTGGTGCTGGCCCAGCGAGCAGCCTGAGGGGCTGCAAGGGAAGCAGGGATGCCCACAGAGTCACCAGGAGCTCCAGGGCATGGCAGCTGGGTACCCTGGTGTGCATCCCCACTGCAAACCCACCACCCAGACAGGTCCCCACACATCAGGGCAAGAGGTGGGACAGGCTGGAAACCCTGAGGAGCGCCTGGGCCTGGGCCTGGGCCTGGGCCTGGGCCTGGGCCTGGAGCCAGCACGCCCCCACGCTATACCCGGGGCGCCTTATAGCGAGGCGGTGCCAGCCCCGCCCTATCCGCGCTGCGGCTGCGGGTACCGCCCCTCCACATGCAAATAGTCCCTCCCACGCAGCCAATGGGGAGGCGGGGGGGCGTGGCCACGGCGGGACTTGCCCGGGCATGTGAGCGCGGCGGCTTCCGGGCGAGACACGTGGGAGCCGCGCCGGGTCCGGGCCGGCAGCGGTGGGTCCGCAGGCAACCGGGGGGCTGGGGGCGCGCAGGGGCCTAGGGGTGGGCAATGGGGCGGGCAGAGGCTTGGGGGCCGGTGGTGGGGTGGGCAGGGGTCTGTGACCGTGAGTGAGGCAGAGAAGGCCCGGGTAATGAGCGGATAGGGCCCTGGGGGGTACGTAATGGGGCAGGCGGGGGGGGAGCAGTGGGGTGGGCAGGAGGATGCGGATCGGTAAGGGGGTGGCAGGGCCCTGGGATCGGAATGGGGCAGGTGGGGGCCGGGCAACGAGGGGGCAAGGGCGTGGGGACAGGGTGTGACAATGTGTCCGTGTCCCCCCTTCCACTGCCTCATAGCTCCTGCTTGGGGTGCCCGTGCCTGCACACACCGCGGGAGCGGGGGGGTTGTCATGGGTTGTTTGGGTCCCTTTTGACAGGAGGCCCTGAGGGCTGCATGGCACTCATGCCCCCCTGTGCCCACTCCAGCAGGGATGCCTCCTGGCAAAGGACAGATGACCCCGCTGCTGCCTGCCCCGAGGGTCTCTGCACCCACCCCGCAGAGCACCCATGGCCCCGCTACAGGGAGTGGTGCTCAGCCCCCGGAGGGTCCCAGCACACCGCAGGGTCGCAGCAAGAAGAAGAGCCGTAAGCACCAGCGGTTCATGGAACGCCGGGCACTGCTGGAGCAGAAGGGGCTGCTGAGCCCCCGCCATGGCCTGGACAGCCAGACCCCCGTGGTGCGGCCAGAGACATGCAGCACACTCACCAAGGCAGGTGGCACCACAGCACCATGCTGCAGGAAGGTCCCTAAGCCCAAACAGGTTGTCTCCTCATCCCTGTCCCCATCCACTTCTCCGGACAGCATAGCCAGGCATCACTCTGTGCTGCTGTCCAAGGGGAATGGCAGCTCCAAGGGAGTGGGGACATCCTCCCCACTCCTGCGCCCGGGCAAGTACGTGGCCATCGACTGCGAGATGGTGGGCACCGGTCCTCAGGGCAGGCTGAGCGAGCTGGCGCGGTGCTCCGTGGTGAACTATGAGGGGGATGTCATCTATGACAAGTACGTCCAGCCTGAGCTCCCCATCGTGGACTACCGGACACGCTGGAGTGGCATCACCAAGCAGCACATGAAGAACGCAATTCCCTTCAAGACTGCTCAGGCGGAGGTGAGGAAAAAGAGAGAAATTTAAAAAACAAATTTTAAAAAGTCAGTGTTATCTGCTGACCGCAAATTGGGATATTTGGTGGCCTGTGCTGAGCTACTCTGAGGCAGAGACAAGCACAGGACAGGGACCCTCGAAAGCCATGCAGTGGGTTGTTACTTGTTACTGCTTCATTCTGGGAACTTAAAAAACTAGAACTGAAGAAACTGAATTTAACACAAAATTATATATTTTATGCTTTATTGGTGCTGGTTTTGCTGTACTGCCTGTCTAACCCTTTCTGACGCTTCCAGATCCTGAAGATCTTGAAAGACAAGGTTGTGGTAGGACACGCCATCCATAATGACTTCCAAGCCCTGAAGTACTTCCACCCGAAAGACAGGACCCGAGACACCAGCCGGATCCCCATGCTGAACCAGAGGGCAGGGCTCCCCGTCGGGGCCAGTGTCTCCCTCAAGAGCTTGGCCAGGCATCTGCTCCAGAAAAAGATCCAGGTAAGCACCAGGAACCTTGACATGGGGAGCAGTTCCTGGGTTTACTGCGAGCCTATGTGGTCAGCCTGGTCCCCCCATCTCCGTGGGTGCTCTCTATGAGATGGAGATGAACCTTGTTCGTCCTGGGCTCCCAGCTATGGTCAAGCTGGGGGAGCACAACACCTCTCAAGCTGACCATTAAAGCATCTCAGTAAAGCAGGGACATGACCTGTGCCCTCGAGAAAGTGCTTGAGATGCATGTATCTCCTGGGTTGCATCGAACCTTTGCTGTCTCCAAAACCCACAGCACTTGTGTCCTTCCCAGCAAGCAGACAAGGTGACCTGTTGGATTTTTGCCAAACCCTCTTTTCTAAGGAGGCTTTTCCCCCTTTGCACAGGTTGGCTGCAGAGGGCACTCATCGGTGGAGGATGCTCAGACTGCCATGGAGCTGTACAGACTGGTGGAGGTGCAGTGGGAGACAGAGCTGGCCTGCAGCCTGCCCCCCCGGCCTCCCAGCCCTGTCACAGACCCCACCACAGACAGCAGTCAGTACATGGACGACCGGTACTGGCCCACGGACCTGATGGCAAGCAGCCTGTGATGGGGGACGGTGTCTCCTCTGTGTATTTTGGGCCATCCTGATGCCTCCAGCTATCACAGGTGGAGGTGGCTGCCGACCTCCTTCCCTGGGGCTTGTGCCCCACACGCTCTGCCCGGCACCCGGCCCCGCTGCAGACAGCAGTGCAGAGGAGTCAGATGCCCCCAGCCCTGCTTGGGGAAGGAGAAATGGTGGCACTGGGACACTGGCCATCGCCCGAAAACACAGGTCTTGTGCTGTCACACAGAAATAAACGCTGTGGCAACACCGTGGTCATCTGTCACTTGGTGCTTGGAGACAAGCAAGGTCCTGGTGACAGCTCGCCCCTGTGGGCTAGCGATGGCTGTGGTGGTGGGCCAGTGGCAATTGTTCTCGTGGGAGGACTGAGGTGTCTTACTGATGCCCAAAGGCTGCAAACCCTCCAGGGCCAGTTAAACAACGTTTCCTCCTCATTTTGTTTGCACAGTGAAGCCTGAAAAGAAAGTCTGGGTCTGATCAATGTCCAGCCTGGACAAGAGCACAGGATGCACTTGATTTTAAATAGACTACGCACATATTTGTCCAATTTTGAATTAAAAGCTGTTCACGCAAAACCCCTGTGTGTGTGTTGCATGATCTGGTCTGGCAGCTCTCCAGGAGGGAGAGGGGAGGGATGGGGGTGGCACGCTCTGCCTGTGTCCCAGGCTGTGCCCTGGTGCTTAAAACCCACCTGGAACCAGAAAAGGTGCTTGGAGTGAGCAGTTCCTTGGGGAATGGATGGGTCCCTTCTGCTTTGGGGCATCCCTGCGCAGGCAGGAGGAGCAGGGAATGGGCTCAGCAAGAGCCCTGCAGTCCAGCACTGCCGCCTGCTTGGACAAAGCCTACTGCAAGACAAAATGTCCCACTGCGTCGCTTTCCAGCAGCTGGGCTGTCACAGCTCGGGGAGGCACTGCTGGGATTTGCCCACCCTGTGACACAGTGTCCCTGTGCTCAGGCTCTGGGACCGAGAGCCGTGCCTGCTCTGTGGGGTGGCAACGATGCTGAGCTTTGGCGTGGGCTGCGGTGACAGTCTGGGGGTGGGGTGATGCTCACCTGCAGTGGCTCTGCCTGTAGGCTGCTGCTTCGCGAGCGCTGTACGTAGGTACCTGTGGCTGTACAGATGTACCCCAGCGGGGTGTGAGCACCAGAGTGGGGTTTGGGGCTGGGCATGGGGAATCACACGCTTCCGCGGGGAGCTGAACAGCCACCGTTACAGAAAATCAGTATTTTTTGGCCAGGTGTCTCAAGGCTGAGGCCACCCCTTTAGCAGAGGGGTCCCCCCATCCCACTGCCCAGGCTGTGAGATGGAAAGCAGCTGGAGGGCTGCCAGCACCCCCCCGGGGCTTTCGGGAGCCCGGCCACAGCGCGGTGCGGGTATGGCAGCCAGCACCGAAATGGAGCCCATGTCCCCCACAGCCAAGCTAGATGAGTCCCAGGCTTTTCCCGGCGGCTGGGGGAGGGAAGGAGAGCTCAGCCCCAGCCTTGGGAAGCGGCCAAGGAGCCGGGTGACGCAGGCACACCTGACGCACACATCAGTGCCATTACAAGACGCATCTTGCACTTCCCATCTTAACTCCTCCCTGCCCGGCAGATGAAGCCGGGGACTGCTCAGAAAACACTTCGAAACACATTGGACGTGTCCAAAAAACTCTGCCTTCCCGGTGGTCCGAGCACAACCTTCCTTCAACAGAAATAATAATAACCTGGACTGCATGGTGAGCTCCCGGTCTAGGCACGCTCCACCAGACCGGGTAGGAAACATGGTCCCACGGCAGGTCTTTAAATCCTGCTCATGGCAATGTGTCCCAGGCATGTTCCTGATGCAGCAAGCTGTAAAACCCGGCTGGCACCACCCTCCGTGTGAGCCTCGGGGTGCAGCTCAGTTGAGCCCCAGCGCGATGCTGTGCAACATCAGCAGGACCCAGTGGGATACTGAAGGGACCTGAACCTCATGAGGGCACCCGGGGTGGGTGCAGGAGGAGCACGGCTGGCACCGACTTTTCTCCATTTCCTCCTCTCTGCCATTTCCACCTCTCCTGAGGTGGTAGGAGGGAAGCAAAGCCGTGGGGAAGGTGACAGGAGCTCAGTGGGTCAGCAGACAGCACCATCAGAAGATGGTGGCATCCCAAAGCTGACGCAGCAGCACTGTCTTCTGCTCCCGGGAAAGCAGACCCGGAGGTAGGGCAGAGCGAAGGGTCGCTTTGCTCATTGCCATATAACCTGGCCCATATAACTGCATCCCCTCGAGGGGTACACAGGTTCATGAGGAGCTTGCATGGGGCACCCCGTGGCTCTCAGCTTGTTTGTCCACCTGAGCCCCCCCTTGTTGTCCCCACAGCCCACCCTGTCCCGCCACCCCATAGCACCGACCTGCCCTAAGCCACGTGATATCTCGATGTGAGACAGGGGCGCGTTGGGGGTGAGGCTGCAGAAAGCTGCAAAAGGAGGTGGAAGGCCACGAGGCTTTATCAGCCTGTGACTCAGCCTGCTTCCCTGTCAGCCAGCGGCGAGGGGAAGGCGTAATAAAGGGGAAAAAAAAAAAACATTTTTGAAGTCTTGACCATCCAAACACCTTAGTGAGACCCACTTACAAAAGTAAGCCTGGGATGGGCTCCAGGCAAGGGACAGATTTTTCTAAGCACTCATCCCCTGAGATCCAGGGTGGCTTTTTCCCTGCCTGCCCACGGCAGAGCTCCCCAGTCCGCCTGCACGGCTGCCTGCATGGCTGCCTGCACGGCTGCCTGCACGCCTTCCTGGCAGCACAGTGGTGTGAGGCATTGGGAAAGTCCCAGGCTGCCTCTGACAGCTTGTCCCTGTCACCACCACACTAATTTAACCCCCCTGCTGAAATACCCCCTCTACTTTGGGGGCAAATTTGAAGGCAGCAGGGCAGCCAAAGGCTGGCTGCCCTTTGGTGTTCATGTGTCCTGCAAGCTTTGCTTCTATGCTGTGATCTCCAGCTCTTGGGGAAGCTGAAAAACAAATTTGAGGGGGGTCAATCCCCACTTACATCAGATTTGAAGGGCTGGAAAAATCCTGATGTTGTGCACTGTAGCCCCCAGCCCCCCGAGGCAGCGTTGCTGAGGAGCAAACCCCACCATGGATGATGAGGAGTGGTGGCAACCCACTCCCTGCTGACAAAGTGATGTTTGCTCTGAATAACCTGCGTGGCAACTTTTGTCACGTTTGCACCCGGTCAACCCTTCAAAGGCTAAGCAGGATTTTCACAGGTGTTCGTGAATATTCACCTACGTGCCAGGGAGTTGCTATGGCTGAGAGCAGCCAGCCTTGGCTTTGGTTCATCACCTGAGCAGCCCGCTGAGCATCTTCAGGCGGGCAAAGGAGAGCTGGGCTGCCTCACCATTTACGCTAAATTTTGTGATAATTGAAGAATCTGCAGAAAACTCAGCCGTTGTCTCAACGACCCTGAATAATGATTAACACAAACCCACCAATCCAGCAATGGGCTTTTTTATCAGAGGGAAAACATTGCCAAATGAGTTTTTTTTCCAGCCAGCTGCGAGAGCAGGTAACTGATAAGCCCGTCATTGGAGTGGGGCTGAGCCAATGGGAGCCGATGGCGACGGTTTTCGCTTCTGTCTAGCAACAGCTTCTCCTTGAGCAGCAGACAGTGATTCAATGCTTTCCCCTGCTTTTATTGAGCTCCCCCCCTTCCTGCCCTCCTGCTACACAGGGGGTTTCGTGTGGGACACTCAGAAGCTGAGTTTCGCCTGGGTTTTCTGTTTTCCGTCCGTGGTTTTCGGCATGGTTTTGGTGCCTATTCCTATTCCGCATGGCGAGAGCTTTGCACCTGTAGAGGCGGATGTGTGCCCCCACCCTGCTCACATTCAAAGTGGTCCAGCACCTCTCCCAGCTGCCGGATGCTGTTCACATGGGGACCATAGCTGGGAATGGCATCTTCTGATCAAACACCTGGTTTGCTTTGATGCTGGCTCTGGTTATCACGGTACATGTGGTTGAAGTGCAACGTAAGCCCCAAATGTCTAGGGGTGGAGCAATGCCGGGACCTTATAGCAGCCCAAAGCAAGTCCCTAGCCTGGGGCAATCTGTCCCCTCGCTGTGGGGACACAGAGGGACAATTCGCCCTGTTTGCAGGCAGAGACCAGAGGCTTCGCTTGGATGACTCGCCAGAGAACAAACGGGTCACAGCAGAGGGAGGGACCGTCTTCCCTACGCCCTGCCCCAGCAGTACCCCCACCCACCATCACCCCTCTCCTTTACGCCCTGAGCGTAAATTAGAAGGCAGAAAACTCGCAGCCAGCTATAAATTAAAATCTCAGCAGCCTTAATAACCCGCTTGGCCGGAAGAAGCGAATAGGTGTGATGTGGAAATGAATAGGCACATCTGGCAGCTGCTTAGCACTTCGGCTGCAGGAGGGGTGTGCGTGTGCATGTGTGCGTGTGCATGTGTGTGCGTGTGCGAACCGCCAGCACAGCCTCCCGGATTGGCTGCAAAACCCCTTCCCAACCAATGCCGGGGACCAGGGTGGCCTAGCAACAGCCTTTCCCTAATGAAAAACAAGCCACTTAAGCATCGTGACTGTCTGCGGATGAGAGGAAAAGGCACAATTCCCTGCACGCTCCATCCTCCCCAGTGAGCCGACCCCAAAGGGGGCTGCAGAGGCCACGCTGGACAGGCTGGGGTGGTCCCACATGAGTACCCATGTACCCCTCGGTCTCCGTGCCAGGGGTGCATTGGGTGCACGGGAAGGGTTTGCTGCAGGGACAACACAAGGAAGCCCCCACAGAAGAAACCCCCTCAGTGGTGGTTCCATCCCCCTGTGCAGGCAGCCTGGGTGCCAGGCTCACCCTCAGCAGAGCAACAGGACCCCCACTGCAGGCACCCCAAAGCCCTGTATCTATGGTGCGAGTTGGGGGCTGGATGCCAAGTGGCCCTGGGGACCATGAGCTGCTGAAGATGCCGCCTTTAGGGCAGGAGGGGTTGGCAGGGTGCTGCACCAGGGGCATGTGGGGTGCTCCCCAGCACCGCTGGGTACTGGAGGGACCAAGGGGCTGGTCACCAGTTTGGTCTTGCTTGGAGATATCACCTTCCCATGTCCCTGCCCCACGTTCTGCCCTCCCCTGCCTGGGAAAAGGGCTCTGAGGACAGCAGGGTCTGAGACATGGCCTCCCTGCAAGTCAGCTCACAAAATAACTACTGAGCTTACAGCCCGGGGGACCAGGGGCTGGCCCTGGGGTCATTTGGCATGGGGACACCTTGCAGGAGGCAGGCTGGGAGCTGGGGACGATGGCAGAGGATATTGAGGCACAGCATTGCTTTTGGGTTGCAGAAACATCTCTTTCTTGGGGAACAGTGAGATGCAGGTCAGCTCTCTCCCGGCAGTGTGTGCAATTCCCAGTAAGACAACGGGGCAAGAGGACCCAGTTCAGCCCACCCAGCACTGGTAGCAGCAGCAGCAGTTTCCTCAATCCCCAATCACTACATCATCCCAGGGAGCTTTAAGATCTGCACCAAACTTGTGGGTTTTCAGTCTGCTTTTTCCCTACCAGCTCACCCTGGGGATGATGGAGAGGTGTTAGAGCACCTATGGTGGTTTTTAAATTTCTAATTCAAAAGGGAGTTTTTGGCTCAGCTGAAAGCACAGCCCATGCCTCCAGCCCAGACCTGCCCCACAACAGAGCTGCCTGCACCACTCTGCTCCTGCACTCCCGGGGACCCCTCGCAAAGCATTAGAAATTACTCTTTCTTTTTTTTTTTTTTTTTTTCCCCTCGGGCAAGAAAACAAAACATTGTCATCTTTCCAATGCCACCTGACCGGGGCAGAGCAGCAAGTACAGTATGCCCCAGGCCAACATCTCTGCCACGGTGGATGGAGCGTGGCGAAGGCTCTTCTCTGGGGGATCCTGATGCAGAAAATTAAAACATAACGGCAGCTGGGGGGAAAGCACAAAACGTGACTCTACTTTTCGGGGCTGACCCGCCCAGACAGCTGCCCCCTTCCGGTTTTGACTCCATTTCTGCCCTTTTCGGGTTTGTGGAACAGTCCCGGCTGTTCACTAGATGGTGCCCTAGGGCTGCTGGTTTCGGAGTTATCCCCTCGCAGGCTGGGGACGGGACGGGGCCCGGCTCTGCCCCGGGCTACCAGGCTGTATTTTGGGCAGGCCACAAGTACAAAAGGAGCCTGAGAGCCACTTGAATCCCGCAATTGAATCCCGCATTTAAATCCCTACGCCTTTTGGGTGCTTTGGAGTTTGGGTCCGGTAATGCGCTGCAAGCACTGGCCTGTCTCCCGTATCCTGGATCTCTCTGAATCCCTCAGTATTTTATATTTCTATCACGGTGAAGGTGCTTTACATCACCAAGACAGGAAGAGAAGATGGGATAGGCAAAGAGGCAATTCTATGGTGGATGCATGCGAGTAAAACAGCAACTAACCATCCACAACCATCTCCAAAAAAATGTGTGCAGCCGTAGTTCTGCAGCACCGGTGCAGGGCGGAAAGAGGAGGAAGACAAGCTAACACACATTAGTGTTACTAAGAGGATATTTATTGATTTAGGAATGTAAATCAATGGGCATATAGCAGCATTAGCTGTCTCTGTTAGGGAGGAGCCCTGCCACGGAGCGGGAGGATGCAATGGGACAGGGATACAGGGCAACTGCAGGGCTGCACGTGGACCCAAGTCAGGAATAGCCAGGGCTGCCACAGGTCAGCACCGGGGTCTGTTTTCCATCCCGGGAGGTCACTGTTTGCATTTGGCCTTCACCTGGCCAGGATGGAGACTCTTTCCCTTTTATTAGACACCACTCCTTATAAGATGGGGAACCCAGACGTGAGTGGCAACTTCCAGGGGTCAAGTCACACAAGGTCACTCTGTGGTTGGTAGTGTAGGACATGCCAGCTTCCCCCTTAATCCTCTGGTCTCTTAAAATAGCAGAATTATAGAAAAGATCAAAGTTAGAGCTACACAGAGCAGCCATTTTCAGATGGCATTAACATGCAGTTCTGGGTGAAAGAGTTGCTCCAAAAATGGTTTCTTGTTGCTGCTCATCTCTGCCCTGCCCACGCAAACCCTGAGTCCTGCCTGTGCGCAGGGACCCACACTGCTCCGGGTCCTACAGAGCTGTCCACGTGTCAGGGTCTGAGCCACAAAGGCCAGGGACTGCTCCTAATTTTTATTGGGGTTTGGGGGGGTTTATTTGGTGGGGTTTATTTGGGGGCGGCAGGGTGGGATACCGGGCAGATAGAGATGGAAATAACATGGGAGAAATCATGTTTGCCTTCAGGATCAGCAGCTCAAGCGTCCCGGAGGGAAACACCTCACCAATGAGCCTCGAGGAGCTAACGTCAAGTAGGAGGCAGGAATGGTCCTCTTGGCCTCTGGCATCATTGGCTCTAATAGAAAGATGTAAAAGAGGGCAAAATGACACTCCATAGCGTCTTTTATTTTGGGGACAAACATGGAAAATGGGCACATGAACACAACTGCCTACAGAGCCTGCTTTTGATCTTCCAGGTCTTCCTCACTGGAGAAAAGCTTGGCCAAGCCAACCCATTAAATTAGGAATTCAGTTCCAGGTACGTCCTTGGGGGCTGCTCTTCAATGATCAAATGATGCTCTTGCTATGGGCAGACACAGGTTCATCCCACTTCTAGGAATGGTGGCACCTTCCTCCTCGCTGACTCCCACCCTCAGAAACCTTCATGCCTGGGCAGGAGACAAACCTGCCCCTTCCTGCCCTGGGACCTGACAATCCACTGTCTTCAACCCTGCAAATAAAACCCCATGTTTAGCACCTAAGTCCATGTGTCAGGAAAAACACTGCAGTAAAGCTACACACCCTTGTCATCTCTACACTTTACCTTTGTGTAAGGTCAGAATATCCCCTTACGAAGGAGTTGGTTTTGTAGCCCATGCCACATTGAACATGAATGTGGTTTCCATGTTTACTTGCAGCTCAGGAGAGAAAACTTGCAGCAGGGAAGCAAGTCTCTACCTGCCTGTTCAAACAGGTGAGTTTTTCATTAAGAGACCACAAAAATTGTTACGGGTGTCTGGTTTTGACCCATTTCAGCAGGTTTCCCAAGTTCACAAAGAATTTAACAGAGAATAAATCCATTAATTCATACTCTGATGAAGGAATATGGGTACAAAGAGGGGAGCATCCAGAAAGCTGTCCCCTCCTCCATCCCCGAGCCTCCCCTGCTTCAGGCTGTCCTGCACGGATGCTGGCCAGGATGAAGCAGCCCCAGTTTGCATCCCCGGGGCACGGTCCCTCCTGCGGCTCTCCCAGCTGTGCCGCAGTACCGATGCCCTCACCGAGAGGTTGACCAGGGACTGCAGCCTGGTCCAGCCGAGGCTGACCACTGCCGCTTGTCCTGGGTGGTGGGAAACGCTTGGCACAGGCGGGATCTGTCTCCTCCCAGAGCTCCTTTGTTGGCACCAGGCAAGCACTGACCCCCTGGGAGGGGACAGGGACAGTAGGTGTGGGGAGAGAGAAAAGTGAAGCAGCTGATGGGGAACGGGTTTAAGGGGAGGGAGTTTTCCCTTGGACTTGCCTCTAAATGCGTCCCCCATCTCAGGCCACCGCTGCCTCCCCCACGGGACCCATTTCACCTCCCGACAGCTCTGTGCGTGGGAATTGCTGCAGCGGGAAGCTGCAGGGCTTTGCTGGGCTCCAACAAGGGGTTTCGGGCACACACTCACCGCCTTGCTGGGAGCGGGCACCAGGTACGAAGGCACGGGGACAGACAGCTGTCCCTCAGCCCCCCCAGTAGCCTTCTCAGGCAGGATCAGGATGAATCCTGGCTGCCTGTGTCCCCCGAGGCTGGAAAACACCAGTGCCAGGACCAGGACACCGAGACACTATTTGGCCTGTCTCTCCATCGCTGGGAGCGGGGCTGACCCGCTCAGCGGATCCCGATAACGGGCCGTTTTGAGCAAGAGCCTTATGAAACCGCCTTTCACGGGCAGCACAGAGAACGGTTGTTCCCAGGGCCAAACCTCCCTCTCCTCGGCTCCTGCCACGGCTGCTCAAAACCCACGGAGCCCGTGGCAAAGGAGGAGACGTGGGAAGGGGGATTTACGGCTTGCTGCGAGGAGAGCCGGGCGGCAGGAGGAGCCGTGCCGAGGCAGGGGTTTGGGGGGAAGAGGGCGGCATCAAGGCAGGGCTGTAGCCGGCTGACGCCAGCCCCGCTCTGCGGCCTGAGACCCTTCCAAGGTGCCGGCCGAGGTACAGATGTTCCCATTGTGCATCTTGGGAGCCTTCTCGGAAAACTCCAGCAGCTTCGTTCCTCAAGCTGCCTTTTTAGATCCAGCTTTTGGGTTTGGGTTTTTTTCTTGTTTAAATCATATACATAAGTTTGGAAGAGAGCCTTCTCGCTACTGCATTTCTTTGCCTCGTACCAAATCCCCAGTGTTTTAAGAGCTCCCTCCCTGCTTTTTGTGTCATGTCCCCCCCCCCCCTCCACCTGAAGGATCATCACCATCCCAGGGGATGGCACTATTAGGCTCTGGTGCAAAGCAACCGTTGCCAACCACAGCCTGTTTCGTATGGCAGGGGCTGGTTAGAAGGGTAAAGCAGACGGGTGGAAAGGCGGGCGATGCACCGAGGATCCTGCAAACCAGACCTGCTCCAGCGCTGCCAGGCATTTGATGCTGGAAATGCACTGCTCCCCGATTCAGTTTTCCCACCACCAGAACAAGCAGCATCACAGTGGGGAGAAGAGATGTTTGCAAACCACTTGGAGATCCTCACTTACAGGGGGTTTATTTCCTCCCCCACCCCCCTTCCTATGGGCAAAACCAGCTAAGCAGGGACAAGAAGCGTGACGTGCAAGAGGGATGTTAGATCAGCCCTCAGACACGGCAGGAGAGGCTGCTTTGAAAAAATGAGCTGAGAATGGAGCTAAAACAAGATTGAAGGATTTTGGGAAGAATCAGCCTCTTAAAGCAGGATCAGGGCCAGGAACCAGAGCTGCAGGGCGCCTGACCCTGCCTCTAGCTCCATCGCTGGCCAACTTTATGGTGTGCTTGGTCCCTGCAGGGAGAGGTACCGGCCAAAGCCTTGTGTTGAACCTATAAGTGTGAGCAGAGATGATGATAAAACCCTGTTTTGGGACCTGCTCTGCTCCTGCATCTCACATCTCACCCTGTCCTTGCTTATAAATCATTTTGGCCGAGCCGCAGAGCCCTGCTGGTTCCCCATTAGCCTCCAGGAGCAAACACAATGGGAGAGCAAGGAGAAAGCCCTGTAGCACTCTCAAACCCTCATCCTGGCCTCAATCCTCTCTCAAGTACAGCATCTTTAAGGTTAGCGGTGGATCCAGGTGTAATTTAGTTAGGAAATACAGCTTAGGAGAGGGGAAATTACCCCATCTCTCCTGGCCAGCACTAGCAGCTTATGGAGAAGAGGGCAATAAACGAGAATCAACTTCCAAAGAGAAACAAAAAAAGCAACACCACTTAGAGCCAGAAAGCAACTGAAAGGGTACATTTGTAACAGGAAAGATGTTTACAGCCCAGCAGCAGCAAGAAAAGCCACAGCTTTTACAGGGAGCGGAGGCAGAGGGCATCTGTCTTTCAAAACAATCAGGAAAGGGAATCTGAAAAGCAAACACAGCTCTCTGAGACATGAAAAAGGCAGCAGCCGGTGGAAGTCCCCCTCAGATCACGAGGGCATCCAGAGCGAGGATCACATCAGGAGGCACACCAGCAGTGGGGTGACACCCGGGCTGGCAGCAGGAGGGAAGATGGCTCCTGCGAGCCCTTTGTTGGCGACAGACTGACTTGGGAAACTCCAGACCAGAGGGGTTTAATCTGCTCCTGCAGATAGGCTCATCCTTATCGGCTTCCTCCTCCAGGCACAAGGCCCTCGGGGCTGGTGAGCCAGCACGTTTGCCCACTCTATTGGTGGCAAGAGGAAGAGGGCAGCTCGGGGCCAGCATCAACATGGTGCTGATTTCACACTGTTCTGCTTCCTACATCCCCTGAAAACCATGGAGCAAAACTGTGGGGAGCTCCCAGCCAGCCCCCCACAGCCAAGCCCCCCATCCCCAAGCCCACTGGGGCACCAAGCCATAAGCACAACCCAGACCAGTGTCCACTGCTCTCCAACGTAGGAACTTGGCTCTTACAGAAGCTTTTTCATAGCCTGCAAGTTGCATTTAAATTACCCAAAGCAGAACCTCCACCCCACCACATCCATCTTTGAGGTCTCTGTGCCCACCAGGAGCTGTGGCCCATCCACCTTCCCCTTCTGATGTGCACCCCGGACACACAGCGTGGGAACAGCGAGGTGCTGAGGAAAGGGGTTTCAAAGGCCACCTCGCTAAACAGGGAGTCACTTAAGCAAGAAAGAAAGGCAGGGAGAGCCCCGTGTGACAGCGTTGAGATGTCAGATCTGAGAAACTGAGAAGCACCTGTAGGATTAAGGAGCCAAGCAGAAGCTTTGAGAGCACCCTCAGCCCCTAAATGATGAATAGGAGCCATCTCCCTTCCTCTGACACCTACACCCCTTTTGAAGTCTTGGCTCATATCCTAAAAAGCTAACAGTTTTAAAGAGAAACATAGAGAGAAGGAAGCATGTTCCAGCACTGAGTAGGTGAGCATGCACATCCTACTGCTGTTCATTAAAAGCAGCTAATAATCTCATTTATTTTCCAGCTCAGATAAAGCGCTGTGTATAAGTAGATAAGAGGCTTACATACCCAGGAGGCTCAATTAATGTTCTTAGTTCACACGGCCCCAGGTAGAAGGCATTGCTGACCATAGGCTGCAGCTACCAACTGTTTAAGAAATAGCTTTCTTTTAAGTCCTTATAATCCAAAGTCTTTTATTTTTAGGTTTTCCTAGTACTCCTCATCGCCCCAGCACTTCAGCGCAGTTTCCCCTGACTCTGCAGGTACTGCCAGCCGTACACCAGCAGCCTAACAAAAATTATTTCTCTTGCCTCCCCCACCATCTGAATCCTTACACAAAAGGAAGAGGGCCCTCATGAACTTGGTCTTATATAGCCCCGCTGCGGAGCCGCGCAGGCTCAGCTGTGCTGGTGTGAAGGGCCGCGCTGGACCACCCGTAGCCTCTGTCCTGTATAACGCAGGAGATGCCTCCAGTGCTGTTTTAAGTGAGCAGGTGGGAGCCCAGGGTGCCTGGGGGAGGGATGGGTTGTTTTCCTCACCTGAGCCTGACAGCTAGTCAGGCTTGTTCACTCTGAGTTAGTTTTAGCTATTTAGTCTCCTGCAGTCTTATCAGAGAAGAAGCACTCGGGGATCTTTCTTTTTTTCTGGAAAAATTCTATTTTCTTCTAGAAAAATAGTGAGTATTTGAGCTGGGAATGTGTTTTCTAAGGGATGTGCTGGGGTGTAACTCCCAAGGAGTCTCTGTTTTCCAGAGGTGGCTTTTAGGCTGTGCCCTGTGCTGGGCTATCAGCAGGTCCTTCAGCTACTTAGTGCTTTTTTCATCACTTACTGACTGCAGCAGCGGGGTTTGGGTCTGTCCCCTTCCTAGGGCTGGTCAAAGGAGCAGCGTCCTTCACTGCCAAAGCCAAAAGGACAGATGTAGCAAAAACCCCAAAGATGTTCTTGAGCTGCTGGGGTACGGTCACGGGAGAGAGCTGTGCTGCAGAAGCACTGGTGAAGTAAGGGTACAACACCAGTACTGAGAGCTATAGATGCTCAGAGGCACACCTGGGGCACAGCCGCCGTGAGCAGGATAGCCATGGATCAAGGGAATAGCGCGGGAGGGAGCTGGGCAGGGCTGTGGTCATGGCTGAGGTTTGCAGTGTGCCAGCCTGTGCCCCTGGGGTCCAGCCCCTGCTCTTATGTCCCTGCATCGATGGGTGACAGAGCATCCTAGATATTTACAAGGTGAGGCAAGTGGCCCGAGTGGAGGACGCTGTGCAGATGTGGTCAGGAAGCACAGCAGAATTGAGCAGGAGGTTCTGTTGCCTCTGTGGGATAGAGGCACAGCTGAAGATCTGCCAGCAGCTGTAGCCCACCCCATCCCTGGTGGCATTGCCCAGAGCACTGCCTGTGCCCTGGCCATGTAACACAAGTGTCTGCCTGTTTCTTCCCGCTGCTTGGGTTGGGGCTGTACCCTCACCAAGCCTTCCAGGCTTTCGTCCCTTCTGGCATCATCGGTGACCGCAGGTCAAGATGACTTTCAGATACAAAGACTTTCAGTTCTCAGCCTTGTGCTCCTCCACCACCCCACCCCACCTTGTGGCTGATCTTACTCATAGGTAGGTGAACCCGGCATAGAACTATGCAAGTGCTGAGATAAACATTGTGTTTCATCCCAAGGTGAGGTGCACGCCGTCCCTATGCTCCTGGACACCCTGTGCTCCGGGGTTCATCCTGCATGTCTAAGCTGATGGCTATTTCCCAAACCAGCACACACCCTTTCCCCCCTGCCCTGCCTCTCTCCGCCAGCTCAACTCTCCTCTGGGACTGCACGGTGTCTGCAAAAGACAATGTGGGCCGAGCTCTGCTGGCTATGATGGCAGGGAGGTTTCAACAGCATCCGCGCTAAATGGGCTAGAGAAGATTAAGTGCTCTCTCTGCTCCTGAAAGGCCCATTTAATTCACTTTCACCCTCTCTTCCCCCTCCCCCAGACCTCCCTGGCATCCAGGACACAGGGACTTTTATTACACCACTGAAAACCTTGAAGGGGACTGATCTTTTTTTTTTTTTTTTTTGCCTGTTCCACCCCTTAGAGAAATGTCTCCTCTGACGGGCCACCAATCTTACGTGCCTGCTGTCACGCACAGGCGGCTCCGGCCCCGGGACAACCTGCCAGTGGGTTTGCTCAGCCAGCATCTGCTTTGGGCTCAGATGGCCCCAAGAGCAAGATTTAAAGCTTGGCAGCGGGAAGGGCTCCGAGAAAGGATGTGTTATCAGCCAGGGACAAAGTTTGTCTCTTGCTACTTGTTCCCCTTCAGTGTTGCGGAGGGACCTGGCAGAAGCCCTGAGGTGCTGGCAGGGTGGCAGTGAGATGGGCAGGAGGGTGCAGCTGGCACCGGGATGGGACCAGCCTGATCTTGGCTTTTCTTCCTCCTCTTGTTTCTTTCTGTGCTGGGCTATCAGCTTGCTTCTCGCCAGCCCTTAGCACCGAGCGCCTGTGGCAGGGCACAGCTGCTTGACGAAATAGTTGAAATTCCAGAAATGTCTGAAATTAATTCAGCTGCCTCGGTTTGCGCGGGGGATGCTGAAACCCACTTCACTCTGGGATTTGTCCTACTGGAAATGAGCTTTCCTCTGTGTTGCGCAGGGGCCGGCCGTGCGGCTGGGCTGGGTTTGTCTTAGGGGGGAAAAGCAGGCTGTAGGGAACACGAGGTACCACGGGCTTTGCCTGCACGTGCCTTCCTCTGGCTCAGGTCAGGAGCAAGTTTGCTGGCTCCGTGGGGCCAAGGTCTCCCTGGGGCAACAGCCCCAGAGGCAGCAGGAGCACAGGTAGGACTGCCTTGGCCCACAGAGCAGCAGTCACAGCTCAGCACCAGGTGAGTCCGCAGGTGTCCGAGTTTAACTGGAAAGGGGCTAGATTCCCCACCAGAGCAGACAGCTGCAAAATGTACTGGCTGTTAAATACTTAATCGAAAAACCTCTCCGGACCTGACTCATTAAAACAAACTGGGAATCAAAACCTTCCTCTTAAGAGATGCACGAGCAAGGAAAGGTGTATCTGCCTTTTTGGTGAGCTCCCCATCCCGGAGAGGCTTCCCTCTATTTGCTGCCCTTTACCAGGAGGGTTTTGGATTAATCCTGCACCCTGTGCCTGACTTGGAGATAACGCATTGTGTCCAGTGCCCCTCCAGCCCCCTCGTGAGAGGTACAAATGCGCTGATATAACTGCACAGCAACTCCGCACAGCTGTAATCGGAGCTTCTGCAGTGTAGAAGAGCATCTGCTGCCACTGCCTTCCAGACCTATTCTCAGCCCTTTGGGTTACGCCAAAATTGTGTCCTTGCAGAACTCCATGGCAAAACTCCAGCTGAGCTAAAAGGTCTCAAGTTTCTTATTTGGAAATCTTGCTGAAAGTACAGTAATAAAAGCAGTATTTCTGAAAGAAAATCAAATGCCAAGTAAGAATAGTATTTTCTCCTAAAGATGCGCCAATAATGAGAAAATCCTCAGTCAATAAACAGCAAGAGAAACGCTAAGCTGCTGGAAATCAGGTGGGGCTGTCTCCAATTAGCCTGTTACCATGTGAATGCGGCACATCTGGCTTTTCTTTTGTTGCTCTGACATTTCTTTTCCAACAGACACAAATGTCCAACATGTCTCCTTTTTTTTTTTTTTTTTTTCTTTCTCCGAGACAGTCCCGCCTTTCCCAGCGCTCAGTCCTCTGGCAGTTGTGCTTCCCCACTGTAAGCGGGTGAGGTGCCAGCCTGCACTGCCAGGTTCTGCAGAGACGGCCGTTTACCCCAGGAGAAGTCTGGCAGGTGAATTTAAGCTGCATAAGAAGAGCAAAAGGCTTTGAACCTGAAAGGAACGTGTGCACGTGCTGGTGCAAACCACCACCTTGCCAAAATATAGCTGTGTGCTGCTTTGGGTCGAGAGCAGCCCAGACACGCTGGTGCTGTGGCACAGCAATGTCAACCTGTCACCCTAAAGCAAGTCTTGCAGCCCCCAGGTGATGGGGGCATATGGCACGCGTTCTGATCTCCACTGTACAGGCAAAGCAAAGATGTGAGTAAGGCAGACTGAAATGAGGCTTTCTGTTTCAAGACAACTGCGGGCTTTGAAGATCAAGAACTCTTCTGTAAGGTCCATGCCATGGGCTTACCCAAAGGCTGCTGTAGTCCCCTGGCTCTGCCGTGGAGGTTGCAAAGGGGGCATTTTCCATTCACCACTCATGAAGCTCCTGGGGGAAGGTTCAGGCTATGAATAAGGGCAGAACTTCAGAACAACCTGGCACACCCACCGTTTGGACAAGGCGTGTTGGTGAATATCTTCCCTTCACTCAACAGAAACGGGGAGAAACCTGTCAGCCTGTGGGTTACTAAAGACTTTTGCCTTCTTCCCTTGTCCACTACTTGAAAAGAAAACACAGCTTTCTGCAAAGTGTGTGTTTATTTGAACTGAGTTCTTGAACTCCTTCCATCCCTAGGTGTCGGACTGTAGGACATCTGCGGTGTCAAAGCTGCATTGCTTGCTCTGATGGGACACAGGTCAAACTTTCTCAGTCTCTCAATCCAAACACCCTCTCAGATATTTGCTTAAAAAAATCACTCTTTCCATGTCCATTCTGCCAGTAATTTCTCTTACTGGAATCTCTTGTAGTTCAAGTGCTGTCAAAAGAAGAAAAATTGCCCAAATAATCTTATTCCCTAGTGTTATCACACACTGGCTGCTCCGTCCGGGATGTGCCCACAGTAAGGCAGAGCTAAAGTCGCCAGTAATAATTACTATTATGGCACTGCTAAAAGCCTTAAAAGGCATGGTGGTTACGGGCAGGAAAACCTGCAGCTAGCAACCAGGTCCAGTTTATGCAAACACAACCTGACTCACAAAAGCCGTAGTCAGATGAAGAGTTGAGAGCTCCTTCTGTCGTCCCAGGACTCTTTCCGGCTTTTGCCGGGCTGGCCAAGCTCTGGGATGAGCCGTAGCCCCAGGCTGTACACCGTACCAGAGCACGCTGTGTGCGTCCCAGCGATGCAAGCCCCTCTGTTTCCTTCCCTGAGGCCAGCCTGAGCTTGTGCGCACACCACAGCCCCCTCTCGCCACTTAACCAACTGCAGCACAACAAGCGGGTCTGAAACCCGAGGAGTGTTGGCCATCATTAGGAGCGCAGCCCTGAAGGATTGCTCTTCAAGTAGCGTGCTTGTTTTCCAAGCCGTGGTACACACGGAGAGGATGCTTTTGTTTCCAGATCTGTCCCACCGCATCAGGGCTGGGGAAAGCAGGGGTATCTACGGTGTCTTTCCCTGGGCACAGTCCCTCAAGCCCACACCTCACTCGTTCACGCTGTCTGTAGCAACAACAACCCTCCCAGAGCTCTGGCCGTTCAGGAACAAGCTGTATCTGATCATGCTTTACAAAGAGATAAACCCCAGAGATTGCTGGAGAAAAGGAACCTGAGCTTCCTTTAACACCGCAGTACGTGCTGATGTTCTCCTGAGCAGCACCTCTGCCTAGAGACACCAGACAACACATCCAGCAGTCATTGTGTGATGGAGAGTTAATGCGGGATATGTGCTTATGTCCTGGCCAGGCTGTTCTTCTTGCCCAAGATCAAGTACAATTTCCCCTGTCTCTGCCTTTTTGAGGAAGCAGAGGGAAAGCAGGTCTCCAAGACTTGAGACTTCAGAAGAGTGCGTTCAGTTCACATGTCAGAGACGTGACAGCCTAATGCCTGCAGAAAGGACGATATTGCTGAGCTCCCTCCCTCCAGAGGTCCCTGGTTCCTTGCAGCAAGGAACATTATTCTGGCAGTACCTTGTTCCCACCTCTGTTGCACATCTCTTTACCTTCCCCTCATCTGGGGCAGAGCTCTTGGCTGGGAGATCAGGGAAGGCAGCTGCCAGCAGTGGCAGCAAGACTTCTGCACCATCGTGTGTCTCCTACGGGAGAGAGATGGAGGTCTGGGGATGGGGTATCTAGGGAAGTATTTGATGGATAAAAATTTCAGAGCCATTAACTGAGTAGGAGAGGAGCTGAGTTTTGATATCCTAAAGCACATATCTCCGCTTTTTATCCTGCTGATTCGCTGCCCATCTGTCCCAGCCAGGAGAGTAACGAAGTGCCCACCTCCCTGTGTGCGTGCGGCAGTCAGAAGCTGTCGGCTGGTCGCAGAGGTGTGCATTTTTGCTGGTGAACTCTGTAAGCAGGAGTAAAAGGTGATGCTGAAGGCAGCGTAGCACCCAGGGCAGAGCCTCGCACGTACCGGCCTCCCCCGCCCCGGGGGCAGGGGCTCTTGGCAGGCTCTGTGGTGTCTCCCCGTGTGCTGCGTCATGCCAAAGGCTTCCAGTTCACGTACACGAGGGGGACAGCTACCGGGACACTAAAACATACCGCTGCCATCTTTCTCCCCAGACATCCTGGCTCCATCCTCTGCAGGTTACCATGGGAGCCGCGAAGCTCTGCCAAAATTCGCACCTTATAAGAACTTCTGAGTGGAAACTTCGAATCTGTGCAATTTCCACACTTTCAGCAGCAATCTCTCCATCCTTCCCCCTCTTTTCCCAGTACTTCATTATCCTACAAATCCACAGATTTGACAGCCCCCCCCCGCCCCCCCATTTCTATGCCCGTGCCCCGCAGCGCTGCGCTGTGCCTGCCCCAGCCCTCAATGGAGCCATTGACAGCAGTACCTGGTTTGCTTTGGCCTCCGGTTCAGCTCTTCAGAGACCCTGAGAAAGAGACACTGGCATTTCCCCCATGTATATCCAGGAATAAAGCATTTCAGGAAGGCCACACAGCCCTGTCCCTGCCTGAGAGGTGCAATGGGACCCACGTGAGGATTTGACTCAATCCACTCCCTGCTCCTCCTTAGCTCTCCCCAGAGCTGTAGAGCAAGGACTTTCCTGAAGCAGGCATTGCTTTCTCCGTGCTGTGGGTATAGAGACCTCACAGCTACTTATCTCCAGCCCAGGCCCTCCATCACTAGTTGGCCAGCTGAGGGGCTGGATTAATTTAGTGACTTTCTGCATGTGTTGTAGGACACCCCATGTCCCCTCCTTCTTGCCCCTGGCATGCCCTGGAGTAAAGGCACGTCCAGCTGGTTCACAGGCTGATGCTTTTGGCTTTATGCTAATGGAAAGGTTTCCTCCACAAGGCAATTTTTTTTTTCCTCCGGCCAGTCGCAACCAAAATCCAGTCCTCAACTTAGCAAGGACAGAGCAAAGGTCTCTGTATATGACTTGCGGGTTCTGGCTGGGAAACCTTAACATCATATATGGTTGTTGACTTTTCAGGTTTACAAATGTACAAGTCACACATTTTGTAGACCAGCTGGTGGGAGGTATTTTCTTTAAGCTCTTTGAAAGCCCCAGTGAAGAACAGGGAACATTTCTTATCCCCAGGCTACATACTTATTTTATCCTTAAATGTTCTTAGTAACTATTCACAGATTAAGTCTCTAATTTTCTTTAGGAGTGAAGGCCAAGATAGATTATAGATAGCAAGGGCTATCAGCAGAGACAGGAGAGCACAGCTGAGATCCTTTTTTGATCACTGCAGGGTGATGCAGAGAATTTAACAAGCTGCGTGTTGCAAGGTGAAAATTATACCGACCAACATTTTGATGAATTACGTAAAGATTTATATATACATATTATACATGTATAAAAATGCATCTACAAACACATGCACACGGAGAAAATGAGCTTAGCTAATGGTTGTGCCTGGCACTTACATTGCCTCCGTCATATAAGGAGCTTAGCATGGTTTATCAAGCTGTATGAGAGCACTTTTCCCTCACCATTGATAAATGGGGGTGGTTGTTTTAATGTTTCATAGCAACAATTTGAAAGAGAAAGCGCAGTGCCCAAGTGAAGCTGCTGGCTAACTTGGGCAGGCGGGTTTATTGGAGGCTGGCGAGCACAGCGGAGTTAATGTATTTCTTCTGTCGGGTGCCAGGGGGACCCTTTGGTGACCATAGGCTGCTAGAGACCCTATCTTCCCTGTCAGCCCAAAGGCAGCCTTTTGTGGAGAGGCTGGTCTTGTGCTGACAACTTCGTACTGAACTTGTAAGAGAGACTGACAGCATCTGTCCTCCCAGTGGATGCTCCTTGGACCAGCCTGCCAGCTGGCACGGTGGGCGACTCAGTGCTTGGACAGGTAGGAAGCAGCCTGACTTCCAGTGTGACCAGCAGGTGAAAGTGACCTCCACACTCTAGGAGATCAAGAAAGTTCTTGCCTTGTGGACAAACATCCCACAAATCAGTTTCAACAAGGTCATGCTTGGACTGTCTGGAAATGCCTTATGGATCCATCTGCGAGCTTGAAAGGTGTTCATCCCCTGTATCTACAGTGTAGTGGAGTCCATCCATGCCAGTCCTGCCCAGTGACCCATTGTGCTTGGTTCTTAATCAGCAAAAACCAGATTTTGTTCCAAATTGTGCCATTCCTGACAAAGCGTGTGGGTTGATGGATTTTTGGTGCCTGGAGGTTCAATCTAAGCTGCTTTCACTTTGGCACACCATCAGGGAGACAAGTGCTGGATTTCCATGACTGCTCGTGGCCCAGAAGAAGGTCTTCTAACAAATGAGCAGATGAGAGACAACATCCAGCAGAGCTGGCTGGGAGAGGAGAGGGAAGAAAAGGAGCAAACACCATCACGCGTGGACCAGGGTTCCCCGAACCTTGGGGGATACTACTCTATCACAGTGAGCACCCTTCCATCAGTCAATGAATTTTATGGTACCGACAGAATGAGAAGATACCATTGGTTCTGGCTTCATCCTTACTGTTGCCCTCTTCTCAATTCTAACAGTTGTTCTTTTTTTCTTGGTTCCCCTTTTCCTTCCCTCCCTGTCTCTTCTCCCTTTGCCTGCTCCAAGCCATCTCTTCTTAATTGCCTGCACGTATTTTTTTTAAATGAAAGGGCTATACAAACAGAACCCCACGAGTGCCAGGCTAAATTCCTAAAACAAGCTTTCTCTTCCGGGAGGAGACCCAAACACATTCACTCATTGATTGGGCCGCTAGCTGATACTCAGCTCACCCCCCTCCTCCTGTATTTCAGATAGGTTTTCTTTTTTATTAAACATCTCTAAAAAGACCAACAGATTGCCTGTGAATGACCACACAGTAGAATCCTACAAAGCTCCCATTCATGGCCAAGAAACTTGTACAATCCCAGTGGTGCAACAGAAAGACAGCTCTTTATAAACCAACCTGAGTTAAAAGGTCAATGGCCATAAACTCCCCCTCCCTGCTTTCCTGCAGGGTTTGGGTTTTTAATAGTAATCAGTAGTTTTTCACTATCATAAGGAATAGGTCTTTTGAAGGGCAGGGGGGAAGGGTTATTTTTTTTGCTTGAGGACTGCAGGGAAAGAGTTGTATCATGCTGAGAGATGTGCCTCAGGATCCCTCCACTGCAATTCCCTTTAGCCAGTGGAGCTCTTGGCTGGATGGATTAACCCTGGCTTGGTTTGCACTGGCCTTGGAAAGCAGGAGGGTGCTTTGGCTTGAACATGGTGAAAGAACCTCCTACAGAAGATGACCGTGGACATGGTCTCTGAGAGAAGACAGGCAATGGAGTTATGTGGTCAAGAATCCTAAAATCAGGCCATCTGTTATGACCAAGAGCAGGCAAGTTTCCACAATGTCAAAAGTCTCAGTACTTCCAGCAGCATCCTCTCCCATTGATCGTTTGACCTTCCTGCCATGAATAACCTGCTCTGGCTCCCTGAACCACTTTCAGCCTTCTGTTGCTTAACTATAATGTACAGACAACACATGGGTTTCTTCAAGGCTCTTCCATTTGCACTAACAAGAGGCCATACATCAATGCCTGCAAAAGGGCGAAACAAAGAGAAAACAGGTCATGGTGGACAGAACATCCGGGTGGCCTGTGCCTGTGTGGCTAGCTGACGTCTGCGTGTCTCTCCATAATGGTAGAGCTATGATATTAACTAGGTCTTTCCAAGACACCCAAGTGGAGAGGCAGGTAGAGCAATTTAGCTTTGCTACATCTTTGTGAACACAGGCACTACCTTCTCCGAGCAGGTTCCTCAGCCAGAAGGTTATGAAGAGCCTATGGACATTGTTCATTAAAGCATGTGGTGGATTCCCAGAGAAGAAAGCATATGAGTAGGCTGTGCTCTGCTAAGTCAGGACCAGTGAGCCCTGTTAGCAAACAACCCTCAAGGGTTTGTCTGAGTAGGAACAACTTTTGCCACCATCTCAGACTTTTATGAATTGACCTGGATACTTTCATATCTCTGAGTGATACCTGTAAAATGTAACTGATTCTGAAAACGTAAAGTAATTCTGTTTCCTAAAAAACCTCAAAGCCAAAGGAGACAGACTCCTCCGTTGCAAGAAATAAGTCATAGGACTGTAAATAAGAAGACTTGCAGCTGAAGTGTTTATGAATTGAGCAGGTATTTTCTGTCTCAGAGACACGTCATTATTGAGGAATTGTCTGGGAAGGACTACAGTTCCCCATGGCAGTAGGGATGGATGAATGGGTGGGTCTGGACGAAGGCAGGTGTGTGCCCGTGCAAGTATATGCTCAAGTGAACTTCAAAGGCGTCAGCACACAAACATACCCACTCAGCGTGGTGGGAATAAAAGGCTATTTAAGTTCTTCCATTAAAAAATATCATTCTTCAATTATTTTAGCATGTTTAAGATGTTTAAGCCCTCATTAATATCCTTTAAATCTCCCTTTCACACACACTGCAAAGCCTTTCAACGAAGGACTCATTTTAATGGACTTAGAGGTAATCTTGTTTTTTAGCAAATAAAATAAAGGTTTCGCTAATTAAAAATGTTACAACATTTAGACTGGTCTTTTCTTTCCACTGCTTTAATTAAAAGGCATCTTGGGGGAAGGTTTCAAGAGCTGGATCCAAGTTTTATTTAATAATCCTAATACCAAGGCCAAAAAGGAACAAGCTGTTCTTGAAAGAATTTCATCCGGGAGATGTAGAGAGTGGGAAAAGCTTGGCTTAGCTATGAGCCACTAGTTCAGGTGGTCGGATCTGGGCAAGCCCTTCACGAGAACAACAAGGGGGTACATGAAGCAGAGACACCGTTGCCATGGAGAGCGGGGTTAAAATAGTCACGCTTTTGAGTTCAAGAATGAGGAATACGCTTCTTAGGTCCCCGGGGAGCAACCACAGCAATGGCAACTCTATCCCCGTGTTGTTGGCTACACATCCCATCAGCTATCCGTTGCCCGTGCAAAATATTGTCTCGCACAAGAGCTGCCTCCCTTCCAGCTGGCCTTGCAGCGTGCCAACGGAGGGATGCGAGCACTTGCTTTGTACACTCGTTTGACAACCCACACCACCCCTGCTAGGCAGTTGAGGCACAAGCTAGAGGAGCAGAGTGGAGATTTGGTGATGCCTGTGTGTTTGCCGAGAAAAGGCAAGTTACCTGTTACTCAGGTCAGCTGTCTGCAGGAGACGGTGCGAGTGCTCCCTCCAGAGCCCATGCTGACTCCCACATCCTCTGGGCTTGAATCAATGTCTCGGTGGAAAGCAAGTATGGTTTCTTTGGTGGAAAACCAGATAGAAGAAGTTCTTCTCCCTCCTTTTTTCCCTTCCTTCACCCAAACTCCTTTTGATGAGCACCTCTTCTGCACTTAAAATCAGTGAAATGATCGAGGTTTGTAAGAAAGCTTGTGTTTATTCTCAAGGGCTTTTTTTAAACACAGAGTCCTGACCTAGTTAGACATGAGTTGGCACAACAGAGTAGGGCGGCCAGCTGCCTCACAGCAGAGAGGAATGAGTAGCTGGAGGCTGGCAAGATGCAAACTTCAACTGGCTTTGTCACTAGGAAAATTGCAGCAGCACCGCACCCTGCACCTCCTCTTCCTTCTCCTCCTCCTAACGGTGCTTGAACAAAAGACCGAATCCCAGTCTGCTTCGCAACGGACACCCTATTGCACAGTGCTGCTCTCTGCTTGACCCCAAAACCCGCTACCTCGACTTTGAGATGCTGGAAGGCATTGGGTCGGTGCTAAAGGGCAGGGAGGCAGAGAGGTCCTGGTATCCACATAGCGCACAAGCTGATGAAGAACAGCATCCTAAGGGTCACTCCTGTTGTCCCTTTCAGGGAACGGGAAACAACCAGGGACTTGCTTTTCCCCATGGAAGAAAGGAAGTTGGACTAGATGATCATTGTAGGTCCCTTCCAACTGAAATAAACGGAAATATTCTATTCTATTCTATTCTATTCTATTCTATTCTATTCTATTCTATTCTATTCTATTCTATTCTAATCATCTAAGCCTGTTTCCTTGGCTAGCGCAGGGACAGCTGGACCTCTGGCTCCCACCTCGTTCTGTTGAGAAGAAATGGGTGAAGCCAGGTGGTGAAGATGAAGGCTTCTCTGACACTGACCTAAAGAGATACCCACAGCTCTGACCATGGGAGGGGGCCCGCTCTTCCACCTCTCAGCACTGAATGCTTCTTCCACCCCTGGCTGGAGGAGCCCTGAAGGACTCTTTTGGGAGCATTTTACAGCTTTCACCTTGCTCAGAAGCTGAGCCGTGAAAACATAAAGGACAATATGGTGGAAGTCTGAACCTTGGATTCAGCAGGGCACCTTGTCACTAACTAGTACAGAGGGTCTCTAGGTTCACTTACTCATCTTTCCTAGACTATAAAAGCTATTTTCAAAGCCTGGCCTCGTGTCTTTATTGGTGTTGAGCAATGACACCACTTCCCAGCTCCGTCACTTGCATCCCTCCCACACATCTGTTAAAGGACCAGCAGCAACTGTTAAAGGATGCGTGAGACATCTGCCACTTCTGGAAAATGTTAACGTATTCCTGCCTGATATGCTCAGCTAGCCTAGAATTATTTAAAAAAAAAAAAAAAAAAAAAAAGGACTTTTCCACAAGATTTCTGGGAGGGGTCTGCAAAGAGGAACTTGTTGTCAGCCACAGCTCATGACTAATGTAATATAAAAAGCATCTGTTTGGCAGGATTTTAGGCAAGTGACTGTTTCAGCAATGAGGGTATTATTTTATGTGCAGGTTATATTTAGAATTTGTAGACTGCAGAGTCGCAAGAAAATAATTGCATCAAGGAAATCTGGTGGAATCATAAACCATGAGAATGCAAAGCCTGAATCATCTGAGCCCGCAGGAGCCTGGAATTTATTCCACCACAGCTCACAGCAGCTCATCCATTTGTTGGTGTTTGGGGTATCTCCTTAGCTTTAAAGGAGTTTGTGCTTCCGTGTTGATATATTTACTAAGGCAATAATTGCAGCATGTGAGAATGACTGAAGCTGTAAAACGGTTTATAGACCCTTAGAAAACAGACTTCAGACTGTCTTGTGTTGAACTATACCTCCTTCCCCTGGCACGGGTGCATCTGAAAGCTCCAAAGATACGAATCCTCAGGAATTTGACTATTGTTCAGATGTGGCTTTCCACATGATGATTCACACCCTCCTCATTTTGAGCATCCTGGCATTCAAGAGATGATGTGTCTCTTGCTCCTAAGTATCAGTCTAGAGTACAAAATGCCTCAAGATGAGATGGCAAAGCATTAGGCTGTGACAGTCTCACCCCCTGCCACCCGCAAGTTCCTCTTGTGTCAGCTAAAAGCCTCCCAAAGGGCTGTGGAGGTGCTTGTGGCTTCAAGACATTGCGCTGCTTACATATATGACGTTGGAGTTGGGAGGGTTGCGTATACTGACTCTTGCATTCCCATAAGGCAGGACCGTAGATGTACAAGCTGGACGTTTCGAAAAAAGGGGAGAGCTTCGAGCTCAGTTGGGACAGGAACGTGCAACAAACTCTCTGACCCTTATCTCCCTCTGTCAGCTGCAGACCTCTTCTCCTTGCCTCTCTCCGTACACATGCACAGTGCTTCCCCTCCGCCTTCTGGGGCAGACAGCCCAGGACTCCTTCTCGTTCCGATTCAGAAAATCCCACCACATCTCCCTTCAGCCAGGCTGGCATCCGCGTCCCAACTCAGCCATCCCCAGAAACAATGTTCAGCTTTACAACTCTTGTGAGTAGGCTGTAGTGATGTTTTTGGACACATATGAAATCTGTCTATATCTGCAAAGCAGTGCTGACAGTAGAGGCCACAAGGAAAGCTGAGAGATAATTCCTTCCAAACTCTTGCGTTCTGTCTCAAAAATGGTCTGATCTAATGATTTCATGTGCAGTCTTTAAGAGTCCTCAACAAGTTGCAGTTGGCTAAGCTGAAGCCTGTCTGCATTTTTAAATTAACTAGATAATTTATTGAGTCTTCAGCCTGGTGGCACAGTGTGATGGGGCAGGGGTGATCCTGGCAGTCACTGATCTTGTCTTTTCTAGCACTAAAGGCATGTGTTTATCCCAGGGCAAGTAGGACATGCGAACGGTGCCAAGGGTTGGCTCAGGTAAATCTGCCTTGCAAAAAAACCATAATGCCTCCTCTTCACTTCTGCATCTGAGCTGAAGAGCATAATGAGTTTCAGTCACTTTTATTTGGGCAGTAAAGACAAGACCCTTGTCACAGCATCTCAAGGGACAGTCAAACACAAACTGTCCATAGCTCCCAACCTCTATCCAACTGAAGGGCACGTACCATACCTAAGAAGAGTCTCTTTCTTCACAAGTCAATACACTGCCATAGTGTCCTCAGTGAGTAGGAAGGAGGGATGGGGCAAAAGAGGGTTTCAGAGAAAGAGATGAGAGCGGTGGTGACATTTATTTCAAGACCTTCATGATGAAAGGTTCCCCACGCTGTGAGGACTCATTCATGCCATTTCAGAGCTGGCGTTCAACCAGGGCTTAATCCGGTGCAGAATGAAATCAGGCATTATGAAGAGATGGATGGTTGTAATTGAAATAATAACATAAATATAATTGAAATATAAATATATGTATGCACACACACACGCATGCTGTATAAAACCTCTGTGGAAACAACAATAACCTTTTAGCTCTGCAGGCCAACTAACCTATTCCTGTAACCACCTCTAATCTGTATGTTTGCACCTGGGGTTCTTTAAGGAAATGCAGAGTTGTAATTAACTGGGGGTGTGGAGAAGTCAGATGAGTGGGATATTCACACTGCAAGACCAGAGCGTGAATTTGCACCAGGTCACAAGCATAAAAAGAGCAGGCGCGCCAGCTTCATCCCAAGAGATCGTTTTACGTGCTCTCCGTCATCAAATAGCCACACATTGCAACTCACAAATTTCCTCCAGTGACCGTAAAGGTTCTCAAAAAAATCTACTTCTGAGTTAGTCATTCAAAAAGTTACTCTGTGACATTAAAAAAGACCCTTGGATTTCGTTAGACTTCTGCACAGCGTTAGCAGCCGTGGAGCTGGTACCAAGCTGCCATGAGATGTTACAGTACCTACATTGTTGGTGAGAACCTTAGGGAAAGAGGTTTCTGGACATGCCCTAGCGTCCACTTTCAGGTGATAACTTCTTGGCTAATAAACACATTTAAAATACAAAATATGGATTTCCCTTATTGCTCATGACGGAGTGGCTGCCAAGCATCGGCAATTAGGATTATGTCTGGAGAGGGAAGGGGCTTAGCCAGCGCCTTTGGATGTTCAGCACAGGAGTCTTGGCTCACAGCTAAGACTGCTCTCATGTCTGGCTGGAAGGGCTGGCTGGTTGTGATGCTTAGGTGAAGCTTTAATCTGGGCCTAGGTCTGGCTAGATGAAGCACTGCTTCCCCCCAGGTTCCCGTGGCCCAGCTGCTGGGCAAGCGGTTCCTTCTTTTCCCCTGTTGGCAATACTGTTTCTTGCCTGGTTTTATTTTGGGGCTGAAAGTTGTCTGCAAAATCTCCACGTCCAAACCAGCAGCGTCCAAGGTGTTCAGGAGGCTCCATGAACGACATCTAGGAGTTTAGAAATCTAAATCTCCAATCAGTCTAACGCAGCTCACAAATGGCTCTTGTCTGTCCCTCTCTTGGACACTGCAGCCCACAAAGTGGCTTTCGAAAGGAGATGATGTCTGTATTGTTTGTTAGAAGGATGCTCTGTAAACAATTGAGACAACCAGAGCTACCTTAAGGCAACGTCATGGTGTGGCTAGTGGGGCAAACGTCAAGAATTTGACAAAGCAAGTGATGGAGCTGAGAACAATGTGGAGGCTTCATTTTGTCAAGGCGGATGTTGCCATTGGGTGGAAGTGTCTGGTGTGTGTTCTTGTCAGTGACAACTCTGAAAATGCCAAAAAATTGTCATCGGTGATTAAGCTCCCTCATGCAGGGAGGCTTTGGGAATAGTAGTCAATGGCTTTATAATTAGCAAAAATTACTGAGAAAAGAGTCATTTGGATGCTTCTTTTTTCCCATCAAAGACTTTCTGTCTCTAAGTCCCCTTCTGAGCTGGTCTGTCTCCCAGCCCAGCCTTGTTGTGGTGACAAGGGACAACAGACCGCCTCAGATCGCACAAGGCAGGATGGATTCACACTTGCCAATGTGTGAATCATATAATGACTAAAGAAACTCCACTGAAGGCTGCTCCTCCGAATGCCAGTCAGCATTTGCATCGTACCTGATCCTGGCCGGGAGGTCAGTCACAGGCACGGCGTTCCCTGCTGGGGGCTCACCCCTGCCAGCCGAAGCAGTTGATTGTTCAATAGACTTGGAGCTGGCTAACAGGCTCTAGAAACTGTCTTTGATCCTCCCAGCCTGCAGCCCAAAGATCCAAATGTAAAACTGGGACTGCATCAGTACCTTCAGCTCTGAGCTGGTCCTGCTGGACTGAGCACGACCTCTGCGCCTGGTACCGTAAAATCCTCTTTTCTAGCTGGATCACATGTGTGCGGCCAGAGGAACAAGAGCCTGGCGATGTTTAGAAGCAGGGTTCCTGGCGTGGTAGGCACAAATTACACTCAGGAAATAGAGCTGGTGTGGTTTGCATGCTTAGCTCCCCGCCGTACCTGAGTGAAGGGTTGTCCGGCACGTCCTGGCTGATACGCAGAGCGTGCAGAAGCCTGAACCTTTCCTTCTGGAGCTGATGAGCCCGGCTGAGCCCCAGGGAACTGTGACAGATTCACACCCCTGTTGGATGAGGCCCCGAGAGGATGTGTAACACCCCTTCCACCAGCAGATTGCATACATTAGTGTAGGAATTTCTCAGGAAAACCCATTCTTAGAGAGAGCTGGCTTCTATTTAGCAAACGCCACATGAAACGAGCTGTCATGAGACTGCTGGCTGCTATAGCGTCATGAAGACCTTTTCTTTCTTGAAGGAGTCTTCTCGGATGGAGGAGATTTTATCTGCTCCCCCCCCTCCAAAAAAAAATTCACCATCTTTGTATCTGCAGCTATATTTTCCTCCCCAGAGGGCTGGACACGCTCACCACCAGTGAGCCTGCTCCCTCTAGTATGAACCCAGGGAGTGTCACCAAAAGCCCATGTGATGAGGGTCTGAGTGGATGGGTGCAAGGGAGCTGGTGGCACTGCGCTCAGTCATTGTGTGCTGACCCTGGACGATACGGTGACGGCCAGCAGTGGGATGCTGAAGTCACTTGTTAGTGCACAAAGCATGTGCCCAAACACCCCCGGGTTGCACTTGGTTACTTGGATGTGACTCCATTGACCACAGGGGGAGCTGCAACGGAAAGGGGAGCAAAGCAGACCTTTGGGAGAGGGACTCAATGTCCCAGTTGCCATCTGCCACGTGGAAGCGGCAGATATTGCATCTCCTGCATTCAACAGCTGGTCCTGTAAAACACACCACCAAAACGGCAAAGATCTTGAGAGCAGGGGCCCCTTAGCAGAGAGCACTGCCTGCTTGCTGCTTCGGAGTGACACTCAGGAGAGGTCCCTGGAGGCATCAGTGGAGCCTGGGGCTCCCACCGGAGCCGGTGCTCAGCTTCCCCAAGTACCGCAGCCTCCGGTGAGCCCTGAGCAGCATCCTGCCAACAGACCGGAGCTTCTTAAGGCTCGAAGACTGGAAGTGTTGTTCCAGGCATAAGGCAGCAGTGTTTTAAGCCGCCGGTCCCCAGGGCTTTCTCTCGCGAGCTCTGTGATTACGTCATGTCTCCAGTGAGGTCAGCGCTCAGCTATCGAGATGGAGTTTCAATTGCTCCCGGGCTTGCAGGCGCGCTCTCGCCCGTGCAGGATGTGGCCAAGCCACCACCAGGAGGATGCAATGGGATTGTCCTTCCTCAGTAGCCCTTTCTTTGGGGACCGGCTTCCCTCCGCATGCCCGAGCAAGTCCCGTGGTGGGAAGAAAGGGGCGCTTGTTTCTTGCCTACCGTTAATAGAAAGGCTTGGAAGTGTAACCAGAAATGACAACTCGAATGAAATGCGATGCCTCCGGAGGGGCCCAGAAGGCAGCAAAGCGGTGCCTTCCAGCCACGCCAGAGACCCCTTTCTCCCCCTCGCCAAAGGAGCAGTCAGCTTGGGAAATCTTGTTTTCACAAACGTATATTTTTCCCTCTAAAAACAATAAATGGTGTTATTGATGGGCAAAGCTGAGGTCCAATGTGGCCACACACTGGGAGGTTTGGCTGGCTTCCTCTGCTGTCGCTACGCACTTCGTTTCCCAAGGAGACTTTGGATACTTCCTTCTGCTACAAGGGCCACACATACAGACAGAACAACCCATCGGAGGATCTTCTATACCCCATCCAGTCCCATCCAGGACCTGGGAGGTGCAGAGGGGCCCAGGAGGATGAGACGCTGTCCCATGACCGTATTCCGTGCCTCCAATCCCTTCTGTCACTGCCTGACCTGCAAGAACAGAGCCTGCCTGAAGCCGCAAGCTCCAGTCCAAGCTGACCAACCTATTTCTCAATACTAAGTTTCAATTGACAAGGCTGTAAATTCATGTGTATGCAGAAACGACCGTCCTCAGAAGGAGAAACAGCTCTAAGCAACGGCTGCTCTTTCAGTCCTACTTACTGCATGGGCTGGGCTGATTTAGAGCCATCCTTATCTCTCAGTTACAAGTGATTTGGGAGCTTTGTTGAGCACAGATGCTCAGGCACAGGTCCAATCTCATCTGGACAAGGTCTGAGCAAGGAAGGAAACATTGCTTAGTGTCTGGCTTGGACAATGCTTAATGCTTAAGAGCTGTCCTCACAATTTTCCCCCAACACTCTCTAACCAGCAGTTGCCAAAAAAAAAAGGTCAGACCCTAGGCAGATGTTAGAAAAGAAAAATTAGAGCAAATAAATAGTATCTGGCTTCATATCAGGAATCCGAACTATGAACAAAACCCAACGGCTGGTCACCATTAAAGCAAACATCGGAGAAGAAAGCGGAAACTGGTCAAGCCCTTGATCTCTCCCACACATTTGCAACACCAAGCTGCTTCGCTGATTTACATCCCCCCTGTCTCTCCCAGCTCCCATGCGTCACGTCCCCCTTCACATGCTGACCGCCAGGCGTGCCCAGGCACACTCACACACACTCGCGCTCACACGCACCCTTTCCCCCCGTCGTCCCCCCCCCCAATCCACGCCGCTCGCTTGGGTCACTGCCCTGTCTGCCATGGCATGGATGCTGCTGATTCACATGTCGTCACCGGCGGCTGCCCTCCCACAGTGCCCCCATCCCTTGGATCTGCTGCGCCGCACGTCGCTGGCACGTAGCGGGGCCAGGAGCATTTACTGGTCTAAAGTAGGGTACTGGGGCAAATGCCCGCTGCATACCAATGAGTGGAAAGAAGCCCGTGAGCAGCCGCCGAGCAAAGGTTCCCTATTCTCTTTTCTTGGCTGCCGGCACATGTGGGGCAGCGGGGATGTGGGAGAGGAGGGAAGGAGCGGCGTGAGCCAGAGACAGCAGTAGGAGCTCTGTGGCACTTTGGGATGAATGCTAAGCAGACCCCACTGGGCGGGAGTGCCCAGATGAATGGGATCCTTTCACATCAGCCTGACAGAGGAGGGATTTCATAGTTCTCCAAGCAGCACAGAGCTGCCTTAATCCAGCAGATACAATGCCCTGCTCATACGGCTCAGGAAACAAAATAAATATGTTCTCGCAAAGACATCACAATGAAGCTTTTAAGGACTCAACACGAGAAGGCTCTACCTGGTTCTCGGGTCTCCTCGCATGTGTGGGAGCTAAGAGCCAAGCTTTTTATTTTCTCTCTCTCTTTGCTTTTCTCAACGCTTTCCTCCATCGCTGAACCTGGCCCTGGGGTGGAGGAGGAGAAGAACATTTCCATATAGGCTCTCTAAAAATAAACAGAAACGTTCACCCCCAGGTTTGTTCTAAAGAAAGCCATCACATATACACCTGGCAGAAAAAAAAAAGTAGAAATACAACCAATGCTGCAGGTCAAGTAAAAATAACCAAAAAAGACCAGAATAGCTGAGGGGAGTGTGCCTGGGCAGGACAGAGAAGTTGTCTGCTCCCCATGTCTAACATCTCTGGTGTCTCTACCAAACAGCCACGATAGCAGCAGCAGGATGCAGTAGTTGTGACTATAGGATAACCAGGGAGTGAAGCTCACCATTGAGGACCAGGGGTTGCTCCTTCCACCTTCCCTTTAATCTCACCTGCAGGCAGGGATGCAGCAGAACAGCCCAACAGGGTGCAGTGTAGCAATACCCAAGCCAGCCTGTGTCAAAAAGCAGCCGTGGAGCTCGAGATGAGCCGTTTGCTCTGTGGCTTAGTCCTGCAGCAGGGGCACTAGCCCGCAGGACTACACGCTGCCGCAGCTTGGCAGAGTCTAGTACCCAGCAAGCTCTGAACGGCTTTGAGACACTTTCTCCACTTCCATCCAACCATGGGTGGAGAGGAGTCTTTAGCATTAGCGGCTAACCCAGCTGCCCACCTCTGGCCACGCACCTGGCTTTTGATGTTCTCCTTTTGTCCTGTGATGCTGCTGCAGCAAAGAGCATTTACTCCGCTGTACAGGTGTGGTACTACAGGGGATCTGTGGCACGCTTGCTGTGCTGCGTGGGGTGGGTTGCGCTGCTGCAGACAGGGCTGCTTGAGTCCATCCTTCCCTCCCGAGCTGCCCTTTCCCAGGTGGCATACAGCCTTGAGAACAGGCTGGGTGACTTCAACCTACTTACGGTCCATTTCTTATCTCCGTGATGGTTTGGGTTCCCAGCTGAAGGTTACCCTTGTTGTGCTGGGAGGGGATATATCAACATCTCTGCTAGGAGGTAACAAAGGGTCTTTCAAACACTGCAGCTGAAATGTCCTCTGGGAATGGCTCCCAGGAGATGGGCTTACAACACCCAGAGGTGACAACGGAATTATACCAGGTATATGGGATGTGTGACCACTGTGTTTGGCCATCTGTGCTGTCCCTGTTGTGTAGGACCAGGTATGTGATGTTACTTGGGCAGCCTTTGGCACCTATCTGGAAGAAATTTCAAAGTGCAGGACTCTGCGCTGTCACACATCACTTTGGGAAGCTGCCCGCTTCTTCTGCACATGGCAGGTACCAAACAGCAGTATAAAACTGTCAAACCCATTTCTGAGATAAAGAGCTTGTGTCAAGCTGATCAAAGCATGTAGACATGAGAAATGCAGAGGGGCTAAGGTTTTAAGACCAGAACCAGTGGTTTTTCCACCGGATATCCCTGCATATACCCAGGCCAGGAAATGTCACCTGGCAAATCCTGCAGCGGCAGAAATTGTTCTTCCTATCAATGCCAGGGTGGAGAAGAGACGTACCTTTTGGGCACAAAGCTCTGCCTTCCAAAACCCTCGTAGCCAGCTGTCCCACCGCAAGATTTCTGGTCACATTTTGCTTTCCCAAAGCATTAAGCTCTGTCAAAAACCCGGTGCCTGTGCCCGCCACTGAAACGGAAATGCGCTCTTCCAAAAATTTGCCCAACGGTGGCCCTCCTAGCTCCCATGCTCTGCAGCCTGTCTGGATGTAGAGTAAAATGCCCATTTGTCTGCCAGCTTCCCCTGCCCCTCTGTGCGAGCGCTGCCATTCCCATGCCAGAGCTGCCGAGACGAGGCGGTGGGTTGGCTGGGATAACGGCGGCTCTGTGATTCCCCGGGCTGATCATCTACCAGAAGTGCCAGACTGTGTCAAGCGACGTGTGAGTCACCACTCACAGCTTCTGCTCAGTGGTGAAGCAGAAATCCACAATTCTGGCAAAATTTAGGCCTTTTTGTTATTCTCTCTAGCAGCCTTACCAAGCTGGCATTTTTCACGTCCCAAACCAAAGTCAAATAGAGCTGCCAAGGGCTGTCATCCCAAGTTTCTGCTTCTAATTTCCTTGCAGTGGAGATGCTGAGGCGGCCGAGAATATTTCATTTTACCACCTGGCCACCAAAAAGCTGGGTCTGCATTTTGGGTGATGTCACATTTCCTGAGCTTTGGAGAATGGTTGTCTCTCCTTTCTCTTTTGGCGCAAAAGGAGCTCGATCATTCAAAAAAAGAAATCCCTCATGAGCTGCCAAGGAAATACCAATGAGAGAGACAGGAAAAAAAGCACAACTGTAAAATCAGAGGAGACAAAAGGATTCAATAAATCTGATTTTTTTTCCCACCCAGACAGTAGCATCCATGTCAAACAATGACAATAATAATTTGGTGACGTTGGAAGAAGTCGGAACAAATCTGCTCTTCCTTAACAGCCCTGTGTCTAAGCCACCCATCCCAGTGGGTTTGTGGTTAATCTGGCTAAGGTCTATGCCCTCTTTGACACAAGTCGTAGCTCCCATACAGCCCTTCCTAGCAGGATTCGTCTCAGAGAAGTCAAGTAGATGACTAATAACTGAATGTGCTCTCACGCTTGGTGACTGGATTCATTTGTGTGGCCAAAGACCCCATTAATAGTCTGTACTCACAGTATATATAGTTACTTTTTAAATATAGAGGCATTGTCCAGAGGTATTTCTATTAGCCCTGTTTACTCCCAAACCACTCGGGCTCAGACATCTTGACGTCCTGAACCTAAATGCGGATAAAGTGTGAGGCAGCGCTCCAAAGAGTGAGACAGAAGGGAAATCACTGCGCCAAGAAGCTTTAATGGAAAAAACATTTAAAGTTGCCACAGTTCAATATTTCTTTTTTTTTTAACCCGGGTAACCCAAAAGCTGCAATGACTGGGTTACATCAGAGGTGGGGGTTACGTTAGGTTAGAAAGAAAAGATGTCAGTCATGGGAGAAATGCCAGATTGGGTTATTGGAGCATCTCACAATCAGAAAAGATTGGAGACTGATTTGCTGGGCATTCCCACAGGAGCAGCTATCTCCTACTCCAGTCATTATTTGTCAGGACATGACCTTTTCTTCTCTTTGCTAGTGGAGTGACCCCGACTTCTTTGAGAACATTTGCTACTCCAAAGCACCTAGCAATGAACCTCTCTTCAGTGATTTTTAGGATCTGATTTCCAGTTTGCTCCTTACATCGAGCATTAAGGAGCTGAATTACATCAATTTTTTATTTTGGTTTTGGTTTGGTTTTGTTCTTGAGGGTGTTGGTTTTGGTTTTTTCCTTTCTGAATGGAGAACAGGAAATCCGTTTAAAAGAGCAAAGACAAAAAATAGCACCTGTACAGCAGGAACAGATGATCAATAAGGTTTAAAGAATATGGAGGTTTGCAAATATTTTCACCCAAAACCAACGTTCCGCCCCCCATAAATAGCAGCAATGCAAACAGAGGGCTCAAGCTCACAAATAAGTGTATGAATCACTGTTTTTATTCTGTAGTTACATTAGTTACTAAATACTTGGGAACTCCAGTTCTTCCACTCTCCTAGCTGGGCAGGGAAAAACAAAAGTGTAAGGCCAAAAGCTGACACAGAGCAGCGACGAAAAGCCTATATGCGACAGAAGAGCTTTTGACAGCCATTCTCCTTTGAGTCTGCCTTGTTCCTGCTAGAGGTCTTCTGAGGCTCTTGCTGAGGGCTCACGTCTTTAGAAATCACACACACACAGTATGCTAGGGATTGGAAGGGACCTCAAAAGATCATCTAGTCCAATGACTAGAAATGTTAGTTTGGTTCGATCAAAACCAAAACTTTCCAGCTAAAGGAGAGCCTGAGGGTCTATGTCTTTGGGGCCATTCTGCCGGCTGGTGTGGAAAAGGATGCAGTGAGGATCTGACGCCAGACGTAGACGGCCATGGAACCAGACTCCTCTGCCGTTGCTGTCACTGCCTTAGACCTGCAGATCCCGGGAGCTGTGCGGTGGAGTAGGGGGGGACTATCCTTTTGGCTGACTGCAAAGGCAACCAGGGAGATTAGCCCAGGTCCCAGTGCACCAAGCAGGCTTCTGGAGCATCTCCTGACATGCCAGGGTTGGCAGCCACTACACAAGCTTTTATTCCCATGTTTAGCCCCTGTATAGAAACGCTGTTGGTGGTTTTGGCAACAATAAAAACACATCAAAAAAGAAAGGGTTCTTGGGAGAGGAAATGGGGAGAAACGAAGGGGAAGAGCCTGAGACTGCACCTCTGTCACCTAAGGGACAAAGAGAAATAGGCGTTGCTAATTAATGGGTGTTTTTCAACATTATGTAAAATGTTTTTAAAAGTCTCATTCGAACAGAGCTGCCCTGATGTGCCGGGGGTTGTTTGAGCCCTTTCAGGTCTCAGCTGGCTCACTCGCACCTCGGCCCCACCGAGCCCGCCTGGCTGCTCCCATAGAAGCGGGGCATTCATGCTCCCAGAGTGTTAATGATTTCACCCTCCATAAACCGGGCTGCTCAACCGCGCGCTCGGCAGGACACACACCGAGATGAAATGCTCTCTTTGAAGGCCGGGAGGAGGTGACAGGACTGAAGTTTCTTCCTGGGACAGTTTCCCCTCCATCCCGGGGTAGTTCCCCATGGGAAGGGTTGTCTGATTCCCATCACCCGTGGAGGCATCTAGCCCTCTTAGCCTTCACTGATACTGTTGCATTTCAACATAGGCGGCTAGCCAGGGGCTCATTGAGGCTGTTAATGCCCACCCTAGAGTATTACTCAAAGCCAATCCTCCTCTTGGCTCCTACTTTGACAAAAGGGCATGGGGACTCCATACATCCCACAGCTCTGCTGGCGCTGAGGGGCAGAAGACCGTCTCTTGTTGCAGAGCTCTTCACCCCAGGCACACAGGGTTAATTTGTTCCCCGAGCACTCTGTTGACAAATTTTACAGGAGGCTGGGAAAGTCATGAAAATAGTCTGCGCTGCATGTTTATTTGAAAAATGCTATAAAACCCCCAGAATAATTTTCACACCGAGGTGTTCTGACCAGCCTGACATGGAATACTTAAGTGGGTAACAGCCCTGGACCTGGCTGCGTAACCCAACTGGGCATGATGCTCTTTCTTGCTGTCGCGTGCTCTGGCCATGCCTGAGGGTTAATGAGAGTCCGCTGCTGGCTCTGGGCTGCTCCCACTTGCATCCAGCTGTGGGATCCACCTTGCCACTGCTGGTGCACTGGGGTGCTCAGTGAGCCACCCTGCACCAGCCGGGACCATAGGACACACAGAAGGAACATGAACCAGGGATGATCCTGCACTGGGAGGTTCTCAGGTGGTGACGCAGGGTAGCACAGCATCTTCCCAAGGTAAAGACAAGGAGGAAGGAGACAACAAGGAAAACCCAGGACTTTCCTTCTGTTTTTAAGGAAAAAAAAAAAAAAAAAAAGATGCAATCATTCAGATGTCGTGAATTAAATGTGATCCTATCTCATAACTAAAGCATCATGGGGGGAGCCATCTCTTCAGATGAAGCTCCACAGGTTCCTCTCCCTGCAGTTTGGACATTTGCAGCTCAGAGGAACTACAGATCCCAGTATGCAATGGTCCCTCTCCTCCTGAAAGGCCTGAGGGAAATGTGGGTACTACTGGATTAAAGTGTTTTTACTAGTAAGACTCCACGCCAGTATAGATTCTGCTATAGCTTTTATCCTCGTTCCATCCGCTTGGCTCCAGCAGTCAGTATTTCCCTCTGTGACACACTAATGCTTTTTGCATAGGTGTTAATGGCAGGAAGATCCAAACCCGCCAGCTCGGTTGGGCTAAACAGCTTTACACGCTCTCACACAGCAGGAACATCCACTGAGGAAAGGCAAAGGAAAACAATGGAGCCTCCGGCTGCCTGCTGGCACTGTCCTGGGTGGGGAATCCCCCTGTCAACCAGCCCAGGTGATCAGACGAGAGGGCGATGGGGCAGAAGAAGGTGCAAGTGAATGGTTTTACTCCAAATACAGCTCTCAAAGCTGCTGGAGCAGCGAGGGGTGGGACTGAGAACGGGGGTAGGGCAAGGATCTTCTCAAAGTAGCGGATGGAGAGGCACAGCAAGTCTTCATCTTCTGAAGATCAATGGTCCACAGCAGTGGAAAAGCAGGAGAGCAGCCACACAGGCTGCATAGAACTGCATGGTGGGGTTTTTTTGAGGGAGGAAGGGTTTTCTTTCATGAGGTAGTTGAGGCGAGAGTTTGGACTGCTGTGTGAGTGAGACAGCAACTCACGTCACGCTTTGGGAGGACCCAGCAATGCTTCTCCCAGTGACCAGAGCTCTTTCTCCCTCTTCTGTAGCAAGAAAAGCCAGTTCTCTGCCTTCCCCTCTCAGGACCTCTGCCCCCAGTGTGGCAAGGGGCAGCTTCAGGAGGATGAGTGAAATCCCTTAGCTGCTGGAATCATGAACAGGACATGCCACTTAAGCACGGGAAGACGGGAAGAGGACACACACTGCGGACTTCCTGAGCAAACCAGGAACTCCATCCTGTGCCCGACACGGCCCCTCCAGCCGCCTTTGCACAAGCCACCCGCTCCCCTCCACGAGACCGACCATCTGCCAGCCTTCCGCCTGTCCCTCCTGTCCCATCCTTCCCGCCTGCCCAGCTAGTCTCTCCTAGCCGGGGGAAGCAAACAGCTTCTGTTTATTCCCTTTCCTCCATCTGCTTGGGCATAGTATTGGCCCACTCCACTGTTTTTCCCCTTCTTTTCCCCCTTTTGCCTTGCTGAAGGAGCCGGTCTCCATTGAGCCGAGGGACAGCCACCCGCACCGCCCCGCTGCAGATGTCCAGGCTGAGACACGGTCCTTGGTCCAAATGAGAAAATTTAGAAACAAACAAAATCTTTCATTTGCCTTCACCAGCTTTGGATATTTGTCACAGGAAGACAAGCCCAAAATACTGACTTCACGTGAAATATGTCTCTTCTATTCTTGACCTTGGAAGGCATTTTTTTTAAATTATTCCCGTCATCCCCAATGAATTAAGAATGGATCTTTCCACAGGGGGAAGGTTAAAAAAACCCTTAATTCTTGTGAATATGCCAGCTCTGCTGGCTTTTCCCACTCCCTTCCCATCCTATTTTGCTGTGTGGGACAGTCACACAGTTGCATTCAGAGCAGCCCTGCACCGGACACAGCAAAGTTCTGTGGGATTTGGGGGCTGGGAGACAGCAGGAAAACATCGCAGCTCACTTTCACAGCTCCTCCACCACACAAAACCATCATTACGAGGCAGCTACAGCTGAGCACAGGACACTAACCGTGTTTCCCCTGTTCCTGCACACTTCCCTGTAACTTTCTGTGGAGCGCTTAGCTTCAGTATGAAAATCCTGTATAAACATATAAACCACTATCTTTTCTAATTAAGCACTCTGGTCTTCATTTTTCTGGGAAGAAATGGCGAGAGAATAGCCAGAGGTGCAGTGGAGGTTGAAGGTCCGTCCTTTTTTCTTTCTGTCTACTCAAGTCATATTCTCTGCGTGCGACATCAGATTAAACTGTTCCCCTGGCAAGATGAGAGCGGGTCCCCAACAGGGACCTGCAGCAAAGCCACACTTGGCACGACATTATTTCTGTGACAGCATGTTAGCTCCCTGGCTGGATGCTCTTGCTGCCCTGCACGTGAATCCCACATCATGTATTTCATTAATACTCCCTGGAAGCTTCACCCATGGGAAGTCGGGAGCACAGGAGGTGTTTGTCACATCTAGAGATGACAAAACCCGCCCCAGCACCTGGGAGCACTGGGAGCTGCTGGCAGCATTTCTGAGTTGTACCTCTGCACTGCACAGGCAGTTCCCAAAGCCCAGCAAACAGCCAAAACCTCCTAAAACTCACTTTTCGGCAGTGAGTGGAGATGGGAGGAGCTCTCCCACCCCCACTGTGAGTTATCCAAGGTGAGTCTCAACTATATGGGTCTGCTTCCAAATAAAAAACATCATTGCTTACACATAGTATTTATATGTTCCTCCGCCCTGGTTTTGGCTCCTTCCCACTTTTCTTCACAAGCTGCGGGCTGAAAAGGGCCATTCAAGGAGACTCGCCGATGCGGACGCGGCTCCAGCCCCTCTGCCAACTCCCTGCTCCGGAGTGAGCACAACAGATTTGCAGCAAGAGAAGAATCTTTCTTGGCCTGCACTAACATTTTCACTTCTTACAGTTAGACAATGTTCCCCCTGGGCTTTGCTTTATTCTCCTTTCCTCTTTTCATGCTAATTGTTGCAATAGAGACCACGGCAGCAAGCAGGCAGCGGAGCTGCAGCCCGCGTGAACTTCGGCTGAATTCTGCGTATCCACATAAGCCTGGGGAAGCAGCACCTTCTTCCCATGACCCCACTTCTCAGAAAACATTAAACTGACAAAAGCAGCCCTTGGTTTCTGCTCCTGAAACACGTTTGCACCTGGTTCGCTATCAACAAGTGCAAAATGGAAAATAAACACGAACACGGGTTTCCCTATAGTGGGTCAAACAGGTCTTTGCTTTCTTCAGTGGTTAGACAGGAAAATGTATATTCACCGTCAGTTTTAAATGGCAGATTCTGTGGGCATCAGCAAAATGCTCCTTGCCTGCTGCTGGCTGGACGGGTAACCCTTTAAATCTCTTACCCTGTGACAAACCATATGAAAGTGAAGGGGGGGGGGGGGGGGGGAGGGAGGAAGGAGGGAATAAGGCAACAGTAAAATTGTCTTTTGTTTTTCTTTTTTTCTAAATCGTGAAATTGAAATGCAAATAGGCTTTTGCTGTGCTGTAGATTACCACAGTGGCAGGGTGTTTCCAGCAATACCTGACAGTCCCCCGACAGCAGCCAGGGCTGGGAGGAAGGGGCAGCTTCCCCTCAGAGCTTGCAGAAAGCTCGGTAGGAATCATGCCTACTGCCATCCCGGATTTTGTTGTTATGCCTATCAAATCTTAACCAAAAATAACATCCTTTCTGCTTAATCTCATCACCGTCGTCTTCTGATTAGATATATTCCCTCTGTCTACATAGATAGTAGGACAAGCTGAGTCAGGAGTACAGTAAAAGAGGAGAGCGCCACAAGTAAAGAAATAGTATCTTCAGGTTTTACTAAAAGTAACAAGGCTGAAAGCTAAAAACAAACAAAAAGTATTTTACCCTCTTTTGGGGACATGATCTTTATCTTTAATGATAAGGATTTCCATCTGCTAAAGAAATCCCCCAGGGGAGCCAGCGTGTTTCTTTTCGAGGAGTGGCTTGAATCCCATGCTGATCTTTTATTCTAACAATTTCATTTCTTCCCAAGTGATGCTGGAGTCCACGTTATTTTACCTGATGGATATTTACACAGAAGGGTGCATGTTTCTCATTACAGCTCGACAGAGACATCACCTTCTTCCTAAAATAGGCCCAAGCCAGCACCAGCTCCGTTTTCCTGAACTCATGGATGCAGAACAACCTCAGAACTGGCTGTACAATTTCTTTGGGTTTATTTCTTGTTGGAAGCTGAATTTCTTACTTTTTATAATACATTAAATGTGTCCTAGCAATCGGATCTGCAGCGGGGAGAGACTAGTGTGGCTCCACTTAGTCACTGGAGCGTGGCTGATTTGCATTTCCCAACCATTTCGCACCTCACTTCCAGCCACATACAGGCATGTATGAACACACTTCCAGTGTCTCTATATTCACTGTGAATCTGATTTTCAAAGGAAATTTGAAATCTCTTCACTGTATATCAAGTCACTGAAGACGCTCTTAGCTCCAATGGAAGAGCGGGATAGATAAAGGTGGATTTAGATAGCTTCTGCTCATCGGTGCAGGTACAGACTGGGCAGAAGTGGGACGGAAACTTCTCATTGAGCAGTGTGCTCAAAGGTCAGCTGAACCTGCTGGCAGAAGTGCAGGGGAAACTCCAGAGCACATATGGTGACCTTGATCCTTTTGCCGAATCACCAAGCCAAGCAATGCCAAACCCCGCAGCTGATGGGTTTTTAAGCACACTGTCACTGGGATCAAAACTGGGATTCCCCAACTCACGCGACCAAATTGTAATGGCTTTTGGGCACAGCCAGTGTGAAAGCAGAGACCACTGCTCTATAGAAAAGATGTTTTCTTCTCTCAAATACTTACAGTGGCTGTGCAGTAGACAACTATTCCCCCAAAAAGGCACCAAGGTCTATTTGCTCTGATTTAGGGTCATATTTGTTGTACACAAACACTCCTCCAGCCATTAGGAGCTTGCAAAAATATTTGCGAGTCCAATGACAGTATACACGGTAGGACAAAGATGTACCTGTGAAGGAAATGTCTAAGAAGAAGCACATTATTGTTATTGTCCTGTTTTTGAAAACATGCTTCGTACAATCAGGGGGCCAGACTCTGGTGGCCAATCACCGAATGTAGATGCCAAGTAAATGAAGGACGCGGTGCACAAATAACCCATGGACTGGCTGGGATGACTCAAAAGCTCTTTACAAACATGTAGGAAAACATCCTGGGGACCTGCTCCCATGCCAGGGTTTGTGGTGGGGGTGGCAGGGTGCTGAACAGGTGTCCCCATCAACTCCGTCCCAAGAAGCATCTCCTCTCCAGGTGGGTTGAGAGAAAGAAGCTGGGGAGAAGCCGGGGGCTGCACTGGGGACGTGCAAGCTCTTGTCTGGGAGACAGGGAGGAATGGCAAGTTGGGGGGAGGCTCTGCAATAAACCAACCTATGGGAAGGGCATGATACTCTTTGCTCCCACAGCACCACTCAGAGCTAAACTATCCCCTGAGGACCGCTCCTCTGATAAATCCAACCCCAGCCCAGCTTCACGCTGCAAAACATCTCTGGAGCGAAGAGTCCTGCTCCCCACTGTGCTGTAACCAGACCTTCTCCTGGTGAGCTTGGCAGAACAGCCCCCCAGGAGCGCAACCAGACCACGTTTCTCTCACTGACGTCCGTCACAACACTCTAAGAGCTACCCAATTTAGGGATCTTACAAACCTTTCTTCTCCCCCTGTGTTTGCTACGTGTGTTTGCTTTGGCCACCTCGCCCCAACGTCCTTTTCATTTCTAATTTTTGTATTCAATCACTTTACACACAGCAATTGGCTCTGGTCAGAGCACACACAGGTCCTCACTTGTTCCCCGGCCGGAGCCATAGACCGCGCAGTGTTCGGAGCCGCAAAGAGGGGGAAAATGGAGACGGAGAAGTGACTTACAGACGCAGGCAGACACAGGATATGGCGAACGGAGGGGACTGATTCACGGGGATGCTGGCCCAAGGGGATCGTGGAGCTGGGCTGAGCTCTGCTTTTCTCAGACGGCTTTCTGTTGTCCACTCGAAGGAACATCGTGTTTTTTAAAAAACCCCACCAAATCACAACTGCCAGCCAGAATACAAAGTGCCATGTTGTTCATGGTGGGGTTTTTCATCCAGGACTAGTTTTGACTGTATTTTTCCTGCAAGGAAAAAAAGTCACTGTTGTTTATTGCCACTTGCGGTGCGTGCGTAAGTTGGTGTCGGCATGCTCTGGTGAAATGAGACATCGGTGGTTTGGTTTGTTTGCTCTTCTCCAGGAAATGTGGCTCACTTGTGGCAGCCTGGTCCTGGCTCTCTCTCTCCTGCCTCCTCATGTAAAGGCAGAGGGTGTGATGGCGTCTGTGCTAAAAGCCATTGCAAATCCTGGCATAAGGGGTGTGCCCAAGACAATACGGAGGATTGGGGTGAATCTGGGCAGAGGGTCCAGCCCTTTGCCTTGGGCAGCTTCTGTCCTCACACAAGGACAAGAAACTATGTCTTCCACACAAGCCAATGAGGGGACCTCGAAGGGGTAAAGCCCTGAAGTGGTGGCCGTCCATACACCATGATCTGCACCACACACTATTGTGGGGGTGTACAAAGCCTCATGACTCAATTGCAATTAACAGGTGCATTGAAGTTAGCTGAAGAGCTAGGCAACACTCTTCCTCTTTCCTCCTTGAACTGCTTATTGTCTTATAAAATGTGCCCTACATGATGCTGCCAACTTTGTCATGCAGGATTTTATACTGATCTTCATAAACATTGGTACACCCACCGGTAATATCACCAATGGCCTTAGGACTTAGCTAAAAATCTTCCCATCTCATGGCTGAAGTGGTTTCTCAGGAACTCTTTTCAATTCTGTTTTGGCAGGTGATTTATAATTTACCTCTATTATTTTTACAGCACTGAAGAGTGCCATTAGGAAAAAAAACACCGCCAACCAAAGACACACATTGCTTGCGGATGCTGCCCAAACACAGACTAAGAACCATCTAGATCGCTCAGGAAAGGCTCAGAAAGGAGAAACAGACGTTGTGCCTGCTCTTGGGGAGCTCCCCAACCTCCTTCTTCACTCACCACCTTTCTAAATCTTGCGTCACGAGCATCAAGAAAGAGGACGTCTTCTGAGAGGAAGATCACAATTAAGTGTGGCTGTGGCAGCCTGGCACTGGAGGAGTTAAACTCCCGTGGAGGGGCTGAAATCCACAAAGGTGTGCAAATGACAGCCAGCCCCTCAGAAGTGCTGGGTTTGCCCAGGGGCTGCTAAATTCCTGCCTCTCCCCATGCAGTTGACATCTCCATCCCTACCCGCTTGCTGGCTGCCTTCCCTCCCCTGCCTGGCTAGAAGAGAGAAATGAAAATAAAGATGACTATGAGGCTGGAGAAGATGCTGCTGCTGCAAAGGTGGTTCCTGGCAAAGGAGGGTTGGCCACGTCATGGGACACTTCTTGGCTTCAGCCCTACAAACAGCTCCCACCGAGGCAGCCAACAGGAGGGTGGAAAAGTACCAGTGAGTGCTCGCTCCCAGCCCTCCTCCCGGGGGGAGCTTTGCAGACACCCCGCACACACACTCCCGCGCTGCGGTATTTAACACTGGGCCGCGGGGACCGTGATGCTTTCCGAGGGCATGGGCCTCGGGGGGGTCACAGACACTGCACCGGGAGCAGGGAGAATGTAGGGGAGAGAAGACTGAGTGACCCGGTCCTTTCAAAGGTGGCGTTCGAAATGGGTCTTCATCTGACCTTATTCCCATAGTTGATCTGGTACCCAAGTAGGACGATGAGGGGCTTGCTTAGACAGTCCCAAGATTTCCAACCCTGTCTCCAGGCAAAGGAGTTAAATCTATAGGTGACTCTTACCAATCTCCACGCCCAAGCACCAGCAGACACCCCAGAGATGACAGACTGGCTGATCTGAGAGCTGTCTATGTATTTTGCAGTCATGACTTGAAAACGGGAGGTGAGCAATTTATAATGAAGCAGTGTCACCAGCTGGCATGTGAAAAGCATTTCCTCTCTGTCGACGAGCAGGATTGAAACTGGAGGAGATTATGTGAGACTGAATTTCATTTGCCTTGATTCGTAAAACGTTTCCCCAGCTCAGCAGCTGGGCAGCTTCAGGATGGTTGTCGGGATCAGGGCTCAGAGCGTGTCCCCTGAGCCAGCGGCAGCAAGTGCCTTAAGCCCTATCTGCAGCGTGGCATCGATCAGCACCTGAGTTAAGGCTCATGCTGGTGTCAAAAAGCATGCCAAGACAGCACATGTGTATGAATATTGGCAGTGGAGGCATGCCCATATTTTCTCAAGCTGATATAAGAGATAAGCTATGTAAGAGATAAGAAAATCCAAATCGCATGTTTGTGGGCTTCGTGCAGCCATGCAGAGGAAGAGAAACAGCTTTCCTCCGCCTCTGAATCTGATTTGCCCATTATCTCCCAGCTCCTGCCCTCCAGCCCGGGGAGTAATTGGGAATACAGATCTCTTTATAATTCTCCTCCATAAGCACATGAGTCAGAGCTGCTGCCTTCATTTGCAGGTAATGACAGTAGCAAATGCAGCCACACTAGCTCCTTGCCTTTTAACATCCTTAGAGGGGGTCTTCGGAGTTTTAATGCTCTGGATCTGGATCAAGTCTCTCAGCTCATTATTTGTGGCCATTTCTCCCAACCTGAAACAGGTCTCACAAGTTCTTTGGTAAGTCAGATGAGAGATCACCTAATTCCAAAGGGGTTTCTGGAAGTGCCACTGTCCTCTGTTAAAAACAGCATCGTCCAGAACATTTAGCTTCATGATTTTCTCGTGAGTTAATGTCATAACCATCCCTTCCTTGCCTCTGAGCTCCCAGGGAGCGCTGGGACCTGTGCAAGTCACCCCGCTCTGATGCAGGAAGACTCTGTGCAAAGCGTGTCCCCTCTGTCTGGGAAAGGGGAGGGGAAAGGTAACCTGTTTCATTGCTGCATAAGTGACAAATTATTATACTCATTCCCCTTTCAGCTTTACTAGGCAGTAGGTAGTCAGTCAGTGCTTCATTCATTCCTTGATTTTCATGGCTCCTGTGGCTGCCCCCATCAGACTATCTGAGTGCTCCAGTCTTCATGAAGTCCTCACACCTCCCACCACCTCCCAAAGCTTTCAGCTTTGCTCACTTAGGGGGACCAGCCGGTGTCTTTGTGGGATGCGGTGGGTGGCTGTAGCCCAATTCTCCACACTGGCCAAGTGCAAGGCTGCGCTCAGACCACACAGATACCAGTTTAACTCCAGATAACAGTTTAACTCCTGCTTAATTCAGTTAAAGGATTTAGCAACAGATATCTGTGGACTTCTACTGGGAAAAATACAAAAGCAGCAGGCACAGGAGCCAGTTGATTTAGGGAGGGTGACAGGGAGAAACAGCTGTCCAACCAAGCTGGGGAGCGTGCAGCAAAGTGCAGGGCCCTCTCTGAGCCTTGCTAAACAAGGACACTCTGTGCGCGGAGAGCTGCAGGACTTCCAGTTCTTCCAGAAGTCCAGGTCCTGCGTCGCTGTTCCCTGCCAGATGCCTGTGGTCATCAGCTCCGGGGCACTGGCAGCCAGGACAAGATGACCAGAGCTGCCTCTTCTCTCCTCAAATCGCGGAGTTATGCAAATTGCTCACTGGCTTAACAAACTGCTTTAAATTAGACACAGGCCTCTTTTTTACCTGAAGGTTGCAATGCCCCATCCGTGCTACCACTAAGACCAAGAGTGTACGTTAAATTCCTGCCCTCTTTATCCATGGCTTGAAAGAAAACCGTGGCCATCAGGCAGAGCATCCTCACTAATCCAGCTTCTACCCCAGGCCCAGACAGTCCCCAGCATCTGTGTTTAGCACTCAGAAACCCAGCTCCCTGCACCTCCGTGCCATTTTGCTGATGAATCTTAACCTTCTCCCAAAAGGACTTCCTCATGTAGTCATGGGCAGGTGCCCTGGGTTTGTGTCCTCTTTGGTACCATCAAAGCCTAAGCGCGAGTGCTGTGTTAGGAGCACTTCTTGCACTCCCATAGTATCTCTGCTGCCTTGTCCACACAGGCACTGTTTGAGGAAACTTCCCTGAGACCCCTGTAGAGTTCTGGTTAAGATCATCAGAAGCTTTGGCTATTTTCATGCAAGAGCCTTGAAGTGTACCCTATTGCTTTAATTTCTACTCCTGACTTTTTTGAAGACAAAGCGTTTACCCCTTCTCCAGCCAGAGCAGCTCAAGGTACCTATTATATCAGACCCACCGATGATTTTAGGAAGATACACCACCAGTTCCTGGAACGATGCCTAGGGCCCAGAGAAAAGACATCCTCCATTAAATCCCTCTCTACACATGATTAGAGCTCAGCGGGCTTTTCTACTGAGACACTAATACGATCTTTGGACTCAAAGAGGGGCATTTCAATAACCTGAAGTGGCTCGATTAGTGAATTAAGCACTGGACTGGGAACAAGATTCCTGGTTTTCAGCCCAGAGGCTGTGTGCAGCTTTGGTCCCATCCTTTAAAGCCACCGACTCAGTTTTTCATGAGTTCCTATACAGGTGCTGCTCCTGGGCATGCCTGCACTGCCAGCAGCTCAGCAAAGCGCAATTATCCCCCGGCGGCTTTAAACGAGTTAGCACAAGTGCTGGAAGGAGCCCAGCCCTCGATGGCCACTCTTCTCTGCTGCGGATTCAGCCCACTCCTCCTGTCACCAGGCACCGGGCTCACCCCGGTGAGCTGGGGCAGGAGGGAGCAGGAGGCTCCCAGTGCACCAGAGTGTCACCAGGAGAGATGTCCCACCCCACCGTTCAGCCCACGGACTCACATCACTGCAGTCTGGGTTTTTGCCCTGCTCTGTGCTTTCCGTTCAGATGAGGGACACCTTAATTTAATGTGTGAGTGCAGTAATACGGACGTGCCCAAGCTCTGCTGCCTGCTGCGCCTCCAGTCCCTCGCCCCAGACACACCTGGCCAGGCAGGGCTTTCTCCAGCCAACGCAGAGAGGGGAAATGTATCTCTGACTGAATCTTAAAATTTCTTTTGTTCTCACTCCTGTTCTCTCTCTGCCAGCATTTTTTGGTCCCACTGAGTGCTGTTGCTTATGCAGAGGTCTCCAACGCGTGAAATGAAATACAGAGGTGGCCGCAGACCCTGCAGTCAGGACCTGTGACTCTCCAACGGCAGCAAGTTGGCAGCTTCTCAGAAGACAGCGCTAGCCCTCACCCCAGCACAGAAAATTATGTCTGAGTGTGTTTGAGGTCAGTCTGCTCTGAGCGGTGTCAAGCATCCCATTGAGGTCTCAGCTCTTATTAACCAGTTCCCTCGTTCCCCTGCAGCTCGTGGCCATGCCTAGAAAGGAAACCTCATTCTCCTTCTTTACATCCTGAAGTTCCCTAAGCAGGAGCTCGCTGCAGCACAGACCAAGGCTCCGCTGGGAAGTCAGATCCGGGTGGGGGAGGCATATATATTGCTGTCCAGAGAGCCAGAAGCTGTCATACCACACCAGTCCCTTCTTCATCCAGCTTCATAAATCGCTCATGTCATCTCTTTTTTGCCACATTGAAAAGTGACCATTTATTCTCAATCCACCCAATCTCAGCTGGTTTCTAATCCTGACTCTCTGACATTGATCTTGGGGCAGAAGTTTCCCATCAACTCTCTCCAGGCTTGCTGCTTCGAGGAAACTTAAAATAATTGTTTTGTTATTTCACATTGTATGCTTATATTCGCTTGCTAAGGGTCTTTCAAATGACCTTCCTGCTCAAAGCTGGGTTTCCAAAGTGTTCCTTGGGTAACTCCTTGTCGTGCAGCAAGGGGATAGTTTTCCTCCTGTGCTTAAGCTGCCTTTCTGGTTCAAGTTATGCAGGCAAGATAAAACTAAGTTGCCTTAGTTTGGTTTCAGACTGTTGGGGAGGACAAGAGTGAGAGAGCTTTGCAGGGCCCGCAGTGGGGAGGTGATGCTCTCAGCGTATGCTTGAATAAATGGCAGAGAACGTGGTGGACACTTACTCTGAGTGTGCTCATGGCTGGGGACTACCAGCCTCTTGCTGGTGCGGTGATCACGTACCTGGCCCATGTACTCGTGGAGGCAGAGATGCCACTTGAGACCAGTACTGTGATTTGTGGGGTCTGTGAGGAGAACCCCCGAGGTGTGGAGCAACACCGAGCCCAGGCAGTGGGAAGGGAGCATGCTTTGGGGCACTTGGTTTCCAGATCTCCCTTTTCTACCACTTGCGCTACCCTGTTTCGCTCTGCTGTGTGCTCTCTTTTGCGTGTGGTGTACCACACGCTGCATGGCTGTGGCAAAGGCGCTGGGCCATTGGCTTTCTTAAACCGGAGACATGCCAGTAGCTTATTCACCCACACCGGCAGAGAAAGAATTAATGTCGCAAACCAACCTCAGCACTAACGGACATGGAAAATTGGCAGGGAAGAGAGCGGCATAATTGCAGCAGCTGAGGGATCATGGAACAGCGCTGCCCAGAGACACACATCAAAGGAAAATCCCTGCTGGCCTGGCTGGCTCTGCCATCAACCCCACTTCCCTCCTCCATCTTTTGTCTCCTACCCTGAGGGTACCATGAGCCAGAGCGCGCCTGCCAGCCCTCCACCTCTGCAGCCAGACTGGAAGGTAAACAGTGTGGCTTTAAATGAGGGAAGAGTGGCAACGAAGAGACCGACGCCGCCTAAGTGTCTCACGGGCTGCCGGGGATGCGTGCTGTCCTTCCAACGCCCCGGCCTCCTCCCCACAAGCTGAGCAGTGTTGAATAGGGAAGCCTGTTTGGGGACAACCGGGCCAGTGGCTTTTCCAGGGCTGGCATGTGTCAGGGGACAAAGATGAGAGCCACACACAGGGCAAATGGAAAAATCCAACCAGCTCACCTTGCTAACGGCTAACGGAGGGTTATTCTTGGCCACCCTCCCCCTGTACGAAGGAGGAGTGCTGTAAACACTGCCCCAGAGCCTTCCCTGCCTCCTGGTACTGCTTCCCAATTAATCCGCACCCTGAGTTTCAGGCAATAGCTTTGTAATGGGCAGAAATACTCACCTACTTTATCTAATTCCCAGTGCCCAGGTGCTCCTTGGCCAGCAGAGGCTAGATGCTTGCCGTGGTCCTCTGCTCCCTTCTCAGAACCAGCAGTACTAGTGCATCACTCTCTCATCTGTGACAGACGGGGTTCACCAGGCAGATCCTGCCTGCCTAAGCCCAAGTATCTTTCCACTCACTTTCCTCCTTGCCACAATCTGGATTTTATCCGGGTTTTGCTCATCTGCCTTCTTCCCGTCCCTTTGACTTCTTTGTCTCCAGCAGCTGATTCAGACGCAGCCTTCAAACTCAGCTTCCTCAGCTCCTCCATACAAGCAGCACCCAGCACCGAGGGAGGACGTTTGGCAGCCTCTTGCCACATGGCACATATAAAGAAAGAGAGGACATGGGCTGGGATTGGGGGATATGGACAGAGAAATGGCCTTTTGGCATGGAGATAGGACAGAAACTTCAGGAGAGCCAGAGGGACATTCCAGAAGCAAATATTGGACAGGGAAAGGTACAAAGTCCAAGAAGAGAAGAAAGGAGAAGAGCTCCAGTCCTCCGTGGACTGTGGATTCTCAACACATGGGCACAAGTTTGTGCCTGTTACCTCTTGTCCTATCACTGGGCACCACTGAAAAAAGACTGTTCCCGTCGCCCTGGCACCCTCCCTTTAAGTATTTGTAAGCATTGATAAGAACCCGCCTCAGTCTTCTTTTCTCTAGACTAAAAAGACCCAAGTCCTTCAGCCTTTCCTCATAAGAAAGATGCTCCAGTCCCCTAATCATCTTTGTAGCCCTTTGCTGTACCAAATGTGTCCTCTAGCCAAGTGTCGCCACACAGTCAGAGCAACACGGTAGAGCAGCTGAGGCAACACATAAAGAATTGAGCAGCTGTTGAATTACTGAATTATCCGGGTGCTGGCAGCCCACTCGTGGAGTAGTTAAACATACTGATGCCCCTGTCAAGGATGAGGAGACCAGGTCATGTCACTTTGCTTTCAAAGTCAGTGGCATTGCTGTGAATATAACTCCGGGGCCCTGACAGCCAGTCGCTACGCTAACCACCAGGCAATGCTCCTCCCTAATGCCTAACAGCAACCACCACAAATATGCTTCACTCATCTCCGAAGCACAGTAGCAAATAAACAGCCACAGTATATTCGTGCCTTCTGTAGAGCTGCTGTTCAGCGCTGGTGTTGCCCTCAGGTAACCTGGGAAAGAGTGGATCTTGTAAGCCACCCAAGATACCTCTGGCCGCAGAGTGATGTAAGCTTTAAAAATGAAGCGAGCGGCAACAATAAGGAAGACAAACCAGCCGGCAGCAAGCACTTTGTTTTCATAGGGAGGAGTGGGGTTTGCAAGCAGGGGAGTCTAAATGCTGCTTTCCCTGCCTGGGAACAAGCGTACAGGGTCACTGTAGAGCTAGCTGTAGGCGGCTAGATACTGGTAAAGCAGAGATTTTTAACATGGCCCTGGGCAAGGCTGTGCACTTCACTTCTCTATTTTTAAAGCAGGAATAATGGTACTTCAGCATGTCACAAGTTAAAGTGACACCTCAGCATGGTGGAGAGCTCAGACAGATCAACAATAGGTGCCATGCAATAAGGTAGCAACATGGGTCGCATGGACATGTCAGTCCTCTACTCCCCATATCAGTTTCCCTCAAACTAGAGTGAAACAGAAACTCAAGATCTTCATTTTCAGGGGTCTCACAGAGCCCAAGGGATCCAAAAATCCCAACAGCAGTGAAAAATCCCACCTAAATAAGGTCATACCTCACTCACATAACTCTCTCTTTGGAGGGAAACACACACACACACACAGATACAGCAACGTCCACCAGGGAGCTCAGAACTCTAGAGGATGCAGTGATGGTTTCATGGAAACACCCAGAAAGAGGTCTATGGTGGGCTTGTCACTAGAGCATGGACAAGGTTGAGCAACTTGAATCTGTCCTGGGAGTTTTTTTCATTAAAAGAACTGCTGTTCTCTGTGGAGTGGGATCAGTAGGTGGAAGAAGCAGACAAGAGCTCTTACAGTATGTTGGAGAGGTCTTCAAGACAGAAGGACTGGCTGGTTTAACTCACCAACACAGGGCAGAAATTGGTTGGATTTAGCTGAAGGAGATACCAAGATTCTTGATACCAGAGGAGTAAGCTGGGCTCTTGGTCCTTGGTCTCCTCCCTCGCAGGAGTGGTGTCTTACCCCTGAGCTCCACACCTGACCACCCAGGTTGGCAGCCTGCAGCGCTCGCAGGGTCTGGGGGAGGGAATCAGGGAGCATCATGGCCCGCAGTAGCTTAGTTTAATCCCAGACCCCGATGCACATGCTGCCCTCCTGAACAGTTTCTTTCTTGCAGCTTGAACACTCCACATTGTCCTTCCCTACCATTTTGCAGGCAAGGTCCTTCTCCTGGTTGCTAGTGTTAACACAGGTTTCCCTTGTTCTGTCCCTTGAAATTTCCAGTAAAGCGCCTTTAATACAATCTCTCTGTGGCTGCTCTAATTATGTGTGAAATATTTTTTCCCCCCATAAACCAAAGAAAACAAATCAACACAGTAAGATCCTTTCTCTCGGGCTGTTTGGCAGGTCTCACGGTCTTCAAAACAGTTACCCAAGGTCCACACAGTCTCTGCTGTCTTTTCACAACTACTTTTGGGTTCCTGTAAAAGGACCCAACAAAGGAATGGGTAAAACAAATCACAAAGCCCCGAAAGGCTATTTTCCCACCAGAAGAGTCCCAAGCCAAAGGACAAGCTGTCTGCTGAACGGCAGAACGTGTGTGCTCTGTGCCAGGGCTGTTGCCGAAGGAGGGAGAGATTTGGGGTAGGGTGGCAGCAACCGGGGATCCTTTAAAGGCAGGGATGGGTCAGTCAGTCCTTTATTTTCACAAAGGCCGGGATGTGTTCACAGTATCCAGGAAGAGAAAGGGAATTTATTTTGCTTTCTGAAAGCGAGGGACTGTTTAATCTCACACACGCACCAGTACATCTCAACGTCTTGCTGCACCATCTGCGGGAAGCATCCAGGTGTCCCACAAAGCCCTGACATAGGGTCAAACCCTATGGACCCCGTGCTCTTCCCGGTGCTCCTCTGCCGGCAGCACGGAGCTCTCTGCTTGCATGTCCGTCCTGCCCCACAGCGGTCCCACTCCAGCCCGGCTCTCCTCGGGGATGCATCGCCAGCACGCCGGAGGCCACGCAGCCCTCACTACCCAGTGCGGGGATTTCCTTGATCTGGTTAATTCTGCTCTGGTTTATCACTTGCCCTCTTTGCAGCCCTCAGCTGCTGCTCAGTTCCAGTTTCCCTTGCAGTGGCTCTTGCTTTTGCTTGCCTTCTGTAGTAGTACTTGGGAAAAGAGAGTCCAGAAAGTGAATGACCTTCAAAACACAGCATGGCTGTCACTCCTTCCACACAGGGAATACTTTTTTCCAAAACCAATACCAAGCACTTACCACTTAAGGAAACATTATCCCCCTATTTAGGACTTATTTGAAACACCGCAAAGAAGAAAGAAAGAAGGGAAGGAGGTCAAGCTATGGGAACAACTAGTCTTGAGCTTGTAACCACGCCAGGCCTGTTACTTGCTCATCAGAAGGTTCCTGGCATTATGTCAGGTTCAGGCTCCTAACCCATCCTTTCTGAGGTGGCTGGTCCCCTCCTGGGGACAGTGACATTACTCGTGCAGCCTGCCATCAGCATCGTCGCGTCAAGGCTCAGCTTCTTGCCCGCTCTCACCCGTTTCAGGGCTGTGAGATTCACGTCACCGTTAACTCGCCCCTCCGAGGAAGCGGCGTTTTGACACGGTGACCGCACCAGAGCAGCATTATTCCTTTGCAGACACCAGGGCTCTTCCCCCATGCCCTCAGGCAACTGCGCTGCCGTATCAAAGCCAATTCACTCATGCATTTTGCTGAAGAAGAAACACCACAGCATCAAAGCAACGTTTGCTGTCTGCTTCTCTGAAGAACAGCATAAATCTCAGGCAAACCTCAAAGGGGCAGATTAGGGTTGTGAGTAGAGCCATGCCACCTCCGCCTCCCCCAGCCTCGCAGGGCAGGTCCGACTGGGGGGGCTCCTGCAGCAGCCCCCTCCCCGGGTGTCCCAGGCTGAGCCCGTGGCCGCTGCCCCAGCCCTGCACACAGAGGCTCGTTTCTGGAAATGCTGCAGCTGGCAGGGCCCTTCCTACTTCACAAATATTGACACTGAGATCTCTGCATCCCAGCCGAGGAATAACATTTTCAGGGAGCCCTTGATCTGCAGAGCCTCTCCCTTTAACAGAGGGGATTTGAATTTTAGTTCTTTGCTTTGCTCTCCGCTGTAGCAACGCCTCAGGTGGATCTCTCCAACCCTGACACAGCTTCAGGCACCGGGAACCTCTGGAGAGTCCACAGAAACACCTCCTGGAGGTGCAGCTGCTGCTTTGCAGGCCAATGAGGGATGTTTCACAAAAAGTACAGATGCCAGGAAGCAGCAGTTATCAAAGAGAGACCTGTTAAGAGCTCTGAGCATAGTCCCCGCTGATTTTTTAAGAAAGCAACAGCGACTGGTAAAGTAGAAGCATACAGACTGCTGGGAAGGTGTCCTGAGGACTTCTCCCCTGCATCCTTACTTGGCCCAGTATTTGGCAGTGAGTGTGGATCTAATCCCAACATGGATACAAAAACCTAGGGCAGTTCAAGACATTCTCTCCTAGCATAAGCACAAGCCAAAGCAAGTTTTTCTTACCAGACACACCACATATGTCTTGACCCAGGCTCAAACATCTACCATTCATCTCATCAGCCTAGACACTCAGCAGAGGGCACAGAGAGGCATCAACGTGTGGCGAAGAGCTCAGCTGCAAGGAGCTAAGGAAAAGGAGAAGGTTGTCTGGAGGTGTGTTTGGTGATGGAGAACCGTACAAGTATTTCAAACTCTGGAAGCTCCTCGGAGAGCCACTCCAGTGGTGCAGGAAGGATGGGGGTTTTAATGGAAGGTTTGATCTGCCCTCCCTGAGTACTCAGAGCTGAAAGGTGAGGTAGCTTATGTCTTCCACTGGCAGAAAAAGATGAGGTGTGCTATTAGGAGTAACCCTGAGGATATTTCTGGGCCTTCTGAATTAAAACTCCAGCTCCACCTACCCACCCTACAATCCAGACAGAGAAATGTCCTCTCTTCTGCAGCAAACAAAAAGATACATTTGCTGAAGACTAAAAAGCAAGGAGCGAAACGCTGAAAGCAGAGGATGAGGTTTCATAGGTAAATAAACCAAGAAAGAGAAAGACTAATAATAAATGTAGGACAAGTGGAGGGAATAAGCTGCCAACTCACGGTCAACCTTGGGGTTGGATAATTTATCAAGGTCTCCATCTGTCATGCCTAGAGAAGCCCCCTATGCTCTTCTTCTTCCATACAAGTCTGCTACTGATCTCTACCACATGAGCAGGAAAAGGGCCAGTGGCAGATAACATTGTCCAGCAGTGATCTTCAATCCACACTTGTTATATGCGGGTTCATATAAATATTACTGACGAATTGTGGAGGTTTTAATGGGATTTGGGTTTTGAGATTGACTTTTACAACATTTTCTTGTTTACCAGCATGAAACCTGTGTCACTTGCAAATGAGGAACTGAGGTATAAATGAGAAAGGGAAAATGAATCCTCTGGGACAGGGCTGAGACAGTTAAAAGGCTCAAGGCGATTCTTGTGTTAATGGGATGACAGAAAAGACTGACCTCCAAAAGATGAGCGTACATCTCTTGCTGAAGGACTGAAAACCCATTTAACTGCAGTAAGAAAAGTCCACCACCTGCTGTGAATATTCTTGGACTTTCTGCTTAAAAAATGACCTCTGGGCTGTTGCATGCCAATGAAGCCAAGTCTGTCATCCCCTTATTTATCAGCTGAAGCTGCTCCGCCTGGAGGATTCCTGGAAAGTGGAAAGCTCTTTGCAACTAAGGGCCTTAGCCTCATCCTCTGCAGGGACTTTAAAGCTGCCGGCACAATGGCCATGACCTTCTACTGAGGTGGGAGATACAGAAGATGTTCCTTCCAGCTCCTAGGAGAAAGCTTTTCCCTCTCCAGAAATAACTGCCACTGGGTGAGGAGCACCTCATTATCCTCTCATCACTGAGATGAGCAGGTTCATTCCACCTGCTTCTCAGTAAGACTGACCACGGGACAAGCCATACCCAGAGCTGCTGAGCAGTCCCTTCAACTGCGGCAGGCAGTTGTTGTTTCTATTGAGCTTCCTTTTCATCGCCAACAAATCAGCTAAAAAATTTCTTTGTGGAGGGGCATTGGTATGCTCATGTCAAAAGCCTGTCCAGTGACCTCTCCCACCTCCAAAGTGGCCAAAGAGCACGACACAGCCCACCAAGGCCAGAGAAGCCTTTTGAAGGGGGCAGACAGAGCTACACCAGCTGTAGGACCTTATTTACTGCCTGCTCTTTGCATCCCGCATCCCCTCCCTGCCTCTTCCTCACCGAGCTCAATCAAACACTTTTCATTGGAACAAAACAAACGCCACAAAAACCTCATTCAACAGCAACAACAAAAAAAAAGCAAACAAAGCAAAAGGAGAAACTCTCTGCAGAATTTCCCCTGAGCAGCCGGTTTCCCCGGTGGTCAAGGACACCTCCGGGTTACCCTCGTGGGGAGAGGCAGCCGACCCCGTTCCGGAGCCTGGCACGGGGCTGAACGTGCGCCGCGTACGTCACCTCTGCAGCCAAAGCAAAAAGGTGTGAGACCGTAAATATCCAGCCCAGCAAACCTGCCGGGCTTGACGTAATCTCTCCACCAGGTTCCAAGGTCAACAGCAACCTGTTTATACTGCGCAGGGTGAGAAGAGGCATTCTGGGAGAAAAGCAAACAGAGGAGATGTCCTATGCCTGTACAAAAGGTGCTGTATTCCCGTGTTGCTCCGTCCCAGGCTGGGAGGAACATAAAATTAGCACTGTTTTCATTCATTCATTGTATAAATATTCTGCGTGGTGCCCACCCCCACGTTTCCTTGCTGAGCCTGCAGGTCTCCATCAGGGAGGCTGGGAGGGGGGCGAAGGTAGGCTCAGTCCAAGCAGCTGATTAACAAGGTGAGGTGAGGGCATGCATGTGTGCAAAAAGAGGAAAAAAAAAAAAAAAAAGGAGAAAGAGAGAAGCAAGGGTTGGCTTTGAAGGCAAGCAGCGCATGAGAGGAGCGTGCACAGGCAGGGAGGTGCACACAGCATCGTCCTGGCCAAGGGACCGGTCCGCAACGTGCCTCCTGGACAAAAGCTGTTTCACCATCACCTGGGGATGGCCAGGAGGGCCGGACACGTACTGCACACCCTGAGGATGGAGGTGCTCAGCGGGAGGAACAGCAGGTCCCTTGTGCGGTGGAGGCATCGTGGATGGAGCTGGACAGGCCATGCGGTCACCTCTCAACTGGTTAATAGCCCTGTGCAGCCCTGCCACCCCAGGCTGCAGCCTCGCCGGTGCCCATGCTCCTCGCCGAGAAGCTGTCAGCCTTTCTCTGTACCCTAAAAGCCCCAGCCAAAGGCAGGAGGGAGCTTCCCTGGGGTGCCCTACAATGAGCATAGAGGGATGAGCAGCCCCAGGGTGGCGGTCACCCCCTCTGTGTGCCAAGCCCCAGCCAAAATGGCAGTGTAAGCCCTGAGGCCATACGTGTTTAAGCTAGTGGAACCCTTCACACCCCACCGGCAGCCATCCAAGGATGGAGACGGGATGCTGAGCAGCCAGGATGAGCATGAGAGGCCCCATCTAGGTGAGCCCGCGCTGCCCAGCCCCGAATCTGTGACCGGAGGTGTCCGTCCCCGCTCCCTCCCTCCATACAGCCCCGTTGAGCAATTCAGAAAGGCACCGAGAGGACAGGAGAGAAGCAAAAAGAAGAAAATATTTTTTTAAAAATCCACTGCCAAACAGACACCGGTCTGTGCGCAGCATCCCACCCGCCAGCCCCGGGCTTCTATTTTTATCGGGTGATGAACAAGCCGCAATATCGGGGTGGGGGCGAGCCCCACTGTTTACGTCTGCCGGTGCAGGGACGGCCGCTGCGAGCAGAAGGCGGCTCATTCAGGGGGAGCCGGAGCATCCCGGTCCCTGCAGGTTGAATAGGTACATTGTCCGGCATGGGAGGTTCAGGAAGGGCACCGTTTCCAATCCGGGATGCAAACAGGGCTGGGAGAAGTTGTGTGTGTGTATATGGGGTTTGCTTTTTAAATATGGGGTGAGTTTTCCACCCGCACCAACAAGGCTGATATTCACTCTGGAATGAAGGGGCACAGGTGCTGTCTTTTGGGGGGAGGTTCCTCCGTGCCCTTTTTACCCCCAGATGTTGACTCACCTCTTTTCAGTACCCTCCCGTGCTCTCAGGGTAACATCTCAGTGAGTAAAGCCTCTCCCAGGAATTTTTAGACGCTTCCTAATTATTGGCTAGAAAGGTTTTGGCAGCACGCCTTCCCATCCCTCCAGTGGGACCCCAAAGTAAGACCATACAATCCCCCCCCAGGACCCAGTGACATGGGCTATGCAGGGACACGGGCACTTCTACATCGCACCACACGTTCCCCATCCTGGGGTCTTGGCTTGGAGAAGTGCAGGACCCAAATGTGAGGGTCAAAGCTGACGTTGAGACACCCTGACAGCAGCACTCGGACAACAGCTATTCAGGCCTCGCCCATGACATGCTGGAGGCAATCCTCGCCGATGCCCACATCGGTACCTCAGCACCGGCTCCGGAGGGGTTTCCTCCCAGTGCAGGAGTTTCACCTCCAGGACACCCAGCGCTGCCCCTTGGGTCAGCAAGAGGAACCTGCAGCACACACGGGCGGTCTCGGCTGTCAGCAGGACTGAGCAGCCCAAATGGAAGCGTACGAGCCTGTACGTGTGTGAGTACAAGTGCCAGTGCCTAAACTCCGGCATGTCTTTCCCATGCACGCTCCAGGAGAAAGCCAGGAAGGATGCCAAGTGTTGAGCACCTGAGCAGAAACACAGAAAACGGGCTGTCTCAGCCCTCTCCCCACCCTCCCGATTAGAGGCTCGTTCCTCCCGTCAGTCCCGGCATGAGGTGCGCTCGCTGTGCCGGTGCTCGTCTCGCTCCGCTGTGGGCGGTGTGGAGGCTGTCAGCCCCCGCTCCCTATTCCCCAGCCGCCGCTGCTGGGGGGCGAGCTCCCAGACTGGCAGGTAGGTGGGAGCTGGCTTTTTTTCCCCCCCCCCACCTGCATCAAAGCACAGCAGAGGTTTCTAAGTGGCAGCCGCACCCCCACAGAGCATCGCTGCCCATCGCTGCTTCAGAAAAGACAACTTAGCAGTGCAGGCAAACCCGCTCCTGAGCTGCTGCTGTGGGTCAAGGCCTTTGTTAGTTTTAAAAGAGGGAATAGAGCTGGGAAAGGAGATGTTCTGGCTCTGACACGGGCTTCACCCATAGTCTTGAGCGAGTCATCTCTGCATGCCTCAGTTCCACACGGTGCTGGAGCTTCAGCAGCACCACGAGGCAACGAGAACTCAAATACTGTTATCTGAAGGAACCCGTGATGGCTGATCAAGAAACATCTGTTGTAACGTATTTTGAACTCCTCAGATGCTGACTATAAAAGCATGAACAGTACCTTTTAGGCTCAAGCTCAAAGCTCCTGGGTTGCCCCTAGATCTCCAGGGGCAGACTTGGACCATGCACCCCCCCACGCAGCCACCTTTGCGCAGCGTATCTGGGAAACCATACCCCCTTCTCATGTCCCTGCTGGTTTTGGCTTTTTTTTTAAATGCCTAATTAGCTTTTAATAGGACACTAATTCTAGAAATGATAAGTGTTCGAGGGGCACAAACCCCTCCTTTTCACCCCAAGAGCAAGACAAAGGTTTGAGCTGAGCGCCGTGAGATGGCTGCACTGGTAGCTGCAGGGAAGGAGCAGTAGTTCACAACTGTGAGTGGTTTGGTGTGCACAATTTTTAAAAGCCATTTGAAGTTTTTATTTCTTATTCTACTATTTGTTCTATTTCTTTTTGTATCCTCTGTCTCTCGGCTGGAAATCCGCTCAAAGCTGCCTTTCATTGCTTTTGGAAAACTGCAAGCAACTATCACCTTAACTGATACAACCTTTCTCTGTCTGGTATTTTTTCCTTTTCTACCCTTTTTCATTCAGTGGCTGCTTCCACCATACAAATTCTGGATATTCAATAGTTTTCACGGCAAAGATATTATTCACTCTTCCTCAGCCACAGGGTTTGTTCTCTGTTCAAATATTTGCGCTCCCTGAAGGCTGAACTTCACTGGGAATAGATGTAAGCCTCCTTTGAACTTTATAATGACATGTAAAAATCTTACCTAACTGTAAGCACTTTTGCAATGTGTTACCTGTATTTCAAAGAGCTCTGAGTTGTTGCCTCCCTGCTTTAAACAAAAATCAAAAGCCATCTATGTGACTTTTTTTGACCTGGCCTCTCCTTAGCTTAAAAAACAAACAAACACAAGAGGAGTTTATGAATCACAATTTCTCTGAACATATTTAGCTCTTTTTCCAATCGTTCCTGATGCAGACAAAACTGGGACGGCCAGCAGGTACTGAGAAGTTTCTACCCCTTTCCTGAAGTTGCTAAGAAACCACTTTGTGTGGAGCATCACATTTTCCTAGCTGGTCAGCTCCGAAGTGGAATTTTCTCTGTTCCCTGGCTTAAGCTCACCAAAAGTTTAGATGGGGTTTTCTTCGCCAAACCACAGTGGCAGCAGAGGGTACACAGGGCTCACAGTTATTCCACAGCAAAACAACTAAACATATACATTTCCCAAAAGGTCTTTATGTTACGGGGAGAAAGGGCTGCAGACAGGCATGAGATGCTTCAGAGTCTGTCACGTACACGAGTCAGAACAAAATCAGTCAAGTCATATTTTACACCTCCTGTCTACGTGCTTTTTATCCCCAGCTGGAAAAAAAAAAACAACAAATCCTGCCTAAAGCCTGAGCTGTGGTGCCCCATCTGAAGTGCGTTCTGAATGTCCCCTCGTGTTGCCAGAGCTACACCGTGCTGCCCGCCGCAGAGGCAGCCCAGCCAGGGAGGAGGGGAGGCAGGCGATGCTCCAGCACAGCCCGTGTGGCTCCGTCTGCCCCAACCCACCCAGCAGCTGGAGGCGGGGGCAGCCCCGGGATGGATCCATTGCCCTTCGGGTTGGTGGGAAAGTCCCCACTTGAACCCCACAGGTGGGGGATTAAGTTTTACATGGACAGGCAGCACTCTTATACACTGAAAGCCACGTGAGGTCAGGGAAATAAAGTCCAAGAGTTTCAGATGAGGCTGTAAATGTACTGTCTTTTCTAATGGCTGTGGAGTTTTCCCTCACTGCCCTTTGGGCTTTTAGCATGAGGGCACCCAGGAAGTTTTGAAGTTAACACCTAGCACTTCATTACTGAAAAAAGGGGGGATGATACAAAGGGGAGATTCACAACCGAAATCTGGTCATGAATCTCTAAGATGGAATAAGGTACTCATGGGAAGAAACGTGTCTCCGTGCTCTGTGATCTGGGAGCATTACCTGTCAGGATGATGGATGCACGGCTCTCACGGGAGGGCACGAACGCTGCGGAAGGGTTATGAGCCTCAGGTTTAAAAGTGAGACAGTCAGGGAAGCAAGCTTTGAAATGAGGCATGGGATCAAAATAATTCATGAAGAGAGGAAAAACTATTGTATTATAACCCAGAAAGCAAAGGAGGATGTTGGGAAGAGGGAGGGAAGTACAGATATTAAAGATCATATTAAAAGAGAGCTGGAGGGAGAGAGGCTGAGGGCTGGCGAGTGGCTTGGGTGCAAGGAGTGCACGAGGAGGACACTCGGAGTTTACCTTTACTTTAGGCTGGTGATGCTTTCTTCCATGTTGGGGGAAACAACTTTCTCCTTCTTAAACCCAGAGGGTTCCCCCAGCTTTTAAAACCTCTTTAAGAACTACAGACTTTAAAACTTTTCCCTCTTTCCCACAGGAACAGCAACGCAGAAAGTAGGCTGTTGAGACTTGCTATAATTTGACCTACAAAGTTATTGGTCTGTCTCCTGCTTTTCTCTCTGGTAATCCACATCACAGCCTGCACAAAAACTTTCCCTCGGGCTGGAGATACTGACTCTCCTGCGGTGGAGGGACCTTCACCAGGGAGCTGTGAGGAGTAGTTACTACCCAGGCAGCATCACACAGCTGCATTGCTGTACTCAGGATCACCCCACCTTGATCTCTTGGAGCTAAATTTTGTCTTAGCATTTTGTCTTAGCAGCTAAAATGGTGGTGAACAGGGAGGTGAAAAGACTGAGTCACAGTGTGGACAGTCTCAGCTGGAGCTGGGGCCTTCTTGCAAGTCAGAAGAACTTCAAACTCAGGACCTCTGTCCACCCTCAGATTTCTCTGCTGAGCTACAACAAGTTTTTCAACCAGAAAAGCTTCTGTCAACTGTGAAAAATCTCAGCAGTTTTCCACCTCCTCCCAGCTGCCATCTGGCCCCTTCACAAGCCAAGGTGTGGGCCTGCAGCAACAGACCCATTCCCTCCTCCCCAGGCACAGCTTTTTCTCCCACTCAAAGTTACCAGCATCACCCACAGGAAAAAAAAAAAAAACAAAAAAAAAAAACAACCAACCACATTATAACCTCTTCAGCACTTTCTGCCAGCACCAGAACAGCCAAGGATGCTCCTCAAAGTTTTGGGGGGATTGCTCCACTCTCCACCATTCCTAGGTGCTTACAGGCTCTGTGTTTCTCCCCAACTCACCCCAAAACACCTGTTAGACAAATGAACTTGCAACAGCCTCCTTTCTCTGCCTTTATATCACTTATCATTTACTGATGCTCCAGGTGCTTTCCATTTCCTAGCACTGAGCATCCCCTCCCTCCCTCCCCACCGAGCTCCACTGCCATCACCTGCGTCCTCCTCTGCAGCACCCAGCAGAGCCAGGCAAGAGTTCCCTAAACTTTCCTGTCTGCTGCTCTCTTTGAGTTTCCCAGTAAATCTGCTCATTTCTACTCAGACTGCAGTGATATTGACTGCATTGCAGACACACGGACTTTGCTCAGGTTCCTTAATTAGCTTCATCTTATTTTAGTTTGCATAAACCACGTTCTCTTTTTATTACATAAACTATTTCTTGTCTCCCAACCACTTGTGGTGCTCCAGCCAGTTTGCTTCCAAACCAGAGGGCTAAATTTAATCCCCCACTCCCCATTCAGCTTTCTCCATTTACAGTATTTTTTTGGTCGTGCTTTTTTTTCCCCTTTCTTTTCTTTTCTGGGGTTGTTGGTTGGGGTTTTTTTTTTTTTTTTTTCTTCTTTCCAAGAGGCTGGGCTTCCTTTTCTGTCCGTAAGCCCTCCTATTTCCCCCTGCCCCCTGGATGCCTGCCTACCTTTACTCTAAAATCCAGAGGAGGATCCAATACACTTAGTTTGCCAGCTCTTCGAGAGGTATCTAAGGAGGCTGACAGGAGTTTGATGGTCTCTCTTGCAGCCAGTGGCAGCTAATGTGGTCTGAAACCCTCTCTCTCTTTTTTTGCCATTCACACACAGTACTTACTCTTCAAGCCTGCTGCTGCTGCCACTGCCTGAAAGGACCTGAAATACCACACAGGGAATTTTGATTTCTTCTGGGGAACCAGGGAAGAGAAAAAAAAAAAAAAAAAAAAAAAAGGCAGGAAAACTCATCTGGAGATTGTGAAGAAGACATACAGTAATAGCAAGAAGTGGCAAGCTCTTTCCTTCTTGAACGCCGAAAAACACCTCATTTCTCTGCCAGGTGTATGGGACTTAGATTCTGGAAGCACTGCACTGAACTGTTAAAGGTAACGTATTGCACTTTCCTCCCTCCTCTCTCCTGGGTATCTTTTCCTTAACTTTCCTGTCTCTTTCCTCGGCGCTCGAAAGGTGCAGGCTCTCGATCAGTGGATTGGTTGTTCCCCTGGTGAGCAGCCAGCAGAGAAATGTGAGAAAAGTTGTAAACTGATTGAGCCCGAGCTTCTCCACAAAGTTCCCCTCCTGCAATCAGCTGTGAGAGGGGAGCCCGTGCCTGTGGTGCCTCTCGGCGCGATGGTCCTCACCAACAACCCACCCGGTATGGCAAACCTATAGCCAGAGGCAACACCTATGTGTCAAGTTTGTTAGTTGGCTTGGGGCAGGGAGGGAAAGCGAGCCACCGGCTTCAGACATCCTATAGCCAAAACCACCAGGCGGGAGAGCAGAGATAGGGTTATCCCCCTTCTGCCTCCCCAAAAGACCCTCCGACCCATCGGTGTTTCTTTGTGATGGATTTCAGCTGCCACTCGAGCCTTGGTGATGCGTCTGATCCCGCTTCTGAGCACTGGGGAAGCAGGCTGCCGTCGCGCTGATTTTTTTTTTTTTTTTTTTTTTTTTTTTGCAAATGTCCTAAATGGCTGCGGGGTTTCTCATGATTAATGCTTTGATTGGTGTCATTGCTTTGCTACAGGGAAGGCAAAGGGTGATCTCTGAGCTAGAGGGGTGTTAAGCTCTGTAGGGGCTGACAGGTTCAGAAAGAGAATGAAAAGAGCCTGGATGCCGGGAGGGTTTGACAGCGCGCTCCCCGTGCGTGCGGATGGCAGGGACTGGGGGTTGGCAGAGTCTCCTGGGTTATTTCCAGTTAGCTGCTCCGGGCGTTCCTCAGTACCTGCCCTCTTTCCGAATCCATTCACAGATCAAGCATATTTTTAGCAATAGTTTGCAGGGAGCTGAGCTCTTCTGCAGAAGTGGACAGAGCAAAAAAGGTTCTATTTTCAGAATGTCTATCAGAAATGTCGTCTTTTCATTCATTTATGACTTTTTAAGACTTTCCATTGAAACCTTGTGCTATGTAACCCTCTGCGTGTAGCAGAAAGCATGTGTTTTAACCTTTCCCTTTTGAGTTGTTTAGCCAAAAAACTTCAGTTTGAAAAGCTTTCCTAGCTTTCTAAAATAACTTTGCCAGATGTGGAAAGGGGGGAACATCCCACAGCGAAATAGTTGGGAGAGTGGAATTTTTTAGCGTTCCTCACTACTTTGGTTTTCATCTATAAGTTCCCAATAAAGGATGTTGGCTGGGCAGAGGGACTGATGGTTTGGGGACTGAGTTTGGTGGGTTTTCAGATCCTGTGAAGGAGGGCAATCCCGCGCGCTTTTGGAAGCCGAGCTATTTGTTTCTTGGGTTTGGTTGTTTGATGTTATATTTTCCTGCTGGCTTCAAGAGGCTGTATCCGCCTGATGGGGCAAAGGGGAGATGTTGCCCCTTTCTGAGCTGTTTCGAGTTGCTGTCAGAGTGCAGAAAAGGGAGGCATCTCCCTCCCACCATCGCTGGCCGGGGCAGAGGGTGAGGGCTGGAGATGTCCCTGTGCTGGCTGAGCGCGCTCAGCAGCCTGAACGGTCTTTGGGGGAAAACTCCCATCTGTTTCACTTGAACTGCCGTTTAATGTTCCCTATAATCGCCTCCATGTACAGTAACAGGGTTTGACAGCAGCGCGAGGGCTGGAGGATGGATGGGCGAAGAGAGCAGATGAGATAGGAAATTGAGGGAGGGAAAAACTTACTAGGGAAAAGAGGTTCAGCAGACTTAGCGCTGTCAGAGCAAGCAGCAGCTCGTCACCGTTAAATACCACCTAACTAGTGAGGAACATTAAGGGTTTTAGAGGAGAAGAGGATGGATGGTATAACTTAAGAGACAGAAATGAATGAATGAATGTGTGAATGAAAAGAGACCAGATTGTTGTTCAGTGTTCTGGTATCACCCGGGGATGCGCAAAATGGTCAGAAACCCTGGGGACTCCAAAATCCACTCCATTGTTGGTCTTTTCTCTCCTCTTCTCTCTCTGGGGCAGATCCTCTGCAAACATAAGTTGCACAGATCCGGTGACTTCATTGCCTTCCCATGCTGACTTACACCCGCCGGGAACACGGGCTGGTGGAGGGCCAACTGGTCCCATTTTAAAAATCAACGGGACCTTTCTTAGCTGCCTGAGACATCTTTTCCACCGCCACTCTCCTCCGTCTCCTCGCTTCCCCCTTTCCCTCACCAGGGGTGGGATGACTGCTCTACCACAAGACAACTTTCGCCGAGCTGTTCTCTTCCTCCTCCTCTTCCTCCTCCTCCTTTTCCACCCCCCTCCCCCCCACCCCGAACCCACTGCAGCCTCCACGTGTGAAACAAGCCGGGCTGTGTGTGCTGCTCTCAGGCAGCTTCCCAGCAGCAGCAACAAAAGCCGTGTTCATAGCGGGTCTGGACCACATACGGAGCCAGCGCGCGACGGCTGCCGAGCAGCCCAGAGCAGCCGGGGCTGTTTAAAGAGTGAAAGAGAGAGAGAGAGAGACGGCAAAGAGAGGGAGCTGTTATATATTTAAAAAAAAAAAAAAAAATACTTGAGCCCAGCGCAACAACGGAAACCTTACAGTTTACTTTTAAAAACTCAGTGCTTCCTTGTGAGAGGGCAGAACAGCTCAGCCTGTGTGCCGGGAGCGGGTCTGCGGGCTCTGCCTGTGTGCACAAGGGTGGGTGTGTGAGCGCTGCCTCCCCTCCCTCTCAATGGACTCACAGTATAAATCTAAAGAAGCTTTTTGTTGGCCTGATGAATAGGCGGGGGGTTTTGTCGTGCTACCCGCGCAGCCTTTTTTGAGACACTTCACACCGAGATTTTTTTTTTTCCTCCGTGTGCTTTTCGTCGGGCTTTCCCTTTTTAATAAAAATTTCCATTTCTCCCTTGCGTGATATTCCCCCTTCCCGTGATTGCTCCATACAGACTAGAGAGCAGAAGGGCAGGGGGAATGATAAGAAATACCAGAATCATTCGACTTGGGTCGAATGAGCCTCTGTGTGTTTTAGCTGTTGAAACGTCCCGAGGTGTTAAGTAGCAGCCCGATGGACCTCCTCGCTCCAATTTCCTTCCCCTGCTTTACAAGCCCAACCGCTGTGCAATCGGCTTTAGTGGTCCGACGCTCCCGATGCCTTCAGCCCATTGATGGAGGTGGCTGGAGCCGTGTCACTGCCCCCGCGACCAAGCCAGGCTAAGGGACGTGACGTGACCCGGGCACGCTGGCCATGCAGCTAAGTCCAGAAGCCAACAGGTCTCCATTCCTGCCGTACGAGCTGCATGGAAGCAACCTGGGAGCAGGCTCTGCCTGTGGGTTTCCATGGCTCTGCCTTTCCCCGAGCCTGGCTGAGGAGGAAACCTCGCTGTACTTGGGAGCTGGAGGGGAGGACAGAGGCCACAGAAAGGGCTCTGCTGAGAGAAGGGAGCAAGAGATGAAATCAGGGGAATGGGATATCTCTGACAAGCATAATGGTCTGGGTTTTCACCTTTGTAGCTGCTCTTTATGTCAGCCAAGGCATGAAAATTTGTGGCTTTCCTCCAAATCCAAATGCAAGCCAGAGGACACCTGGGTCGGCTGAAGTAGGGGGAACTTTGGGAGAGACCCAAAATTAACTCAGGTGAGGAGTCCTGCCTTGCTGCCCGGTTCCCCCCAGGTTGTCACCGTGTCCTGAGAGCATGCAGGCTTACGATGGGATGGAGGGGCGACTGCTGTGAAGAATTTGGGTGATGGCATGTCCTGGGAAAGGCAGGTCAGTGCTGTTTGACCTGGCAGCTGTACTCGCTATTACAGTTAGTGAAGCACCACGTGAACCTTGAACACGGGGACAGTCTTGGTTGCCACCATGTTACCAGAGAACCACATGGGAGCCAGGGATCTTCTGATGCACCTTGGTGTTGCACAGGGGTGGAAGGACCTGAACGCAGCCTTGCTCCATGCCTAGCCATGGGTAGGACAGGTCCCGGAGGAAAGGCGCTCGTTTCAACAGAGGCCACATCAGGCAACACTCAGACAAAAGGGCATCTGCAAGAGTAACCGTGTCGTATTGTAGGGTCAAAGTGATCAGGACAGGAAATTTCTTCTGGCAGGGTAGTGCTCATGCGTTAGGTCCGAGAGGAGTAAAGCTGCCTATTTAAGCCATGCCCAATAAACCTAGCTTACATTAGCGGGAGAATATGGAATGTAAATACTCATGCTCCAAGGCATAAGGTAACCACTAAATGCCTAGTGTTAAAAAGAAACTTCCTCCTCAGCAATTTATTCCCTATTTTTCGATGATGAGAACTTTGCTCTGAAGCTGGTGATGTAGGTCTTGTCCAAGACAGGATACTGGCCTGGACACACCATTGGTTTCATCTGGTCTGGCAATTTCCATGTGCCTTTGGCTTCTCCAATGCCCTTGGTTAGCACTGGGCAGAGGACTTAGACATTTTATTAGCAGTAGTGTAGAAAACAACCGAAGGACAGAAGGAATTGTCTGTGATGGCTGCAGGAGATACAGATTTGACTTAATAGGCAAGAAATTTAAATAGGAATAATTTGACAGGAAAAAAAAAAAACATCTGTAGGGGAAACTAACAAGAAATAACCAAGGAACATCTCCTGACTGAGGTTAGATCACAGAGTGGAAGAAAAAGGTGTGTAAAGGAAGCGCAGAGGCCAGCAGCTGATAAACAGGTGAAAATGATGGTGCTGATGCCTTCCAGCTGGAGCTCCCATCCATCATTCACACCTCCGCTGGGAGAGCAGCCGCTGTGCCGGCGATTGAATAACCTGTAATCCACAGCAAAACCTGCTGCTCCTGCTGGGATCCTGCACAGGGTGGGGATAAATACCCCGCCACAACCCTGGAAATCCCCAGGCACCGCGGGCTTTGCACAGGGCAGGGGCAGATTCAGTAGTTTTGCTGGCACAAATCTATTGACTTCAGGAGATTACTCCGGCTTAGCAGTATTGTGGTACAGCAGCCGTAGATCTAAGTGTAATTAACATTGCATCATCTGTACCACAGTTTCAAGGTTGAAATAATCATGTAGTTCGCATATTGGAAATTACAGGATGGCTTTCATATAAATGATTAACTGTCACTATTACTTGCCCCAGAAAAATAGTTTCTATGGTGTTCGGTGTATAAATAATACCCTGTACCTCTATAGCGCTCGGCTTCAAAGTAATACTTCAGTGCCGTACCATAACGAATACCCTCCCATTCGGTAATAACCGGTCTGCAAATGATGTCTTTTCCTCTGTTGTAAATTATACTGTACAGTTACTGCCACTGCTGCTATTGCGTTCAGTCTGCTTAGTAAATAATACTCTTTCCCTACCATTGTATCTGGGGTCTAAATAATACCCTGTCCTTATACAGCATGTTGGCATGTAAGTGTCACCCTAATCCTGCGCGGTGCTTTGGAGTGCACAGAACATCCTGCTGCTGCAGAACAAATTGCAGCCTTCCTCTCCATAGTATTTGCCCTCTAAATATTACCCTGCTGTTTTATATAGCACTTATTGTATAAATAATACCCTGCTGCCTTTTAGTAATTGGTATGTAAGCGATACCATCAGACTGCAGGGTACTCTGCTAATCTGCCTACTACATCGGCGCCAGAGGACACAGCAGGGCTGCGCCGTGGGGGACACCGGCATCCCAGATCAGCCCTTCATCACTGCTACCTGGGTCTTCTCTCAAAAGCCAGGGTGCTCAGCAGCCACAGAGCTGGCGCTATCCTGCAGCCATCACTGCGCATCAGCAGGGAAAGGGGGTCACCCCTTTGCTTGACCAGCTAGCCCACAGCATCTTGACCTTTCCTAGTGTCCTTCAAGATCAGAAGCCACTTTGCCAGAGAAAAAGCAAAATCCTTGTGCCTTCATAGGCCCCAGATTCCCTGCAGTTTGCCTCCTTAAAAAAAAAAAAAAACAACACACAAACATTGATGCTAACAGAGCAGAGATCATCTTCCAGTCTCAATGTATGTTTTCCTGCCTGTTCTATGACAGTGTGAAATGATTCAGCGTCACCAATAATGCTGAGAAAAACCTAAGGAGCCGTGTTTAGCAGATCTTCATTGCTGTTATCGTTCAGCTCTGAATCTGTCCAGTGTTTTGAAATGCTCCAGGCCACCCCCAGCATGACCCTGAGACTACAGCTGTGTGCAGTGCTGTACCCATTTCATCTGTGTAATTATTCCCATCTTGGTACACCGATAGGCACACGTACCAACCTTCATACTTTTCTGAGGTATGTGAATGCTGATTTGGGACATTCTCTTGTTGTAGCCAGGTAGGGTTACAGGCACGAAGATCTCAGAGGCTGGGACACAAATGAGATCTTCATTTCAGTTCATCTTCAGTGCCGTGCTTCCAGCTCTCACTAACATACCCAAAGTAACTTTGAATTGCCTATCCCGGGCACCATCGCCACTCCAACCAAGACAGCAGTGAGTTCAGCGTGGGCTACAAAACCTTCCTGAGAAGCAAGATAAGTTCTCAGGTTAGTTGTGCTCTGCTGGACACCACACTGCCATGGCATGGCGCTTAGCTGGCTAGCAGCCAGCTCAGTCTTGTCTGCAACACCTAGTGACGTTCCTCTGGAAGAAGTTAGGGCAAGTGCCCCTCAGTCTTCATCTACATTCTCCATTAAGGAAACCATGTATTTTTCCCTAGACACCCCATTTCAAAGAGTTATTAATCTTCTGTCCTTCCTTCTGCTAGCCCCACCAGGTGTTCTCATCTAGCCAGGTAAGGTTTGTGTGAGAGGTGGTATCTCCAAGAGCAGCTGAGAACACTGGGATAAATATTATTTGGCTAACACAAGCCCCTTTTCCAGCTTTTCAATCCACACAGCCCATCTCACTTCTGCTCCGGTTTTGGACAGTTTCATACAATTGCCATTGTCATGTCACTTAAAACTGCCCTCTGACTTTGAATAAGCACATCAAACCAACATAAACCCATGTACTTTGTGAATATTAAGCTCAGCCCTTTCTTTCCTAGGTGCTAAGCTCCCCCTCTCCCCCTGTATCCTCCCTGGCAGCTCAGCTGTTCACGTGTTGTTGGAGAGAGGGTGCTTTGGCACCTTCGGAATCAGTCTGGCATGCGACAAGAAGGTTGGGTTTGCTCATGCTTAGAATGGAAACATCTCTCATACTGCAGTCTCAGAGTAATGTTGAAGCTTTACTGATACCTCCCTTATGTGTATTGGTGAAGGTGAAGACACTCAAATACGTTGGTCGACACCTTCTCCTCAATCCTGGCACAGCTGATTTCAAATTTCTTCTGCTCTCCAACTGGATTGCTCTCTGTTCTGCAACTCCAAATGCAGCTGACTGTCTTTTCTGTAGATCTGCAGTACCTCATCCATTGGAGATGTCTCTCTCATCTGTGCTGTTGGTGTAATTAAACAATAACTTTTCGAAATTGATTGGGTATCAGGGTCATTAGACACTCAGATAGCTGATTGGATTTATCTCCCTCATAAAATTATGTCCTTTTCCAGAAGCTGCTTTAGGGACTCAAGGCCACGTTTTGCAGAAGCGGCAGAGTGCCCAAAGACACAGAGAAGCACTTCTGCAAATTCCATTAGGTGCCTCGCTCATACATTTGCATCTTTAAATTCTGATATACTTTGGACATTTTGGCAAGCTATCAGAGTTTTACTAAAGAATTTTGGCATTCCCAGAAATCTCACAGCATCTATGAGAGACCACTGTATCTTTTGTGGTTGTATCAAAACTTGTATTCAAGATCTTTTAAAGCCCGGTTTAGAAGCCTGCTAATTTTGTTAACGACCAGTGGGGCTTGTCTCTCTTGCTCTCCAAAGTACTTGCTTATACATTCCATCCTCTTTTGTGACATCCTTATGGTAGGAAGGAGGTTGCATTGAGTCTTTCAGAGAGCAAGCACAGAGCACGCAGCCTAAGGGGAGAGGATGTCCAACATGGCTTCTGAAGAGCCTCGGTGCTGCACAGGGGGCTCGAGAGGCCCCAGACGTTGGCTGGACAAGCCTGGGGTCTGCACGGACCGATCTTTGAGGGCCAGAATGAATAGCAGGTGTAGCCCACCACCTTCCCGGTATCTTTCCATTAAAAATCATCAACTTAAAGTATGACTAATTCAACTGTGTTTGCATGAACGCTCATCCCTAATGTTAGAGAATACTTTTGTTTTGAACATTTAGCTGTCAACTAGTTTGCCTGTACATCTCTCCCGTTGGGTGCCTCATTTAAGCGGTGCGGCTCAATGTGCATTAGTGCCGTGATGGCTTTTCAGTTGCAGCTATGGATTTACCACGATCCGCAGACTGCTCCGTGACAGTGCCCAAGTGTTATGTATGATTAGATCCAGTTCTCATACTGTGTGTAAAAGCCAAACAGGATTTTCCTTGCTATATTGTCTTATGGAATTAATTCTTCTGTCTGAAAGCGGAGTGCTCTGTACAAACTTGTGGGGACTTAGACTTCCTTCTGAGAGCTCTCCCTGCTTTCTGTTCAGGGCTTGCAGTTGCTTGTCTAGACTAGGTTTTAATACCAGAACTCGAGCCCAATGTTCCTAACCTCAGAGGTAAATAGCGTCTTTTCTACTGATTCCGGTGGTAACTGGATCTGGCCACCAGACAATTTACCTGCCCATCTTATTGGAAGAATTACGAGATAGTTTGGTTAAAATAGATCATAATTATTACTTGCCTTTGAATTGGTCTTTTATGCCAGTAGTATAAAACAAATTTTACTTTTATACAGTTTCTCTTGCTAGTGTTTTGTGTCTGAGTTAAAATACCAGTGTAGCGTGCTCCAGGATCCATTTTAAAGCCCACATCTCCTCCATAAATGCTGGCCCATATTTGCTGGTTTGAAACACTTTGCTAGGCAGTTATTTTGCCTACAAGGGGATCTGTGTTGGTGTCTTTCCGTTCCCCAAAATGCGGGCACTGTTGGTTTTAAGCTGTTCCACGTACCTCTGGAAAAACAACATTTTCTGTTGCGCTTACAGAATGCTTCACCAAACACTGGGCAATGTTTTGGCCCTCTCCCTCAACCACATCTCATATGTTGGAATTTATTCGCCTCTCAGAAAACTTTGTATTCCCATCTAATTACTGTTTGGGTTTCCTCCATACCTCTCTTTCTCTTATTGAAGGTATGACATATGGACTTTGCTGAGCAAAATGTAGATTTGGGCTCAGCAGCAGTGGCTCTCCAAATGTCTGTGGCATATGTAAAGGGTAAATTTCTTTCCCTTTGCAGTCTACACCTCACAGAATGGTTTTATATTTCGTGTAAGAGCCTTGCTTTTATTCAGGATTCCCGTGGTCTCCCCAAATTCACATTTGTGCTCTCTATGCTTGGTCAGCAGCATACTTTCTAGATTGCAGGATGTTTAAGGCAGGGATGTTTGTCTGCCCACGCTGGGGTAATTCAGCGGAGCCCTGAGATCTGAGCTGTGATGAAAAGATTATTGATATCCATTCATTGACCCTAGGCTGAAACTAATTTTGGAGAGGCTAATTGTCTCTGTCTTGCTCTCTCTTTCAATGTCACATCGTCACAGTTGCTTCCTAAGTAATACCGTACCTAAGCCCATTTATAAATTCATGTATATGTAGAGAGAAAGCTCTGTATATACATAACATACATTCAGGCCAAAGAGTTCGGCTGGTTTTAAAATGCAGTGTTTCTATTCTTCAGGCTGGTTTCCCCATGTGTTTGAAGGGAACAGACCTTTCGTTTTGTGAAGACACTGAGTTCGCCTTTGGAAAAAAGCAAAAGGCTGTGATTGAGTTTTGGATAGAACAGTGGGTCTCATATGATTGAAAATTTATTCTTTTACATTTGTTGCTTGTTTCAGAAAGTATTTGTTTGAAAGGTTTTCTTGGGTAAGTTTTGAACTGACCCAAAACGGAAATCTCAGCCAGGGAACTAAAACCCTTCTGCCAATTATTCCCTCTCCTGTGCTGAGGTGTCCCATTATCTTTTCTGCTGGGTGGATGAATACATCACCCAGAAACCGACATCCACCTTCACGGAGGGGCCAGTGGTTAGAAGAGGACAATTTCTTAGGCATCTTTTCCATCACCTTGCTCCTTCCCTTCCAGCTCTCTGCCAGCCTCATAAAGTAGGACTTAAAGCTTTTGAGGTCTCTGATGGATGGTCTTCCTCTGGGGAAAACCCAAAACAAGCTTGTTTGGCTGTGAACTCCTTTGTTGTTATCTTCTTTCTTGTCGTGTTTTGTTTTCCGCCGTACAATTTGGCTTGGTTCAAAAGCATCACTATAGCAGAAAAAAACAAGGGGGAGATTTATTTTCTGCCTGGAGTCCCCGTTGGTTTCTTCCCAAGGAGAAAAGGACAGGCTGAACCAAAGACAGGAATTACTGTTCGGATAAAGTGACTTGACAGGTGAATGGGAGCAGGGGATGAGTGTCCATGCCCAATGGGACAGGCCCTAACAAGGAGTTCTGAGCATCCCCTCAGTGTTCCCATCATGGTAAAATCCCCTTGGAATGACTGACGCAGGACAGGGCAGTTGACTGTGCTTTGAGGTACCTCCATCCCCCAAAAGGAATGGAGCAATATTAAAATAAACAGGGAACTTATTGACTGAGCCAGTTAAATTGAGTTAAATACACACTGTGTGTCTTGGCTAAGAGGAAAGAGGGCACTGCATGCCAGAACGGCCTCCTGCTACATGAACGGTTTGAGCACACAAAAAAAGGATGGAATTATACAGGGATGAAGGGCTACCAGGTGCCATGAGATGATATTGGCTGGGAGAGTGACTGGGGGAGAATATAAAGGAAAAAACTGAAAGAAGAGATAGCCTGGTGAGATTTTAACAGGGCCTTAAACCCTCCACACACTTAAGGAAAGTCCCTGGTTTGTACCACCAGACAACAGCCACGGACTCTGCCGCTGCTCAGCACCCGCCTGCTGCATGACTCGGTCCCTGGAAGGCAGGCGAGGGGGAGCGCGTTGTCTGTGGTCCACACAATCTTCCACCGCTTCTAAAACTGTCAAGAGGGGAACAAAGTGGGCTGGGAGAGCTGGTCTAGGAGGAAATGCGAGGAGACAGCGAACCATTCTCCCGCTGTCATGCACGAGGCAGATTCTGGGGGTGCAATGCCCAGCCATTGATTAAGCTTTCCCAGAACCAGAGACGGGAGTGAAAAGCTGCTTCTCTTTCTTAATCCTTCCTGTACTGTTCAGTCTCCTGGATTAGTACAAGCTGGCATGGCTGTTTTGTGCTCAGTCTGGTTGTCAGAGGTTTGCTGGCAGAGGAAACTGAGGAGCAGGAGAGTTGTCTTCAACACAGCCAAGGCAGCAAAACCCTCACTATAGTCTGAGGGTGAAGTCTGTGGTCCCTGTTCATACTGTGTGCCCCCTCCATAAACTGGAAGGCAAAGCCAGCCCAGCACCTCCAGAACTGAGGTTCATCATATCAATCCCAGACAGCAGACAACTTTGATGAAAACCTACTCCAGGGGGTTTGGTAAAGACCCTTCTCTGGACACCAAAGGGCGTGGGATCCTTCAGCAGCAGTAGCAAAACCCACACTTGCATTATGGCTGGACGTTCACGTCACTGTCAGAAAAAGTGTCTGAAGTCCTAGTGACTAGAGGCTTGAGAGGAAAAGCTCTTTTCCTCCTAGGAGACTCTCTGCTTGCCTGCACAAGGAGTGTGTGTGAACATTTGATATGCATGTGCCTTTCTAAGGAGTCACAAATAGTTTGAGCATCTGGAAAAAGAAGAAAATAGTAATCCCTTGTTTCTCCACTGAAATGCCAGTGATCTGCTCAGTAGGAAAAGATGGTTCTCCATCTTCTGGGGTTACGAAGAAAAAAATGCCAAGAGATCGGTAGATTTCAAATCTTGCAGTTTATTTATGGCAAGTAGTAACACGCATTTGGACCACTGGCACTGCCTCCTGAACAGCACGTGGCAGGGTGTCCCTCCACTTTCCAGCCAGTAACCAGAAAGCCCCAGGCCCTCTCCCATGCCATTTGCCCTTTTGTCTTTCAGGTCATCCCAAAGGGAGGATCGAATCGAGATTCCACCTTCCTAGCAAAACTAAACTGTGCATGTCTTGAATTTATGAGACAGGAAATCTACTTGGGAGGAAAGCTAGGGCTGAAACAGCCTCATTTAAGTAAATCTAAGCACAGTGTTTACACAATGTCTGGAATTAATGCAGAGAAAACTTTCAGGTGCCAACTTTGGAAAGAGAAAATGGGGAGCAAAAAGAGGCAGATACTGAGACTGTGATGAAGCTGGAAGCTCTTCCTCCAGGTTGGATGGAAGGTTGCTTCTACTGCTGTTAAGCATCAGCAGCGTGCTATACTAGGTAATGCAAAGGCCGGATAGGATGTGATTGCTCATCTAGGTTTTTTGTGTCCAAGCTGTGACGGTGGGAGGATGTTTAGTATCAGCAGCTGTGTGTAGTCCCAGCATGGACGGCCTCTCCAAAGATTGTGGTGCAGCATGGTACACATAGCACATCGGTAGAAGGTGTCCTTTGCAAGAGGTTGCTGCAGCCTTTGTATCTCATAAGATGTGCCTGTTCACATGAAGGGGCATTAAGGCAAGCCAAGACCATGCACAATATTACACATGACTGATACCAACCAGAAATGTGGTTACACTGCACATCATTAGCGTGACCCAAATGTGTAGTTATAACAGAAGCCCTACAGCCATGCACATGGTCTTGTTGCTCTCACCTTGAATCTCCTAAGTTTGTTGACTTTCCAAGCCAACATGATGTTTTCTGTCTACCTGGAGCAAAGCGAGAGGAAAAATCTTTACCATTGTGAAGCTGAGAGGGACCAGCTTCATGATGTCTCTTCCAGTCCTGCCCAGTGCCTTGTTTGGTGAGCTTTCACATTGCATTTCTTAGGAGCACATATGTTGCGTCCAAGGCAAATTTGGGTAGCAAAGTATTAACAGGTATCAGATTTGGGCAGCAACTAGCAAAGTCAGTGAAGACTTAGGTCTCCATGCCTATGAATTCTGTATTAAAATGTGGTTTCAAAGGCATTATGGATTTCTGGAAAACCAGCCTTCTGAAGGGCTGAGCTGGGTCAGAGAAGAAGGGAAGCAAGGAAGAAGTTGTCCATGAACCTTTTGCCAGCACAGCAGCGCAGCTTCTCTGCAGTCACGTTCTCCTCTTGTTCTGTAGCCAGAGAGGGACATTTTCTCATTTTTAAGGCTGCTTCTTTGCGCAAATGAGGTTTCAGCCTACTCATGAAACAAGTGAAAAGTCAAAGGCTGCGCAAGTGAAAATCCCCAGCGCAGCCTGTGCATCATTCTCACACTCCAGCAGAGTAATGGGCCATCCCCCAACTGGGACAAGCAGCTGCTGTCAGTCGGCTGAGCTTTAACTGTCCTCTCAGCATCTGCAGAGGACCTACCTGCCTGTTTAGCTGATGCCTTCTTGGAGCAGGTAGTTACATGGTGATGTAGAGAGGCCTTACCAAATTAATGAAAGGAGAGTTTTCAAGGTCTCTCAGTCTTCTCTTTCTCCTGGTCTGTACTGGTCATAGGTAGCTCAGAGCCTATGTGCACAGAAACAAGAGCTTTCGTATTTCTCAGTGATATTATATTAGGCCAGTGCATTTGGATGGGAAAAGTTGTCAGTTGAAGGGCTTGTTCTCGACTTCCTTGGATCGTGGCCCAAGCTGCCATCTTCACACCTGACATCTAGGGAGGATCTGGTTTCTCTTCTTTTGGGTTTTGGTGCATTTCCTTCTTGTGTCTAAGGGAGCTTCGCTCAAGGCTGACAGCAGCTCCAGAGAACATGTGTAGATTGCTACTTTCTTTCCCTGGGATATAATTGTTTACCTGCCTCTTGCTACCAAAGAAGGGTGATGAGTGATTGTCATTCCCAGGGGCAGCATACCCTGGAGGAAAGAGATTTTCGAGTTCCATCGCTTCTCTGTAGATTAAATTCTTCCTTCCTATCTCATGAGAAGGGATGGATCCCAACTACATCTGACTGTTGTACATAAAAAATAGGGTATAAGGAGGCTTTATGAAGTGCACAACCATGCTCCCTTCTCTAAAAGTTGGGTGTCTAACAGTGCTCCAGGCTCCCATACTGGCCAACAGAGAAATGGCCCAACCACTCTTTAAAGGTCCTCAGCCGAGACTTCTATTTCATAAGGATATGAATTGCTCTTTAGAAGTTTCTTTTTCTTCCCTTGGACTAGAGAGGATTCTGAGTGTGAGCTTCAGCTGGTCTCAAAGGCTCATTGTTCCCTTGAATTTAGAGGCTCTAGGGGCTGTTTGAACGTGGCTCTTGCTTTCCATGTTGAGCAGACACTCAGGGCCATGGCAGCTCAGGACTTGGTGCTGATCCCACACCTTGCATGAAAGGCTCCAGCTGTCATCTGCTTGCCATAATGGACATTTTGCACCTTCTCTGTCCTTGAGGGGTAGGAAAATTGCTGGGGGGGGGGGGGAGGGGGGGGGGGGTTGCCAGTGACAGACAGTTCTGGTTTTCCTGCAAGAGAGCTAGTTTTGGGCTGGTCATTGGTATGGATTTGCTGTTATGGAGCCTGTGTGTTTAGCTTGCTTCTAATCTCTCAGGGAGGGAAAAAAGGAAAAAAAAAAAAAAAAGAAAAAGAAAGTAGAAACGCTGCTGAAGTTAATAGACATGTAATGTAAAACCGATGTAAATCAGGGGAACATGAGACCCATTCTGTGGTAGATACCAGAAACGAGATAAATGCTTATAAAGCTTTTTGTGTTCAGTAGGATGTTTGTTCCAGATCATAAATCTGAGCTTGGATCACAAACTGAACCTGGAATATGACTGTTTAGGTTTTGCTAAGATTTCCTGCGGCATCTTGCTTGCTGAAAGCATGTCCACACATCCTTGGGTATTTTGGCTTTTCCTGCAGTGTATGTGCAATATAATTAGATAAACAGTCAAATTAACACAGACTGCGACTCTTTTCTTGAAAGAAAAGCCGTAAAGACACTGAAAAAGTAATGGCATAGAACAAAAATTACAGGTCCAGTCAACTTTGGTTCTTTATGGAGGGGGACAGAGAGGAGCTCTGGACCACACGTTATGGCTGAGGAGCACGCTGATACCATCACCAGGGTGTATTAACAGAGCTGTCTCTGACCGTGTTCGTGCCAGTAGTATCCAGGGGTGCTTGAGGACAGGAGCCAGCTGAGGCTTGAGGTGAAACTTGACATTATTCCTAGTCTTTAATAAATGTTCTCTGTTTTGTGCCTTATGCACTAAGAATGCCTCAGCGCCACCAGTTTGCCATCTCCTGTAGCCACCCAGGCAGGACTGTCAGCATGTAGAGGACTACATCTCTCGATGACAAAATATCTGAGCAGTTACTGCCATGCGTCTTTCTGATTGGGGAAAAAAGGACTTTATTGTTCCAGGGATGGTTTCAGAAACAGAGCAGGCAGGAGCAGCATCCAAGCTGCTCTGTACATAAAGACCTTACTCTCAGAATGGTTTGGAAGCCAGACAGAATGGAATATTTCTCCTATTTTCTTTACAGCTGAAAAAACATGAAAAATCACAGGAGTGCATTTATTGCCATATTTCAGTTCCAAAGTTTGCCTTATTTAAAAAAAGAAGAAGAAGAAGTAAAACTGGTTTTGCCCACCCCCTTCACTTTTTTTTTCCCCCTTCCTTCCCTCCCATTTCCTGGACCAGGCTGAGGTTTTTAACAGAAAACCTCTCAGTCCTGCACAGAGGCTGGGAACATGCAGGGAGACAATAAAGTGTTTGTTCATAGAGATCGTAGAGGAACGGTCTGTAGTTTTACATGGGAGAGGAGAAACCACCGTTTGACTCCGAAGCTGACAAGGGCATGGGACACGCTGTCTAAACATACATGAGAACCCTCCTGATGTCCCTGCTGGGTGATGGTGTCTCCTCAGACCTCACCAAACCCTTGGTTCCCCAGTGCTGGTGCTCAAAAATAATAGTGCTGAAATAAGGCTGGATGGAGGTGACCATGTGTCCTAGAGAAAATAAGGTCCATTCCCAAATGGGGAATAAACTGGGGATGGAAAAACAGTTGAAGAGAGAGAATCCAAGGCTAAATGAGTAGTGCTGGGTTTGACTCTTGTTCAGGAGCCTCTTTATATCCACAATTTTAAAGGAAATATTGTCTTTGGAAATACCTTTATGCCCAGGCATATCTTCTAGGTAATGAGTGGCATTTTATTAGCTGCCAGAAACAATATGTAAGTGTATTAAAGGTCTTCCAAAATTGAGAAACAAGGAAGATTAAAATGACCCATCCGCCCCCATCCAAAAAAAAATAAAAAGGACAACAGCAGGATTAAGGGTGATGAAAATAAATTTAATTGCAACAAGGGTGATTAACATGGTCTGGAACAAGCAAAGGCCACAGGAGAAACTGCAGATGGGACTCAATTAAAATAGACTAGAACAGAAAATGCTTTCCAGCAAGCAAACATGTTAGACTGTGCTGCAAATGAGCCATCTGGCAATTTGCCACCGTACAGTCTTACTGTGTAGGCACTTTGTTGGACTTTCACTGTAGTGACTTTTCCTTTTCTTGCTCCCTCCAGATTCTTCAGCCTTTTGAAAACCTGGGGACAGGGTTGGAAGAGCAAGGGATTAAACCTGTCTGCACATATGTACACACTTCCCTCCACACACACTTAGATTCTCAAATAAACATATTTATACTCAGCCAATTGAGGAAAGTCTGCACACAACCTGATACAGAAGCACGGCCTTAGGCATAAAATAAAGTGGCAATAAACTTCAGTGAAAGGGACAGTTGTTCTCTGGGGTGGAGAGCTCCTGAGCCTACCAGCATGTCCCAACTCTGTCTTTTTTGGAAAGGCAAGAGCTTTTCCTGAATTCTTCCTGGCCCAGGTTGAATTGGAGAGGGCCTTGTTTCTGTCTCGGTCACTGGTTAGAGAAGGTAGGATAGCTGGGATTTTTGTGGCAGCTTGGTTGGATTCTCATTCCTCCGGACTGCTTGGTACTCTGCACAGGGACAGTTGTTCTGATGCGGAGGCATAGCCATGACCTTGCGTAACTTGTCCTACCTCCTCCTCTCTTCTCGCCACAAAAGCTGCCTGCTCCAGCTGTTCCCCCAGCAAGTACAAATGGAGTTTTGAGAGAAAGTAATCTGCTGGGCTGGAAGGTGTTTTTGCAACAATGGACCTTATGGAAAGCATAGCGTGATCGTTGCTGCTTGTGTGTGGGGCTCTGTGCTGCAAGAATTAGTCCTCCCAGTGCTCCCCACTAGAGCTTGGACAATCCTCTTTGAGCAGTCACCCTAGGAAGAGCTCCACCAATGTGTCTGCGGGACTATTCAAGGTGACTTTTTCTACTAGAAGATAAGGACCCTGCAACTGAATTGGAGTTTGTCAGCAGTGACATGGTACCTCCTCTGGGTTCCATAGCTCATAAAGTAGCCCAACTTTTTCTAGTAGCAGGGCTACCTTGATGATCTTCAGAACAATAGTCAAATGAAGTTGCTTCCAGAGGCCTGTCTTATTTATGACATATATGGTAGGGACATTGACTGTATCTCCAACGCATTGCTTAGATTCACTTCTCTCCTTAGCCATTCAGCTACTGTTGGGGGCCAATTAGTAAGATGCTGAGCAGGGGATGTTCCTGCCACTGCTTAGGCTGCTCCAGGGTTTACTCTGCCTTTACTCAGTTGTGCAGCTCAGGCACTTCCTTATCCCTGAAAACTTTTCCTCTGTGCTAGATCCCATCCTGGAGAGCTCCAGGTTGGTTCTCCCATGTGCTGAACTGTACCTTTGTGCTCCTTGGGCACAGCTCGTCTAATCTGAACTCACACCTCCGTAGAGACAACATCCACACTTGACCCAATCACTTTCCTCTGCTCTGACAGTCAGTGGAGAGGGATCATCGGTTTTGAGATATGTGCAATATAATCTGGTTTAGATGTTGCTTTAGAATGAGAGGAACAGCCTCCCCAGTTCCCTTGGCTAGACAGACCAGGTGTCCATCATCTGTGCTACCCACGTCTGCTCAGACAGACCTCTGTCTTTACTTACTTACTTCCAGAACTGCTCCTTCAAGCAGCTGTTTGCTCGTGACCGTGTGCCTGAACATCCCACTAGAGACAATGCAGAGCAGAAGTATTGCAGCATGGAACCACTGCTGTAACAATGGGGCGTTAATCAAAGGCATTCCCAGCATAGTGAATCCGGTCCAGAGCTGTGTGCAGACTCAGGGTTGGATCTCTTTGGCGTGCTTAAGGGGAATGAAAAATGGAGATCAACATTGCAAACAGCACCCTGAGGAGTAGGTTGGGTTTCTTACTGGCAGGGAGTCAACACTTTCGCAGAATACACCCAAAACATTGTTATTGTGATTTGTTTAACCACTGCTCACAAGGAAAATCCATTGCCTCTGGGCTTCTGTGAGATAAAAGGAGGTTGGGTTTTTTTTTCTCCATAGCTAAACCAAACGGCAAAGATACTGCTGGTCCCAGCTGTTATCATGAGAGGCTTTTTTTCCTTGTGAAAAGATCAGCATAAACCTTGAATAAGACTAAGAGCACATGAGCTTGTCTTAGTTTTTGGGACAAAGTGAATTTCCTCTATTTAGGGCATTTTGTTCTGTGATGCACAGATGAACTTGTTCTCCTCCTACCCGTTGCCAATGTACACAGAAATAACAACTGTGTGGGACTCAGAACAATACTAGTTTGCTGCAGGCACAGACCCTAAAAGTCTTTTCAGCCAGCCAGCTCCCCTTATATTTAAACACCTCTGTTTCCATGTTCTAGGATGTCTCTATTCTTTAGTCAGTACTCCAGGTCTAAAGCTGCCTGTCTCTCTTGGCTGAGTTTATCGCATGACACTCAGGGCTGTTCAACTTACTTGGATTTGGGGAAAATGCAGAGCCAGCTGAAAGGTATCTGATTTAAGGAGCCTGGAGAAGTAAGAGCTTTTATTTGATGCTTGAGCAGGTATCATAACTGAAGACTTAGTTACTAATGTCTAGGAGAGGGTTCTCTACCTGAATCCCCTCCGAGTGCCTTCTGTCCTGGAGGGTCCACCCCTGCTCCCAGGACTTACATGATCTTTACTTTCCAATTTCTCCTTTTATCCAGAGGATGAGAATGTAGGATATTCACTGGAATGGCAGGTTTGGGATGGCACAAGTAGAAATAATCTGAGCCTACCCCACAACCTCAGTTCATTCCAGGGAGACAGTCCTCATTCGATGTCGGGCTGGTCCGTAGTGGAAGCGGTGACCTACCCTAGGAGGGGTCTGGATGGACAGTCCCACAGTTATTTGTTCTCATGGGAAGCATTCCTCTAACTAAACAATAATATGCTTCAGAGAGTGGACTTCCATTTCCCCCAAAGCTTAAACATATGTCGAAATGCAGAAGCTGTGTCTGCTTCAAGTTTTCTGCAGTGCCTCCTGTGTTAGCAGTGACTGATCTGTAACCTGGAGATCTTCCCCAAAATACAGGTTAATCCCTTTTCCTTCCCCTTCACTGGCAGCTTACCCCCAAATCCCTTTCTCCCTGCCTGGCACGGAACGAGGGGATGCCTCGCCTGCACGGGCTTCGGGCATAGCTGGCTTAGATTGAGCAGGGAAGGGCGTTGATTTTATGGGATGTCTTTTTTTCCTTAGATCCTACAAGGCAGGTAAAAAATGTGTGTAATATTCATAAACATGATTCTTTGTGCAGTCTAGAGCCAGGCAAGGTGAATAATACAAGAGCAGAGATGGCAACAGTGATACATTCATATTTATGAATTTTCGTGTCAGAAGGGACCGTTCTGGGCTGATCTCCCATGTATGTAGGCCCCTTAAACTTCAGCCACTTAACCTCTCTATTGAGCCCACTAACTTATGTTTGCCTAAGCCCTGTCTTCCAGAGAAGTTTTCAAGTCTGGATTCGAAGCTACTAATGGATAGGAACTCCATTGCTTCCCTTGATACTGGTTCCAATGACCCACCACCCCCTGTTTTAAACGTGGGCTTTGTTTCCCATTTGAGCTCCCTTGGCATATGGGTCCCAGCTATTAGTTCTGCTGAGGACTTTCTGTTAGATCAAAGAGCCAGCACCTTCTGCTTGAAACAATACTTGTGCGCTGTTGTCGACTTCTCTGTCCTTTTTTGTGTGGTGTTGTTACAACAATTAGATTCAGACTTTCTAATCTGCCCCCGTAAGGCATTTCCTCCAGCCCTCAGATCCTTGCTGGTGAAGACATTCTGCTCCATCTTTTCCTGATATCCTTATGCCAACCCAGAGGGGCACACAGTATTTCCATTGCTTACCACTGATGCACAGAGAGAGGTATTCCTGTCTGGTTGTATGCCAGAGGATGGCAGTAGCTCTCCTGGGTGGCTTTCTAGAACACAACATCCCATTGTCAGGCACGTTCTGCATCCCCTGTATAATTTTATATTTGATTCTATGAAAACATAGTCTATTTATGGCTATTTAGGGCTACAAAGATGATGAGGGGATTGGAGCATCTTTCTTACAAGGAAAGGCTGAGGCACTTGGGTCTTTTCGGTCTAGAAAAAAGAAGACTGAGGTGGGATCTTATCAATACTTATAAATACTTATAAATACTGCCCGCTGACAGAACAAGAGGTAACGGGCACAAACTTGAACATAAGAAGTTCCATCTAAACATGAGGAGGAACTTCTTTCCTGTGAGGGTGGCAGACCACTGGCACGGGCTGCCCAGAGAGGTGGGGGGGGTCTCCCACACTGGAGATATTCAAAACCCGCCTGGACGCCATCCTGTGCAACTGCTGTAGGTGACCCTGCTTGGACAGGGGGTTGGACTGGGTGATCTCCAGAGGTCCCTTCCAACCCTGACCATTCTGTAATTCTGTGATTTGGAAACTCGTTGGATCTAATACTGACCCCTGTAGACGCCAATTAAAAATACCTCCTTTAGCGGCAGTGTCCCTCAGATGGCTCCTTTTAGAGACCTGCCAGTTAGGCTTCTGCTAAGCCATCTTAATGCGTGTATTACTGACGTTACATATCCTCATAGCATAGAACCCTATGAAAGTCAAACCTTATCAAAATCTAATTACATTATGTTACAACCATGCAGGCAGCTTTATCAGACAAACTTAGAATCATGCCAACTAATAAAATCAAGTTTGGAAGCACCTGTTTTATATACAAGTGCCTCAACTAAGATTAATATTACATTTTCTTCAGTGCTTAATGAGTTGAAGTCTGTATCAGATTTTCCATTATTTTGCCTGGAATTTATGTCAATCAAACTAGCCTGTATTTATAAGGCTCATCATTGTGTATCTTGGCTGACTATTGGCACAGTGCTCCAGTATTCGGGACCTGCCCCAGTGCTCCAGCACAGATTATAAATGAACATCACTGGGCCAGCAATTTACTCAGCCAGCTCTTCAAGGACTCCTGGGTACCGCTGTTTAGCCAAGCTGATTTCAGACTGTTTATCCGTAGCAGATGGTGTCTCCAATTCTCCTTGCTTACTGATGAGCAGAAGGCACTTCATTGCCCCCCACAGCCCATCCTATGGGCACGTCCCCCTGTCATCGTCCAGGTACTGACCGCCAAACACTTTGACCTCTTCTGCAGCATGGCAGTTGACTTGGTCCTGGCCATCACTAGAGGGAAACAGTGAAGTCAACTGTCATGCTGCAGAAGAGGTTCATAATACAGTGCTTATGTGGATGTCATTCCTGACGGCAGAGACACCCAAAAGACATACAACTCCACGGTTTCTCCCTGAGGTTGGCACTTACCTGATATTTTATTCCCAGGCATGGCAGAAATTAAGATGCATCCATTTGATCTTGGTCAGTCCTACAGCTGCAAACTCAAGCCTCTGTGCTTCTCTGCCACTGTGTTCCAGCCCTGCTGTCCCCTATTTTCTGCCAGCATAGCTGTCTCTATTAACTAAAGATTTCACAAATATAAGATTTTGTGATGTGTCAGGTTGAAACGAATGGGCGTATGGAGGTCCATTTTTTCATAAGTGAAAGGCTAATACGGGACTGTACAGGATGAGGTTTATTTTTGGCCTTTTCTTGTGCCAGTGAGGATATTTAATAGACTTTTCTGCAAGGTCGATAGGCGTGTACTCAGAATGTTCCCTGTTAGCTGAAGTCAGCTGGGATCTTTCTAGATCACAGCCAATATTTGGACAGGTGACCTCAAAGGAAGCACCAGTGATTCAGTAGGTGTGGCCTTTCCTTCTGAGTCAGTGCTGAAATGTGACGCCAAATGATGTTGTGTTGCTGGAGGACGTGGTTTTTATTTGAAATATCAAAACCAACTTGAGCATTTGTGGCTATTTAAAATGCCATGATATTGTACTGGCTGATAATCCAGTTAGTTAGGATTAATTTAGTTGGTCTCCGTATATTGCTTCTGCCATTCAATGTCAGGAGGATGCTTCTTTCCTTTCCTAAAGCTTTCAGAAGCAGCAGGTTGTTCTGACTAATTGAGAGATCCCAAGAGGATATTTTTAGAGTGGAGTTAAGACGCCTGGAACTGTATCTTGTGGATTTCTTGTATCAGTTCAGGATCCATTTGCAGTTAAGGCTATATGTACGCTGCCAGTGCAAGAGTATTGAACAAAAGCATTATAACCTTTGGCTTTTCCACCATATAGAGGGCAGATTTCCCTTCAGAGAATTTTAAGGAATACAAAATGCATCCAGTCATCTGGCCTGAGAGTCAGTGCGGGCTTAGATGGAGGATGCTGCTGAGGGACAGCTCCTAATCTGAGGCGAACGCTTAGTGGATGTGATGGTCCCTCTTGAGTAAATACATAATAAGTGTGAAGATCTGATGGAAAATTGTCTTTCTGCTCTGTGGGAAAGATTGAATCGCAAGAGAGAGAATGGGAAAGCAATATAATAAGTGATCTATAATAACACTTCAGTCTGTTGTACGTACCAGAGCATCTTATTTATTTGTCTCACGGACTCATTTCCTGAAGCAAGAGGCACTTTGAGACAGCGTCCTTCCCCAAGGACTGGCTTTCACTGCCAGCCACATGCAGGAGGCTTAAGGGGCGGCTGAAAACATTGTGCTGCCCCGCAGCAGCATCCTCACCACTCGACTCCCTATGAACATGCAGCTGTCATAAATCCTTTCTCCCTGTGTTGTTTCTTGCAGGTAAACTATGACCACTTTACTATTAGTGTTTGTGTGTTTGCGAGTCATCACAGCAGCCGTCTCTGTGGAGCTCTCAGGTATGTGCCACAGGGTGGGGGAAAGGGGGACTGAGCAATGTGCCACACTCTGGTCCCATCCCAGAGCATGGGCAGCTGCCAGAAATAAGTGTACCCAAGATGTGCTCTGCCTACACACAGGGCTCCTCTGTTTGGGTGGCTGCTATGCCATAGTTTCGCACTGTTCTAGTGCTTGGGGAGCCACGGAGATAGCTCCAGGCAAAAGCAGATTTATGGGGAAACCGAGAGAATTTCAGCATTCCCCTTTTGAAACCCTATCAGGGGCAATCTCGTAGCGTGGGCAGCAGCTACATTGCAGTAGAGCCCTTCGTTCCTTTCGTTCCCACATCCAGCACTGGTCCAAATCGCAAAATCAACCATGGCACAAGGGTCATGTTTGTAACTTCCCTTTCTGCACATTATTTTCAACAGACTAGACCAAAAAGGGTATGTCTGAATATATAGGTACAGGTTTGCAAAGCAGATATGGGCACTGGAGCATGTGGGAGCACTGGGTATTTTGGATTAAATGTGTTATTGATATAACCATTACTTCGTTTGGGAACTGGCAGACAGTAGTGATGGCCTGGAAGTGAAGATACCTGAGCAGTCTCCCCTGCGTGTTGTCCTGGGAAGCTCCCTGAACATCCCCTGTTACTTCAACATCCCGGAGGAACAGGACACCAGTGCTCTGCTGACCCCACGGATCAAATGGAGCAAACTCTCAAACGGGACCGAAGTTGTCTTGCTAGTGGCCACCGGTGGGAAAATCCGGCTCAACACCGAGTACAGGGAGGCGATCTCTTTGCCCAATTACCCCGCCATCCCCACCGATGCCACTTTGGAAATCAAGGCGCTGAGATCGAACCACACCGGGATTTATCGCTGTGAAGTGATGTACGGGATTGAGGACAGACAAGACACAATAGAGGTCCTAGTGAAAGGTGAGATCCTGCCCTTGCTCTTTCCTCTCAAGATCTTGCTGTCTTGCCTGGGCAGAAGGGAAGAAGGAACATATGGGCAGAGGAGGTACTGCTCTCCTCTTAAGCGTAAACCCTTTCAGTCAGGTCACAGATAAGGCAATGGGTAGGTGAGCAGAAGCCATGGGCCAGGCATTTATTTTAGCAGGCTAGGACCAGACTAAACAAACCAGTAAAATGACTCATGGCAGAATATATGGCAATAAAATGACTCTTCTGGCAGAAGGTGAGTTACAGAGACAGCAAGACGACATTCTTGGCAGGAGGCGATACTGGATACGCTGGGCTGTTGCTCAGAGGGGTGAAGCTGGAACAGGGGCATTATAAGACCTTTTATTTCTTCTAAACATTTTAGGAGATGGGATGCCCTCAGCTGGAGAATCGGTCTGTTCTGGAAAAACTTTCCCCATCTTCTTGCAAAGCCCATCCTAGTAATAAGTGGATAAAATAATAAAAAGACTTAGATATGTGTGCAGCAGATCTGTAGATTTTAAGTGTATTTGCCTCTTGTTATTTTTTCCTGGGTGTTTGTACAGTGACAGACACCCTGCACCCTTGGTCCTGAGCAGGACCATGGGAGGTGGCAGCTTTCAAACCTGCACAGCAGCACAGTCCCTGCTCTGCCCCACCGGCTGATTTCTGAACCGTGCATTTAAAATGCTGCTCAGAGCTGTATCGGGGAGGTATTGAGTCCTTCTGACGGTGATATACCTCTGTGTTCTGGGCGATGGCTTTCCTTCCACTGTTCACACTACTATTCAGCTTCTGGCTTGTAATACACCAAGATTTTGTTACAGAACCGTGGGAGAGCAGCCGCTGCCCTAGATCACCAATGTGCTCCACAAGGTCCTGTGAAAGGAACCCATGAAGTCACCCTTGGCTTGAGATGCTCAACCACAGACAATCGGCATAAATAATTCATTGTTTCTGGTTGACACGTAGTATCTGTTCTTTGAATATGTCATTTCTTTGGAAGGAAAGGGGCTGGTTGCTCTCTAGCAGGCGTGTGAGTGATGGCCGTTGTGTTTTCCAGGCATTGTATTCCACTACAGAGCAATCTCCACAAGGTACACCTTGAACTTCGAGAAAGCAAAGCAGGCCTGCATCCAGAACAGCGCTGTCATCGCTACTCCCGAGCAGCTGCAAGCTGCCTACGAGGATGGGTACGAGCAGTGCGACGCTGGCTGGCTGGCTGATCAGACTGTCAGGTAATCAACAGTGGAGGGGAAAGGAAAGCCACAGCAGGGTCGTTAGGAAAGGACTTGCGTAACGAAGCCACCGAGGGAGAATGGTTGAGAAGCAGTTGCTAAATAGCAGCTGTTGTAATTGCTGGTGTGCAGAGGGAGGCGGTGGATTGCAAGCCGTTCTCTGCCAGGGAGGGAATCTATAGGAGGAAGGCAGAGTGACCACTGTCCTCCTCACCTGGTGGCGATGGCTGAATGGACAATGGCTTAATCCTGATCCCTCATCCTCCGTGAACAAAACAGATGCTATGCCAAGGTGCACAATTGTGGCTCAACTGTACTGAGCTGTGCATGACCTGCTGGGGATCGACTTTGGCCTGATGTCTTTGCCGGTGCTCCCAGGGATCTGCTGTGCTCAAGACCATCAGAGGGAGGGCAGGACAGCAGATCATCCTTCCCCTTCCCCATAACCCAGGAAAAGCCATAAATCATCACTGTGCAGTGCTCCACAGCTCCTTCCCAGCCTTGCTGCGGCTGCCAAGGTCCTGCTCCCACTGCTTACCAACCATCTCGCCCCCAGGTACCCCATCCACTGGCCGCGGGAGCGCTGCTATGGCGACAAGGATGAATTTCCAGGAGTGAGGACCTACGGTGTCCGTGAGCCAGATGAAACCTATGATGTTTACTGCTATGCAGAGCAAATGCAAGGTGATTTAGCACTTTTGTCGTTACTAGTTGCAGAAGGAGCCAAAGCTCTTATCATGCCTGGACTGGACAACAGTAAATAGAGGCAAAGGGCCTTGAGGCAAGACAGGTTAGATGGAAAAACACATCCCCCAGCAAGGCCAGATGTTCTCTACAGTCTCTTTGTTAGCCCTTGGACAATTTTAATGTCAAATGACTAATGCAGTACAGAGGGTGGAGTCCGTCTCTAACCTTCACCAGAGGCCGTGCCATCCTGCATGTCTCTGTTCATCCACTTGAGGGTGTGACGTTCAGAGGTGTCCATCACCCATGCTTACAACAGGGGACCATTGAAGTACTCAGCACATGAGAACTGAAATTGTCCTTTATCTTCCTCTTGCCCCGTGGCTCCAGATAGTTTGATATGTTTTGCTCCAGGCTCTATTCAGACTGTAAGACTCCCTTTCTTCTGGTCTTTATAGACAGTCACCAACATGGGGTTGCAGTTCAGCTGTAATACACTTTTCATCTTTTCCAGACTCTCAGAAATGAGAAGGGAAAGAAAGGGAATTGAGATTAAATTCTACAGCTAATTCCTGTGCTAATGGATGGTGTAATTGCAGGTAAAGTCTTCTATGCCACCGCCCCCGAGAAGTTCACCTTCCAAGAAGCTTTCGACAAATGCCGCAGTTTGGGAGCCCGTTTGGCCACCACAGGAGAGCTGTACTTGGCCTGGAAGGACGGCATGGACATGTGCAGCGCAGGCTGGCTGGCCGATCGCAGCGTCCGCTACCCCATTTCCAGAGCACGGCCCAACTGTGGAGGAAACCTGGTGGGCGTGCGGACAGTGTACCTGTACGTCAACCAGACTGGGTACCCTCACCCCGACTCTCGCTACGATGCCATCTGCTATAGCGGTGAGTGCCTCGGGGCTGTGGGACTGAGCAATGTGTCCCTACACTTCAGCAAGCAGGAGCTCCCTGGCCAGAACTAACCTTTTGCTTCTTTCTTTTTTTTTTTTTTTTTTTTTTTTAAAAAGAGGGGTGGGGGAAAGCAAGTTTGGCAAAGGACTTAGTCCCTCGTTCATGTTCAGGTAGGAAGCAGATCCAGAGAGTGCACGGATGCCTGCCCTGTAGGGGGGGAGCTCTGAGGAGATGAGTGTAACACAGCTCTCTTCTCTCCAGTCCTCCCACGCCTTCCAGCTTTGGTAGCTCTCCTGGAGACATGGAGCAGAGCTCAGGTGTTTCATGTACAAGACTTTGAATGCTGGAGATGGAAGAGAAGGAAAAAGAGAACAGATCTGACCATGAACACGTGTGTCGTGCTGTGATGTGGTGCAGACACGAGCCTGAGTTTCCACACTGGGATAAAACAAGGACTGCAGCAGTCTCTGGCAATCAGAAACGGGGCAAAATTGCACATAGGAAGTCAAGAGCACCCCAGCTACTCCCCCTTTCTTTTAACTGCACTCTTCTCCCTGCAGCAAGGAGGGGGCAAAGCACAGTGGTATAGGGTCTATGTAGGACAACCAGAGGCTAACATTCAAACAGGATTGCCGCCCTTGAAAAATTGATAACAATATTTTAAAAGAAATTTTGAAACCCTTTTGATGGAGACCTACTGTGCCCAGATGTGTGCGTGATCGGTGTGTCAGGAGGCCTTGTAAAGCCTCCCTGACCCTTTGGAGTAATGTAGCTACACGGCCAAGCTAAAGACTGGCCCACCAAGCCACAGCCTTCTGGTTATCTCAGGCCACACATCTGAAACTGCTGAGCACAGCCAGTCTTTGCCTGAGCATCTCTTTCTAATTCTCTGAATCCCTTGAGGTGTGAGAGGTACTGGCTAAAATGAACTAGCAGGAAAATGGAATTGGAAATAAATAGAGCGGGGAAAGCAGTATTAGGGGAAAAGCCTGACAGTCTTATTATCTCTCCCTCCCCAGCTGAGACCTGCCTCACTGCATATCCAAGGTGTCCCATCCCTCCCTAGCCTGCCCAGTTCTGTTTTATGCTGATCTATAAACCACCGTCCTTGCTGTAGGCTGACCTGCTCAGTGGTGCACGTTCTCTTACAGCCAGCGACATGAGCGAAAAAGTGATTTGGGAGGGGAAAGGTGGGAAGTTGTTTGGATGTATTTGGTACAAGAAGAGACCGCCTTGGCTGCCTTGGTGATGGGGTTAGCATGCTTGTATGTGATGAGCTCAGAGCAGAAGGAGACTGATCCTAATGAGACTTCATGCATTGTGTGTGAGGACACAGTTGTCTTTCTCCCACGGCTCAGACCTGCTGTGGAGGTTATCCAAGCTCCCCTACTTCCCTCCGGCCACCTTACATTCCTTGCAGTAGGCACTAGAGGTCAGTGCAGACTTGGATATGAACAAGGTGTTCCCGGGAAGGAGAGCTGGGAAGAGAGCAGGGAAAGTCCTCTCTGATTGAGCAGCTGTGGAGCATGCGGTGGCTCATTGCCTCTAACTCATGAACATGCCCTCCGCGCTGAGGTGTTGCAGAGAGTCATAGTGGAGGAAGAAAACCCATTTCTTTTACCAGACAGTCATGATTTCCCTGCTCCTCTCAGAGCCAGCAAACACCCAACTTCTTCTTGGAGGCAGCACCAGCATAGTACGCCTTGCTAGACTGACCACATCCTCTCTGATTGCTGCTTTGTTTCCTGATGTAGGGGACGACGTTGAGACTCTGGTCCCAGGGCAGTTCATCGACGAGACGGGAAGCGAATTGGGTAGTGCTTTCACTGTCCAGACAGTCACCCAGACCGAAGTGGAGCTACCTCTGCCACGTAATGCCACGGAGGAGGAGGCCCGTGGCAGTATTGCCACCCTGGAGCCCATTGAGATCACACCTACTGCCACCGAGATGTTTGAGGGCTTCACTGTCCTGCCCGATCTCTTCACCACTGGTGTCACAGTAGAGACAGCTGCCCCAGGGGAGGAAAACGTGACCAGGGGGGATGTCACCGGGGTGGGGGCTTTACCTGAAGACATCACCACCGTAGCCTTAGGCACTGCCATCACCACCGAAACGGCAGAGGTTAGCTCGGTGGAAGAGGTTGTGGGGGTGACTGCCACACCAGGACTAGAGTCTGCCTCAGCATTCACAGTGGAAGATCAGCTCGTGAGAGCGACAGCAGCCCCCGGTGTCGGTGTCCTCCCAGAGCAGCCCATCTCCCCTACAGGTAAGTCACCAGGACTCCAAGAAGCCTGAAGATCAGTTTCTCCTAGAGGTAGCCATTCAGATGAAAACAGCCTGCACTTCTGCCATCTCAGAGGGCATCCGGGTCCCTGGAGGTGTGCAGGCCTGTTTGGGGTCAGGAACAGCCTCAGTGTCTCCACTGTGGTAGGACAGGAGGGGTGAGGAGGAGGCTGTGAGCTACCCCTTCACGTGCTGTAAAAGGCTCAGTTGGCTGATGCATGGGGCTGCAGTCGTCACACTCTGCGCTCCCATGTGCATCTGGCTCCAGGGAAGGGGAAAGTCAAGGCAAGAAGATGCTAGAGGAGGGCTACAGAGATCCCCAGAACATCACCCTCCATGGCAGCAGAGCTCAGTGAATGAGGCATCTCCATCAAAGTGGGTTTGACAGGCACTGGTCCTTGCACTGTTGTTGGGAAGACACTTTCTGGTCACACATCTCGGTTGAGGATCTGTCCCGTATCTGCTTTTTCACCAGAGGGCTTCTCTTCCCCCAGGTGTGGTGTTTCACTACCGTGCTGCCACCAGCAGATACGCCTTCTCCTTCGTCCAAGCCCAGAAGGCCTGCCTGCAGAACAACGCAGTTATCGCCACTCCCGAACAGCTCCAGGCTGCCTACGAGGCTGGCTTTGACCAGTGTGATGCTGGCTGGCTGCGGGACCAGACAGTCAGGTAAAACTATCTTGACTTGGGGAAGACCTGTCTCAAAATGACTATTCGGCCATGAAATTGGGGCTTTACTCTGGTTTGTTCTGCTGCTCTGCTCATCAGCATCTAAAGCTTTCCTGACCTAAGGTTGTCTCCAGGCTATGATATCTACTGACCAATAGACCTGTTCTTCTCAACCAGTCCTACCAATTTCCTAACCTGTGTATACATCCTGCAGTGGTGAGCTCCCCTGATGTGTAGGAAAAGTGAAAGAAAGTTTGTATTCATTTCCCCAAGTTGTAAGTGGACTTGTTTCCGGATCACGCTGGGGTCTCTGAGCATCTCTAACGATGAAGTGTTCTTTGTCCTGCTCCCAAGTACATTGAGGTTCTTCAGTCAAGGGTACATAAAGCTGACCTTGGGTTACCTCCTCTGTTCTTCTTTTGGTAGGTATCCCATTGTCAATCCCCGAAGTAACTGTGTAGGAGACAAAGAGAGCTCTCCGGGTGTGCGGTCATATGGCATGCGCCCGGCCTCGGAGACCTACGATGTGTACTGCTACATCGACAGGCTCAAGGGTACCTTCTCCCCCTTCCTCTGGGCACAGCTGTGGAGAAAAATGTGCTTCACAGCTCCACATGTGCGTGTGTGTGAGTGGGATGCAGGGACTCATGCCTGTTTCTCTCCCATCCCTCAGGCGAGGTGTTCTTCGCAACCCAGCCAGAGCAGTTCACCTTCCCAGAAGCTCAGCAGTACTGCAAGAGCCAAAACTCCACGCTGGCCTCTGTTGGCCAACTCCACGCTGCCTGGAAGCAGGGCCTGGACAGATGCTATGCTGGCTGGTTAGCCGACGGCAGCCTCCGCTATCCCATCGTGAGCCCCCGTCCTGCCTGCGGGGGGGATGCTCCTGGTGTGAGAACTGTCTACCAGCACTACAACCAGACGGGCTTTCCTGACCCCCTGTCCCGGCATCACGCCTTCTGCTTCAGAGGTATCCTCCCACTCCTTGCAGGGCATGTAGACCTGTTTCCTTGGGGGAAGGGAGGTTGGGCACATCAGGGTGTCAGTTTGGGCAAAGCACTTCACTGGCATCTTGGACTGGGAATTTTTGGAAACTCCCTCCAATATCTTTTTGTTCCAGCTCTGCCACCTGTGGAGGAGGAGGGGGTCACCTCATTCTTTGAAGAAGACGTGCTGGCAACCCAAGTGATCCCTGGAGTGGAGGGGATACCCTCTGGGGAGGAGTTCACTGTGGAGCCAGAGTTTGCCACTCAACCTGAGAATCAGACAGCCTGGGGGACAGAGGTCATTCCAACTGACGTGTCGCTGCTCCCAGGTGGGTCAGAGCTTCTCCATCTCCTGGGTCACACTTGGCTGGTGTTGTAGAGTTGGGACATTCCCAAAATAAATGGTCTGTGTCCTTGCTGAAGGCAACTCCCTCTAAATCTAGAGGTTTATCTCCATACTAGCCAAGTCTGAGGCTGTGCACACAGGAGGAGCTACTCGTGTATATTATTGAACTTTTGCCTAGGACCGAACTAAATGACCAACAGACCAGCACACACAGCGTTGCCAGAGCACCTTACAAAATATGTTGTTGTGTATCCGGGATGGGGAAGGCTAGCTAGAAACAGATCTCAGGCCATGCCTTCTAGGGAGGACAAAGCTCCAGTGTGGTCAGAGCAGCACCAAACTTTTCCTCTTCCACATGTTATCACCGAGGAAGGAGTAGCTTAGTTTTGACACCTGGGAATTGGTGTCACTGTTGCCATTGTTCAGTCTCAGAAGATTATATATTCTGACAGTTTCCCAGCAATGTTTAATTTATAGTTGTTTAAGTTATAATGTTCATTAACAAATTTGAAGGGACCGAATTATTTCTGCAAGCACATAGGACTTTGTGCCTTTATCCCAAAGTATCAGTTTGGAGGTAAAGTGAATCAGGAAATTGTTAATAGCGTCTTTAAAACAATTTAGTAAATAATTTTCCTATCTCTCTCTCTTTGTTCACTCTTTCTTTTCCAGTAAGCCCATCTGCTTTTCCTCCAGCTACCATAATACCAGAGGAAACAAGCACCAATGCTTCCATCAGCGAAGTGTCAGGGGAGGTGACTGAATCTGGAGAACATCAAGTCAGTGGTGAATCTTCAGCATCTGGATGGGTACCTGGAATCCCAGATACAAGCGGAGAACTGACTTCTGGAGTTTTTGAACTTAGTGGAGAACACTCAGGGATTGGAGAAAGTGGACTACCATCAGTAGACCTACATACCAGTGGCTTTCCACCTGGAGAAAGTGGGCTGCCTTCAGGGGACTTGAGTGGGGTGCCTTCTGGCATTGTTGACACCAGTGGTTTATCTTCTGCAGAGGAAGATGTATCTGTGTCTACTTCAAGGATAGCAGAAACTAGTGGGATGCCATCTGGAGTGGAAAGCAGTGGGCTACCTTCTGGATTTAGCGGAGATATCTCTGGTACTGAGCTAGTCAGTGGCGTGTCATCTGGAGAGGAAAGTGGACTCACCTCTGGTTTTCCTACTGTCTCTCTTGTGGATACTACATTGGTGGAAGTTGTCACAACAGCTCCAGAACGGCAAGAGGAGGGAAAAGGATCCATTGGAGTCAGCGGTGAAGGAGATCTGTCAGGGTTCCCATCCACTGAGTGGGACACCAGTGGCAAAGCCCAAGAGTTACCCTCAGGAGCTGAGCTCAGCGGGGAGCTGTCTGGAGAGCCTGAGCTCAGCGGGGAACCTTCTGGGGTGCCCGAGCTCAGCGGGGAGCCCTCCAGAGGGCCTGAGCTCAGCGGGGAACCTTCTGGGGTGCCCGAGCTCAGCGGGGAGCCCTCCGGAGGGCCTGAGCTCAGCGGGGAACCTTCTGGGGTGCCCGAGCTCAGCGGGGAGCCCTTCGGAGGGCCTGAGCTCAGCGGGTTGCCCTCAGGACTGGATGTCAATGGAGAACCATCTGGAACACATGAGGTCAGTGGCCTGGTGGACTTAAGTGGCCTTACTTCTGGTATCGATGGAAGCGGAGAGGCCTCAGGCATTACCTTTGTAGATGCTAGTTTGGAGGAAGTGACAACAATCCCCTCAATTACGAGAGCAGAAGCAAAAGAGATTTTGGAAATCAGTGGATTGCCTTCAGGAGGTGAAGATGCATCAGGCATGGTATCTGGGAGTTTAGACATCAGTGGTGAGCCTTCTGGGCATGTAGACTTTGGTGGGAGTGTTTCTGGAGTGCTCGAGATGAGCGGACATCCAAGTGGAGTGATTGACAGTAGTGGAGAGGTCTCTGGAGTTGATGTCACCAGTGGCCTACTGTCAGGAGACGAAAGTGGACTCACCTCTGGCTTTCCCACAGTCTCTCTTGTGGATACCACTTTGGTGGAAGTTGTAACACAGACATCAGTTGCACAAGAGGTGGGAGAAGGACCATCTGGGATGATAGAAATCAGTGGATTTCCTTCTGGAGACAGAATACTATCTGGAGAAGGGTCTGGAGCCATGGAGACTAGTGGGTTTCCTTCAGGGACAGGAGACTTCAGTGGAGAACCATCCGGGTTCCCGTATGTCAGTGGAGACATTTCTGGAGCCACAGATCTAAGTGGACAATCTTCAGCAGTGACTGATATTAGTGGGGAGTCCTCAGGGCTTCCAGAAGTCACTTTAGTCACTTCTGACTTAGTAGAAGTTGTGACAAGACCAACAGTATCACAGGAACTGGGTGGGGAAACAGCTGTCACATTTCCCTATAGTTTAGGGCCAAGTGGTGAGGTCTCTGCATCTGGTGAACTAAGTGGTGAAACATCTGCATTGCCAGAAAGTGGTATCGAAACATCAACAGCTTATGAAATCAGTGGTGAAACATCTGCATTTCCTGAAACTAGTGTAGAAACATCCACAATTCGTGAAATCAGTGGGGAGACATCTGCATTTCCTGAATTTAGCATAGAAACATCAACAATTCAAGAAATCAGTGGGGAAACATCTGCATTTCCTGAAATTATCATAGAAACATCCACAAGTCAAGAAGCCAGGGGTGAAACATCTGGCTATCCTGAAATTATCATAGAAACATCCACAGTTCAAGAAGTAAGTGGGGAAACCTCTGCGTTTCCTGAAGGTAGCGCAGAAACATCCACTATACAAGAAATCAGTGGGGAAACATCTGCATTTCCTGAAATTAGAATAGAAACATCCACAAGTCAAGACATCAGTGGGGAAACGTCTGCATTTCCTGAAATTAGAATAGAAACATTCACAAGTCAAGAGGCCAGGGGTGAAATATCTGGCTATCCAGAAATTAGCATAGAAACATCCACAGTCCATGAAACCAGTGGAGACACATCTGCCTTTCCTGAAATCAGCATAGAAACTTCAGCAGTCCATGAAATCAGTGGAGAAACATCTGCCTTTCCTGAAATTAGCATAGAAACTTCCACAGTCCATGAAATTAGTGGAGAAAGTTCTGCATTTCCCCAAATTAGAATAGAAACGTCCACAAATCAAGAAGCCAGGGGTGAAACATCTGCATATCCTGAAATTAGCATAGAAACATCCACAGTCCATGAAACCAGTGGGGAAACATCTGTATTTCCCGAAATCAGCATAGAAACTTCGACGGTCCACGAAATCAGTGGGGAAACGTCTGCCTTTCCTGAAATTAGCATAGAAACTTCAACGGCCCACGAAATCAGTGGGGAAACGTCTGCCTTTCCTGAAATTAGCATAGAAACTTCAACGGTCCACGAAATCAGTGGGGAAACATCTGCATTTCCTGAAATTAGAATAGAAACATCCACAAGTCAAGAAGCCCAAGGTGAAACATCTGCATTTCCTCAGATTAGCATAGAAACAGCAACGAGTCAAGAAGCCAGGGGTGAAACATCTGGCTATCCTGAAATTATCATTGAAACATCCACAGTTCAAGAAGTAAGTGGGGAAACCTCTGTGTTTCCTGAAATTAGGATAGAAACATCCACAAGTCAAGAAGCCCAGGGTGAAACATCTGCATTTCCTGAAATCATCATAGAAACATCCACAGTCCATGAAACCAGTGGAGAAGCATCTGCATTGCCTGCTGCTAACATTGAAACAGCTGCCACATCTTTGGCCAGTGGTGAGCCCTCTGGTGCTCCTGAGGAGAAGGAAATTCCTGACGCAACATCTGGAGCTGTGACACACTTGATCGCAGGCATTTCAGGGGAAACCTCTGTCCCAGACGTTGTAATTAGTACCAGTACTCCAGATGTTGAACCAACACAGGGACCCAGGAACCCTGAAGAAGCTCAGCTTGAAATAGACCCCTCCCCTCCCGCAGTGTCAGGACAAGAGATGGAGACAGCTGTTGTTCTAGACAATCCTCATCTGCTGGCCACCACTACTGCTTCCCTTCCTCAAGTTTCACAAGAAGCAATAGATGCATTAGGACCCACTACAGAAGGTACCGTGTCTTCTTCTCATATGGAAGGGAACATGCTATGGAGGGGAAGGGAGGGAGAGGGCATAGCTGTCACATTTTCTTCTTCTACAGCAGAGAACATTAACGCAGAAGCAGGCTTGAGCAAAATATTATTGTGGTGGGAAGCCATATGCATGTGGGATTTTCTACAGCTTGTGTCCAATAGCTTCTGTCTTAACAGATTATAGTCTGTGTTTGGGTGAGTAATGCAATTATCCAGCCAGTGTAACCCCATCCCCAGAAACCTCCTGGACCTCCCTCCTGCCTGTCCACAGCTGCCTACCCCTGGGGAGAGCAGCAGAGGAGCAGTTCAAGGGAAGCACCAGGAGATGCATATCTGGCCTTCCCGCACTGCACCATAGCAGTCATCAGCAGCTGCTTCTCTGAAGTGCTGCTCCTGGTGGATGCGGCTGCACCCCAGCCTTGAGGAGCAGCCTGGTGGAGCTGACACCTGCCAGGAACGTGACGGGGGCATCATCTGCTTGTGCCCCCCAGGGTACCCGGGTGATTGCTGGGATGTAGGTGAGCTCACCCTTCTGTGCTGCCGGAGGGCGGGGCTCAAAAAAGAATATTCTGTGAATGGTCATTGAGAGCCGTTGTGACCAGGCTCCTGGGTGTGATGTAGCTGAGGAAGGTGTTAGGGCATTCATGCCCCCTCTGAAATTGCTCTTAACCATTGCTATAATCTAGAGAAAACAACAATTTTTTCTTCTCATGTGGAAACAAGAGCAAAGATGGCTCCACCCGGCAGAGAATTCCACACTGGCTAGTGGATGCAGCTGAGAAGCTGGATAAGACGGGCTGCAAGTCTCTGTCCCGTTTTGTTTCTCTTTCTATGACATGTTGACTTGCTGCCTGTATCCCCGAGTGTTTCATAGCACTTGCTCCGGAGTGGGTGGCGGCCATCAGCGGCTTTGCAGTGCCGAAGGGTAAGAGGCAAAGCAAGACAGCTGGGGACAAAGATCTCTGCTATCAGCATCATCCGTGCTGAGCGCAATATGTGCATCGGGCAAACTGCTCCGGTCCCTTTGACACAGAGCGTGATTGCCCTCTGGTCTATGTCTTGTGCTGCTCTCTGCATCTAGAATGGGCTAAATGTGCGAGACGGCGCTCAGAGCATCGCTACCTTTTGTCAGCTCCGCTGATAAATGCCCTTCCTTCCACCCTGCCCCTTTTTGGTGTTTTAGCGCTCTGTCTTTGGTAGGATCCCTCGCTGCCAAGTATAAACAGGCACAATATTTAAATCTGAGTAACCATTTATGGTGAAAACACTCTGCTAGCTTTCTGACAAGCGTCCCCCGAGCAGTGTTCACGTGACACAGAGGCATTAGGATGCTGCAATGAGAAGAAAACAAGAAGGAACATTGTCGTACTTGCTGGTGGCTGCTTCTTGGCCACGGGAGGAGCCCAGTGCTGGTAACACAGGATGTCCCATGACATCCCCAGCCACAGCTTGGTTTCACTTTGCTGGAATCAGGAGCGTGTTCTCAGGGACAGGTCCCTTTTCAACACCATCAGTGCTTGTGCTGTTGTATGAAGGTCCTACACATCATCAGTTCTCAACAGACTGCATGTTCATGTAGGACATGTTGCTTATATATAGTACAAAATGTACATACAAAGAGATTTGCTCAGTTCCTTCTAGCAAAAGTAATATTAATTTCATCTCCTTCCCACATTACCTCCTGAACTGCTTCTTTTTGGTTAATTTACACCTTTCGGCATAGGTAGCTCTGGACTCGGTAGGGGTCTGTAAGTGCAGGGCTTTGTGAAGCTCAGCCTGGTTTCTGACATCGTTTCCATCCCCAAAGTGTTTCGAATGAGTCACTGTATTTCCCTCTGCGTAAGTTCTCTCCCTCTGAGAAAACAGGTAACCTTTGTTCAGTCCTGTTCGTCACACGTTTGAGGTCCTGTCTGTCTCTGCTGAGCGCAGTGGATGCTGCAGGAGTGGGTGAGGGCAAGCCAGCGGGGTTGTTCCTGCAGCACTGGTCCAGCCTGGCACGGCGTCCAGAGCTGGGCAGGGGGCTGTGGGGGTTATGGACCCAAAAGCCCTCCTTGCACGCCTAATGGGCTCTGCTTTTGGGCCATGCCCACTGCCACGTCCAAGCCTGGAGATAAAATCAAGCCAGCAAAGTCAGGGTTGAGGGGAAGGGAGGAAACTAGCCAGTTAGATTCAGGGAAAAAAAAAAAAAATGGCCCCAAAGTATGGTTTTATTTCACTGCTTTTTCTTTTTATAAATTACCCACAAAGGGATTGCCAGATTCTTCGGAGCATTTGTTAGCCAACATTCTTGTGAAGTATTTTGAAAGAAAACCATGTGTTCGGCAGCTCATGTGTGAAGAAGCTTGAAAAATGTTCTGAAATTGGAACATGTTGTGTATTTGCAAGTCACAGGGATGATGATGTAGCAGCTGGGGTTTCTTAGCAGGTGACAAGGAGAGGTAAGCGACGACTGCGTGAAGTTTAATTGTGGACTCTTTATAAACTAGAGATGGGCTTGAGTGCACGTGCGTGGCTGGTCCTCCCACCTGGGATATTCTGGGGTAAAACTTCTCTTTTTATTGTTAAGCTTCTTTACTACAGTGTCCCTATGGGTTTAAATGCAGTCCTGGTCAGGGTCTGAAGGAAACTCATCCAGGTGGAAAGAATTGACCATGAACGTGCAACACCCCTGCAACGAGGCAAAATTCTTCTAGAGAATTAGAGCAAAGTAATGACAAAAGAAGGAGGAAAAAAAAAAAAAGGAAAAATAATCACAGATTTCCTTTTTTAGGTCATTACTCTTTACAGTGCTCTGGGGATTGTGAACATGGAAAGTCTACAAGGAAGAACCATAGGCTGGAACCCAAAATGCAGTTTTCATGTTGTGGCTGCTTTTTTATCTGAAGCTTCTTCCCATGCTTGAAATTTAGCTCTTGCAAAAAGATCCGTTCTATTATCTCTGCCTTGTGCCTCAGAGTTTGTAGGATGTAATGGATGCCCATTAAGTGCAATTAATTTTTGGTAACTTTAAAGCAGGGGTGAAGCTAGTTGAGCTTACAGAGGGAGCTTAGAGTGAGGAGCAGGGAGGCATGTGGTTGTTGCCCTCTTGTCCTGTCGTTGAAGGGTTCCAGTTAGATCCAGCCATCTTTTTAGTAGGATGATTTACAAAGAATGTTATTTTTCTGTTCTGCTGTAGCCTCTACTTTTCTTTAAAAGCCAGAGCCAGAAGCACAAGAAGACTGATGATTAACACTTGGAGTGCCCATATTTTTTAATATTTAACCAAATTGAAGGCTGCACATGCACATATCTTTAGTCTGCAGTTTGATTCCTCCACGAGGACAGGAACTCCACAAGCTTGAAGAATTGTCCATAGGCTTGGCTTCTTCCTCCACAGTTTTGCCAACTCAGTGGGTCTTTTTGCTTCTGGTAACATCTGAAGACAAATAATTATTAGCTGAAAAAAGCACGCTGGCACTCCAGTGAAAAGCTGTGGTTTGGAGCACTCTGACCAGTCAATGACTTAAACATTGCACTCAAGTTGGGGGAAAAAAAGAAAAATGTGCTGAAATGGCAGCAATTTATGTTAAGTTTTGCTTGTCTCTGGTGAACTGAATTCATGAAGTCTGCTGCCTATAGCCCCAACACAGCTGAAGGTTAGAATCCAAATAAGGAAAGGTCTTGATGGGCTTTCCTCATTCTTCATGCCCTGGAAATCCAAGGGTTACACTTCTATTGGTCCAGAGAAGATCAGCCCAGAAGAAAAAAGTCTAGAAAATATTCACCTGATTCATAATGTTTCGTCTAATGTGAAATGAAGAGTATGCTCTCAAGAAGGAGATGGAGGTACCAGTCCTGGCTGAGACACAAGCAAAAGCAGAGACCATTTGCTGCTGACCAGATGATTTGATGTCTCCTGGATATACTGTCTATTTTGCATCAGAAGGTTATTAGCTTAATTAAAACCTTCCTCTGAAGAGGCAACCTGCAGTCTTGAACTAGAGTTATATACATGTCAGTTTACTTCTACACATAATATTTTGGAGGCAGAGATGTCCAAATTTCCTGAGCTCTCCTCCCATGAGAGTGTTGGACAAATCAAAGGTCACAGCAGTTCAACAGGTTCTCCCGGAAATTTGCTGTTCTCTAGGTGAACATAGCTTTTTAAGGCTGTAGCAATGCCTGCCCCTTCTGCTGCATGGAGGCTTTGGTTTAATTATTGTAGTTAATTATTTTAATGACTTATGTGCTCATTCTAAGTCACTATCTGGCTATGTGATGTTACTTAAAATGTGAGGGAACTGTTTTCCCCAACTCCTCCTATTCTTTTCTTGTAGCAGCCACTCTACAACTGCTCCAGTGTTTTTCTTCCCTGTTTGAGCTATCAGATCGGCAGCTCAAACTTCCCAGGAGTGTCTGAAAAGCAAATTTAATTTGTACCTGGATTATTTTTTTTTTTTTTCCTCAGTCTCTAGAAGATAATTACCTAGCTGGTCTCTGAGTCCCTGTTTGGATAATTGCACTTACAAGGAGGCCTATAAAGAAAGGGTGAGGGGCACAACATGGACTGTTGGACATCCTGAAAACATCTTGCCTTTCAGTCTTACCTTTCCCCCTCTGCAGAACGAAACAGGAGTTTAAATCCTAGTGTATATTTCTAGACTGGTTGCTCACAACTTCAGGAAAACTGTACAGTTTGTTCAGGGTTTGGGTGATCGCGTCCTCTCTGCTCACAAGCTGCTTCTCCTTAGCAAATGTTTCAAGCACAAAGCTGACCTTGTTTAGTGGGTATTCTCGCTCATCTTCCATACAGGCTGCCACTGAGAGAAACGCACAAACTGTATTATTTTAAAAAGTGCTAGCACTATTTCTAGTATTGTCTTCTTAGCTTGGGATGAAGGATTTTAAAAGCATTTCCTTCTCACCACTGACACTGCGTGTTCACTTTTGCATGCCATTTGCCTTCTGAGCAAAACCAGGACCAATTTACTTCTCTTTCATTTCTAAAGGATTTCTCTTTCCAGTTTCCATGATCTAGTACAGCAAATTGTTTTCAAAGGCATTGGGAGAATACTTGTGTTTAGTTGCACCAAAAGAAAATAGTTCTGACCAAATATAGAATGTATCTGGCAATGTAAAAGAAACCTTAGGAAGAAAATGGTGAAACAAATTCAAAGTTTGCACTGTAGCTATGTAACTCCCCTTGCTTTCTCCATCCAACAGTTTACATCTTCCAGATGCAAGACCTTGTTTACATTGGATATTTTGTTTTAACTGTTTTATTAAAAAAAAAAAAACAACAACAACAAAAAAACCCCAACCTAGAAATTAGACCTTGGGTCCTGTTAGTAGCAGAAAATAGAAACTGTTGTGACAATAGACTTGAATATTCTTTTGCAACTTCTGGGCAATATTAACTACAGTACAAACTGTCTTCTAAAGAGCTGCTAATTTTGCATTATCCTCCAGAAGTGAGTTAATAATATGTTCTAAATGGGCTTCCTATCCTTGGCACTGCAAAGCATTTTCTCTCCTGTCTTTGTTTTAGAGCCGAAGCTCTTGAAAGCCAGAGCTGCCTCTGTTCTTCGTCCCATGCCGCATCGCTTGTCCTTTGTTAGCGCTGGGTAATAATAGCTGTAGCCTTGTCTTCTTGTCGGTTGATAAGCACTTGAGCTGCATCTCAAAGCAGAGCTGATTTTTTGCATGACTGCTCACCCAAGCAAATAAATAGCTCGCGTCTACATAAGATCCTTGGGTGTCAAGGTGCCTGGCAGCCAGTGCTGGGGAAGTAGGGGCTCGCTCCGCGCTGAGCGGAGCTGGCACACCTAGCGTGCCTGCCGCAGGCTTTTCAGCTGCCTGAAGAGGTGTACAGTGATTTACTGACCTCATCTAACTCTAAACTCTGTGGAAGTGGACACAGTTATGGTATATAAAAGGTTATGAGGAAAACAGCCAAACGTTGTGTGATAGATGGGATCTTTTTTTTTTTTTACTGGAGTTCTCACCTCTCGTAAATCCTATGGCTTAGATGCAACATCTTAGAAACACCCACAAACCGACTTGCCATGGTTTCCAGAGACATCCCTGCTAGTTTTACCTTTTAGAACTTTTACCTTTCTAAAAAGCCTCCAAGACTCAGGTTTTCTGGCAGGACCAGAATCAGCAATGCTTCCTCCAACCCGGTGGATATGTTTGAGTTTCCTGACATGGGCTTGGTGAGGTGATTCTACATCCAGATGGAGATACTGTCACTGCCCAAACAGCTCAATGGGCTGAAGGGCGAGTTCGGTGTTCATGATCATCATGTGTTTAAAACATCTTCTCTCCAGCCGTTTGCAGCTTGCTCCTGGGAAGAAAACCTGTCTGTGTCTCACTTGTATTTGTTGTCTGTTTTTCCAACACTACCTACAAGTGCACACCTTTTGTCTGTGTGTCATACATAAAATTATATACGTATCTGTATGGAGAGATATATAACATGTATATTATATGCAGAGATTTGTTTTTACAGACTATATAATATGTGCAAACATATTATATACAATATCTGTAAAAGGAAATTCTGTTCCAGTGTTATTTCCCAGCTGGAAATTTGTGGCAATGACTTTGCACGTGTATGCCTGCTCCCTCCTGCTCCAAGACCAGGGATGGCAACTCACAGCAGGTCTCCTGCATCTCAGAAGAGATCTTGGATGCACCGAGTTCTAGTCCACATGGCTGAAGACAGCCGAAGACTCATTATTCCCTGCCTAGTGTTCTTCTGTAGCTCTCATACGTGCTTTGTTCCCACTTCTGCAGCACGCTTTCCACTTCATGGAGCCTAACTGACAAAGGAGAGCCTTGCCTTACTTGTTCAGCTGGAGCCCACTGGAATCAACATCAACTTCTGCTGCCACTGCTGTTGGGAAGCCCAAGGGGACTCTAGAGTTGTAATCATCCCTCGGGATACCTCATTTTCCTTTATGCTCTCTATCTTCTAGGAAGTCCAGGTGTGACTAATAAGCAATAGTCAGCCAAGTTCAGCTCCTCTCTTCTACTAGGCCTGTGACTCCCATTTCGTTCGGAAAGTCTCAAAGTATTTATTAGTGTCATGGAACAGGAATTCTCTTCATGTTGCAGTAAACAAAGAAATCCAGAAAGCATTCATGAGTATTTAGAAGGGCAATGCAGAGCAAAAAATTCCTTCTTTCAGAGAAGAACTGCAAAACTGGAGTAAGAGGTTCATCAGCCATCTGAGGAATAATTGTATTGCTCATGGTGATAGACTAGAATAAAGATGACAATCTTCATGCTCCAAAGCACAAATGGATTTACCATCCAAGGTCAGAAAGAATTTTCTCCATCACTTAAGCATGTTACAGAACATGTCAACTTTTAGTTGACGTATCAGACATTGGCCACTGAGCGACCAGACAGCCACATGGGGTATAACATGCATCTGCTCTCATACGTCTGAGGACACTGAGCAGCTGGGCCATGGTTCTGCAGGGAGACAGTATCCGACCAAATATACACCAACCAGAAGATGAACACAGATCTTGGGGAGTCATGGCTCTGCTCTGGTATTTCCATAGCCGGCGTGTTTATCGTCTTGGAATGTTTCCTCACTAACCCCTCTCATACGCAAGAAGAGCATGGAGTGTTAGTCAGCATTTTTAAAGCCTTACATTTCTTCTCAGTGTGAAAGAGAGAAACGTTGCCTCACATGAGGATCTAACCAGTCATCATTTAACCAAACCTGCGGGGATGTGCTCCCATTTTCTTCCTTAGTCTTTCTCCTTGTTTCTGAATTGAATGTCTCTGAAATCTTTCCATTCTGAATGATTCTTCTGCTGATTCCAAAGCTCAGTAAGTAGGATAAAGGCTCAGTCTGGAGAGATACTGGGAAAAGAGCTTTTACTTCCAGCACAAGCTAGATTTTACAAGATATAGATACAAACTGGCTACCTGTGGTCTTCCTCGGAGCACCAATGCTTCCTTCTTTCTCCCCCAAGATGACAGGGGATGGAAGTGCTATCAAATGGTGGCATATACTACCCAGGCTTGTGCCAATTAGCAAGTTGAGAAACATTGGAAATTTGGGGGCCAAACTCTTTCCATACCAACTTCGCTTTTCACCTCCAGAAAGGCAAAAAGGATCTTAAGGGTTGTTCTATCTAGATGGGAAACTAAGAGTAGTTTTTTCCACCAAGATGGAATCCACAGCTGGAAAAGACATGCCAGCTTCTTCCAGCTTCATCACAAGCAAGACAGCGCATAGTGGGGACAGGTCTGGAGAAAATGGCACTGCACTCCAGTATTCTTCACCAAGGAAGAGGCACGCATAGCTAGGCCTAAGATCCTCAAAGGGAAGCATTTGAGGGACTCTGAATCACTTTTGAAACCACTTTTTTCTTGTCTGCACTCTCTTCATCTCCACTGAGAACAGATTTCTTGCCTCAGAACTTCATCTAAATTATGGTTAGGAAGAAACTAACCAGGCAACCAGGAAGGCTGGTTAGGAGATAGAGATCTATTTCAGGATGTTGCCATCACTTATGAGAATTCCATGTTCTTCCTTGTAGACCCATAGCTGGTGGAGACACAGACACAAATTTGCATGTTTGATGCATCAGGCAGAGACAGCGGACAAGAGAGAGTTACCACAGCTGTCAAAGACACTGAGTGTTGTGTATTGGATACACCTTGCTGAGCTTGTACTGATATCTTCAGAGTGGTGTTCAACCATCAAGTGACGGAAAACCAATGTCTTCCTTGTAGGGTGGGTTGGGTCTTCTGCCTTCATTCTTCCAGCAGCAGCAGTGGCAGTATGTTTTAAAATAAGACCCTAGCAATTCCCAAGTTCCCCCAAAACAACTGATATTCCCTCCTAAACAAGCAAGGAAACAAGTTCTCCTGTTGGTGGAGTTGTCTGCCCAGAGCCCTAATGGAAGCCCTTGATTTCTTGCAGACACTGATGAGTGCCACTCAAGCCCCTGTCTGAATGGAGCTACCTGCGTTGATGGCATCGACTCTTTCAAATGCTTATGCCTTCCCAGCTACGGAGGGGACCTGTGTGAGATCGGTACGGCCTACCTGGCTTCAGCTAATCTTACTAACTGCTGCACTACCTTGTTCCCACCCTACCCCTCATAAAAGCTGATCCCAAGTGCTCCTATCAGCTCTGCCCTCATCTCAGTTAGCTAACCTCTAATAGCAGCTTAAAATACACTAGGGAAAAGCTTCGAGACTTTTGTTTATGTATTTTGATTAGTTTGTTCATCACAGCACCGTGTCATCTAAGATTCCTAAGCAGGAGCTTCTGGTGTCTTCTTCAACTTTCTCTTTTTTAAGTTTCTCTAGTGAAGCTCCATACAGATCATAACAATGTTGATCACAGAAGTCGCTGTCTCTTTGAGTCAAGGGTCTTTCTGTTCATCTGTAACAGTAGGGAAACATCTGAGTACATCTTCACCCCAGGCAAACTTTCTCTGCCAGACTGGAATTTCATGGAAGGATGCTTCAACTGAGCCATGAAAAATGATTGTGTTTCTCTCTGTGAAGATGCAGCTGAGAGAAGCCTTGTTCACTCCAGGAATCTCCACCGATTTGACACAGTATGACATTTTTGTCACCTTTTCAATGTGGCTTCCTGTGGCAAAATCAGCAGGGAATGTATATCTTGAGAAAACATGAAGTGACCTATTTTTCCATCAAAATTAGGTACTCTGACCTGCACTAATACTTCTTTTTGTTTCTACAAGGAAAGAAAAAGAGGTGATTTTTTTTCTTAGAGCTGATGAAGGTCCAAACTTTTATCAGCTTAGCTGAGGGGAAGCTCTCCTGCCTTGCTCAAACAAAAGAGAAATAAGGTTGCAGTGTCTTCTTCACCTTGGCACAAGTAATGATAATATATATTGGATTTTCTCTTCCCCTTTCTCTGCATCTCTCTTTCTGCTTCCAATATGAACATATGGAGTAGGCCATAAGAAGAAAGCTCAGGATCATTGGACCCTTGGGCAGGAATTGTGCCATCTTATCATCACTTTCCTAATACAACCTAATCAGCCCCTGATTTACCTGCCCCTGCTACCTGTTGTTGAAGATCCCTATAATCCAACAAGAGACTTTCTAACCTGTGGCTGCTTATGATTTTGTTTGGTCCAAGCCAGACTTAATTTCCCCTCTTCTCTGATTTATGGGCTTATGATGCCTGGGAGTTATAGCCTGGGAGATGCAAGAGGAAGCCAAGGCCCCCAATTCAGTGGGGAACATAAATCTTCATGATTCCCATGAGGCAGACCATCCTGCCTGTTGGTCTCCAAGAACAGCTGGACACCGTTGGTGAGCTCTGCCATCTCTGCACACAGCCAGTCCTTGCCTTGTCACCTCGACAGTGTCCCTACCAGGGAACAAGATTTTTGTCATTCTTTTCCAAGACATATTGTCATATTTCCCTGTAAGTAACAACTATGCAGCAAAGAGTGGCCTTTCTCCTAGGAAACGTCCTGCTGAGGTTCTGTGCCACGTGCTGTCCCATCCCCAGGCTGTGATGACAAGGGGTGGTGTTAAAGCTGCAGGAAAAAAGTCTTAAATCTCAAAAGATAGAGCGTGTTCTCCACTTACCTTGTGCAAGTGATCTGCCTGCAAAAATGAAGAATCTTTAGAGCTTCAACTACTTCCAGATAATCCGTTTGATCTGTTGAAGAAAGCAGAAAACATTTTTAATGCCTCAACTAACTACCAACCCTTCCAACGAAGTGTCTGCAATCTTCAGATGGAAGAACACCAGAAGGCTGGATTAGGATGAATTCCTGTGATTGAAGATGACAGGTGCTTTGACCTACCAAGTTTAACAACGGAAGAAAGAAACTGAGTACAGAAAACCTTACTGGAAAGGGAGAGAGGCATGAGGATTCATGAAAGCCCACCACTCCAAGAGCAGTAAGTGACTGAGAAAGGATGGTAGATCGGGCATCGGAAAGGCTGAGATTAAACACATTTCATTTTCTGTTTCCTTCTTTCCCATGGAGCAGCTGTGTGGCGTTGCATTGCATGGAAGCTGCTGAAGGTCTCTTCTCATGGTTTCTCCATTCACCTCTGCTCTCCTTGAGCTGTGGATTCATTTTTTTAAAATTAATGCATTCAACTCTCCAGTGTTTCTCAGATTGTAAAAGATATTCTGAAATGTTGAGAAATTTTTGCACTTCTCTAGCAGCCTCCAAGCTTTTTCCTTGCAATTTCATTTTCTCACTCCACCACGGTAAGTTCCTGCCTCCATCTCAGTTTTGCCACCTTGCTAGACTCGTTTCTCCTGTAGACCCCCAGAACCACACCAAGCAATACGACCACTCAAACCTGGGCTCTCCTCCCCTCTTTTCTTTTCAACATATATGTGATTCTGGGAATCTGGATTCAGGTTTTGGAGTTTCTTTCCAAAGCAAGGAAACTCTGCAGGCCAGCACAAGTAGGAAGAGAGGGGTTCTTGCTTAGTCAGTTCCTCAAAAAGAGTCCAGGAACATGACACGAGGATTGAATTGCTCAGGAATAAGTTTGTATCACTTGACTTCTAGTAGTACTGGTCATGGTACTTGCAGACATCGGGTCTTCAACGCAGGCTCCTCTCTCTGCATGTGTCTTGGATGCCTTCTGATCATTTTCCCTGGGATTTCCCACAGGCAACAGTGTCAGGTTTTGCTTTTTAGGGGAAGTGACCATGTGTTGTCCTATGCCATGAGCGCATGAGCTGCTAAGAGGTGAGTTGGAAGTCTTCGAGACTCATGCACCAACTCCTTTTCATCCCTCCTTTGTGTGTTTCAGACCTGGAAAACTGTGAGGAAGGCTGGACCAAGTTCCAGGGCCACTGCTACAGGCACTTTGAAGAGAGGGAGACTTGGATGGATGCAGAGACCAGATGCCGACAACATCAAGCCCACCTGAGCAGTATCATCACCCCAGAGGAGCAAGAATTTGTGAACAGTGAGTGCTGAGGGCAGCCTGAGACTGGGCAGGGGTCCATCCAATCAACTCTCATTCTATGGTCAGATTTATCCAAAATTATGTAAAAAACACAATTTCCCCAACTAGTGTTCAGATATTCCTTAATGAGGCCTCACTCTTGGGTGGGAGAGGAAGAACCATCCAGCTGTGAGACAGAAGAGGGCCCTTTCTCAGCTAGGATAGATCTTGACTCATCACATTGCTGATGTGGCTTGTTCACAAGATGTTCACATGCTGCAAAAAGCACAGTGACCCATGCCAGCGTGGGTGGCTCCATGTTGAGTGGGGAGGGAAACAGACAAGCACGATGCAGGGAAAAAATGGACATCAGGGGCTAGTGACTGGGAAGGAGCCAAATGACCCAGAGGCTCCAGGGCCACGGACAGCTGAGATGGCAAAGAAACACTTCCAACAAGGTGTAGGGAAACCATGACCCACTCTTGTCTGCCCCTCTGGCTCTTCCAGGCCACGCGCAGGACTACCAGTGGATCGGCCTCAGTGACAGAGCTGTGGAGAACGACTTCCGCTGGTCCGACGGGCACTCCCTGGTAAGGCTGCAGCCCACGGCGTGGGCAGGCGCTGGCTTTTGGTGGGGGAAAAAGAGGTTCCTCTTGGGTGGGAAAATCCCCATGAGTTATGTGCTGAGTGCTTGGGTTGGACATTGAGTGGAGGCAGCCCTAAACTTTGTAGAGCTCATGGGTTTTCCAAGCCTCTAGTAAAGATGGTCAGCTAAGCTCCTGGGCACCGTAACTGCTGTACTAGCAGCGCCGGGAACCCATGGTCTTTGCTGGTAAAATGTGTGGGCAAGGCACCTGCAAGGGTGAAGAAAAGTGTAGAAGAGGGGAGGGCTCAGCCTTAGACAAAGGGTTTTCCTCTCTTGGCAGCAATTTGAGAACTGGCGGCCCAACCAACCTGATAACTTCTTTGCGGCGGGTGAGGACTGCGTTGTGATGATATGGCATGAGCAAGGCGAATGGAACGATGTTCCCTGCAACTATCATCTCCCTTTCACCTGCAAGAAAGGAACAGGTCAGAACCCTGCACCAATCGGCAAGGATGGGGGGCTCAGGCAGTGGCTGCGGCGCTGTAGTGGAGCCCCCAGTGCACATGAATGTGGGTTTTGTCACTGCAAAGGGTGGTCAAAGAGGTGGAAGGAATTAGCAATAGACATTGGCCAAAGCTCTAGGAGAAAGTTTACCGAGGGCTTGAAAACAAATAAGATAAGCCATCCGGGACGGAGTTTCACATCCCCAGGTAGAGCCATACCCTGGCTGCAGCATCACTCCCACACACTAGCTCCGTGCCCTCCCACGGACACAAGCGGCTGTTGTGGTGCCCAGTTCTCACTGCCTCTCCAGGAGGCAGGAATGGAGCCCTGAGGCAGAACACTGCTTAATTTCAAGGCCCATCACAGAATTTTTTCGTATCCTCCTGCCCCTAAATTTTGTGGACAGAGGCAATCTCAAAGGGATTTAAAATTTTATGTACAGGAGAAGAGGAGGGACGAGGCTGTGCATGCCCAGCCTGCGCCGGGCAGGCAGGAGCTGCCTGGGCATGAGCTGCCCACTCAGCTAGGCAGGACTCCTCAATTTCTCCATGCCTCTACCCATCTCCTGCAGTGGCCTGTGGGGACCCCCCAGTGGTGGAGAACGCCAGGACCTTCGGGCGGAAGAAGGACCGCTATGAAATAAACTCCATGGTGCGGTACCAGTGCAACCAAGGCTACATCCAGCGCCACGTGCCCACAATTCGGTGCCAGCCCAACGGGCAGTGGGAGGAGCCACGGATATCCTGCATAAACCGTACGTCTTGTTCCCTTTACTTTCAGATTAAGGCCAATGCATACCTGTGGCTGGGAATGAGGGGGGCATTGTCTTAGGGTGCAGGTTAGCTGCAAGCCAGGCAGAAAGGGACATCGTGGTCCCTTTGACTTGTTGAAAACTCCCCTGTGATGGGGCCATGGGAGCTGGCATCTTCTGGGCAAGTGTGGACCGTGGGTGCTGGCCGGAGGGGCAGCACAGACAATTCCTGCCCTGGATGCTCCTCCACCCAGGCAGGGTAGGGGCAGCTCCAGAGCCAGGAAAGGGCAACAAGGAGCTTACCAAGGGCCCAGGGTACTTAAAGAAAGGAAAGAAAAAGTAATGGTTTCTGAAAGGGTGAGTTTTGGCACCACCTGCATCAGCAGAGAATAGGAGGAGGCAGCTGTGGTCCCCCCAAGCCCTTCTCCAGCATCCCCCTGCTATGGAAGTGGACAGGAGCCCTGCAGCAGAGCTAAGCCAAGGGACAGGGCTGGGATCCTGACCCTTCTCCTGTCAGGCCTCCAGCTGATGGCAGCCAGCCCTCTCCCACTGGTGTCCCAGCCCACTCCCAGGCCTGCCTACACCCCTGTCCCATCCCTGCTCGCCTGCAGCTTCCCAATAATTTCATGGGCCTCGGCCAGATCTCATCTGTCCGGTGGCCTCCTTGCCAGGTTCTAGTCCAGCTGGGCAATTCCAGCTAAAGCAATGGTCCCACAGCCAGGGAAAGTTGATACGGGCTTAAGGGACAAACCTCCGCCCCAGGGAGGAGATGGAAGGAGGAGGGATGGAGGAGGTGTCCGCATGGTGTAGACCAAGCCACTGACTCCCTTGGCTCTGCCGTGGACCTGAAGAGCTGCAGGCTGCTCCTGGCATGGACCACAAGCGATCGAGACACCTAGGCTGTTCCCAAACAGCTTTTGCCTCTTCCATCAAAACCCTCCTGGAAATATCGCACGGGAGCAGTGCCAGCTTCAAGGGAGACTGGCAGCAAAGATCAGGCAGAAACCTTGTCCCTGCCAGCCAGAAGGGGCTGTTTCCCCTCCTGTGCCCTGAGCACATCCCACCACTGATGGATATTTCCCTCCCTGTCCCAGGGGTTTGGAGCAGGACCGGCAGGGCAGCAGGGAAGATGGGGAAGCAGTCCCCATGCCCAGCCCGTTAGCAGAGCAGCCCTCCCGGCTGGGCACAGGGAAGGGATGGGACAAGCATCCCTGGAGAGGATGCTCCTCCCCAGGCTCCTGGTAGGCACTGGGCACCCTCACCCCTGGGTGAAGCAAACCCCAATCCGCAGGGGCGAGAGAAGGGCCGATTGTGCACGAGCAGGCAGGCTGGTGCCAGGGCACACACAGCCGCCCGCCGGGCAGCGCTGCCTGCGGCTGCCCGTGTTTTTCCAGGGAGCCAGGGGCCAGGGCGGCCAGCGCGGGACAAGCAGCGTCTCTGTCCTGGCTCCTGCTAACAAGGTGCCTTTTCTTCTCCTCCCTCTTCCGCAGCCTCCAACTACCAGCGCAGGCTATACAAGAGGAGCCCCAGGAGCCGGTCGAGACCCAGCGGCAGAGCCGTGCACAGACCCACCCATTAGAGCGGGGCGAGAGAGACCCAGGGGGAAAGCGAGAAAGAGAGATTTTTAACAGAACAGTTATATTAACAGAGTCGATTTCTTCTTCTTCTTGTTGCTTTTTTGCCATATAAGGAAAAAAAAATTATATTAAAGACAAACCCACCTTTGTGTATATATCTATAAAAAAAAAAAAATAATTAATGTTTTTCCAAGCACCAAAGCAAAGTGAATTAGATCTCAGCATTTTTACTAACCGTCCGGTTCCAATTATCTTCGTGCCTTCGGGGACAGGGAGGGGGGTGGGTTTGCAGAGGGCAGAGGGTTAAGTTAAATAATAAAGATGATTATTTTTTCCTGATTTTATCCACGAACAATGTAATTATTTCTGTTATTTAATCTCCGGGGTGAACAGCACCTTTTGGGGTTTTATTTTATTTTTTTTTCCAGAATCCTCCTACTACTGCAGCGCGTCGGGGCGGGTGGGGAGGGCCGGGGGGCTGCGGTGGAAGGAGCTGCGGGAGGAGGGAGGCAAGGGGATGCTGAGACCCGGGCGCTGGGGGCTGCGGCCCCTCTCTGCTTCCCCGCTGCCCCCCCTGCGGCGCAGCACCCGTCCCAGGACAACGTGCTTTTTCCAGGGGACCGTGCGGGGCACCAGCGTTCCCTGCACCTATTTATATTTTTGAACATATCCTATTTTGAAAGACTGATAAACAATAAAGAGAGTGAAATTGGAATGGGCGCTTTGTCGGTGTTGTTTTTGTGGGGAAGGGGGGTGTCTGTGTAGGTGGGGGTGGGGGTGGTCTCCCATGGCAAGGCAGCAGGGAAGGAAGGGGAGCCCCAACAGGGTGCTCAGCCCCAGCCAGCACCCAAAGGTGCAGCCCTGGGGACAACGGAGGTGTTGAGGGGAGAGGGGTGTCCCAAGCCCCAACCGAAGAAGGACCCTGTGGTAGGACATCACTACCCTGTTCAGCTCTCACACCAGGAGGGGGTTAACCCACATGCCCAAAACCCATCTAAAACCCATCGCCAGCAGGAACTGCTTCACCCTCCAGCTTTCAGTCTGGAGACCCAGGGAGTTAATTAATATTCATTAATGAGGGAGCACAGGGACCCTTGCAGGAGCTCAGACAGGCACAGGGCTGAACCAGCGGTGATGAGATGATGCTCAGCAGAGGATGAGACAGTCCCGGCCGTCCAGCCAGGGTTCCCCAAATCCTCTCTCCATGGCAGACTCCTCTCGTGCTGGGACAGAGATGGGGACACAGCCACATCGCTCCAGGGCTTTCTCCAACAATTTATTAGAAGAGGTCCAGGAAAATACATCTTTTCATAACCAAATGCTTGAAGAAGAAGGCACCAGAGTTCAAGTGGAGTCCAGGTGAGGGGCACATGGAGATAAGGCACTGGCACTCCCACAGGGACAGGCACAATGGTATCCTTCAGCAGGACAGGGATGGGGCTAGAAGAGGGGCTGGGATGCAATGGAGACACCCACTCTCTGCCTCTGGCCAAATCCAGGCTCCCCTCGCTCCCACCCTGTGAACTCAGCAGCAGGACCAGCCTGGGAGGTCAGGTGGGTGTCGGTGACATGCTGCCACCGTAGGAAGGGGCCACCATGCACGGGGTGGCAGGGACAAAGTAGGGTGGCAGCAGCCCATGGGGATCATCCTCATGCACACCCCATGCCAGGGACAGTCCTGTGCTGCCCCAGCCGGCAGCAGCCCCGAGCAGCTGCATGTGCCAGCTGCTGAGCAAGATGTGGAAAATACAAAGGAAGGAAACAAAATAAAATAAAAAGAAGCCCCCCACCCCACCTCCCCCCAGTCACCCTCAAAACAGCCCTGGGAAACACCTGACACCAGGCACCGTCAGGCTAGAAACATCCTCCGGCCAAGGAGCCTTCCCAGCTCCTTATCTCTCCTTGTAGCAGAAGACCCCAAACCTGCCCTTGCTGGGGAAGCCGAAACTGCGGACACCGGGCTCTGCGGGGCCACAGTTGGCCCGAGGCTTGGTGATGGGGTAGCGGACACTGCCATCTGCCAGCCAGCCAGCATCGCAGCGGTCCAGCCCCTGGAATTTCCAGGCAGAGTAGAGCTGCCCGACCCGGGCGATCTCAGCCCCCGCATCCTGGCAGCTCTGCTTGGCCTCCTCCAGCGTCATCCCGGCCGGGTGGTCCAGGTAGAAAACCTCTCCTAAGACAGAGAGGAGAGCATCAGTGCTGAGCATCATTCGGAGCACCCCCATCCAGAGCATCCCTGCAGGGAGCATCCCCGCATGGAGCATCCCCACCCGGGGCTGAGCCCTGTGCCCTAAGGGGGAGGGAGGACATAGGACGCCACTGATGGGGCACAGCATCTTCCCCAGGATCCCGCTCCCCAGCCCCTGGCCCAGCACCAACCTTTGAGCGCAGAGGAGAAGCAGAAGGCATCAAAGCGGTGCAGGTGCCGGTGGCGCGGGCCGTAGCTGCGGATGCCCGGGGCGAGGTGCAGCCCACCGCAAGGCTTGCGGGGCAGGCGGATGGGGTACTGCACAGTGCCGTCAGCCAGCCAGCCCGCGTTGCACCAGTCCAGCCCCTCACTCCAGGCCTGGAAGAGCTGGTGGAAGGTGGCAAGGATGGCGCCCTGCTCCTGGCACGCTTGTTCGGCTTCGTGGAAGTTGAGCCGGTACTGCCCACGGGGAGGCTGGTAGGGGAACACGATGCCTGGGGGCAGACGGGGCACTCAGCCGGCTCTGCAGGCAGCCCACCCGCCCCGAGTCGGGCTCCAGCAGGAGCTTACAGGGGTCCCCAACCCATCCCAAATTCAGGCTCTGGGATAGGGACCACCCCAGGGTGGCACAGCCCGAGGCTCAGGCAAGCAGGGACAGGGCTGCTCCGGGCATGCAGCCACCAGCGGCAAGTTGCCAGCGACATCTGGTGGCACAGGGACACAGGGGCTCGGTCCTGAGGACACACAGACCACCCTCGTGGAGACAGCACTGGCACACACAGAGATGCACAGACTGTGACAACAGGGATGCAGGGACCGCCACCACACGGACGTATGGACCACGGTCCTGGGGACACAGAGACTGTGGTCCCAGGAAGACATGGACCACACCTGTGGGGATGGACAGACCATCGTCATGGGGATGCACAGGCTACAGGAACAGGGGCACAAGGATCAGCATCACAGGGATGTATGGGCCACGACCCCAGGACACATGGGCCACCAACGTGGGGATGGATGGAACACTGACACAGGGATGGATGGACCACAGGAACATGTGCACCACCACCATGGACCGCAGTCACAGGGACCAGTGGGGACAAGCCACCATGGGAGGGAGGGCCCAGGGGCCGAGGGGGTGGGCAGGGGCACGGCAACGGGGACGTTTCACCTGCTCTGAGCTTGGCAGTGGAGCCAGGGCTGAGTCAGGTTCCTCGTGGCAAGTGAACAAGAGGGGTTGGACCAGTCACCAAGGTTCATCACAAGATGCATGGGGACACCCAGAGCTGGGAGGCGAGGGGGCGGCTGCACATGGTGCAGCACCACGGGAAGATGAGAGGAGGAAGATGGGAGGAGGAAGAGCGGGAAGAGGCAGGAAACACCGTGGCCACTGGGTCACCTCCAACTCGGACTCCACAGTAGCATTCCCAGCATCCCAGCTGGGCAGACTGCTTTGGGCTCCCTCAGTGCTGAGACCCCACAGTCAGACAGCCCCAAGCCACCACCCCATCACACCGAGCATCCCAGCCCACTTCTGCCCATGACTGGGGTCCCCAACACCCCCAAGGAGGGGGTGCCACAGGAAGGCTCGGCTCACTGGCTTGGCGCAGGGGGTCACGCAGTCCCCACCGTGCCCCCACCTTGCAGCCGAAGGTCCACCACGTCACTCTCGTCTTCTAGTCCATCGATGACCTCGCAGCGGTATTTGCCATCATCCTGCAAGCGCACATCACTGACGACCAGTGAGGCCTCACGCCGGCCAGTCTGGTGGAGGTGAGCGCGGCCCCGGAAGTCCCCGAAGGCCATGTAGGTCTTGCCGATGGCCACCAGCACGTCCTGCTCCTTGGTGTAGTCATCCCGCAGTTTGGACCACTTGATGCGGATCTTGCGTTTGGCCTCCAGGTCGGGCTCATAATAGTAGTGGCAGGGCAGGGTGACATTGGCACCGTTGGAGCTGTAGATGGGGTCTTTGGGGGTCTCTACCACCAGCTTGGCCCCACTGAAGTAATCTACTGGGGACAGGGAGGTAAGGTGCGAAGTGTGGGTCAGGGTCCAGGGCTGGACAGTGCCCCCAAATCTCCCCGCAGCCGCTCTGCTCCCTCCCTCCAGCCACCTCCTCTTCTGCATGAGCATCCCATGAGCACCCACCAACCATCCCTGGAGCACTCCCGGCTGTTTCTCTGGGTCCAACATCCCCCCCAAGAGACGGGTTCCAGCCCCATCCCCGAGGCGGGCAGGGGGGACACTCCATCCCCTTGCACCAACCTGCCAGCCCCTCTTTCCTCCAGCCCTACCAATCCCCAATATACCTTTCTCCTGCCCATTGCCATTGTCGTTCATGAGGTGGTTGTAGTAGAAGCCGTTGTAGAAGGGATGGTGGAAGCCACTGGCCAGCTGCAGCAGGGTGGCCTCCAGGAGCAGTGGGAGCAGCAGCATGGCTGGGGAGCGAGGCCGAACCCTGAGCCTGGGCTGCCGAGAGGGAAAGGGCTGTGGTAACACCCCAAAATAACCAGGAGAGCCCCAGCGCTGCCCGGCACACGGCGGCAGGCAAACCCCATGGCAGGCATGCAAGGAGAGGGGTGGGAACAGCCGGCAGAGCCGCTCGCCTGCCCTCAGGGGAGGGCGCAGGCAACTTGAGCCGTGCCCCCCGACCTGCCCCACAACCGGGGCTCCCAGTCCCCTCCATCCTCATCCTCCTGCCCGGGTCACACCACGCACAACCGCGTTCGCTGCTGCTGCTGCCCACTGGGGCTCGTGGAGCAGCCGGACCAGAGGGGGACAACCGAGACCAAGCTGGGGACAGAGCAGCCGGGGGAAACGGGATGCCGGGGCGTCCTTTGAACAGGGAGCACTGGGAAAACATCACGTAGGGGGTGCAGAGGGAGAGAAGAGGCCGAGCCTCGCTGTAAGCCTCAAGCTCGGTTTACAGAGGCAGCCGAGCGTGCAACCCAGCCGGGGAGGGGAGGAGAGAGCTTGGGGTTGCCTCCGCTGCCCCGGCACTGGACAAAGCCCGGCGGCACCCATCTGGTCTGCCTGAGGACCCCCGGCTCGGATCCGGGGCTGCCGCTTTGCACCGCAGATGCTGCTGGCGCTGACCCCATGCAACACGTTTCACTCCCCGGGGGGGGGGGGGGGGGGGAGAAGCCCGGCTGACCCACGGCACCACACTGCCCTGAGCTCTGGGTGCCCCCAGCACCCAAGGGTGCCCTGCATAGGGCTCACCCAAGGTGGTTCGCAGCCGGATTTGCCAGCTTGCGAACTTTCCCGGAGCCGGCAGAGGGGGCCCAGAACCCGGCAAGCCTCCGGCAGCCCCTCTCCAAGCCTGGGAGGGATCTGACATCCATGCCCGCTGCTTAGATGAGGTTTACGAGTGCCTGCGAAGATGCCCCAGGACAAGGTCCTGTGGGAGAGCGGGTGCTCACCCCCAGCAGGGTCCGATACCGCATACGGCGGTGGTCTCTGAAGACCGGGGCATAGAACGGGCTGCTCTCACCATGGGTTGCCGCTCCCGGGCTGTCTGCTGTGGTCGGTGCCACTGCTCAGCTTCCCATGGGGTGTAGCCCACTCTTGCCACCGCCAAGGTCTCCGGCATGGAGGGCGCGAGGTGCACCCACTCAACGGCCAGTGCCACCCCGGCAGCCCGGCAGCAGCGGTGCGCGGCGCTGCAGGCACCGGCACCCGGCAGGCATGCCGCCACGTGCTGCCCACGCGTGGCAGGGCGGGCTCGAGGCACCGGCACCCTCGCACCTTGGTTTGGGAGACACCAGCCCTGCCTCCCCCCTGTGCCCCCAGTCCCTAGCACACCCCACCCCCCCCCAGAGCCCAGCACTGTGGTGACATACTGGGGGGACTGGGCATCCTCAACCGCCATGCCGGTGAGCATCGTGCTGCAGCACCCACCGTAGCGATGCCTGGCACGTTCCGCAGGGATGCCCGGCATCCTCCACGGCCATGCCATCCCTCCCTGCCCTCCACCGCAAGCGGGGTGCCCACCACCCCGGGGTGCCAGCCCTCCCCAGCCCCGGCTCCGGGGCTAAGCCCTACTCACGCTGGGTGCAGGCAGGCTTGCAGGCAGGCGTGCAGGCAGGCTGCAGGCAGATGCACTGTGTTTAGGGCTCTTGCAAGGCTGAGAGGAAGCAGCTCCAGGGCCTGCCTCTTAAAGGGAAACACACGCCTTTCCCAACCCCCTGATCGCAGCCCAGAGCTGGGGTGGGTGTCCCCGGCCCCCCCTTCCCCCCCGCCTGCTGGCCATGCCCGGGCAATGGCCTCGCCGTGTGCCCGCACGCTGCCTGCCCGCTGCCCACACACCTCAGCTGGGATGTGCTAGCTGCCAGCATTGCCCCCGGCTCGGGAGGCAGAGCAGCGGGCAACAGGGTGCCCAGTCGGGGCTGCTGGGACCCCCGTGATGCTCCATTCAAAGCCCCGGTGATGCCAGAAGTCCGGGGGAGAAGAGCCATCCCTTGTCCCATGTCCCACCGGGTGGACTGGCTGTAGTGCCCAGGTGATGGTGGTGTTGAGCACGCACGTGGCATGAGCAGCTCGGGACGGGTGGGCTGTAGCAGGGGGTGGTCCATGCTTGGGATGTGCAGGCAGCACCTGCCTGCTCTGGGGTCCAGGGAAGGCAGCTGAGCTGCAGGGTTCAGCCTCTTCAGGGTCTGCCTGAGGCCGTGGGGGCAAAGCAGAAGCACAGAAACCATGGCAAAAGCTTTGGGGTGACCGGTTGCACCCATCTGATGGGGGCATCATCCCTAGACTTGGGTGACGCCCTCCATGCCAGCTCCCACCGGCACACAGACACACAACCCCTGACTCCGAGAACCCCAGATCCAGCCCTCAGGAAGGGCAGCACGGCGCCAGCACAGCCGGGGTATGCCGGTCCGGGGGTGGCCAGTGGGGCTGAGCACATGGAGGAACCACGGAGCAGCGTGTGCCCTGACCCGCCAACCCACTGCCCCAGCCCGGCGCGCCGCTTCGCCCCCCGCTTTGTTGTTTTATGGCAAGGAAATGAGGCGTGGGGGCCCTGGTCCGGCTCTCACCGCCGCGCGGGACGGCGTCAAGCCGGAAAGAAAACAACTTGTGTAAAAATAAACCGCCCCAGGGCTGGCTGCGGGGGGTGAAGGGAGCTGGGACCCCTTCCCGACGGCCCCCTGGTACAGCGTGCTTGGGGTGCGATCTTGTCTGCCTGCCGCCGCCACGCTGATAGGGAGCAGCCGGCACGGAAACAGCATTATCTGGCACCAGCGCCAGCCCAGCAGCCCCCATCCCCTGTGGGAAGCTCCGACTGGGGGACGGCTGTGGGACCAGGGGTCTGGCAGCACTGCTCTTCCTTGCTCTGCTTTTCCCTGCACACCCACCCATTGGGGCCCGCCAGCCCTCCCCGAGGAGGGACACAGGAGGGACGGGCTGCTCAGGGACACAGGAGCGTGACGGCCGGGCACGCTGCCTGCTTGGTTGCCCAGAGCAGGCTGCTCCCCAGCCCACAATGAAGGGGCGATTACACCTCCCGGCACGGCGGCTTGGGGCTGCTGCAGACCTGCATCCCAGCCAAGGGTCCCCGGGGACCCCAAGCCCTGCCCCATGGCCAGAGAAGGTGGTGGGATGGTGTCCCAGCTGCATGCCAGCCGCACCCCAACTGCATCCCAGTCACTGATGCACCCGTGCAGTTGCTTGCCCAAGTTGTCCGTGTCCCAGTGAGCCAGTGATCGGGATGGTCCCCTCCACCCCATGGGCTGTGCGGACAGACAGACAGCCCCGTCAAGGCACGCTGCTCCTTGATGTGGATGCCCCATTGTTTCAGAGCCGAGGAACAAGCCACACGGTGCCCTGTGCTGCCTGCCAGGAGCTATCATCCGCCCGGCCCGAGGGGAGCAGCAGCAGGGAAGAGGAGATGGATGCTTTTGTGCATCTCTCTTCAGCAACAGCTCCTGGCTCATATCTGGCCATGGCTCTTGTCTGGATGTGGCCAAGGATGCCCTCCACCTCCTCCTGGGGAGCAGGCGGCATGGGGAAGGATCCAGTCACCGGCAGCTCCCTGAGGAAGGAGGACACCCCTTTTCTCCCTCCTGCCTCTCACCCTATTTTTGGAGCTTCAGGGATGATCCCAGATTTGTTTTCTGCTCCCCGAGGGGGACCCTGGGTGGGACTGCAGGTTTCAGGGTGAGTAAGGCTGCGCAGGGTCAGGGTAGCTCTGACCCAGGAGCACATGTTTAGGGCACGTGTTTAGGGCACGTGTTTAGGCTGGCTGAGCTTTTGGTTGAACGGGAGCCATAAAAATGTCATCCCTGTCTTCCCCGCCTCAAACCCAGCAGCTGACAGCTCTGCTGTGGCCCCACCGGAGAGATTTCTCACTGAAATGCCTCTTATGCAGGACAATTCCAGCAGGAACCTGTCGCCCAAGGCTCAAACTGGGGAGGAAAAGCCACGTTCCTGGTGGGATGGAGGAGGCTGTGATCTGTGCCGGCCTTTCCGGGTGGAGGCGAGAGGATGCTCTCCCTGACGGCTGCTTCCTGAGGAACCAGCTTGCGGGCAGCTGGCAGCACCGGCCGCCGAGTCAGCAGGCAGCGGGGTGCCACGACCACAGCGTGCCGGCCCTCCTGGCCTTCCTGCTGCCCCAGCAACCCAGCCACGTCCGGGAAGAGCATCCGAGGGACGGGGACAAGCCGTGAGGGGCTGTGCATGGGGTGGAGGGCGCTCTAGCCCGAGCAAACCCCCACGTCCTGGGGCTCGGCAGGAGGAAGGAAACACCGCAGAGCTGGGAAAGGGGCTCAGCATCCGTCAGCCGGGCTGGCCTGGGGGGTGGCAACGGGCAGGGGGAAGTGGTGGCCGAGCAGTCCCCTGCTCCGACACACAGCATCTGCTCCCATCACCCTCCCTGTGGAGCCTCTGCTGTGCCCCCGGCTCGGGGCTGTCTTGGCCAGACTCTGAGCTGCTCTTATCTCCGCCCCAGCTTCCCGGCGATAAGGGTGGCATGTCTGGAGGTGAATGGGGCTGACTGTCCCACCCTATCCCCAGCTCTAGCTGTGGCTGCTATTTGTCACCAAGCAGCCACAGCCACAATGAATTCAGCCCGGTCTCTGGCAGCAGCCCCCCAGCCCCTCTGGTGCCCAGGGCTGGCACCCACAGGACCACCTCCCGCAGGCAGGATCCGAGAAGGGGACGCATGGCTGAGCATGGCATTGCTGGCAGCAGGAAGGTGCGTGGAGGTTGTCCGGAGCTGTGGGGACGGAGAGCTGTGGTGGGATGCAGGTGGCCCTGGGCCATTCGTGCCAACCTCAGGGGTCCCTGCCCAGTGTAGCAGAAGACTCTGGAGAGGAGCAAACCTCTGTCCTGTTCACCCCAGTGCTCCTTCCCTATCAGGGACCCCATCCTCCATGCAAGGGGATCCTGCTCCAGCAGCACCCACCCCCCCATCCCTGCAGGCAGCCCGGGCAAAACCCACAGCTCCTGCCCACCCCAGGAGCACACTGGGGTGTAAAAGCCGGTTTTGCTCCAAGCTGGGCGATTTGCTCCAGGATCAAAGCCAAAGGAGGAGACGCAGGGTGTGGGGTGCTGATAGCGGCTTCCCCTCCCCAAGTCCCATCCCGCTGCGCTTGGCCAGCTGCGAGCACAGGCTCCAGCAGCTGCGATGGGGCGGAGGCAGTAAGGAAGATGCACAAAGCCCTGGTACCCTGTTTTTCGGGCAGAGAACGGAGCTAGGAGGGTCTGTGAAAGCAGGAGAGTCGCAGGGTCAGCATGGCAGCCAGCAGCCCTCCGGGACGGAGGAGCCCAGGGGCTCTGAAGGGACCCTGGGGGCTCACCAGACCTGCCGGGCTTTGGGAAGTGCTCTTGGGGAGACACAGCAGCCAAGCTAACAGCCCCAAAGTTTCAGCTGGTTTTAATACTGTCAGAGACACCCCGGAGCGGGGCCACCGCTGCCCCCACCGTCCCACCCGGGCTCCCTCGGCACTTGCCAAAGCAAACCCGCCGCCAGCCCAGCCCCACGGCTGCTTCGCATCCCAGCAGGTGGGGAAGCATCGCCGCCAGCGCCGCTGCCGGACACCCTGCCTGCACTCCTGCTTGCCGGTGCCGGGTCTCGCTCATCTCCTACTGCTAATCCCAAGGGCTCGAGCAATGCAAGAGGCTCCCCTCCACCCCACGGAAAGGGAAAAAATCAGGTTACAAAAAGGGTCGTGGCACAGCTCTCTGCCTACTGCATTTGGGTGGTTTAACCACCACCTTTCCCATCTTTTCTCTGCACCCTTGTGGCTACAAACCATTTCTTCCCCGCTACCCGACTGCAGCCCCCCTGGTCACCGCTTGGTTCTGGGTAAAAGGGACCTGCAGGCACCTCAAACTGCGGTAAGGTGGGGACGGTGGCAATGCTTAGACTTGGAGGATGCTGGAGCCGGCTCCCCGGGAAGGGGAACGGGCAGTGACTGCCAGTCGTGGTGCCTGCCGGGAGCACCCAGTGAGTAGAGCCACCAGCAATGGGGAGCTGGTGCCTCTTGATAGGAGCCGTCTCATCACTCCCCTCACACTATGCGGTGCTGACACCGCAGGCAAGGAGACCCAGGGCCTGGCGAAATGGGCAAGGAACAACAGCCGAGTAGGTTTTCAGAGCCCCTGCTTGCAGCCGTGCAGGGAGCAGGAGGGACGTCGGAGGCTGCAAGCCCGGGGTGCCTGCCCTAAGCCCCCCCAAAACTGCTGAGCTCCAAGCCCCAGTGCAGGCAGGGGACTGCTGCTGGCTGCAGCCTCTCTGCTGGAAGCAGAAGCAAAAAGGAGGAGAAAATTTGTCTCCAGGTTTAGCTGGGAGGATGCAGCCAAGCCCTGGTTGCAGGACGGGGTCCCCCAGCAAAGCCCCATTTGTAGGATGGGGCCCACCAAGGAAGCCCCAGTTGCAGGAGAGGGTCCCCCAGCCAAGTCCCGGTTGCAGGAGGGGGTCTCATCCCTGGCTAGCGGGGCGAAAGGGCAGGAGCTGTCCCCGCATGCCACCCCGCATCGCCCCGTAAGTGCAGTGCTGCAGACCAGCACCAGCACGGGGCAGGGGAGCCCTCCCAGCTGCCGCCCGAGTTTGGGGACATGGAGAAGGGGGGGTGTGAGGTCGGAGCAGGAGCAGGGAGGAGCGGGCAGGGCGCAGGCTGGGCAGCGGGGAAGAGCAGCCCTGTCCTTCCTCCCCGGGGCGCCTACTCATCGCAGCCCAGCAGCTCCACGCGCAGGGTGATGCGGTTGTGCCAGGCCACGGGCAGGATGCGGACAAAGCGGGCGTAGAAGGGCACGTCGAACACGTTCTTCTTGTGTGAGTAATTGTCGCTGTTACCGTGGAAGATCTAAGGGGAAAAAGGTGGGTGTCAGCACCACCAGGACCTCCCCACCTCCCCACAGCAGCATCCCAGAGTCCCAGGAGGTCACTGCCCTCCTTGCCCTGTCCCACACACCTTGGTGCTGTTTGTCTGACCATCCCGGTAGAGTGTCCAGGATGTGCCGTTGTCACTGTAGGCCACCTTGTAGGCTGCCACGTATTGGATGTGCCCAAAGTCGCGGGCTCCTTGCGTGATGATGCCCGTCACCTTCTTCTGGTCCCGGAGGTCAATCTGGCACAGAGACAAGGATTGTCGAGGCTCCTCGCAGGAGCAGTGCTCCTACCCCAGAGCATCCCGAGTGTCCTGGAAGCAGCCGGGATGCACAGACCCTCGGGGGTCGAGAGTGGAGAAAAAAACCCACCCCAATGCCAGAGTGACTGATAAAACACTACCATGAAATATTTGACCCTTTAACACTTGCAGCATCCCTCAAAGCAACCCAAAGTGGGATGCAAACCCTGCCGTCTCAGCTCCCTTCCCCATTGCTGCCGCCTCAACATTTTTGGCTGAAAAGGTCAATGTGGGAATGATGGCAAAAAATGTCAATACAAAAAAAAAGTAAAGGATTCCCAGAGGAAATGCATTTCCACTGGAAAGTGATGCTGGCTGAGAAAATATGCAATTCAGCGTGGTCTGACATTTGGGTTGTTAAGTGAGATGGTTTCTATTCTCTTTACTCTGCCACACTGCACTATTGCTGCTGGCACACTACAGAGCAACCCGGCAAATGAGATGAAAGTTTCCTTAATTTAGTTCCTATTTTATACTCATCAAGGGCAGTACTAGCTATATGTATACACTTATATATGTACATACATGAGTATACATGTAAATCTATATGTGACAGCATGTCATCCCGACCCGATCAGCAGACATCTTGATAAGCTGTTTTATTTAGGGCCATGGAGCAGCTGCTTTTAATCATTTCCCAAACAAAAAGCGGGACAAATATCTAAACTGCTTTGTCCCATTATGTCATGAAATCATGTGAAAAGTATAAAAACAGGGGAGGAAAGGAAACTGAGAAGGAAATTTCAAAACTATTTGTTCCCATTCCAGATTGGGAAGAGAAAAGCAAACCTGATTTTTTCCTGCAAAACAGAAACGTGGTGTTCCAGGCAGCTGGAGGGTTGTGGGACGGTCATGCCAGGCTGGGATGGCGCTTCCCAAGAGAGTGATGCAGAGCTGGGGTGCTGCAGGCTCAGTGTACCCCACAAGAAGGTCTGCGGAGATGTCACCACCCTGTCCCTGTCCCTATGGGCGCTGATGTTTCTGACCCAGCGCTCCAGCATTGCTGATAAAACCGGTGGCTGCGGCCCCATCCTGACCTGTCCCCGTGATCCCCGCTCGGGGAGAGCCCCGCCAGGCTGGGTGCCCCATGGCAAGGCTCCGGCTGCACCGTCCCGGCAGCTCTGCCCGGCCTCTCCCACCGTGTCCGTCCTGCTTCCAGCCACCCTGGCACAGGAGGTGGCCCCAGGCACAGGAGGTGGCCCCGGGCACAGCTGGAGGAGCTGGGGAGGAGAAATGAGGTTGCAGAGGCAGGGAACCAAGACCCACCTGCAGCCACTCGGACTGGCCGTTGTGGAGTGCCGTCCAGGCGTTGGTTTTGCCCGTCTTGTCCAGGCGAGCGTAATGGGGGTGCCAGGTAAAGGCGTCGATGCCCCAGGTCTTGAAGACACTGGAGGCTGTGATCTGCTGGTCGGAGATCAGGCGGGATTTCATGCCCAGAGGCTCCGAGCAACCTGCCGTGTTGAAATACACTGTAACACAACGGTTTATACAGGCAGTGAAAAGGAAAGAGTCCACGGCACCGTCACAAGCAAAACCCTGCAGCCCTGGCAGGCACCGTCCCCATGTCCCCACGTTTCCAGTGCCCGGAGTGGCAGGCAGGGCTGGGCAGGGAAAGGCTCAGCAGAAGCGCAAGGTCGCAGCGCTCTCACCTTTCCCTGGGATTTTTTAGCTCCCAGCTATTCCCTGGCTCACAGTGCCTCCTGCTGCAAGGATGCACGGACGTCCCTGCAGCACAGCCCGGCCCGGGAGGACAGACAGTTTCGGCAGGAGGCAGAGGAGGATGCTTTCACGGGTGAAGAGAGCAAATGCAAAGACATCCCCAGCCGACAGCACGGCTGGCACTGCACCCACGCAGCAGCAGGACGCGACGCAAGCCCTTGTGACACCCCGCACCCACACGGGTCCCGCTCAGCTGCCGGGGCACGGGGAAAGGGCTCAGGCTAGTCATCCCTCACATTTCCCGGAGGACTTTGATCCTTGGTGCTTTTCAAGCTCTCCAGCAGGAAAAGCAGCCGGTTTGCAATAAAACTTCCCAGCCGGGAAGTGGGACAGCTTGGAAAGGTGTTAGCAGCGTGAGAATGCAGCTCGAGCCCGGCTGAGCTGGTGGGATTAACGGCTTGTGGTCCCCAAAAGCACCCGTCGGTATTTCCAGGCATCACGTAGCCGGCATGAGAAAAAACAAGCGCTGACAAATCCCCCGCCCCAGGGGACCAGAACTAGTACAAGGGGTGATGCCCTTCCCCATGTCACCTCCCGCCCTGCGGTCCCTGGGGAGGGAGAGCCACCGACATTTACCATTCATCTCACAGCCGATGAGTTCAAAGCGCAGCGTGCAGGCACGACGGCACATCACAGGGTAGATGCGGATGAACTGGGCAGTGATGGGAGGGTTAAACATGTTGGTCTGCATGGTGCCATAGTCCACGTTCCCCTGGAAAACCTGTAACGGCGAGCAGGGCTGAGTGCCCCAGCCCTCCCGCAGCCTCGTGCATAAAGTCCTTCCTGCTATGGCAATGCTCCCCAAATTGCGACAAGCAGAGAGGTGGCTTGCTTCTTTCTTTTTAACACAATAAATACAGTCAGGTCATGTTTTCATGCATTTTTTCCACCACTGCGGAAACAATCTGCCTTTTTTTTAAAGCAAGGCAAATATTCCCAGCCCTGGATGCTCAAAAAAACAAGCACAAGATGCTTGTCATAAAAACTGGGAGTGGAGAGTGCTGCATTCAGTGACTGTTCCTGCTTCGAGAGTGAAATACACTGTTGGCTCATGCTGGGTGCAGACACAGCACCGAGCCGCGTAAGCCGTTCGCTAGCACTTCCATACCATGCCTGGTTCCCACAGTGTGTCAGCGATAAAGATGTTATCTGAATGACCTAAATAAGTCAGCGCTGCTTCTTTGGTTGTGCTTATTATGGTCAATTAAACAGAGCCAGAGAGCACTGGAACCATCTGTGCCATCTCACTGCTGGGACAGTTCCCAACGTGGCTTTGACTCAGGTCAAAAGAACTTTCCCAAACATGGGGACAGTCTGGGACGCAGCTCACAGCCACGCCAGCACCCACAGCACCCCTAAATGGGGGGAGCGGGCACGGTCCCCACGTGGAACATCGCAGCCCACCTTGTCTGTGTCCTGCTTCTCATCCTTGCAGAAGGTGAACTCCCGCCCATCCAGGCTGTAAGCAACTTTGTAGGCGCGGACGTACTCTGGCTGGCCCACACGGCGAGCGCCTTGTGTGATGATCCCACTCAGACGCATCTTCCGCAGCAGGTTGGCCTGGGCAGGAGAAGAGAGTGTGAGTTCAGATGGGGTGCACGGCTCCCGTGCCCACCAGCACTGCCGAGCCTCGCTGGGAGGGTGGGCTCTTGGTCAGCATCAGGACCAGGAAAGGAGCTGTGACTTCCTCGGGATGAAAGTCCTCCATCCCTCCAGCCTCACATCTGAGGGTGGGCAGAGAAGGGGGATTGCCACCCTAGGTCCCTATCTCCCTTGCCAGGGACTGTGCCTTCTCAAGGCACATCACAAGATGCCCCTGGGTGGCACCTTGCTGCAGCAATTTAGCCCTGCCATTCCCACCAGAAGCAGAGAAATCCCATGGAAGCAGCCCAGCAAGACCAGTCAGGGCTACTGGGGCTGCCTGCTACACCGATGCTCCCAGTCCTGCTGCAGGTACCTGGATCCAGGGGCTCTTGTCATAGTTGCTGGAGGTCCAGGCATTGACGATGCCGTGGTTGTTGAGGCGGGCAAGCTCTGGCCCCCAGCGCTGGAGGCCAAGGAAGCCGTAGTGGACAGAGGATGCCGAGAGCTGGGCGTCAGAGATGGCTCCTCCTTCCATGCCCAGGAGAACGGCACAGCCTGGGGGTGCGGGCAAGGGAGGGCAGAGTGGGGACATCAGCACCAAAGAGACACGGTGACCAGGGAGCAAAACCAAGGGGTTATTTGCCTCTTGTCTGGGGACAGGGCAGGAGATGGAGGCCAGTGCTAGGACCTGCTTGTCCCTTATGTGTTCCCCCCTCCTCAGCCTTCAGCCAAAACCACACCGTCCATCAGCTCCTCTCACAGCACAGAAGTCTGGGGGTGAAAACTGCTCTGGAGCCCCCTTAGAAAGGAGATGGCATCTTCCCAAGGATGCTCCCTCCATCAGGACCAGGCTCGCTGGCACCAAGGGCAGCCAGCACACAGGCACTCACGGCTGCCCTCCAGACCCCCTAGACAGCTGGAGAGATCTCCCCTGGGTACCTAGCAAGGGGGGACAGGGAAACAGGGAACAGGGAGGGAAAGAGAGTTCTGTAGAGTTGGTGCCAGGGACTTACGGACGTGACAGGTCTTCCCCAAGAACGGAGAAGGACACTTGCAGGCATAGTCGCCGTCCAGGTCCAGGCAGGTGCCTCCATTTTTGCAAGGCTGGGAGTAGCACTCGTTGTTGTCTAGGAGACAGAGTAGGGGGGTTCAGGAGACGACCTCAAAGCCAGTCCTGGGGACGAGACCCCTCATTCATGCAGAAATGAGAGGGGAGAGGCATCCCCTGAGCAAGGACCATGGCAGCATCCCTGCTGGTACACTGGCATAGGTTGAAGCTCTAACCCAAGGAGACACCTAAGCCATGTCCCCGCTGACTGCAGCTGCACGGGTGCATTGGGACATGCAGCCACAGCAAGGCTGGGAGCTCGTGTGGAGCAGGCTGAGCCTCCAGGCAACCCTTGTCCCATTACTCGAGGCACCGTGTCCCTCCAGAGATGCAGAGCAAGGCTCAAACACAGCCATGTCCACACACTGTGGTCCTTCCCTCAAACCTGCAAGGTTCAAACCAGCCCATGGTTCCTGATAGAGCCCAGTGCCCAACGCAGCCACAGCTGCAAACACCCCCTGGGTGTCACCACGGTGCTGCCCAGGGGGTTCCCAAGTCCTTAGCAGCAGAATCCTCCCCCCCGAAACCCCAACCGCCCCACGGTACTCACTGATCTGGCAGTGCACCCCATCGTACCCCGCAGGGCACTTGCAGATGTAGTCGGTGAAGACGTCCCCCCGGTTTGGGACCAGCTGACACTCACCATTGTTGTGGCAAGGATTGGGGTGGCAGGGGCCTGCGGAAGGGGGAAAAACAGCTGTAATATGTGCATAGGTGGAGAATAAGAGTATCCAGCAGGCTGTTGCTCTCCGAAGACATCACATCTCCCCCAGGTGATGGAGGTCACTGCATCCCTGCTTGGATCTCCGCTCTACATGCTCATCAGCGGGGCTGTACCCCAGGACCAGACCCCAGGGCCATGATGAGGGCACGATGCCATGCTGCAAGGCTCCTGGACTTCACAGAGCCCCCGTGATGCGGTCAGTGCCTCACCTTTCTCCGTCTCATTGCAGTCAATCCCAACGTAGCCCTCAGGGCAGATGCAGAAGAACGGGGTCTCATTAATCCCGGTCAGGCAGGTGCCCCCATTCTGACAGTGGTTCACTTCACAAAAGTCACCTGGAAGTAAAGCCACATGTCACTGCAAGGCATTTCTACGGTGGGAATCCACCAGAGCCCCACAGATGCACATGGAGGCATCCCAGCAGGAGCTGCTCCTCTGTGGATGCCGCGGGGAGGGGAATACCCAGCGGGGGCCGGCAGGACCGGCTGCCAGATCCTGCATGGGACTGCCGGCGTTCAAGAGCGATGGTTGAGACCAGGAGCATGAGAGGGCAGCCAGGACCTGCCCCGTCCTGGCACATTAAAAAAGGGATTTAACAGAGCCTGCACGTCACATCGAAGCCAGGGGAAACCCAGGTCTTTGATGCATCAAATGTTTCCACTGCTCAGCTGGGAATCCAGGGTGGCCAGGCTGCGGCTCGCTCAGGCGTGAGCAGGACAGGATTTTTCAAGGGAACGGAGCCGGTCCCATGGCTGGGTTTTGCTAATGAAAGTTAGAACTCACAAGACTGCAAAAAATCATTGTAGGGGGAGTCCGCATGCCTCGATTCACAGATGCTGGAGACACACGAGGAGGGAGCACAGGATCCATCCCTGCATGATGCCTGCCAGAACTCCATTCACTCCAAGCACTCTCCGGGCAGCTCCCACCAGGCAGCCCCAGCCCACGGGCAGGTCCCCCCCCACAGCTGGTGGGGCTGCACCATCCTCCCTGTCTGTTCATCCACCTCCAACATCTCACATGGTGTTGGGTTTATGTGGTGAGGTGGTGGTAGCTGGGGTGCTGCAGGGGTGGCTTCTGTGAGAAGACACCAGGAGCCACCCCCAAGCTGGGGACAGCTAGTCCCAGACGACTCCAAAAGAGACCCACTGCTGCCCAAAGTTCAGCCCATCACCAACACTGGTGTTGCCTCTGTGATAATACACATAAGGTAAAAAATGCTGTACAGCAGGTGTGGGAGAGAAGAGTGAGAAAAATGTGAGAAACAGCCCTGCAGACACCCTGGATAGAGAAAAAGGAGGGAGAGGAGGTGCTCCAGGTGATGGAGCAGAGGTTCCCCTGCAGGTGAATACCATGGAGAAGCAGGTTGTCCCCCTGCAGCCCATGCAGGACCCCATGCCAGAGCAGTCTGTTCCTGATGGGCTCTACCCCATGGAAAGGACCCACACTGGAGCAGTTCATGAAGAACTGCGGCCTGTGGGAAGGACCCACGCTGGAGCTTCTTAATCTTCTTTTCTCCCCACTGTCCTGCTGAGGAGGGGGAGTGAGGAAATGGCTGGGTGGGCACGTGGCAGCCAGCCAAGGTCAACTCACTGCACCCATCAACCTTCTGCTCCCCATTGCAGCGCTGAATCAGACTGCAAAAGCCAGGCTGAAATTCCTCCCGCCCTCAGTTTGTTCTGTCCCAAGAGCTGCAAGATGGCAACACTCTCCATAAACCTCCACCAGATTCCCACAGATCTGGCTGAAAGCCTCAATAACTCCTTGCCAAGCACTGGGACAGCACATCCTGTGATGCCAGGCTCTTCTCTGCGACACTACATGAGTCAAAGCAAGGGCTGAACTCAGGTGGAGACCCCAGAATAACCCCCCCCACTACCTGCATGCCCTGGAGAAGTTGGAATTTAATGAGCTGTGGGCTCACTGCCGGGACCCACACCAAACAGCACAGCTCTCATTAGCCTAAGCTACTACTCAGTGAGCTCCTACTCATTAGTCTTTTAATAGCAGGGCTCCTTTGAGTTAATCCTACTCTTCCTGACACTCCACATCTGTAGGGTACACACTGATGGCAGACAGGCCAGCATTACGTGAAGGTTTCCAAAAAGGTGCTGTTAGCTCCCTTAGCCCAGCCTCAGGAGGCAGAAAAATTTGGGCACCCGTTCAAGTCACTGCCTGCGCTGCCCAGCCTGTTCTGCATGACCTCATGCTCCATCAATGCGCTGCCATGAGCTACAGCATGGGAGGAGAGAGCTCGTGCTGATATGTGGGGATGCCTTTGCCCCACGCCCCTCCGCAGGTCTCGGGCACATCCAGCCGCCCCATCCCAAGGATCTCTCCCGGCAGCCGGCCAAGGCCCTGGAGACAGAGCTGCTTCTGTTCAGCAGCAGGGGCCGGCTGCTTCCCCAGGCACGGAGCGCCAATGAACGTGTGCTCCCCGGCATCCGCGCTGCCTCCGACGCAGGAGTGTCTGGGGTGGGACACAGCAGTGAAGGAGCACGGGCTCCTCCCAGGATTGGGACAGGAGGGGTCCCAGTTTTGTACTTTAATTATTCCAAGTAACTGGACTGCCTTTTATCCCCTCCCAGGAATACTCCCTTACATGGTGGGTCTTGCTAGCCAGCCCCCTGCCTAGCAGCGAGGCGCACGGGTCACATTTTCCACTGTGGCAAGTAGTTTTGGATGCTCCTATTTCTCGTCTGTTTCAGGCCTGGTTTCGGAGCAGTTCAGCATCTCCATCCTCCCCACACACATTTTTCTCCGGTCAAGGACAGAACTGTCACAGGCTGGACACTCAGGAACCACGGCAACAAAGATCAGCCACCGCTTTTGGAAATGTTTGCTTATAAGAACCCACAGGCTGGCTGGAAGGCAAAAATAACATCCTCCGAAAACTGGGACGGCTCACGCCAGCGGGGCTGGGGGAGGTCAGGTCAAGCCTGTCTTGGGAGGGCAAAATGGGCACCTCTGCCCAGGGAGAGCGAGCATAAACAGGGCCTTCCTCACAGCACACCTTCCTGCTGCCCTTTGTCCCCTGGCCTGGAGCCTGTGCTTGGGCTTCGCTCCCTTTTTCCCTGGTCTCACCCATCTCTTTTGGAGTCAACCACCCCAGGCGTGACCCACAGGGTGATGATGGAGCTGCTTCTCCCCGGGGTTCCCCTGCCCAGGCCAGCCAGGCATGCTGTACCAGGCGGTCCCAGGGAAACTGTTTACATCGCAGGCACGGTTATCTAAGCCTGAAAGCACGGGACAGCCCGGCTGAGCTATTCCCGGCTCAGGAGCAAGAACGAGGCCGTGGACCTGAGCTCCTCTGCTCCTGCAGCCTTCACTCGCCACCCCTGCGCCCCGCACACAGCAGCCTGGACCCTCTCACCATGCGCCCCAGATTCTCCCTCTCTGCACCCCGGATTCCCTGCACCCCGGATCCCCTGCATCCTGGCTCCCCATCACCCCGGGCTCCCTGGCACCCCTGATCCCCATCACCCCAGCTCCCCGGGCTCCTGGGCACCCCTGATCCCCAGCTGCAGGGCTCCTCTGCACCCCCAGGCTTCCCTGCATCCCAGATCCCCTGCAGCCCCAGCATCCTGGCACCACGGGCTCCTGGGCACCCCCGATCCCCGGCTCCGCCACACCCCGGGTTTCCCTGCACCCTGGATCCCTGCATCCTGGGTCCCCATCACCCCAGGCTCCCTGGCACTCTGGATCCCCGACACACCGGACAACCCTGCACCCCTGATCCCCTACATCCTGGGTCCCTGTCACCCCAGGTTCCCTGGCACCACAGATCCCTGGCACACCAGACAACCCTGCACCCCGGATCCCCTGCACCCTGGATTTGCAGCACCTCGGGTTCCCCTCCACTCCGGATCCCCTGCATCCTGGGTCCCCATCACTCCAGGCTCCCTGGCACCCCGGATCCCCGGCACACCGGACAACCCTGCACCCCGGATTCCCGGCACCCCGAATCCCTTGCATCCTGGGTCCCCATCACCCCAGGCTCCCTGGCACCCCGGATCCTCGGCACACCGGACGACCCTGCATCCCCTGCACTCCAGACTCCCGGCACCCCGGGCTCCCTGGCACCCCGGCACTCACCGGCCACAACCAGCAGCAGCGACAGCCCCAACCCCAGAGAGAGCAGCGCCCGCCACGGCCTCGCCGCCTCCATGCTGCGTCCCGATCCGCGCCGCTCCGCGCCGCTCCGCCGCGGGGCTCGGGGCGGGGAGTGACTCAGCCCGGCCCGGCGCGGCCCCACGTGCTCCGCCGCCCGCCCCCGGGGCGGGGACCGGCCCCGCCGCGCCGGGCAGGGGGTGACCCGCGGGTCGCCCCCCCCCCTCGGAGAGCCCCCGCCCGGGAGCGGGAGGGTGCTGGCAGCGGGGGGGGGGGGGTACCCCAGGCACCCCGGGGTGCAGGGTAGGGCGGGAGGCAGGGTTGGGACACTGGCCTGGTAGCCGAAGATGCTTAATTAGAGGGTTGGGCTAATGATGCTCCGGGTGTAGGGGGTCCACCGGCTCACCCCACGCCAGGCCTTGGCTTTTGGGTGGCTGCTTGGGCTTCCCGAGCCTGGCAGTGCCCGTGGCTCCCAACCCTGGCTGGTAGAGGGGTGCCGAGCTGGACTGGGATACACTGGGGGCTGACAGCACTTGGCTGGAGGAAGAGCTGTTGCACAGCACAAACCCCTTTTTGCTCTCCCTGGGTGGGAAGAAAGCTGGAGAGGGCTTCCCCTCCGCCAGGACAGGGCACACATGAGCACCCCACACCACCCTCCGCACCCAGCATGCCGGCGGCACGGGGTTTTCCAAAGCTCCTCCTCACCAGCATCAAGGAAAACAGCTCGCAGCCCGGTCGGATGTACACAGGAAAGGGGTTGGAGGGAACAACAGCTCTGTGCCCAAAGCACCACACCACGGGTCTGTTGGTTCAGCCACAAACAAGCTCCTCTTTGAGCTGTGCCCGGCCCCCGCGGGCTGGAAAAGCCCAGCTGTGCTCTCGAGACGAGCTGGTGCCATGTGGGGAGCCCAAACCACGACACCCTGGAAGGCAGAAACTGTCGAGCTAAGGCATATTCAGGATGAATTCATATTCAGCAGCAAGCACTAAGGAAGAGGGTACAGGGAACTGCACAGTATGGCAATGCTGGATCATTTGCCCTGGAAATCCACTCCTAAGCCCTCCTAAACGTGAAGCTGATTTTATCTCTTCTTGCAAAATCCTCTATTTCAGCAATAACTAACCCATCTCGGACACTCCGGCTGCTCATATTTACATGTTGACTCTGCCCGAGTGTTGCTAAATTTCTGGTTTTGGCAAGGCGGCCACCTCAGCCGGCAGTGAGCCGGGCAGCCCAGCTGCGTGCCATGCACTTTGACCAGTCTTTCCACCTCATTTTCCATCCCTACTCCCGCATCCAGCTACTGCGGTCAACCAGTGCCCGTGAGAGCACCCAAACTGGAAGTGACACCCCGGGGACAGACCCACCAGCAGGTCCAGCTGCCCCAGCGTGCCAGCAATTTGCACGGCTGTTGGTGATGTTGCCGGAGCGCCAGGGCATGGGGAACACAGGGAGCCGGCCACATATTCCCACTCAGACCCACCGCCCCCGTTGGTGGTGTTTCCTTCAATTAACAGTAACAAGAAGGAAACTCCAGGCAGAGTTTAACTCCAGCATAGGGAGAAACAGCGGCTAGAAAGGAGGGAGCGGACAAGACACAGTACTTGCTTTCGAATAACCCTTCAACCTCAGGGTAATTACTGCTGTGGTGTTCAGAGGAAAACAAGGTCAGGAGGAGGAGAGAGCAGGGCAAGATTCCCAGGCCTGTGCACAAGCAACTAGGACAAGGCTGTTTTTTCTGCCTCTTGAGGGGCTACTGCCAGGATTGGTCTCGGAGAGGACGCAAGACCCAGAGGGAGCTGCAGAAAAATCATCAGCCTCTCTGAAAACAGAGAGCAAAATGTTTTCCTTCTGTCCCCCGGGGCATGAAAGCCGATGTCCTGAGGAACATGCATGGGAAAGGATATTAAAAAGCGAGTGGTGGAGGCCAGGCGGAGCTACGCTCTCCATAGGGACAGCACTTCCTGGAGGCACCAGTGGCTCTTTGAATGGAGGCCTGCGATGGAGTGGGGGATCCCAATGAGAAGCTGGGGTTGGGAAGAGCCCATGCTGTCCCAGCTGGAAGAGGGAAGCTCTGGCTATGGGAGACAGAGAAGAGAGAGGAGCAACCTGTCAAGGACAGGGAAGCAGCGAGGAATGGAGACAGCCCCCACAGACATACACCACACCCCGGGTTCATACAGCCGCCAAGTTTTCACAAGGGATGGCTCTACTTGAAAGAGTTGGGTAGGTCGAAGGTCAGGCATAATTTCACTCCCTTCTGCAAGGACTACTTTAGGCCTTGTTATAGCAGGATTTACCACTGGGTTTGGTTTCTTCTGCATGGAGATCTGCCAGGCTTTGCTGTGCCGTAACCCTTTCTGAGCCGTGCAGATAGCCCGTATCCTGGTTCCCGTAGCTGGGGTGATAAAGCAGAAAATAGGTGATGGGGCTGCATGTTTCTCTGATGCAATTCTCTTTATTTCCAAGCTTATACAAAGGTGTTTTCCCGTTAAAGAGGGAGACGAACAATACACAGCCTGGCCCTTGCTCAAGCATAAAGCCCCCATCTGCCATAAAACTGGCCAGGGTGCGTCCCACAGCCAATGAGTTTGCGGTGATGACTCTGGTATCACCACAGTTTCGTGTTCCTCCTCTCCACTCCCTCTCAGACACTCACCTCTGACCCACGGGACCTCTCCCCCCACCATCAGATAGCAATGACCCCCCCCCGACCCCAGCAAGGTCCCGCTCAGCCCTTGCATGGATCTTTTTTGGGTAGCAGCCCCTATTGTTTCAGCTATCTGTTCTATAAAGAAATTCACTGGCTTAGGTTTATCTCAAAAGAAAGGCAGCCGTTACACCCCGGAGGGATTCCCCAGCCAAAATGCTCCCACAACCCTCCCTGCAACATGGTTTTCCTCCCTCACCCCAGCATCAAAGGCCCCCAGAAAAAAAAAAAAACCCTGGCAAAGGTAGCCAGCCCCATCCCTTGCAGCCATGGCTCTTTCTTAGCACCCAAAGTTGTGGTTCAGGCCACAGCACAGGTCCTGGGAAGGTTTCCTGCCCCATGGGATCAACATCCCCATCCTGCAACACGTGAGCCACTCCGAGTGGGAAGGAGAAGCAATCCACAGCACTGTCACAGAGGATTAAGCCCCAGTCTGCTCCTAATCCCTCTAACAGGATAACCAAGTGCTCGGTGCCAGCATCTCTAACCTCCTGCAGCCCCAGCCAGAGTGCCAGCGCCTGGTTTCCGATGGCTGCAGAAAACATCCACTGGCCAGGACAATCCTTGCACGTGGCTGGACTTCTCTGTTTATTTTCTAGAGGAAAAAAAAAAAAAAAAAGCTTTCCACACTCTCTGCCCTTTGTATCAAAAGGGCAACAGTTTCTTTAAGCTCAGGCTTTACATTTAGGGATGCTAATGTTTAGGTACTAGGAATTTCAGGACTATCTGAAGAAACCTTGATACCAAATATCCTCAGGGCATGGAAAGCTCTGCACAGCTACCGAGTGCCCTTCAGGGTGTGTAAAACTTTGTGATTTAAAAGGAAGAAGGCAAAGGGCAGCACCGTCCCCCAGTTTTGCTGCATTCCCACTGCTGATCGTGTCAGAGCTCAGATGAGATCCCAGCCCGTTTAACTTCAAGTCCTTTGCTCTAACCTTAGTAAACAAGATTATATCCAGCTTAGAGCTGGTGTGTCTGCGTAAGGTGCTTAATATAAGCACCTTTATATAACCCCCTTCTCTGAATTGAAGTGCTTTGCAGTCTTTAAGGATTTATCCACGCATATCTCCAACAGAAAAGGTGTTGCCTTCATCTTCATTTGACAGATGGGAAACCAAGGGCTGGAGGGGCTCGAGAGAAGGACGTCTCCCTTTATTTTGTCCATCTAAAAGGAAGGCACTCAGGCTTGGCCTCTTACACACACATCCTCAGCAGCCACTGGTAACTGCAGCATTTCCAAAGGTCATTCACATCTGCTACAGGAGGAATCACCCTGGGAAACAGCTGTCTCTCCGCTGACGATGGATCAGCACCGACCACTGGCCAGGACTAGACTCCTGCGTGGTGGTGGCTGTTCCCTGCAGTGCCCACCTCGGAGGTCTGCCCAGGAAAGATGGAGCAGAGCCCACATCCCAGACTCGCCTTGCCCCTCTCTAGCCTGTTGGTTGAAGGCACCCATGGGGTAACAGGAACTGACACGCCATGGAACACCATGGTGCACAATCGAAACCGCTTATGGATTAGCAGCGGCAAGCGGCCTGACCGTGCCCGAGCACCGAGCAGATGCCGTAGGCAGATAAGCCGTGGCTCTTTTGTTCTTTTTCAGGAAGATCTTGGCAAGCTCCTGCCTTGATGCAAAGCACTAAATTGTGTACTTGATAACTTTATCATCGAAGTTCCTCTGATAACCTGGGTTTCTGTGGCAAGGGACGGATCCTCGTCCTGTTATCACGCTCACAAGACCCCCCCTTATTTAAAGCCATCGATTTGGTGCGTATGCTTCTGGCGTACGCTTGATGGAAGGTCCTCCAAGACTTGTAGGGCTCAAGGCAAGCTTGCAGCCTGATTAAATATCAGGGGCCTGATGGCACTAATGCTATATGAATATGTAATAACTTTAACAAACTCTAACGAGCTGGGCCACAGGGTTTGCAAGGAGCTCAGAACCTGTCTTACCGGCTGGTGAAGAAGAAGCAGTTTGCTCATTATGGCACGCTCCCCTCCCACCCATCCGTGCTGGGGAGAGGCTCTGCCCAGGCCAGGGCCTCATTAATTTGTGAAGTTGCCTTTTGATCTCTGTATCTCGGAGCATAATGAGAAGGTTTGAACTCTGCCCGTCCTCCCCCTCTCCGTGCCTCCCACGGGCCCTGATCCCCCAGAGCCTGGCAGGCAAGGGGAGATCTGCCACAGCTCTGGAATTTGTTTCTTCCTGAAGAGAGGCATATTTGGGGCCTTTTAAAACACGCTTCAGTAGCCACATCTATGGCTGGTTGTAGCAGGAAAGTACAGGTCCCTGCACACCTCCCTCTCTCTCGCACAGATGCGCAACCCCACAGGGGCATCTGGGGTGATCACACCTCCAACACGGCTCCTTATTCCCTTGGTTCCCGCAGTCCAAAGTGGCTCTCAGAGGCCGCCTGGAGCCAGTTGTGTCCCTGTCTGGGGTGGCTGGTGACTATCGATGCAGGACATTGGCTCCTGCAGGACCTCTGCTTTGGAGGCAAGCTCCTGGTGCCCAGTGCCTTCACCTGGAGCTGCTGCAGGAGCTCCTGTGCTGGCAAAGAACAATACATCCCCCCTGCCCCGGAACCCATCAGAGCCTCCCCCTGTGATTACAAGCTGCTCTACTGTCCTGGATGGATCCTGCACCACTGGTACACCAGCTGAAGCTCCTTACTGGCACACCAGTTGAAGCTCCTTCACCGCCTCTTCCTGCCCTTTGGGCTGCAGCCTCCAGAGCCGCAGCGGAAACCACAGCAGAAGCTCGTTTGGCACTGCGGTCCACGTCCAGGAGAGCTGGCTCAGCTGCTCAGTTACTCCTCTCCATGACTCCTCCTCTCCTCAAAAGGAAATGAAAACAAGCTCCAAGCCAGACATGTGTCCTCAATGAAACCCATCTGTGAGAGCCACGGCAACGGCCGGAGTGGGGCTGTTGCCTGGTCAGGGTGTCCAGACCCGCCATGGAGGAGCGCACGTAGCCAGCCCCAGGGGCAGCACGCACCCAAGGGGACACGAGGCCAGAGCAGGGGACACCACGGGACTGCCAGGGCAGCTGCGTCCTCCCCGAGCGCTCTGCCTGGGGCCGTGCTACCTCCTGTCTCAGCAGTGACAACAACTCCCAGGCAAGAAGCCAGCCGATAGCTCTGCACATCCACAGACGTCTCCATACAGTTTCCATACACATTGTTTGGAGCGGTGAAGACCTCCTTAGCAGGAACGAGAGTATCCTGAGGGGCAGTGGTATCCACCCATCCCCTGGCTGCTTCACAAATTTCCTCCAAAGGAGATTTCCTAGAGCTCAGGTTTGTGTCAGACCCTTGTAAACTCTCCCAAGCATTTCTCCCTCCCTGCCGGGAAGTTTATACTAATGTGTTTTTAAGACATCCATTCTGTTAGTCATACCCCGTATGTCCTCTGCATCCACCCCTCCTTCTCAGTGGGACTTCCTACCACACCAATTACCTTGTCCAGCTTCCACTGAAGCATTTATTACGGCACGAACCGATTTGCCTTCTGCCATCAAACCCGCTCCAGGCACTTTCATGTTACTATTCCCTCCTGCCTCTTTGTCCTGCCTCATGGCCCAGTTGATACTGGATGCAAATCTCACCTATCCTGCATCCTCCCAGTGACTCTTAGAGGAGTTAAATGGCCCCAGCTCCAGTGCTGAGTCCCCACTTGTCCCCAGCTGATAATGGGCTGCTGCTCTGACAGCCCCAGCAGTAAAACCAGTGGCTCTTGCTGGAGACATCCAAAGTAGATACAGTGAGGGAAATTGTGTGGACTTCACAGCCCCCCTTAGCTCCTAACAGGGCTTTGCATCTCTCCAAAGCATTCCCTTTGGTCCGTGTTCTGGGCCACATTCATTTGTGCCTCCTGGAGGTGTTCCCTAGGGACCTACGGACGCAGCCCCAGCACCTCCTTCGGTGCACGTGGTGAGGACAGGGCAGTTATTAGGGGCTTGGGTGGTAATCCCACATGTCCAGTTTAGGATGTTCCCTCCCAGTCCTTGCTATCCCATCTCAAGCTCGGGGTGGAAAACACAGGTCACCTACATGGAGACCTGACATGGCTCATTTCCATGAGCAGGGCTGGCTTCACGGGCACACCACACTGTATGGATGCTGCTCACCTAAAAGAACCCCAGAACGTCCCATGACCCAGAGGTAGGTGCAGTCCCTTTAGGGTAGCTGTGAAATGGGGCTCCTTTGTGGTCTTCCTCCTTTGTAATGTCTCCATCTCCTCCTTTTTGGTAGGCTGCCTTCTCCAAGACCTAGGAAGGTAAGGAAACATCTACCTGTGCTTCCTTCTCTTCTAGCTACGCCTGCACATTCGCCTCGCCTGCTGCAGGCAGCCAAGCAGAGCAGATTTGCCAGCAGTGAGGACAGTGACCCCACAACCGCAGCTTCGGGGTGGCAGGGCTGTGTTTTGCAGAGCACGTGCAGCCCCATGCAGGAGGCACGTTCGCTCTGCCTGCCTGTGGTTAGCTGGCGGGCTTTCCAGGGAGCCGCGATCTGCTCAGAGAGCTGCTTGTTTGGGAGCATGTCGTGTTTTTGCCCGGTCTTGCAGCTGCCTGTCAGCCGCTGTACAAACACAGCCCTGTCTCCCATGCCCCCCTCCTTGCTTGTGCTGTCCCTCCTCAGCCCTGCTCTTTGCTGGGATTAGCCACACCTCAGCTGGGTAAACAGGAGCTGATCCTGCCCCATCAGCCCATGGCTTTTTAGCCTCAGCCGCCGCGAGCAAAAAGGGCTCCTTGATTTTTCTCCCAAGCAAATCTCCCTTTTCATCACTCAGCAGGTCTGAAGCCTTTAATTGGCCACAGCAGCCGCTGTGATCCTCTGCATTGGTTTCATCTTCTATTTTCTTTCTTTATTCTTCTGTTTTCTTTCTTTATTCCTCTATTCTCTGGCTTTGTTCCACTCAGCTTCCTTATCTTCTGATCTGTTCCTCATTTTCTCACTCCTTTTCCCCCCTCCTGTCTCTGTCCCCTCCTTTTTGCTTTTTCACCCACCTGAGGAAAGCCACCCTTTCTGTATGTCACCTTCTGGTGCTAACTAATGAGCTAGACGGGGCTGATATTTTAGTCTTAAAAAGCCTTGGAGGTTGTTAGTACCTATAGCCAGCACCTTGCTCTTCATCTCAGCTCAAAGGCAGCATTTCCTGCAAATTTTTACCTGCCTTTGAAGGGATGCTGGGCGGGGAGGGAGGAGGACACCCATTCCCTGCAGCACAGCACCCTCTAGCCTCCACCAGGGCAGCAGCTCTTTGCTGATGTGGAATGAGGACCTCCAACCACCACCATTCAGCCATACATCCTCCCAGTCCTGCACCGCTTCCTAGACATCCAGCCCTGTGTAACTCCGACAAAATCCTCCTGCAGCATTACTGCCAAATCCAAGGATGGATTTCAAGGGAACTTCGGGGATCAGGATCCTAAAGCTGGTCTGTTCTGAGCAGACGTGGTAAATCAGATGTCATTTCCAAAAGGCTGAGACACCAGCTTTGCAAGGTGGAGCCCGCAGTGAACCAAGGTGGTGTCAGCCCGCAGAAGTGATCATTACACAGCGTCTGTGGCACTGTTTATTTCCTCCAGCCCATACAATAATTTAACTCAATGGCAGTACAGGCAGAGTTTTCAAAAGAGTAATGCTGCTCCTGCGAAGCCAGGTGAGGTCAGCTGGAGGAATGGTGTGGGGCCAGTGACAGCTATAGCTCTGCAGTTGCTGTGTTTTCTTGGGAGGTTGTTCTGCAACCTGCCAGGTCCCTGTGTGTGGAAGAAGGTGGTCATCCCCAGCTCACCTCTGGATGTGGCAGCAGACCTTCCCCACTTGGCTGTGAATGCTTCAGGAAAGCATGCAGCAGACGGGGATGCTCTGGTTTATCCCTTCATCCCGGCCACCCCACTGCCCCTTGCTGCCTCCTCCCCACCTGCCTACCCCCCAAACCATACTGCCCTGGTTCCCACCAGCCTCACCCACAACCCACCTCCCTGCACCAGAATCAAGCTTGTTTCCTCTCAGCCTTGCTTTCCTCCTACACCTCCAGGAAACAGAGTTCTGGCTCTCTGCACCCTAACACCACCATCCTTCCCCCCAAATCACAACTGTAACCGTTTCCTTCGTACTCACACTCATCCACACACAGTTGTGTGCTCACTACCACCTAGACCTATCCCGATTCCCACTATTTTGGCATGAGGCAGTTGCTTCCGCCTCCGTTCACTTTATTTCCATAAATACTGCTCTCTAGGAAGAGCCTCTTCCCCATTCCTTAGGCAATACTAAAATTTGGATCTTTACCAGGGGTTGATAATCCCACTGTTCGGTTCACTGAGCATTTCAGCTTGCAGGATTGCAACCCCTCCTTCTCCTTGTGCACCACTACTTCTACAGCAACTTTTCCAGAGAAAGTATTTCACAAGCAGCCACTGAAAAAAACGTGGCTTTAGCAGTCTCCCTCGCTGGCTTTCTGAGGCTGAATAATCATAGTCTTTCCAAACTCCAACCTCAGGAACACAGTATAATGGCAAATGTCAGACAGACCACTCAGAATTAAACAGAAGACAAATAGTTTCCTTTATTCAGTAAGACATCTTGGAAAGACTCCAGGAGAAGCTCATACATCCTTCTGGCTCTACTACATTCATTTGCTCCAATCCATCCTGCTTTCCACCAGAGGTACCTCCTCTCGCTGCTCCCACTGCCTGCCAGATAACTGCTGCTCTCATGCACCCTCCCCTCCATGCTTCTGCAGATGGCTTTAGGGACAGGTGCCACACCAAAGCACAGCTTAGCCCCCACAGCTGTGCCTTGATTTACCAAAATGTGTGATAAAGGCACAGAAATGGGTCTGAAATGGCCCTGAGTGAACAAGAGGTGGTATTGGAGGTGGCTGGTATTGGGAACAGGTCTGCTTAGCCTGGCAGCTTTTGGTGCAGGGGGTAGGAACTTCACCTAACCAGACTCCCTGGAAAATTCAGGAGTGTTGTGCCATGGATTCATCTCAGGGAGATACAGATGGATCCCCCCCCTAGAGCTCTGAGGCTGCTTGTGCAGCCAGGCAGCGTTCAAGTGTCATGGAGCATCCAGAAGCAGGACCAGCAGCAGTGCTGATGTTGGGAGTGGTTTTCAAAACCTCTTCCTCCAGCCAGCAGCTGTGGCAGGATGTGGGGTAAAAGGGGTGAGCTGGCTGTTGGGAATTCCCAGACAGAAGCGGCAGAGCACAGCCACAGCCTGGTAAAGTGCTCAGCTCAGTGGCATTTCTCTTTTGGCCTAAAGATTTTGGGAATGCAATAGCCCATCTGCTTTGAAATGACCAGTTGATGTTCCCCGTATTAGCAGTCGGAGCCCTCTTGGTTTAGTAGAAAAAACGGGGGTGGGGGTAAGAGTCAGAAAGTCTGTAGGAACAGGGCAGGAGAAGAAATGCCCTCAGCCATAAGAAGAGACCAGAGCCTCTGGTCTACAGGGCACAAAAAAGTGGACAGCAGTAGCCCTGTAGGGCTGAGGTTAGTCAGTAAGTGCTATAATTAGGAAATAAATAGCATGCTAAATAAACCCTGAGCAGAAGCTTTTGAGGATGGTGACGGAGCTGGAAGTTGGCAAGGAGCAGCTGAATGAGAATGTGATGGAAAAATACTGAGCAGGTGGGCCACGTGCCACCTCCCCAGCTCCGGTTTGTATGATGCAGCCGTTCTCCCATCCCTGGCACTTGTCTCCTTACGTTGTCAGCTCCTCAGGACAGAGGCTGGTCTATTTAGAGATCTGCAAAGTGCCCATTACGCTTTTAGACACCATTTTCAGAAAATGCGTAAGAGTCCAAAGAGCACTGTGCATCCAGATCCAACAGGCTCTCAAACAGCACGGCTCTGCAGCCTGCAAGCCAATGCCTCGCTGGCACTGCAGGGAACGCAGAGCGGGAGAAGAGGGAAAAAGCATTGCCTTTATTTCCATCTGCAAAGCTTTTTTGTGCTCACATGTCACTGACAGGCACTTCACTTATTTTCAGCTGGCAATCAAACCCTGTCATAAGAGATGTTTTCCTTTTTGCTACTGCTGCACTGGCAGAGATCAACACCCTGATATTTCCTCCAGCAAAAAGGTTTCCTCAGAGGTGCAAAGTCCCCAGGAGTCCTTCAGCGCGCAGCGAGTTTGCTGAGCAGGAGAAAAGCTGGGCCGGGGCAATGAAGCAGAAAAAGAGTCCGAGTTCCTTGTGGCAGCAACAGCCAAAAGAGAGAGGGATGTGATGAACAAAAGGGGACTGTCACCACGGTGTTGTATGGGGGTGTCTCAGGCTGGCTCAGCACCGCATCAAGTTCTCTCTGCCTGGTAGCTTTCCAATTGCTGAGTTTAAAAAGGTGAAATTATTCTCAGCCTTTTTTTGGCCTCATTGTACAGAGGTAAGCACCTGCCCAAAGCACAAGGCAAAGCTGTGTGTTCTTCCTGTGCCTACAGGTTCCAGCACATACATTTGGCCTCTTGCAGTAGCCACACTACTTACTTAAAGAGGAATCCTCCTGTCTCCAAAGCATTAGGGTGTTCTTGGACACCCCCACCCCACTTCTCTGCAGGAACAACAGACAGAAGCATCTGCTGGGCTGGAGCTGCCAAATCCCTCCCTACGAGGCTGGGAATGAAGCTTGGCTCTTCCCAGCACCCTTCATTCACGGGATGGTTTGGGCAACTGCTCAGATGGCATTTCCTGAGCATGAGCTGTTTGCTGCAAGTGGTACGGCCTCGCTCCTGGCTGCGGGCCAGAGCGCTCCACCTGCTGCACACACCACTGCTCCCAACGCCAACCAGCCCCATGGTGTTCATCATCACACCAGCTCAGCCATAGCAACGTCAACTCCCCGCACACTCAGAGGGAGGGCAGCTTCCTTTACAAGACACGGCTCGTAGGGCTGTTTAAATAGCCCAAAGCCAGGTTTGGATTCACAAAACACACTTGGTCCCTCCCAACCGTCTCTCTTGCGCCCACACCAGAAGGTGCAGCTGGAACCCCCCAACGTTGTCCAGAGCAAAATGCCAACTGAATTGCACCGGTTCCTCCTTCCCTTTCTGGAGTCACAGCACCTTTTCCAACACATCCCTTCTTCTTGCAATAAGCACAGCTCGGCAGTTTGGCACCCACTGCCACAGTCACCTGTGAATTTGTGCTGCCACCTCTTCAGTGTTAGTCCCCTCTGGTTCTCAGCTCTCATTCCTCACTGACGTATCTGAGCAACCCTGGTATAAAAGACTGCCCTATGCTTTATGTCCCCTCAGCAAGAAGTGGGCAGCTAGGAGTTTGTTTTGTTTTGTGATGGTGTGCTTAAGAAAGGTCTCTTATAATAGGGGAGCTTCTCTCGGGTCAGAGAAATCTCCAACAGCCTCCGGGATTTGAAGTAAAAGCCTTGCCTAGGGGCTCAGCTCCACTTCGGTGGTGTGTTTTCCTGCCTGGGTCTGTGTTTTCCTGCCTAGATCCATGGTGAGGAGCCAAAGTACACCTGGAATCAATTGGACTGCAATTTTCTGTAATCAAATTCAAACACATTCTTCAAATACTTAGTTAAGAGGCTGATACCGGAAGTTTATCTACTAAGCCTATCTTGTAGCTTGATCACAAGCATAACTCAGCTGCCTTCAGACATACGAAACCTCAGCCCAGCTGAGTCGCTGACAAGTTTAGCAACCACCATAAACCCTGGGTATTTTCACAAGGTTAATTAAAAGCTGAAGATAAGGAATCCAGCTCTCTTTTGACTGAGTGGTGCGGGATCACATCTATAGCAAGCGAGGAGAGGAGCACTCGCCGTGGGGCTGCTGCTGTTTCTGTTCTGCCGTCATTTCAGCAGTCCCCTCTCTGCCCTTCCTCAGAGCTCCCTGCTTCACCGTGACTCAGTCTACAGCAGTTAGTCATCTCTCCAGATACATAACTCTCTGGAAAATGTGACTTGCTCCTTGAGAGCTTTCTCTACGTAGGAAGCTCCAACTCCCAGTAAACAGAGGAAACAAAATGTCTGAAATCAGGGAAAGGATTTTTCCATCCAGTTATATAAAGCAACCATTACCATAGTTAGGAACAGTTGATGTTACTAGCAACGTAACATGTGGCTCTTTTGGGAGGCTACACGAAAAGCAAGTTTATAAACATCGCATTGCAGACATTTTTTATTTGTTTTACTCCAGTGCCTTCCAGATGACAGACCCCATCTACCCCCAGGCCCATTTTGCTGTCCCCCTCACGCATGCCATTTGGTGGGGGGAAACCAGGCAGGCACCCACATGCTTCTGAAGGGCCGGGGGAAAACCCCTTCACCCCCAGTGGCAAAGCCCAAGAGGCGATCCCAGCTTGCACTCTGGTGCCAAGTTTGACAGAGGGAGGTGGCCTGGGGGCCCGTGGGAAACAAAACCTGCCTGGTGGAAGGCCCAGCCACCATTTTTAAGGCTCCAAAATATTGATCCTAAATTAATTTTGATTGTGATGTAGCGTTACATGACCAGTATTCAGCACCTGGGCACACTTAGATGGATTATCAGCAGGTGGAGAGGTTTTTGGCCCACCCAGCCCTCAGGATCACTGGGGCGCAGATCACTAAGGGGTGAACGTGCACCTCTGTCAGAGCGGCTTCCCAGGTTGCCTCCGCCCCGCGGCAGGGGTGGTGGCTCCGGCAGCAGGATGCGGCCAGCGGCAAGGCTGCTGCTTCACCCTCGCGTCACCGCGCCTCCAGCCGCTCCCCACCGCCCACCACCCCGCCGCGGCCCCGCTCTGTCATGGCGCCCGCAGCCGCGGCTCCCCACAGGCTCCGGCAGCCCCGCCCCGCCCCGTCCGCGGACGCCAATCACCGCCCTCCGCCTGACTGAAAGGTGCCCAAGCCAACGGAACAGCGGAGTCCCACCCTGCTGCGTCTCCACCAGCCAATGGTGCCCGCGCAGCCCAGCCGGGAGCGCGCTCCCACCCCCACCCCGCCTTGCGGCCAATCCGCGCGCGGGTTTCAGCGGGAGCGGCACGGCGGCGCGGCCAATGGGAGGGAGAGGGCGGTCACTAAGGGGCCGCGGGTAGCGGGGCCGGTGCAGTCGGGTGGGAGCTGCTGGCAGCCGTGTTCTTCGGCCGGGCCTGCAGGTGAGGCGGCGGCGCTCCGGGAGCCCCTTCCCTGCGGGGCTGAGGGCGCGGTGGCGGCCGGGTCTGGCTCTCCACCTGCCTCTAAGCGGTACGGGGCCTGAGGGGGCGCGGGGCATCTGCTGGCCATCTGGCCGCTGCCTCACGGCCGGGTCTGTCAGGCGCCGGGCAGTCAGTGGTGCCCCTCAAGCTCCCCTTGTCCGCCCAGCCGCTTTCTTTCTATTTATTTTCCTCAGCAGGGTTGCCTTATGTGTTTATTTCCTGGGGTGGAGACGGGGATAGCCCTGCGGTGGGGTTCGGCCTGGCCTGACTGTGGTGATCTGCGGTCCAGTCCCCTCCCGGTGCCTCTCCTTTCGGTTCCTGCTGGCAGTGTGGTGAGGGCCTTCCCCATCGCTTCGCGGAGGTGTGAGGTTGTGCAGGGCAGGAAGAGCGGTGGTGGGAGCAGCCTGTGCTCACAGGGGGCGAAGGCTGAGGTGGGAAGCAATTGTAAGCCGCTCAGAAGCCGAGCGTGGAGTGGAGGTTCTGTGAGGATGATACTTGTGTGAGTTAGAGCCAGGTGAGTTCTGGCTGGTGTCTGTCAGGTTGCACTGCTGCCCCTAAATGAGGCTCTTCTCTTCTGTTACTCATGCTCCTAGGTCCTGACACTGCTGCTAGTATTTTGCAACAACTTTAGACTTCCTTCTAATGATGTGTGCTATTTACCTTCTTGCTAGCCTGAGCGACGGGACTCCGTCCACTCCATTCTACAACTTCATGTATAACTTGTGATTTATGCCAGTACAGGGTGGGTAGATATATCTATCACAGAGGATGTATTACAGCTGGTGAAATCCCTCACCTGACACTAACTCTTTTAAAGAGATATGTTAGCAGCATCTTTATTCCCACAGTTATGGCTGGAGGGATTGTATTCTGTAGCTGCATTCTCATGCAGGTCTCTTCAGAGAATTCATAACAGCTTCCTCTTATTGTTGATGTACAATTTCACTGGTGTGGTAAGTACTAAAGATTCCTGTCTGCCTCTTACAGATTGCTGTTTGGCTTCCACAGTGCTGGGGCCTGCTTCTGTAACAAATGTTTGTGGCTTATTAATCAGCTAACTGGTACAGTGTGTTCATCTTACATACCTTGTTTATCAATTATTATCATGCTCAGCCACATTTGTAATATTGCTTAGGTTGACATGTTCTAGTCATCACTGATAAGGCGTTCATAGAATGCGCAGTTCAGCCATTTGCATCCATGATATCTCATTTGCAGACCTTCTTTGATATTTATTTCCTGTGCAGGGAGTTGTTATTGACAAGTAGTCTTTGGCTATTCTGTTGGTATGTCTTTTTGGTTCTTCTACTTCACCCTCTTTCCTAGATGCTTGCTTAGTTCTCATATCACAAGAGACGTTTGAATAAATTCTCTTGTCTCTTTTTGGATCAGTGGACGTGCAACCTTTCTTATTATTCTAGCTATCATTTATTTTGGTCTCAAAGTCAAGAGTGAGAACAGGAAGACTTAAAAAAAAGCTAAGAGGTGATGTTTGGGTTCTTATATTCTATTGCCTTATTCTTAAAAATAGTTGTATTTCAGCTTTTGCATGGGAGGTCCTTTGTGTTACTGAGTGAATTAGCTGCGTAGAGGATGAGGCTGAACTAAGACTGTGCCTTTTCAAGGGGTCGAAAAGATGTGGAGGTTGGGGATAAAACCTTCCATCTTGCAAAACTGTTTCTGAAGAAGTTAAACTTTAAAAATTAATCTGTTCTACTCTTCTTGTAAAAGCTATATTTTTCTATTCAGGGAATGAATAGCAGCTTAGGCTTTTAGTGTTTCATAAAGCTGCATTATTAAACTTGTCATGTGAAAACCCAGAGATTAACATGCTGAAATAGTCACTGTTCTAGGATGTGGCGTTGGGAAGGAAGGATGGGAGAATAACATCATTTGTCCTTGACACAGGCATATAGAGAGGTTATCCAAATCTACAGAGTTCCAACTGTACTTTTAGACGTAATTTGATGTACTAAAGAAAACGGTGGCTTTAGAGCAGTGATTCAAACCTTCTGTAGTTGTAGTTTAACCTCTCTTGATAATGGAAATGTCCTGGGTGCTGTTGGATTCGCATTGCCCTGTTACTCCCCTTTCTTGCTCTGTATCTTGGCCTCTTCATCCTTATTTTCATGCTGCCAGCTCTGGCAATACCAGAACTTGGACTAAGTTAACAAAAACAGAATTTACTGAAGTCTGTAGTAGGGTTGTAGGTGCTGTGGTCTTTGGTGCTTGTAATTCCTGTTGAGAGGTGTAGACACCAGCCTGAAACTGGTGGTTTGGATTTTTCAGCAAAAGCCTAAATTGTCATAGTTATGCTTGTATATTGGAGTCTTCATTTACACTTCTGAGTGTCTCTGAAATAATGTATTTCATGATGTGTTATAGCTCTGAGTTGCTATTCTTAATATGTACTCTATAGATCAACCAAACTTCTGGGCAAGTATTTGCCCTTCTTCAGCCTAAATAGCTCATGAAGATTAAGCGAGCTTATGCATTTAAAAAAACCTGATCAAACTCAGTTGACTGAGTTCAGCACCAACCAATTGATTTAATTTCAGTGTGCGAGGGCAATCTGTCCTTCTTATGGAGAAGCAAAGTCCCGCTTGCCTGACATGTGGGTGGCGATGATGCTAACCTTGTCAGGCAGCTATCTTAGCCTCTTCTAGCTCTAGGAAGGCTTGTGTGCCCAAGGGCTTGTCTTTTCTCCAGATATGTCAGTTGACTTGATAATAAAGATTGCCTCTGACTGCTTTACTCTGTCAGCATCAGGCAGCAGTGATTCAAAACACTTTGCAAAGCAGATCTGTACAAACCAGGTGCTTAAAACACCTTTATGCCTGTGTCCCGTTAGAGGTAATGGCAGTGGAAGGCAGTGTCATACTTTGCAATGTACAGATGACTTTCATCTGTATCTCTAGATTGATCAGGAAGTGCAATTGCATAGCACTTACTCTACTGTTGAGAAATATTTGAGCTTTTCATCATCATGGGTTCAGGCTGACTAAAATAAATGGCAATGACAACTTCCTGAGGACTGAGTTCCTGCAAACACCAAACCCTTCTGAAACTTCTAATGTACTATTTGCTAATAATTGAGCTACAACCCTATTTGGGGCATTGAGTACTCAAACAGCATAATATGGGCTCCTTGTGTAAAGGGTCAGCTAGGACAAGTGACTGGCTGCTAGTGAGGGGTTTGCTGTTCAACCATCTGTCCTGCTTCTAAACTTATTTACATCTTCAAAGATGCTTTTGCATAGAGATGCAGGTTCCAGAAAAATTGTGTTGAGAGTGTTCAAGCCTGGCTGTCCCTTAACTGGAACACCCAGTTCTGTGAAGTGTTGGTTGAGCATATGTGAGTATGGAAGACTGTACTAAGCAAAATAAGCAGATGCACAGTCATTTACAGTGAACGTTCGTGTAAGAGGTAAGGAGAAAACCTCTTAAGATGTACTTGTACTATCCCTAACCTCCCACTCAGATTCAGCAGGAGAGTGGGCCACATAGCTCTTCAAACTTTATGTTGCTGGTGGCTGCTGTAGCACTCCAAAGCCTCTGTTTGGTTTTATTGGCATTCTGATAAAACTTGAGTGTTGAGTAGTGGTAGCTGTGGGTTGGTCAGGTCCTGTCTCTTTGTATTTGGTTCTTTTGGCCTGAATTGTTGTTTCATTTTTTTATGTAATTATGTGAATTAAACTTCTCTAGTGTGAGCCTTCTATCTGTCATGGACAGACTCTGAGAGAATGACTCTGCAAATCTTCTGTACTGCTGTGGAGTAGAGTAGAGCTGCTCGTCGGGGGAAAGAAAATAAGGTGTTTCAAGAACTTGGAGTTAAGTTCCACCTCAGCTTTTGATCATGCCCAGATATAGGTGTTTTCAGACTGCTTGAACTGGACTGGTCTTGAATAAAGTTCTCTTAGCTGTCTTGATGTGTGCTTTGGTGATAGATGGTCTTTCCCTGCTGTACAGCTAGTCTGGTGTGGAATGTGCTCCCCACTTACTCAGCTGTGTACTCTGTAGCTGAGCAAACAGCTATGAAGTGCTTGGACTTTGGGCTGCTCCTCTGATATGCACAGTTGAGCTCTGTGACAGTGTGGGGTTGGAGGGACTGGAGTCTGATGGTAAATGAGGGTTTAGCAGTATGATGCTGCATTTCAAAATACAGTGAAGGAATAGAGCGGATTCCTTCAGGGGGGTTTAGTCTGTAATGCGGTTTGTATTAGCTCACTTAGCTATCTGTGGCTTGATGCTAGTACTGAGCATGAGCTGAGTACCCTCAACCACTGAGCACCAATTGTGGAGTTCTCTGCAATGTGTTTATTCGACTTCTTCCCTTGAGCTTAATGCTGCCTGCTTGCACACAAGGTTATGTGGTAGGCAAGTGACACCTGCTAGTGCTGTAAGACTGGAAAGATGTCAGCCAGTATTTCTTTTCTCTCAGTGCCTAAAAGTAAGCCTGACCTTTCCTACAAGGAGCTGAAGCTCTGCCCTGTAGTTCCATAAGGCAGGGGTTAGGGTATGACAAAGTCCTAAGTCTCTGCAGTAATTGAATAATCATGTCTGCTTAAATAACACGAGCCTTTCCTTTAAGATAAGATGCAATTAATTGATTTTTGTGGAGTTGTCAGAGCCTTGTCTTGTTCTCAGTTAATCTTGTATATCAGGTGTGTGCAATAAAAGCTAATGCAGTGTTTTTTCAATACATCTGTGACAAGCAGGAACCAGATAAGGTGACATACAGGGAGTCTACATAGCAACCTTGGATAATATACAAAAGCTGCCTGTCATGCAGTAGAACCATTTTGATTATTTAAAATCATAGAATGGTTTAGGCTGGAAGGGACCTTGAAGATCATCTAGTTCTAACCCCCCTGCCATGGGCAGGGATGCCTCCCACTAGTCCAGGTTGCTCAGAGCCCCATCCAGCTTTGCCTTGAACACCTCCAGGGATGGGGCATCCACAACTTCCCTGGGCAACCTGGGCCAGTGTCTCACCACCCTCATAGGGAAAAATTTCTTCCTGATATCTAGTCCAAATCTACCTTCTTCCAGTTTGACGCTATTCCACCTCGTCCTATCACTACATGCCCTTGCAAAAATTCCCTCTCCAGTTTTCTTGTAGGCCCCCTTCAGATACTGGAAGGCTGCTATAAGGTCTCCCTGGAGCTTTCTCCAGGCTGAACAACCCCAATTCTCTCAGCCTGTTCTCACAGGAGAGGTGCTTCACCCCTTTGATGACCTTCGTGGCCCTCCTCTGGACCCAGTCTAACAGGTCCATGTCCTTCTTGTGCTGAGGACTCCAAAGCTGGACACAGTACTCCAGGTGACAAGAGCAGACGAGGGGGGTAGCATCACCTCACTCGACCTGCTGGCCACGCTTCTTTCGATGCAGCCCAGAATGATATTGTGAAGAAACAAAAGCAGTTCCTGTAGTTGGAAGGGAGTGAAATTCAAGGCTCATCTGACTAAGTTAGCCTTCTTGGGGATGTGAAAGACCCAAATAGTCTTTGGGCCTGTAGAATTATTCTCAGGTGCTTTCTTACGAAAGCTACCTTGGCACATATACCCAGCCCTCTTTGCTGCTTGGCTTCTGCTCTGAAGCTGTAGGACTTCTCAAAGTGAAAAAAGGAAAAAAGCTCCAGTTAAATGCACCTGTCTTCCTGGCTGTTCTCATGGTGCCTCCTGCTATGAACTTTGTCCCTGTGACCTCACAGTACCTCTAAATTCAGTATATGAGCCAAATAATGTATCTGATGTAAAGGTCAAATTCCAGTGAAGGCACCAGCCAAGAAATTCTTGTTGGAACGTGGTGTAAACAGTACCTGATGCTTTGTATACTCACTGACCAGCCAAATCCTGGCCTGGATGCTGGCTCTGGCACAAGGTGGAGGGATTTGCACCAAGGACTTCTGTGTGGTGTCCAAGTAATGTTCTTTTAAGCATCATTGTGATGGGACATGTCAGTGTGCCCTCTTTATTTGGAGATAAAAATCTGTCAGATGTTTGACAACAAAACTGTGGTGGGCTTTGCCTGGCTCCCAATGACTCTGGTGAGGACTGCACTTTATCTCTCATGGCCACATCTCCTGAAAAACCAAGTTTAAGTGCTTGAAGTGCTCAGCTAATTCTCAAAGTATAGAAAGTATAATTAAGGTCTCAGACTTAATTGGTTGTTTTAAATGGCCAGAAGTACTGAGTAATCTCAGCATTTGCTTCTGACGTGTTTGCTTCTGAGCTGCCACTGAAGATAATGGGTTCTGCATGGGGTAAGCTTGGGCTAGTTAGATGCCAGTCTCGAAATAAGCAGTGTGTTGCCTTGCTTTGTGTGCCTAAACTGATGAGGCATAGTGCTGGTGTGGCCCTAGAATACTTGTCTATGTAATTCTTTGGAGACCTTAAAGTAGCAGTTTAGGCTTAACACTTTCTTCCTGTAAAAATTAAAGCATCTGTTACACAAAAAGTGCTGGGTAAAAAGCAGGGAACAGGATTGCGTAATAAAGGTTGAGTTTTTTTCATGATTCCTCTTGCACAGATTCCCGTACACATATAGCTTCTGTGACCTCAGACTGTCCTCCAGTTCTTTACGAAAACGGTCTGGCAGCCTTTCCTATCAGTCACATTGCTTCGGCGTATTTCCCAGGTATATACCATTCCCTGCGTCCATTTTCGTCTGGATGGTCTCTAAACATCTTCCTCTGCATTTAAACCTTTGAAAGTTCAACAGTGTTACAGTTCTTGTACTCTTCCTGGGGTGATATTTGAATAATATGCTGGCATAAAATTCAGCTTTGTTTACAAATCTTCATAGCATTCTGATTTTCCACCCTTTCCTTAATAAAGTCCCCTTATCCATAATGTGATTCTAAATATCTTACCTGGTAGTGACAGGCCTGTAACTTCTGGCTTTGCAGCATATCTTTCGGAAGAGGAATTAATATCAGCTTTGCCTGATATTAAAGATGATTAATTTCCTGGAAACATTCCTTAAAGAACTAACTTCAGTGAAACAGCTTTCCTTCTTCCCCCTTCAAAGAGGAGGGGGGAAAACCCTTATTTCTGATCTGAATCTGCCAAGGCACGACCCTTTAAAGTAGGGCCTTTTACTTTCCTCTTGTCTAGCAGATTGCTTTCAGTTTTATTCCCTAAGTAGGTACTACAAATAAGTGAAACCAGTCCAAGAAATGTCTGATAAATTAGTTAATGAAGTCTGTCTGCTTAATCTGTCTAGAAATGGCCTCTTTGGCTCTTCTGAATCTTAGTGGCGAAGAGAGAGGGTATTACACTACTTGGTAGAATCTGTAAAAGGTGAGAAAAGGGGATTTCTAAACGCACTCAGTGTTGGCCAGGTATGCTTCAGTGTTTTGGTGTCCAGCTGAGATCTGAAAGCACCAGTGAGCTGGAACATTGACTGGTGGGAGGGCATCTAGGAGGCTTTTGTATCAAACTGCCATTCCTGGAAACTGGATTCTTTCAGGATTCTTCAGTGAATGTAACAGAGCCTAAATATCTTGCTAGGACAGCCCCTTTTAAAGTGTCTGCCTCTTACTCTTGTCTGTGGGCAGTTCCATGCAACTGCATCTTCACTTAAAGCTCAAAACGTTTCTAATGCTTCAGTGAAATAAGTCTCCTAGGCTTTCAGTTGGTCATTAAAAGGCCTGAGGGAAGGACCCTATGGGAGTGGCTTCCTTTAATGTCTTCGCTTTTTTTTAATGTTGGCTTTCCAGTATGCAGAGTCAGGCTCAGCTTTGGCATGGGTGGGGGAGCTGTAATGCTTGTGAGCTACCAAATCCTGTGTGTGCCATGTTGAGTCACAGGGTAAAGTGACTTCTCTTCCTGGAAGAGTCTCCTCTCCCCAGGAAGCCTGGAACAGAAATGTATACAGGTCTTGGTGAAGTCACAACTGACAACAAATCTTACTGTACAAGTAAACATCTTGATGATGGCTTTCCCGAAATCCAGTGTCTTTGAGAGGAGACACGAGGAATTTGCGGTACCTCTACTGGCTTTTCTATTCCTGCCTGGAAAGGGGAGATGTGGGGTGTCTCTAATTGTACTTGTACAGGTGAGGTGCACTCTGTTAACAGTAGTGCTGGAGTGTTTCCTTTAACATGATTTTCAGCTTTTTATTCTGTGATGAAAGGGCAAATGAAAAGACTCCATAAATCCGGCATTTGTTTTCCAGTGATTGATTTGAAAGTTAATCATTGGTCACAAATGGAACTTAAGAATATTGCTTGAAAAAACTGTCAGTCTTTGGGGCTGTCATGCCTTTAAGTGATTTTTTTTTTTTTTTTTTTTTAAAAAAGGAATTGTATATTTAAGAGCTTCAACTTCTTTGTGTTCCTCAATGTGAATCTCAAACCCTGTGATGGATGAAAAGGCAAGCTTGATTGCTTCCCATGATACACTTACTGCCTCTTGCTCATTTTGTCTAGCCTGCTAAAAGTGAATATAGTGTTCCATATACAGAAAAGGACAAATATTTATCTGTTTATATTAATACTGACCCATTTAGAAGAGATTCTAGATTAAAATTTGACTGGCTCAACACTGTGGTTATCTGTTCTTTTTCGTAAACAGACAAGTTTATTGGGTCAATGCAAAAAGGGTTTAACAAAACAGAGGCAAGGTGACCTCATCCCTGCTTGTAAATAGGGAGGCATTTGTCCTATGTGATTAGAGGCAGAGCTCTTAAATCCATTTCGGTAAGCTAAACACTTAAAATTTTAGAGCAGAGTGCTCTGGCTCAGTTCCTGCAAATCTGCCCTGGCTGAGACAGGTCTGTTTAGGTCTTCAGAAATACCAGACTCTTGAGGAAGGCTCTGAAATGCCACAGCTGGATCCATAAGGCATGGAGTTTACCAGTCTTATCTTCTTGGACTAGACCCATTGCTTAGTTAATCACTGCAGACAGCTGTGCAACTGCAACAGTAGTGCCAACTTCATGTTAGCTGTACACAGACTGATCTAAGCTTTTAGGTAAATATCCTGACAAATACATGAACCTCTAGCACGTGTCTGAAGTGTGTATGTTCAATGAATGTGTATTTAGACTGTCTAAAGGGGAAAAATACTAGTTCATAAGTGTCAAAGCATAATCCCGCCTACCAGCAGCTGTGTTTTCTGAAAGTGACTCCAAGCTAGTATGCTTTTTTTTTTTTTTAAGGTAGTGACAGGCAAAGACTGGATATAGAAGTATCAAAGAGATATGGTACGTTTGTAATCTGAAGATTATGTGGGAGAGAAGACTCTCAGCAAGATACAGCTTAGTTGGATCAATTATACTGAGTCACTAGTACAAAACGCTAATGATTAATCATGCCCAGTTTTATTTTTAACAAATTCACTAATGCTGTGAAAGCTGTAAACAGTAAACTAGCTTAAAATCCAGGTGGCAGGAAGGTCTTAGGTAACTTTTCTATCAGTGTGTCTCTTAATTTTCTAAATAAAACAAGGAAGGAAATTTCCCAACAGAAGAACTTCTGAGTTTTAGCTGAGGAAGTCTTACTCAAGTACCTGGTTGTCCTTCAGTCAATGATTGTTCAGGAACTCAATCCACTCTTCTGCTGATTGTACCTTCTCTGGAGAAGCCATTGCTGTAGGTTGCCTGTTGTCTCCTATGCAGTTGGTGGTAGTGTTGGTGAAAGTCTAAGTGTGGAAGTGAGCTAACATACTACAGCTGAGCACTGTACTCAAACTCTTGAGACACATGATGCCAGTGTAATCTTCTGATCAGAAGAATAAATGGCTTTTTGTGACCCACTTCTCTCCCTTCTACTGTGAAGCTCAGAATCAGAAAATAAAAGCTTCAGAGTTGTCCAATATTAAATGTCTCTACTTCCCTCACCCTCTGTTCTCCTGCAACACAGGCAGTTATGGTGGCAGAAACTTGCAGCTATCAATCAGTAGCTGATGTAAGACTTGTTTTCTTCCAAGGGGTTTTGGTGTAGCTGCGTTGAGTACGGAAAGTACTTCTGAGGTCTTCTCTTCCTGCTAGGAAGAATATTAAGGCTTTGGTATGGCCTGTCCTGTTGGTGTGTGTTTAGAGTTGAAAGCAGCAGCTGTGGTAGAGAGCAGACTGTTCTGGAACTTTTTCCTGGAAGCTCCAATTCCCTATTAGATTGTGTCTATAGGGAATTCAGTTCTAATTGTAAATATTGCTTACATTTTTATGGTCACAGGCTGAAAGCTATCTCTATTACTGGCATCATCAAATTCATGTAACAAGCCTTGGTGAGTGTGCACTAGGGTTAATTAGGTGGCTGTATCTGAGCCTCCTGGTGGCTCTCACCATCTTGTTGATGTGTGATATGTTGTAACTTCTCAAAAAAGCAAGTGTGGGCACAAGCAGAGACTGTTTACAAGCTTCCACCTGTAGGGGTGAGCTGCCTTGCTGAGCATGAGTGAAAGTAGCAGGAAACTTCTTTCAGACTGGCTTCACACTCCTGTAACAGTGTAGATAGCGCACAAAGTTGAGAAGAACAGTAGCCCGTCACTTCTAGTCTTTTAAATGTGAGGCAATTTGGGTAGTGTTTATAACTGGGGAAATGTCAGTGTCTTGCAAAGGTGATAACTGTGTGGTCTTCTGGAAGTTCATAGCTTGGCTTTCCTCTGAAGTTGTACGGGTTTTCATTATTGCTTTCTATATCTACTCATGAAGGGGTATTTGCATACTGCAGATGAAATATGCTGTAGGCAACTGATGTGGTCTGGAATCTCTCCATAGGCAAGAGGTTTGTGATGCAGATGGATCAGAGTTTATGACTGAATATACAAATATAAGCATTTATGACTGAATATACAAATCAATTGCAATGTCTACAATGGACTTCTGTATAAATTTGTGTTCTTCCCTTCCAGCTGAGATGCAACCTTATCAGTAATAATAAATTTGCTTTTTCTTGCCTCACAGGGGAACTTGGGTAGCACGTGGATCCAGACAGTGCCCATTCTACTGAGGACTGGCAATTATTTATAGTTTGAAGAAAAAGTGAAATTGGTAAGACTTGAGTCATCAGTTGCTATCTTACTTGGGTTACCCATGTGGCTGAGGAAAGACCTAGGGAAAAACCTGTCCCTTCAACATGGATGAAATGTCCCTGTAATAAATGCAGCCAGCTATTTAAACCATATGTCTAAAAGGAGCGGGATCAGTTTAAGAATTTGATTTCAAGCTCAAAGGATTTTGTTATATTGGGGTTTTAATTCTCTCCCCTCCCCTACTTCCTTTACTCTGAAGCCCTTGAAAGATTAGATACTAATCTAGTTGTCCTTCAGCTGCAGAACTACAGTGAATTAAAAGAAATGCTGAACTCTGATACATGAAGTGACCACCTTTAATGCATGCATTATTATATATGCATTATAATACCAGTATTATCACGAAGTTGCAAGATTCAGGCAGAGGAACTAACACAGTAGTTCTTCCAAGTTCTCCTTTTCAAGCCTGGCTTGTACATCTGGGAAGAACCATGTGTCCAAAGCTGCTGATGTGCCTTTATAGCCTGGCTTTTCACTCAGCTTCTATTTGAGCCAGATGGTCTTGGCCAAGATCCTGAAAGTATCGACTGACTGCAGACTGTAGGGTTTGACACCTGAGATACTGTTGCAATTCTAGTGCAGCACTGATTAAGAATAAATCTCCTTTCCAACCAATCATCCAATTTCTATTTCTTGTGGTGGTCAAGGTTTTTAGAGCAGTACAGAATCAACTTCTTTCATCTTAAAAGTTGCTAGTCTGAGTTGATATGCTAGGATTTTTGTAGCAGTGTTAACTGTGCCAGCCAACTAAATTGGTCAGTCTTATATTTAACATGACAATTGATATTAATATCCAACAGTAGATTGCAAAAAGCTTTAATATTGTTTTTTATCTTCAGGCTCAAAATGAGTGCAATGTTGGAAACCCCTGAGCTGCCGGCAGTGTTCGATGGGGTGAAGTTAGCTGCGGTTGCTGCTGTTCTTTATGTTATTGTTCGCTGCTTGAATTTAAAAAGCCCAACTGCCCCTCCTGAACTCATTTACCAGGACTCTGCTTTGGCCCGGTTTCTACTCAAATCCTGCCCACTTCTGACCAAAGAGTAAGTAGTATATGTTTTTCCATGTTGACTGTGTTATAGGGAGAAGAGCTGCACTTAACCATTCTTCTGCCTGGTGTGTTTCTTAAACCTGGGTGCAAAAGATATCAGGAGATTCTCTTGAGAAAATAAACGTGTTCTAAGCGAAGCATTTCATCGTTGCAGTATCCCGGGTACCTGGATTTAGGACCAAGTCTTGTTGTGCAGGGCTCTCCATGGACGTAGGGAAAAAGTCATCCCTGCTTCTGTGTAGTATCTGTACACTGATACTGTACTATACCAGTACTATATAGCCCACTGTCTGTGGAAACCGGGGGGGGGAGGGGGGGGATGAATGCAGTCAGCACTTGTTCCTGTTCATATACTCTCCTTTCTACTAGCGAAGAAATCTGTTTGGGCTCACCAGAAGGGAATGTTATCATGGTGTGTCTGGGCACTTATAATGAACACAGAGATGGCTATTAGTTTTAAAGTGCCTACTCTTATTTGAAGTGCCTTAGGTTGATTGAAGACTAATGAAGTCTATTACTGGGTAGACCACATCATCATAACTAGTTTAATAAAGTAATGACATACTGGCCAGCTCTAAGCCTGTTGAATCCACTATCAAATTCACCTTATGTCAACTGTGTATTTGAGCAGACTGATCCTTGACCTTCCATTCTAGGACCTCCAGAATCAGTGCAGCTGCCCTTACCTTCACCAATAATATGAAGCATTTACTACAATTTCAGGAGGCTTTGGAGGGACAAGGACTTTGATTACAGTATTTTTCTTCTGCAATCACTTTGAAAACTTGAAAGTTCTATTTAGAAGCCCTAAATACATCAATTATCTAGTAAGCGCTCAGTGCAGCTGCATGAACCTTCCTTTTGGATCTCAAAAGTCAAGCTGACTCAATGATAGTCATTCTAGGAGAGATGAGAGGCTTTTAGTGGTGCTGTGTTAGGTGCCTTGATTACATAAGGTGTAAGATCTTAGGCCATGGGATCTGTAAACTCTTAGAGGAAACAAAGCATTATCCATTTTAAATTGGAGCCCAAAGAGGGTTCCCTGATGCACTCTGACTTTGGTAGTAACATAAGGGTGTGGTGAAACTGAGCATTGAAACTGGATTCTTGATTATGGCTGGTGACTTGAGTGCAAAGCAGTTGCTTTCCTAAAACATACTGAGTAACTAGAAGCTCCTTAGTGTATCTTAGATGCTTGTCATCTCTGTGTTGGCACTCTGGATTGACATGTCCCTAGTCAGTGAAAGAGCAAGCATGAAGCTGTGCTGATTACTAGCCTTGAAGGCATATTAGTATCAGGCTAATCTTTGGAAACAAATTGTAAGCTAATTCAGAGTCCGTTTTACTTCTATTTCAGCTCTGTTCTCATGGCACAAGCTCCTAGCACTACTGTATTACAGCCATGTTTCTGACTTTCTCAGCTGGAGAACAAAGTATTCCCAAAGAACATGTCTAAAAATTGCAATACATCTGTTGTGCATTAATTGCAGGAGTGAGGAGCTTCTTGCAGAACCCTAGTGGTGTGTTAAGCGTGCAATCTAGGTTTGTTTGCTTTCTCTGGATCAGCTCAAAGCTCAGGCTTGCCAGCTTCTCTGAAAACCGTAGCAGTTATTTCCAATATGTGGTTCTTGGGGAGAACGTTGCCTGAAAGGCTTGCATGACCCAGGGAAACAAACTCAGCTGAAACAAACTAGAACAAAATGTGTCAATAGGTAGTTTTTCAGTCTTATTACCTCTATACCTGTGTTAGGGGAGACAGGAATATAATTGCTGTTGGGCATTGAAAGGGCTTACAGAAAAGACAACTCTGTAGGATGATGTATATGTGACTTTTTGCTATTCTGGTGATGTTATCACAAACTTTCAATACAGAAATTAAAAAAAAAAATCAAAGAAATCTTGGTTTTAGGCATGAAAGTCACCTGGAGACTAAAGGGGAACAAATATATTTAAATTCCTGCAATTTGCATGAAATAGTTTGTAGGACTAATTAGCAAAAATCTATGTGAAAACAGCTTTCCACTGGAAAATCTTGTAAAGCTTTGATTACTAATTATTCAGAGTGTTAGGAAAGCTGATTAAGCAGCTCTTTTCAAATTCTATCATGAAAGCAAAATAAGTAGCCCAGTAATCCCTTGTTATATCACTACTGGGTTTGTTGTAAGATCTGTTATAAGACCAATTCTTCTGTACAGCTGTGAACTGGCTTTCAGAACTGGTTTGCTCAGCTCCTTTATATTTAAGGGAGGAAGGGGTAAGGGTATTGCTGGGAAAAAACAGGGTGGAGGGGAGAAAGCAGAAATAAGCGAAGTTATTCTATCTGTTCAGCTATTCAAAAATACTCGGCAAAAACACTTTTGGATTTTATTTTCCCCTCATGGCACTGTCCTCACCTATGGACTTTCTCAATATGTTGTAACCATCGTGTAACCATCATGTCATTCAGTAAGCCAAGTGGTGGTAGATGAATAGTTTAAGAGCTTTGGACAGTAAAACTGCCTAAGCTGGCTGTGTGCCAGGTACCTTGTACTTACAGATGTTAGTACTGCTTTTTGCAATTCTCTGAACTGCTAGAAGCTTTCTACATATCGATCAAACACTGGTAAGCAATAGACTGTGTCTTCGTAGAGCTTGTTTTCTTACCTCTTTATTTCCCTTTCTCTACTCTGTCCAGCTCTGTACTTCAGCTTACCAAGTGGAGTAGCATAATCAGACTTTTTTTATTCAAATAACTGTTTCTTGCATGGAAGCTCTTGCAAATCAGCACAGCTACTGGTGCCCTCAAGTACTTGGGCCTAACCCCTGGCTGCAGCTGTCGTCTTTTCCTGTCTTTCAAATTGGTACAGAAAGTCTGCAATCTGCTCTCTTATTCCTGTAGAAATGCAGCATTGGCTCTTTGATTCATGAAGACAAATTTGGCCAGTGCTTGCTGTACTGGGCTAGAGATTTTTTTTGGCTGTTCCCAATTTCTTAGGCTATCAAGTGTGTGTGTGTGTATCTTTGTTCCTGTAGAGCCACAGCACAAGTGTCATCCTTATCGAAAATAATTATCCTTGCCATCTGCACACTTTTATCATTAATAATGGCAAGCTCCTCAAAAATTGAGGGAGAAGACTGTCAAGCCTGTTAGTAAACACTGTCAAAGATCCAGCCTAGATCCTTCTTATCCTTTGTTTGCACAGTAACCTGTACTGGATAAGCAGGCTGCCTGGTGCCAGAAGACACTTTTGCACTGTCATTGCTCTTCTCCTAGATGCAAGGAGACAAGTAGGCAGAAAAACTGGCTTCAAGCTTTTCAATGTTCTCTTCTTCCATCTAATAGCAAACAGTGTTTGATTCCTGTCAACTCCTTGGTGTTTTACCCTGAGAGAAACGCTTCCAGGAGAATAATAAACTAAACAGTGCTACTCATGAAGCTTTGGCAGGTGAACATGTTGAGAGGTAGAGAGGAGTGGCAGCTCCCTATTGGTAAGTTGAAGCATTGACCATGGGGAGAGAAGCAGCCTCAGGGGCAGCTGAGTCCTTGCTAGATGCTCTGCTGTGGCATTGGCAGCAGTCTTGGGTTCTCCAGCTCTCATCAGCAAGTAAGATGTCCTGTCATACTTATGTCCTGTTTTGACTAGAATATTTCTTGTAGTCACTGAAGGTTTAGGAGGGGCGTGATGAATACCTTACTAAATAAAAGCTACCTAAGTTGGGAAGGAGGTGGTTTAATCAAGAAGGCTGGTGTGTACTTCATCCAGCTTCTGTGGGCAGCGAACACATCTACTCCACTTATGTTAATTTCTTTTTCAGAGGCTCAGGGGACATGGAAGCTCCATAAGCTGCTTTAAATTTTTGCCATTACATATTTGCTGTGTTTTCATCACAACTGAACAGTCTGGCTGAACTGATGCCAAAAAAAAGCTGCTTTATACATATTTGGGAGGGAGAGGGTTGAACCCTGCAGACTTTTAAATGGGCTTTCATGATTGGAGTTCAAATTGCATTCCCTAGCATCAAATAAGGGACAAGGTTCAAACAAGGTTTGATTTGTAAAGCATCCTTTAAATACCTAGAAACTGCTCTGTAAAGGGGGAAAAATAACCTGTTGCCTGTTTTAGTGCAGGTGGCAGTTCTCAGGGTGTCCCCTGATGTGGGCAAATTGTAGACTGCCTTCTTGCCATCAGTATCCAGTGTACAGCAGCACGTCAAAGCTGATGTAAGAGTTAATGTTTAAAGTGTTAATCTCCTCAGGAGAAATGAAGTAATGCTCCAGAAATAAGCCCGTTGCTGAACTTCCACTTCAGATCTTTGAGGACCTGAATGCTGATGCTTGCTAATAAAAATAGCACGGTTTTTATGTGCTTTGTGTGAGCTGCTTACACAGCTGCTGCTTTCCTAAATTCCTGCAAACTGGGTGATGTATGTGCTCTAAAATCATAATCTGCTGCCTGAGAGCCACTAAAACTTAATCTACGATCACATGTTGGAATTGTTTTTAATACTAAAATGCTAGGAGAATGTTTGTGAAACACTTGGGAATTCTCTTGCTCTCAGGCACTGTTGTGGACAGCCAGCTATCAAGATGTGGGGCTGTGCTGCACAGCTGAAACACAGTATTTGGAGCTAAAAAATTAGCATTTGTGAACAGCTTTATGTAACTGGCAGTGAATTCACTTAGCCAGTTAAGACTGAACTCTATACTTTTGCCATATAAGTCAGCTTCCATAATAAGTAACTGGCATCCCCAGACCTGTTCTCCTGTCTGCCTTCTGCTGCAGAATCCTGTTACTGGAAGTTACAGGACTGGCTACTGGAAGCCACAACTTAACTGTCTCAAATATTTGTCTTTACTCAGAGTGCCTGATATCTATTGCAGCTGACCAAATCAAAACAGGGAAATGAGTCAGTTGAAAGCCTCTGGGTCCGGAGCAAACTGGGAAGCCATTCTTGTTTCACAGAAACTGAGTTTTTTGTTTCCAATACAACACAACTTTGCCTTAAGATCTTCTGTGTTATCAGTACTTGCTTGTCTGTGCTCTTGTGGTACACCATCCTCATCCTTGTGTGGGCATGCTATACCTCTTTGGCAAGAAGTCTTCCTGACTGTTGTTCCCCTCTTAACTCTTGTCTTCTCTAAACCATTGTTGCAGGATGTTGGAGATGCAGCTTATAGACATGGTATCTGTGCCTGGGCTTTCGTACATCTGTGAGCAGCTTTGCTGGAACAGGGCACACTGAGGAATGCATAGTGAAACTTGCTGTACTGGGGTAATCTCTACAGTACACTGCTCTTCAAAACCACTTTGGTTTATAGCAGGCATTATAGAGAACTTGAAGTCTGCCATGTCTTTGAACACTTTCCCTGTTTCTACTTAATGTCAATGCCAGAGGGAAGCCACCTGCTTTTATGAGTGGGGGGGCCTTGTTTGGAAAACAAATGGTTAAATTTAGCAGTAATGATAGCTTTAGTATAAAATCTAAAGGGCAATGCTTGAATGCTCCTTAAACTGGATACCACTTAGTTGCTCAGTCTGCATGTTATCTAGCTCATGTTTCCATGTGTCACACCCTGCTGAGCTTGTTTTCTTAAGGTAAGCCATAAGAAAAATAGCCTGAGTATGTGTTCTTCTGCCTATGGGATGATTCTTTCAGAGGAGCATCTCTTTTCAGCTGTTTGCCATGAGGAATGTTGGCTTCATTGCAAAACAATCTGTGTTAGATATTGCTGTCAGCACTGGATAGTTAGGTTTTTCAGCTGGATTGAGTATGAAAATGTCTCTGGAATTGTTTTTCACATAATACAGCTTAAATAAAATTTAGCTTGTCTGAGCTGCTTTTTCAGAGGGTGAGGACTCTTGCATAATTCCTGGCTAGTGTTTTGTGTCTCACCAGTGTGGTATCATGCACAGTCATGACTGAAGAGTTCTTTCTATGCCCTCCTCTTTGTATGGTTTTAGTAAAAGCAAGCTGAAAATCCGTACAAACCCTGGATAAGAAGACATCTTGTCCTTCAATCCTGTACAGTGTAGCGCTATTATGCTCAGTACTTGGTCTTGGAAATTCTTGTAGACTTTGTCTCAAAAATGTAGATATAAGTCACTCATCTGAAGAGTTTCAAAAACAGATTTGTCTGTTGCCAGAATGGAGGGTCAACAGAAATAGTCTGACAAACAGATCATATGCCCAATTGTGCTATGGATTATGAGGATGCTTTGCAAAGTCAAACTTGTCCATTGACTGAGGACAGCTTTTACTGGAATGCAGTGACACAGAGGCATCACTTTGTTATTGTCAAGGCCTTGTAGTGCTTTGTTGTAGGTTAGATTGGCAACTTGTCGTGGTAAATTGAAGTTTAATATTTTTAGTAGCTGTCTGCTTTTTGCATCAGTCTGGTGAGTTTTAATCTGTCTTAGTTTTTCACTGATTATGCAAGATCTATGCAGTCTGGGTAAATTCTTTCCCCCTCCCTGTTGAAGTCTTGATGTTCAGGCTCCTGGAGCCTGAATACTTAAGAGAGTTTAGGATATCTATCTCTCTATCTCACCATAAGCCTATTGCTTAATGGCTGATGCCCAGTGGCAAAAGAAAAGATAGGTGAGTTAAACTCTGAAATATATGCACGTGTTAGAGTAGCAGTTTAATTGCTTTGGTTTTAAGTGCAAACTGCAGAAATATATTTAATGTGCTTAAGTGTGACTAAGTGGAAGTAACATCTCTGCATCAGAGTACTGTCCTATGCACATTACACATGCTGGAACTTGACCTTTGAATATTTATCTAGAAGAGTAGTTACATGCAGAGTGACTAACACTAGCATGTCTTTGCTGCAGGCAGTGTAATGCTTAAAGAACTGATTAGAGTTAACGCAAAAGATAAGCTGAGCATTTTACTTGCTTGATCCATAGGCTCCTCTGAAACCACTAGCTTGTGCACTCTGAAGGGAGCAAGCAGTGAATACACCCTTGTCCGTAGGATGTCACACAGTTCTAGCCTTCAGATGGAAATGTGGAACCCATAGGTAGCATTTGTCCATCATTATGGGTGGAGTCACAGGGATTCCTGCCTTGATTTTAGTCTTTCCTGTAATGAAGAACGTCTCAATGAACCTGCATGTGCTGTTCACATATGTAAAAGCAGTGTAAAGGTTTGACTTACTGAAGATCAGGTAGCTTCCAGCCAGGTTATTTGAAGGCAGGTTTGGGGTTTTTTTCCCCAAGAAATCAGCTGTGACCTGACAGGAGGCATGCTGTGCTAAGTAGTGTGCTCTTGCTGTATGCTTGAAGCCATTTGTCTTCATTTAAACTATAGCAGTAGTGGTGAGGCTTTGAAGACTCTTAATTTCCTCTATAACAGCATTCTGTGGCATGTGCTGTTGCATCTATTCCACTGGATGACTGTAACTTACAGCTGGAAACTGAACTGTAGGTAAAGATGAGGAAAGGATTGGTCCTTGCAGAGAACCTTGATTATTTTTTTTCATCAAGGTAGTAGCAGTAATCAGTCACAGCTGTATAACTTAGCTGCTGTAACTGGAAAATTTGCTTTCCTGTTAGCCTGAGGGGTAAGACTTTGGTTTTTACCTGGCATAATCTTTGATTTGGGAAGCATTTCATAGAAACAGTCACCAAAACTTTAATGCATATGCTTAACTTAAGATTAGAAACCATGCAACAATGTTGACGTCTGAGTCTCTTCTAAAAGAGCTGAAAATTCTTATTATAGGTTGTATTTGACAGCTCTCCTCAAAAATGTTGCTAGCAAAACCCATCTGCAAAGGACTTCTGTGAAAGAAGACAAAAAGCCAGTCAAGCACAGCCTACTGTAGGGTATGGCTACTGATCTGAACTGGTCGTAAAGTAAATGACTGGGGTGAAGCTAGCTGCATTTTCTTATGGTAGAAGAGCAGTGTCTCTTCCATCTGGCATACTAGTTGCTGTTCAAAACCCTCTGCAGGGAGCTGTGACTTGAGCAGAACCGTCTGTAGTTCTTGTGCAGCCTTGTTTATATTGACTGTACTATCCTGATGCGTGTCTGCTTTGAATCGTGAGAATGTACCCGCTGACTGCTTTCCATCTCTCCTAGCAATTGAAAAGGATGAGCTTGTACAGTCCCCATCATTGTTGGGAATCTCTGCGTGGCTGGCCTGCTGCACATTGCACCTGGCAAGAGCCACCTGCAGTACATATCAGTGCAGAGATGCTGGGCTGATAAAAGATAGATAGTGCTACTAGCCTTGCATAGATTCTTTGAAAAGCTTTATCATTGAGTGATCAAATTCAAAATGCACTGAGGGCTAATTTACAAGGTTACAAGCATCAGTTGGCAGCTTTTGTAGCCTTTATTAAAGCGCTGTCTACTTCTACGGAAATCTATTTTAGGTCTGGGAAGTGCACTTGCAAAAACTGAGTGAAACTGTACAATGAACTGCTGTGTAAGAAATATCCATCATGGATAAGGGAAAACAACAGGGAGTAAGAACATACTGCTGCTCTTGTCTTGGTAAACAAGCCTAGATAGTTCTTATTTTAAGAAGTAGTTGTTTTTTGAGGAGTGTGTAGAGACAACGGGGAGTTGTGGATATGACATCTAAAAGCTGGCATGGGGAAGAAGGTCCAGCTGTGTGAGTAGGTAGTGTCAGTGCACAAAGGCAAGGTTTCTTCCACGTTCTAGTGGATTATGGATTTACATAATAAATCTGAGCCCTGAGCTGCTAGTTTTCTGTGAACAGGGAAAAATGTGAAAGAACATGACCTCTGCTTTGTGTGGTCTCAAAGTTGAAGGGAATAATTGCAGGAAGCCCTAAAAAACACAACAGGGAGGGAGTTCCTAATACCTCAGGATCCAAGGTGGTGTCAGCAGCTCTCAGGCTTCTTCTGGATACCCTGCTCTGTGTAGCAGAGACCATAGCTCCTTAATTGGAATCATGTCCCCTGGGACTGCTATTCTCCTAAACAATAAATCATTCATGCTTTCCTGTTGAGAGCTGATGTAAGTATCTTTTTCAAGGCATTGGCTTAGTCTGTCCTTTGCAGAGTGGCCAGGTGACTGCCCTACCACCACCACCATGTGGGCAATACTAAGTCTCCTGTTAAACCACTTGCAGCTCTGCTTGTACTAAAAAAAAAATGGTAAGCAAGCCTTTAACCCCTTCCAGCTAACAGCTGTGTTTCCCCCATGTCTCTTTTTGAGGGCCAGTAAGCCACGAAAAGGGAGACAATCTGCTTTGTCACCTAGATTTAATATGCCCTTGATAAACAAACATAGTTTACTATTCAGTGGAGCTTGGCCAACTCTGACAGGTCCTTTTAAAACTGTCCCAGCTTTACCTAACTCTGCTTGGGTGGCAAAATCATCCCGTACCATGTTCTTCATTTAAATGAGAAAAGCAGTTCTGTATCAAATCATCCCAAAGAGCAAGTCTTGGGCTTTCAGTCTTCTAGAACTTGCTATGAATCCTGTGGTTTCTGTCTCTGGCTTGTACGGTCAAGTGCTTACACAAGTTCATGTGGCTTAACCCAGCAGGCTTCAATGTTTCAATTAAAACAGATTTACAACGTTTTACAGGTTTTGGCAGTCGGTTTGGTTGGCTAGCAACACGCTGTCCCAATCTCACTGAGGCACGAGGCCTCTGTATATTTGGTGAGAAGCATTTGTGCATGTAATGTTTCAATATAGAAGAATGTCTAGATTTTGGCATCTGCTGCTATCAGTGCTGATTTGCCAGCTTTGAGAGCACATCCTTCTCTCTTCTTGCGTAAGGCTGCAAAGATCAGTGCTGCCAGTTCAGTCATAGCAAAAACAACTTTGTATTTGTTACTATACTTGATAGCAAGGGGGAGACTTGTCATGGGAGTATTTATCTGTTCACAAAAGCTTGTTAACATAGGAGGGATAAACAATTAAACTACCGCCTCTTTCAGGTACATTCCACCCCTGATCTGGGGAAAGAGTGGACATATCCAGACTGCCCTTTATGGAAAAATGGGGAGAGTGAGATCGCCACATCCGTATGGACTTCGCAAGTACCTCACAATGCCAGATGGAGCAACAGCCACCTTTGATCTCTTTGAGCCACAGTCTGAGCACTGCATTGGAGGTCAGTCAAACAGCTGATGCCTGCATCTAGCTGCTAACCTTGATTCTGTGCTCTGGTGCATGGATGAGGACATGGCTACTTGATTTAGCATAAAGGATAGATGTAAATACTGGCAAAGGAAAGGAGCTGCTAAGCAATACTAACCAATGTGTGGAGGCTGTGAGGCCATCTTGCTGTATACCTATATCTCAGGTAGCAGGAGAGACCATACTACAGTAATTAACTGTTTATTGCAAGGGTTGGGGAGCTAAAGACATGAAGAAATGTTCCATAACATGTACCTCAAGTGAGAGGCTGGCAAAGAGAATCTGGTGGTAAGCCTTGTGGAGTGTCCTTTACCTGTTAAGGTTGTGGGAACATAAAGCAGAGACTAGCAGTGTGGAGTTCTTCATAGCCTGCTGTGTATGGAAAAGAAACTAGACCTTATCTCCCCCTTAGAAAAACAGATTCGTGGTAGTCTTTACTAATAATAGCTATTTAAAGATCTGCATGGAAACAAACTCCATGTGCACAGAGTATGAAGGAGTCCAGATGTGATGAGAACTCCATGAAAAAGTGGAAAATCATGGTGATTCCTTACGACATCATGTATGTATATTCAGAGTGAATGTCAGCTTTCAAATGCACTGTTAGTACTACTAACAGCAACATTTAAAACTGAGTTACTGTGGCTTGACTTCAGAAGTGCGCTTTACCTCTGCAGTAGCTGATTTCATTGTGAGCTTATGTTTCCCATTCGGCCTTCAGAAAAAGTTTTCTTAAGTATGTCAGCATTGAGATCCTCATAGTATAATGCTACACCAGACCAGTTGCTGTTGTCTGTATCACTGAAGAGAGTCTGAGCAGTGCTTTCCTGATGAGGCAAAAATTCAGTGGCTAGAGCTGCTAAGTGTCAGAGCTTTGCACATAAGTGCAAAGAGTCTGATAGCTCATTTGAAAAGCATATGCTAATCCTGAATGTAATTTACTGTGCTTACTTGAATTACAACAATTACTTTCTCAGTTGATGAAATTATAATCTTGTTAAACTAGTGAACAGTGTCAGCAGATCAAATATCATTAGATTAGCCATCATCTGCTTTGTGGCTAATGTCAGTCGATCAGAATGTCTGTGCTTAGCAAAGCATCATTTTGATGATCTGTTACACCCACTTCCGGAAGGGAAATAAGGGAAAAATAGCATAGCCAGTCTACTTGGTGCATGAACAAGCGCTGGGCTCCAGAGCTTCCACACACTTAGCAGTCACAACAGGCTGTCAGAAGGCAGAACATGTGTAACGTCAAAAACATCCTTCAAAGGTAAGAATTTACTCTTGGTCTCTAGGCAGTGCCCGTAGAACTGTTTGGGCAGTTTTCCCTGAAGTTAGAAAACTGTTCATCTCCTATAGCATGAATTACTTTTTTCACATCTGTAGCACTAGAGCTGCTAGTCTCCTGTCCCGTACTGGATTTTTGGCAGACGAATAGGATTTTTAGCTTGCTTCTAGTAGATGGTTTCCCATGGATCTGAAATGGAAACTATCTGAACCTCTTAATTTGCATGAAGTGACATTTACTTAACTTCCCTCTCTTTCTGTGCACAGAGGATGTCACGATGGTAATCTGCCCTGGGATTGCTAACCACAGTGAAAAGCAGTATATCCGCACTTTTGTTGACTATGCGCAGAAAAATGGGTACAGGTGTGCTGTCCTGAATCACTTGGGAGCCTTACCAAATATTGAGCTCACTTCTCCACGAATGTTCACATACGGTAGGTACTTTATGGCAACTGGGGACTTATTTTCAAGCTAGTGGAATTTTTAGGGCTTGATCAGCCTCCTTTCAGCATAACACAACTGCCATACCTGAATGAGGGTAATCTTGTACCGGTTCTTAGGAACTAAACTGAACTTATGTGTGAGGAAGAGGGGAGGCTACTGCTGGGATTCATTTTTCCTTGTCTCTTCTCCTGGCTTTTACACATGTATCCTAATCAAGGAGACAGTTTTTTGAAAACAAAACTTCTGAATATAGTTCTTGTGTCTACTAAGAGCCTGCTCAAATAATTTTAGAGATGCTGAAATGTCGGTTTAGTGGAATGTGAAACAAATCTGGCTCTGAAGGACAAATGCTACTTCTGAGGCTTTGTAAAATGTAGTATAAGTTTGAACCAGCCTATACAGAAAGTACATTTTGATCCTAGGAGGGACACGTGAGGATTGATCCCTGGATGTAACAAATGTCAAGGAACAGCAACAATTCTAGACTGTGACAGTACAGCTACAGAAGTGGTAGTGCTTAACTGCCATGATTTTGGGCTTTTACCTTGAGTATATGGAAATCTTTCTTAACCTAGAAGTTAAAAGGAATAATGTATTTGGAACTGTGTTAAGGGTGACTCTAGCTGTTCTTAACTCCCCTGCTAGTGAGTAATGTGATCTTGGTAGAATGTGGCCGCCTTGACGGTGACCTGATCCTCTTGTTCCTGGATTCACTTGAGTCCTCATGCCGCTCTTTACTGCAAATGTCTGTAGGTACATTATGTCATGAGTAAATTGTGGGTTTAGCAGACTGGAGTTAAGTTTCATTTTCTTTTTTAAAAATAAGTAAGATACTGCTAAGAGTTTGGATTATCAGTTTGAATGTTCATCTTGAACAGTTGAATTGACAAAATAGAAATACTGTTCTTTGAGATTCTGGGGCTGGCAGGCAAATAGGCTGTAATTCTTTGTTGCTTGTTTTGCAGTTATTAAATCCACTCCTCAGTGGAAAACACTTCAGGAATACTACATACTTCAATTTGTATTGAGGTCCTAGGCTGTTAATGGCTTCAAGCATACCTTGTCTAAGCTTGGCCTCCTTAAAGTATTCACTTTTTTTATAAAAATCGAGAGCTTTCTTCCATGGAGCTTTGCTTTAGACCTTAGGGAGTTATTCTGTAGTGCAGCTCTTGAGACATACCTTTCTGAGTCTTTTATAGCCTTGGAAAGGGCAAGGAATGCCTAGCACTTCCTTTGAGTAAGACAGTAAATCACTTGGTGGAGTTGCTTATTAAATGGAGTGCCAGCAAGACCATAAGCAGACTTTACTCTGCCTCCAACCCAAATATCCTAGTTGCCTTCTAGCTTTTGCTGGACTCCTGACATATTGGTTGAGGAGCAAATAGCCTAAATTTGGGATTCACTGAATCCTCTTATCTTTACATCAAGCTTGACCTGTTGCTGTTCTAGTTTAGGATTTCTGAAATAGTTGCCAGCTGCCCTCAAATCATGCAGGTCAAACACTAAAGTATTTTGACTGCTGGCTTCTTCCAGAGGAAACTAGAGCAATACAGCATTTATCTTGAGCCAGAAGCTGGATCCCTCAGCCTGTGGGCTGCAAATGAGTGCTAGCTGAGAGCAGAACAGATCTGTATAGAAGCACTTACCTCTTCTCTTGAAGAGGGGATACCCATACCTCTTCTAGGAAGCTACAGCATCTTTACTTCTTTGGTGGTCAAAAAGGGCTAGCTGCCTCTGCTTAAACCCTTCCCTCTGCTTCCAGAGAGCACCTGCTTAGTCAGGCTCTGCAACAGTCCACTGAGAGCTCTGTCCTGACAAGCCAGCTCTGCATTTCCATCATGTCCCTGCATTAGCATGGATTTAAGGATCTGTGGCAGTTTTGCCACAAGCAAAGGAGCAAGCTGCTTTTCAGACACCCCACTTAAGGAAGTTTGTCACTTCTGAACTTGGGAAAGTAATGATGTGCAGTGTTCTTAGATAGAAATGTCAATGCCAAAGTTGTTGGACTCCTTAAGCTGCTTTAGAAAGAAGAGTTTGGATTGTCAGATTAGCTGTTGCCATGATTTTTAAGCAAGCTAATTTAATCTTACTTGGGCACCCTGTCAGAACTAAGGTCCACAGGACTTGCAAAACAGATACATGAACACGTGTGAATCAGAGCTTTTAAAAACTTAAGGTTATTGAAAAGTCAGAAAGAGGTAAGAAGCTGAACTTAAAGCACACAACTGAAGCTTGAAGTGGGAATCTAGGTATGTTAGAAGATGATTCTTGACTTTATCCTTATTTTTAGGTTGCACCTGGGAATTTGGTGCCATGGTTAATTACATCAAGAAGACCTACCCTCAGACCCAGCTGGTTGTTGTGGGCTTCAGCCTGGGTGGAAACATCGTGTGCAAATACCTGGGAGAGAGCCAGGCCAACCAGGAGCGAGTCCTGTGCTGTGTCAGCGTGTGCCAGGGATACAGTGCACTGAGGTAGGTCTAGAGGCTTTTCCATGCTGGTCTCCTGGGGGTATGAGAAGGGGCAGATGTCTGACAGGGTACATGTGGAAGGGCACGGTGGAGAGCGCGTTGCTTCTCTTGCATAGAACTGGTCCGACAGACTGCAGCATGTGGGATGCCACCTCCCTGAAGAATCAGCCAAAGCTTTGTTGTTTTGGCAGCACAAATAAGCTTTCTGTCAACAGTGCAAATAAGTTTTCTGTACCTGGCCAGGTACATGCTGGCAGCTTCTGGTCTGTGTGTGTGAGCTGGCCTAACTGTCTCATTACTGCAGCATCCTAAGATGAGGCATTCCCTCTGCAGTCCTGGTATAGTTAACCAGGCAGGCTGGGCAGCATGACAAACTGCTGAGATGATGCCAGGTTTTCAGGCAATAGTTTACACTTTCTCATCACTGTGAGAAGTATCCCTTGGTTTGTAATAGCTTTTCTGGTTTCAGTGTGCAGTTTTATCTGGCAGCTCTTACCTGAGACACTGGAAGGAGACGCAGCTCATACACTCTTACAGTCCGTGTTCCCCGCTTAGTGTGTGTCACTGAAACAGGGCTGTGGGCTGCTGAGGAGATGGAGAGGTACTTGCAACCATGCTATACAATTTGGAAGGTGGGGAGAAGACAACTTGTCCCTAAAGTCTACCTAAAATATTAACCTGTGGTTCCCCACCTGTAAGCCACGGCTGAAGCACTTCACACGAGCTGTAATAGCTCCACCTAGTGCTAACACTTGCATTTACTGATGGAGGATCTGGGTACAGCACTGCTGGTTGAAAACTGGTGGCTCAACTAATGTGCAGTAACTTCCCATGTATGCACCATTAGTGAAGATTAAAACAGTGCAAGTGGCTAAGCCGCTGCTTTCAGTTTTTACTGGCTGTACATATGGACAACTACTCAGGTGTAGCTGACTTTACAGTAATTTAACTGCACTTTTGAGCCCTGAGACTATTTGAAAGGCAAAAGGGGCTGTTGAGACTAGGGTGTTTGGGTCAAGATCCTTTGGGCAGATAAAAATGGTGAAACTATGGCATCCCTGTGAGGGGCTTGCTATGGAATTTGGCCTCCCAGCCTGGTTGAGGTAGCTGGAACTCTTGATGCTGATGATGCCCTGCAGTATAGGGACCAGTTTGATACTAAGTAGTCTGAAGACACCTTTTATGAGTTAAGTTCTTACAGGTGAAAGTAAGAAGCTTTTCTGGAAGCATTAAGATGTGACTAAAAGCTTGATATTCATGTCAGTAATATTCCAGCATACCTAATCCCTTTTGAGATCAGATGTGACTACTGCTAAAAGCATGTATAATCTACTGCTAGGTTCCCATGAGTTCACACCCTTAAAATCTGAACAGATGCTTTCAGGAACAGTCTTTCTGTTTTTGTTTCAAGTAAAATGTGTCTAGTTGTCTTGAGGTTCTGGCATGGAGCACAGAACACCCTTTTGAAGTCAGCTCCTCAATTGCAGCCATCAGACAGGGTTTGCAAAGATCGCATCTGGCTGCTGTCCACTTCGTTCATCTTCTGCAGTTATGCAATATTGTATTTCTGGTCTCCAAAATGATGTGAGTAATGCTGTTCTCTAAGGCGATTTCTGTAGTACTATGTCATGATGTGCTGGTAGAATAGCAGGGCAAGGACAACCTGTTTAACAATACTCCACTTGGATATTCGTGTGGAAAAACAACAGCTGTTTGAGTTTAATGCAGGTCTTCAGTGGGTTGTGTGTATTACTGAGCTCTTGACTCCACCTGCTGGGTAAACATCTACTAGCAAATCTCTGGTCACAAAACATCTGCTATGCATTGCTGGGTAATCAGCAGGAAGGCTTTTCAGGTCTTGTGTCTCCCTGCCTAGTATCTACTTCTGCTTTAAATGCTAACTAGCTGAAGACCTAGGGGAAAGCAACATTGGTAATTATCTACTAAGCAAAAAACAGGATAGGGAGGGCCTTGTGGCCTGGTTGTAGAAGTGTGAGGGAGGAGGTACAAAATGCCTCCAGGTGGAATGGTTAAGCCTTAGCCTTCCTGGGCTTGGTCTGGTAGGCTAAAATAACTAGTCTCATCCCTCTGGGCTATGTGAAAGTGGATTACCATGGTAGACATGACCAGTTAGTTTACAAATCCACTTTCTTTTTGTATTAGCTTGTACAGTCTTTATCCTCCAAATAACTTTAGGAAGTAAAGGAAAAATGTGGTCGTGAGCAAGGTGAACCAGGGATCTGAAATGTGAAAGCCTTTCCAGAGCATTAAGCATGAGTTCCATAGTTGGACATAATAAAGTCTCAGCAATACTAGGATCTACCAGAAGAATATGAGACTCTTAGTTTAATGAATTAACACAGACTCTGGGGAATGTGTTCCCTGAGGCTGAATGGGGACATGGCTCCCTGTTCCTTGATCTCTGCCTGCACAGGCTTGATTCTGCGTCTTGATCTTGTGGAATGCATCTTCACCATACCTACAGGCTATGGGGAGAGAACTCAGCTTTGAAACCTGTGCAGTCCTCAAAATACCAGAAGCTGTCTTTTTTCAGTGCTTGTAGCCCTTCATATTAGGAGTACTACTGTACACCACAGGAACTGCAGGGAAATGTAGTAGCTCTAACTTCAAATGTTTTGTAATAACTTAATAGGCTTGCTTAGAAAATATGTTGTGAAGAAAGAAATGTGCGTCTTTGTCTTCCTTCATTCCCCTGCCCTGGCATAAACATGGTAGGTATAGTCTGGCTAGACAAAAAGATACAGAAGTGTGTTTTGTTTTGTTTTTAAAAATCCATACTCCATCATGGCTTACTACAAGAAAGCATAGCTTGCATTTGCTCTGGTAGGGGTCTTGCAGGTTGTGGCTTGGGAGGTCATGCTAAATATGCTGTAGTTCTCATGGTATGTGAATGTTTAAATGGCAGGAGTACTTCAGTAGCTGAAACTGCTCCCAGCATTCTTGTGTTGCTCAGTAAATGATAGTGTGTTTCCTCAGTAACAGCAAACCCTGGTAAGAGTAAAGCTATAACCTGCCCATGACCCTGCATAGCAAAGGAGTGCTGGTATCTGGCAGACCTCACAGAACTCTGCAGGGCTTTAATTCTCTTTTAACAATAGATAAGCTGTGAAGTGCTATTCTGCTTTGAGAATAGGTAAAGACCAACTCGGGTGCCACTTGCAGTTGCAACTAGCATTTATTCCTATAATTCCTGCCAATGAAGCAAAAATAGTAATAGTGTCTATATGTATTGGAAACAACTGCACAAATTATTTCTTCTGCAGACCTAGATACACAAATAGACAACACTTTGTTCAGCAACAGGTTTTAGTGCTTTCCTTGGTAGTTGCATTAGGTAAATTACATTCAATTTATGCAAAGGGATACTAAAATCCTCTTGTCAGTGCTGCACATCCTGACTGATGGCTCTTAAATGCTCTGATCAAAACTGCTAATTCCATTGTGCGAAATGAGACTGCAGATCTGTTTTCTGATACTACCAAACTTCATCGAAGTGGAAGTCCTTTCCTGGAAAAGGTTAAGCTGTGACAGGGAAGGCCTGGACATTTGTTTACATAGCCTGTAGGCTGCCATAAGGTGTTACAGTGTATTAATCTGATCTTTCGAGATCTCCATTAACAGCTTTGATTGTTCTGCACTGTGTTTTTTCTAGGGCACAGGAGACCTTCATGCAGTGGGATCAATGTAGAAGATTTTATAACTTCCTCATGGCAGACAACATGAAGAAGATCATCCTTTCTCACAGGTACTACAGTACATCACTTACACTGATAGTATTGATTGGCTCAATTGCAGTATTGGATTCCTGGAAGATTATGCAGCAGTTCATTGCTTCGTGGTCTTTAAATGAACTGACAGAGAAGGGGAGCCCATGTCAATCTCTTTCATATACTGTAAAATATACAAATAAGCTTTGGTGATCTTGTTAGAAGAAAGCAGGCTTTTGTCTTTTTGCCTTCTGAGGAAACTTGCTTAATGAATAAACAAGATGTGCACAGGAAAATATTGTAATTGGACTTCAAAGAGGAGTATTCTGCATCTGTTTCACTTCTAGCCAAAGAATTCCCTATTCAAGGAGCCTCTTGTTCTGCCACCTACCTGAGGTAGGACTAATCTTCAAGATCTGCTGTACGAGGCTGCTGTTTATCAAATGAGCAAATAGTCAAACTGTAGCTCTGGCTTCTAGCTGTTCCTCTAGAAAGAGCATGTAGTCAGCAAAATGCTTAGTGTTACTTTTCCTGGAGCGCAACTGTACTTGTAGCATCCCTGTGCTGCTGTTCTGCTCATTGGCTCCAACATAACAAAGGAATTTGTGTTAAACAGGTGACATGCTCAGTGTTGTGTTTTCCTCTATCAAAAGGTTCTCTGCGTACTTCTTTCTAGGGCAATAAATGTGTAAGTACCTCATCTGTGCATATTTGAAGTTGCCTGACTCAAGGGGAAAGGAGGGGAATATCTAAGACCTATTCCAGTTAAGAGCCTGTGTCACTTGCAAACTTTTCATTGTTTTCACTCCTGTGCAGTATGAAACACTTGTAGAAGGAATTAGGGTAGCTGACATGTAGGATGATTCACATAATTCATTCCAGATTGACAAATATTTAGACAACTTGACCAAATTTAACATGTGAAGTTAGGTAAGCCCTGATTAAAAGGTACTTAAATTCATAACCCAGAAAAAGCCAGTGCTGGCTTGGAAGGCAAGCCTGTTAAACTTTTTTCCATAATCACTTTTAATCTAAGGCAACTCCCCCAAATCAAAACTAGCCTCCCTCCTACTCTGCCCTGCAGCTGCCTCTGAAAAGGAATAAAAACCCCTTTCCAACTTGTGGCTTTTGTTCTATTTGTTAGGGGAGCAGTTTGTTCTGGTGAAGAAACACATTCTCTCCCAAGGGCAATAACTAATTATGACAAGTGTCCGTAGTAAATAGCTTTCTGCTAAGGTAATGCCCCAAGTAATTTCTGCTGTGTGAGCTAACCTAATATCTGTGCTGGGGAGACTTTAGGAGCAGATGGTGATGGAGATGCTATGCCCCAGACTGTGAGTGGTCTCACCCAAGCCACCCACAGGTTTGGTCTGAAGCCAAAGGACCCTCCCTCTAACATGCAGCCTCTGTTCCAAATATCCTTAGCGCTGTCTGTTCTGGGAAGATTCTCTTTAGAGGCCCCTCGTGCAGTTTTTCAGTATAACAGGAAAACATTTTGTTCTATAAAGAGGCTGCTAGGGTTTTTGTTGTGCCTTGCTGCAAAGGGAAGTGAAGAAATAAGCTGTGCGTGTTCCCAAGAAAGCCTCATGTATGTGTAGCCCACTTCTAGTCTTACCTTGTCAGACTTGGTAAATTCAGTTGTCCTAGAACACGGACAAGGCTTTGCTGCCCTTGTTATGTTATTTGGATGTTTTTCTTGATGTTACTTTTTCAGGCAAGTTCTCTTTGGAGATAACAACATGAAGAAGCCACAAAGCCTGTCAGATGCTGACCTGAGCAAACTCTATACAGCAACATCCCTTATGCAAATTGATGATAACGTTATGAGGTATGAAGGGCGAGTCTCTGATCCTCTGTAGAACTCTAAAAGTACCTTCTCATTCAAGTGTTGCTCTTGCATGCTCCTTTCTGTGGCTCTAGGAATCTGCTGAAATACAGTGCTGACAACCTCAATTTCTTCCTTGCCTTCACATTAAATAAAACTTACCAGGAAAAAGTTACTATCAACAGTCACAGCTTCTGTAAAATCATCCAGGAGGCATTTATTTATCAGTAACATCTGAACCTGCAGCCTTCAGTCTAGTAGGAAGAGGTCAGCTCTACCTGCAAGCACTAGCAAAAAAAGTGCAGAATGTAGAAATTACCTCAGAACTGCTCGTGAATGTCCTTTAGCCCTGCTTGAATTTTGAAAAAATGTTCTCCAAAAAAAAAATTACTGCCTTCTTCATAAACGTTAGGGTTGGCTGAGATACTATAACCTTTTTTTACATGTCGTACTATAACCTTTTTTTATGTCATACAAACACCTAAACTAAGGTCGCCACCTTATTAACCCGTAGCCTGTTACTGCCTGTGTCCTTGAAAACAACATAGCACTTGTGGCAGTGTTCATACCATGGCATGTTCTTTTCAGACTTTGACACCTTTCCAAAATGAAGCTGTAAACTGTCAGCTATACACCTATAACAGTTTTGGCAGACTGGGAATTTTGCTGGCTGCTTTTTAACAGCCATTCTTAGGGAAATCTCCCCACTTGTCCCTCATCCCTGAGGCCTTTCTAGTTTGGGCCAACAGCTATGTTGTCTCATGTCAAAAAAAAAAAAAAAAAAAAAAAAAAAAGGCACTTGAGCATTGGTTTGCTGAATTCTCGGTTTGGGATGGAGTGCAAATGATCTGGCAAAGAACTGGAACCACAATGAATTCTGGGTGGCTTGTAGGCAGGCTCTTTTGTCCAGTGTGTTTGAGGTTCATAAACTGGTGGGTTTGTATTTGAAAAGGCTTTCAGGTAAAGGTGAATAAGATCATAACTCTTTCTTTCTTCCATATGTACAATTACTTAAGTGAAGTGGGATACTTTAAAAGAAATGCCCTGAAGGCTGCTAGAGTTCAACTTGCATGTTTAACTTGCCTGTGCTATCACAATGTTTTGAGTAAGCACAGAAAGCATGAAGGCATGTGCTGCCAAAGGTGAGTTTTGGAGAGACACTGGGTAGGAAAAAAGCATTGTCTGTGAAAACTGAGGCATCATTCCTATCTCTGCATATATGTCCTCACTTGAAAGTAAGAGTCACATGGGTACTAGAAGCAGATGGTTGCAATGTTAGTCTTCTCTATTTCAGGAAGTTCCATGGCTATAGTTCCCTGAAAGAATACTATGAAGAAGAAAGCTGCCTGCATTACTTGCACAGGGTAAGCTCTTGCAATAGAGACTGCACTTGTACCTTCATTTTCCTACTGGTGAGAAAATGCTTGGTGGTTTCTGTTGTTGATACGTAGACACAACTGTCTTAGTTGGGATTTTTCAGAAATAATTGGGCACACAAGGGGATTTCAGTTCTTGCTACCTCTAATACTAGGGCTAAATGCTCTGGGCTCCTAAGAGCTTATAACTCTGACAGGTAGTAACACCCAAGTGATCTAGGTAAAGCTGCATTCAGCTGAACTGCTCTGAGTGTATGAGGATAAAGTGGAAAATGGGTGGTGGCATAGAGCCTGCAGTTTCAAGGAAGAAAGGCTTACTAGATTCTGTGGAAGAGACTTGGGATGCTATCTGGCAGGCAGATGCGTAGCAGACTAAAGTTTTGCAGAAGTGGAACTGGAAGATTAATTCCTTGATCTACTGAGCCAGAGGATGGAGACATTCCAAGGGAGTTTCCTGGACTTTAACCAAGGTGTCCATTACAGAGCTGGCACTAGCTGACTGATGTGCAAAGCAATGCAGAGCAAAAAAGGGTGTGGCTATTTGAATTCTGAGAATGGGGAAAATCTGTGATTCAATCTGTATTTGCTTTGATGCACCCCTGCCCCTTTCGTACAATTGAGTTTAAAAAAAAAAAATAGAAATCAAGTGCTGCAGAATACTCCATCGCTGAAAATCCACCAGTCTTAATTTTTGACACTCTGCTTTTCTGATGCTTCTCCAGGTACAGGACAACTCTGAAATAAGATGTCTTAATTGTGTTGATCTAAGATGCTTTTACAGTTGGTAGACTGAAATTCAAATATCAGCCCCTTACTGGTGTGTCTCTTTTTCCTGTTCTGCCATGTTTCTCAATGCAGATTTACGTTCCTCTCCTGTTGGTTAATGCTGCTGATGACCCTCTTGTGCATGAGAGTCTTCTATCAATTCCAAGAGCTCTTTCAGGTATGTTGAAGCAGTCTCTTCTAGCTGTGCGTATTTGTGTACCTGCAGGTTCCTTATCACATCATGATCCATGACTTCAAAGCAGCTTGACTTGCCTCCTTACATCTGTAATCCTGTGGGAGGTGTAGTAAGCCTCTTTAAATCACCAGTTGCTAGAACTAGCAAGGCTAACCTTGAGCAGGAAGAACTTGAGTCCTTTCAGGGACCTTCTGCTGTTTTGGCTTGTGTTAATAGCCAGCAGGCTATATTCAGGTTACATTCTGGAATGGTAGAATGCTTCATTCCTCACTGACCTTTAATAGAAAGGTGGGCTATTATAGTGATAGTCTTAATCAAGTACTGATGAACAGCCCCCTTTGACAAAGGGAGGGGTGCACATGTGTGGCTGTGTCATTTGATACTGGACTAGGAAAGGAGTTCTTCAAGCTGTCTATCTTCAGCCAAGAAAAAAAAAAAAGGCAAATTACCTTTAGAAGCTCAGAAGAGGGATCTGGCTGCTGCTTTGTTGCACAAATAGTGGGTGCATGAGGGAGGGAAGCATTCTTTTCCTGGGTGAGAGCTGTGAGCAGAGAACTTATCCACAGTTGCTTCCAGACAGAAGCAAGCGCAGGGATTTTCTCAGTATATGTGGAACAAGGTGGCTGATGTACTTACTGTCAGAGCTTAGTACAGCTCGATACAATGCTAACAGTCATAGTTCCAGTGTATATGAGTTAAAGATGCTCATTCATTAAGGAATTAGCATTATTATGGCGATACAGGTATTGCTGTAAGGGCCCAGCCAGCAGCATTTCTTGGACAGCCTTCTTGTACTGGCTGGGATTGGCTCCTGCAGACTGTCCTGTTGTGTGACGCAGTACGGTTATGTGCTTTGGACTTGGGCTTTGTTTAGTGAATTTCAGCTTCCTACACATGATTGCTCCTTTGATTCAGATGCTATGCCAAGGGTAGGGTTGATTATCACAACTTAAGATGGTTTTATTCTCAGCTCCAAGATGTTAACCTTCTGGAACTTTCTGCCTTATTTTGTTTTACAGAGAAAAGGGAAAATGTCATGCATGTGCTGCCCCTTCATGGAGGCCACCTGGGATTTTTTGAGGGGTCTGTACTATTCCCGGAACCTCTTACCTGGATGGATAAGCTGGTGGTACAGTATGCCAATGCCATCTGCCAGTGGGAGAAGACAAAGTCTCACTGCTCGGACACAGAGCAGGCTGTATCTGGCCAGGAGTAATTGACGCAAAGACTCTGGATCACTTCAATGTATCTCCCCCTTTGGGAACATCTTGTTCTCTCACCTGCTGCTTCAGGTTTCCATTCTCCTTAATATCCTATGGCTGGGGTTTGATCACAGTATTTTCTTCTGAAGTTGGAGTTAGAGCAGAGGTTAATACCTGGTCAGAGCATCTTTGCATATATAGTCACTTGGGTTTGTAATTTACTGCTCTGCTTGAAGAATTAGATTGCTGACTGTGACTTGTTACAAGGTTATTGAGCTAAAGACTGCTTGCTTTAATATAGCAGAAGTTTCAAATGTCAAAATCTCTTTACCTGCTGATCAAAAACTTGATCTGCAGCTTTTGTTTAGGTGTAGATGACAGAGTAACTATGATTCTGTTCTCCTCTGTCCTGGTGCTAGAAAAACCCTGTATCAAGCCACGAGCCAGTGAGTGGTTCAGTCTGTAAGTCACTAAAATGTGGCTTGGAAAAACAGATGCTTGACTGCAAGTGGAGTTCCAGCCTTGCACCATCTCAAGGGAAGCCTTTTAGTTCCTCGGAATGCACTTACATAAGTGAATCAGTTTAAAAATACTTAACTTCTCCATGCTTCAGCTATCTGTGGTGGGGCTATCTTTATGCTGGGACCCCAAGTAGAGAAAAGCTGCAGGCTGGCAATACCAATTACTGTTTCTATGTAAACATGTTCTCGCACCAAGACCAGATCAGTCACCTTCTTGTCATCTTTGCCTCTTTTTAAATGTAGTCATCTTTTTAGTACTGGATTTTTTTTGTTGTTGTTTGACCCAGGGCTTTTTTAAAGCTGGCTCTGGCTTCCGAACAGAAACCAGTGATTAAGAATATGCAGGATCTTTTTCTGAGCTCAATCTGTTTTTAAGAATATTTAATAGAGAATTATGTACTCTGATAGGGATTAATTTGTTGGGGGGGAAGGTATTTATTTACTTACTCCTCTTATGTCAGGATAAAACATACCAAAATTCTTCCCCTTAGCTTTCAAAGCATCAGATGGTTTTCAGACACTACTTGCCTTACAGTTGATGGGGAACTGGATGTCTCTAGCCCTGTGCAACTAAAATTATATCTTTGCATGGCTAACTACTTCCATATCTACGTAAACACTGTAGGCTTGCTGGCTCCAGTAAGACACTGGGCTCTTCCTTGCTTGCATTCCTTTTCCACGCTCAGATATTCTCTTCTAGTTTAATGTGTGAAGTGTGAAAGCTGTTTGCAGGAAAGATGCCTACTCACTTGTGCTTTTCCCTCAAGCGGCTGTTATGGTCTGTGCCAAGATGGTTATTAAAGACTCTAGTCTATCCCCTGGAAGGAAAGTTGTCCCGTGACAATGTGGAGACTGAAACTTTGTGGTCAAAATATTTTTTTTACTGTTTGTTCTGTCAATACTGTAGTCTCATTAATCCATCCTTAGGACTTCTTTACCATAGTGCCAGTGAAGTTCTTTTCCTGTCACATTTCCCACATCAATTAGCACTTTATTGCTTCAGCCTTGGTCTGTGTTCCAGGCACTTTAGCCTATAGTTTAAAGGCAAAACAAGCTGCAAGACTTCAGTCTGGTAATATAGGGGAACAAGCCTTCTGGACTGTCCTGTCCCTGAACTTCAGTAGGTTGGAGAGGTGAGTTTTTGTTTTAATAAAGCAATAATTAACTATTGTAGCAAAGGTGCATTATCATATCAGGAAATTCCTTTCATTTGCCTTAGGCCAGACACCTTGGCCTGTTGTGGTGAACTGTGGATATCTGCACATTCTCCTTGTTAGTAGATCCAGGTTTCCTTTTTTTTTTTTTTTTTTTTTCCAGAGAGAAGATGTGACCAAGTAAAAGTATAGCAAGACTTGGCCGTGCTTGTGGCTGTTCCTTAAGAACTATTTTAGGGCATCAGTTAGCAAGGATATTCTTAGCTGATGGATATCTTGTCTGTATGTTATCCTCTTACTCATACTGCATCTGTATATCACTAAAATCTGTCATAAAAGACGCTTCAGATTTTTGCTTAAGTAGCTGTTCATGTAATATTCATTGGATATGACTTAAATATCTTCTCGCTTCAACAGAAGTGAAGTATAAACAACACTTGTACACATCAAATAGATACAGTATAAATTTAGGTGTGTAGGGGGACATGGTTTTTATCTCCAGTGGGTTACAACTTTAGAAGTGTTCTGACTTTCATCATATACTACAGCTGTAGCTTACACGTGTCACAGCTGTCTGCCTTGAAGAAACAAAACTGCCCTTCCTATGCTTCGTGTGTCCTTGCTCAATCCAGCTTTACTGTGATGAGATGAGTTGAGTATCAGCTTCAGACAACTCTAAAGGAACAGAAGTTGTCCTTGGTACTGATAATCACTGTTGAGGTGAAGGGCCCATCATATGACCCAACATGTGGATACCTATGAAAAAAAGGTCAGTGTGCATGTGACCTCCTTTGAGAGCGAGATATCTGCCCTCCTCAACTTAAGAGCCTTATCGAAAGCGGGGATGTTCTGCTCGGCTCCACAAGTGACTGAAGCTCTACCTTCTTCCCCAGGACCCTAGATTGCCACAACAGTTCAATTGTTGACTGGCCCAGAACATGAAAGTCAGGAGGATGAGAACTGGGTACTGTCTGGGAAGGTTAATGTTGAGGCAAAGCAAGTGTTCTGCCTTTGCTTTTTGGCCAAGTCATGCCAGTCCTTCTGAAAGCAGAGCTTTGTCCTAGGAAGCTTTTTCTTGAAAAAAAATTCCTCCTTCCATTTTGTAAAGGTCATTCTTGATGGCCCAGGCTTTCAAACAGGTTTTTCTGCTTCTGAGGTATGAGGAAGATACCTTCTTGTCAAATGCACCTTCATTTCAAACTGGTTTCACTACAATAGATGGCCAGTCAATCAGTGATGCATTTTTAAGCAAGTCTCCTAAAATGAAGTGAGCAACTGCACAATTCTGAAAGCAGCAGGAGCTGTAGCTTTGTCTAATCAAATAGAGATTTTTTTTTTTTCTTTAAAGTTCGAGGGTCTTTTTGAGAGATACTACTTCCTGCCCTACAACCTGAGCCTTCATACTTCAGAAGTACTGATGCTGTGGACTTTCTGAATCTCTTAACTACAGAAGTAATATGGATCTCTGTCTTGCTCCTTTGGCCTGTTTTTGCACTTGCATCTGCAGCTGTTCAAACCACTTGTGATTTGACCAACTAATACTAGTCTCTTCAGGGAAGAAGAGCTTTTGTCATGGCTTGTTTGTGCAAGGTATCTGGAGCCTGAGGTTCAGCTTACTAAGCTTGTTGAGGGTGGAAGCAGTGGGAAAAAGAACTATTCTCTCCGTCTTGTCCAATTTGATGCTGCTTTCAAAGCAAGACGTGGTGCCAGACTTGCAGCAGTAACTTAAAGATATCTTAGGGAAGTGGGAGAGGAGACAGTTAAGCTGCAGTGCCTGTTATCTAAAGACCTTCAAAGAAAGGAATCGTGTATTAAATTTTGCTGCTGCCAGTGACTGGCGACTGATACCTAGTGCCAGTACCCCAAGTTGCACGGGACTGTCCGATCCTAATCTGAAATACTCTTCTCTCCCAAAATAAGGCAATGGTAGTCTTGTGATGTGGGCAGATGGTCTTTATTTGCCCAATGAACTCAACCTTAAATGCAATCTGAATTTTAAAGTCTTTGAGGTGAAGTTGTCTTTTTCATCTCTTTTCGAGACACATGAGGTTGTCGAAGTGTGCACTTGTAGATCATTACAGTGTAGTCTGATAGTGCAGTTCAAGATTACAGCGTGATGGATCTGTCACATGCTCTGTTTAGTTTCAAACTGGGATTAGAAAAATCATTAGCAGAGCTCTTCCACAGGTAGTCTCATGTGGTATACACACCTCTTTCTCTTCATTGGATGTAAGTAGCACTTGAACATAAACTCCGAGGGCTCTCTCAATCAGATAGTAAGTTGCAGAACTACTACGCTTTGGTTAGGCTGGTCCAGCCATCACCTTTGTCAGTGTCTGGAGAGATCTGAAGATTGTAGGTGAGCAGCCAGGACTTGCTCTTACTGAACACAAGGAACTTGCAGCTTCCACTACACCAGATCTGCCAGCATTTTAATGGTCCCTTGGTTAGCTTCTAAATTGAAGGTGGTTTTCAGATGGGTCTGGCAGTGTTGTAGTTGCACTGTAAAGACAGACCCTTGAACTTCCCTGCAGTCTTTTTCCAGAGTGTTTTTTTGCAGTTCCTGTTCATGAAGATATAGGTTACAAAGACGGGGCATTAAGCAAAGATGCTGGGATTAGCCCCAGTACTGAGTTTAGCTAAGCTGTGTGTCATCTGTCCTGGGTCTATCACAAGTTCTTAGACCACAGCCCTTTGATACGTGGTGCCTTGCCCCCCTTCTCCTCCTCCCTTGACATCAGCATATCTAGAGACTTCAGTAACAGCTCTGTCAGGGCTTTCAGGGCTTTGGTTTTTAGTAAATGAATTTTCAGGCACTAGGTAGTGAGGCAGCTCTGGTAATGTACACTGTACAAGTGTGTGCTGACTTAAAGGACCTTTGTGGGCAGCCTACAACTAGCTTGTCTATTTCAAGGCTTAAAATAACATATACAAGCAGTGGATGATTTTCAGCTCTGTGCTCCTCTAGCAGTAAGGATTGAGTCACATGAGGGTTTGCTTTGTTTAATATGTGACTTAGTACCTTACAATCCCAAAGTTCTTGTGTCAAACTCCCCAGTAGCATAGCTTGGAGGTAGATTGCCTAAGTGACTACATCTTAAAAGAAAGAGCAGAGAGTAGCAACTTCAGGATTTAATTGCCAAACAGTTTAGTCATCTGGATTGCTTCCAAGTCTCCCTAGAAATACTATGTCTGTCTGGAGCTTACTGAAATTCTTCAGCCTTTTTTTCAGGAGACCAGAAAAGGCCCTAGCCTTGTGCTGCCTGTAAGTCAGTTCTTGTGAAAAGCATCTAATTTCTAGCTTGAGTCTTGTTCCACATGTCCTTAATCCTTAGGTGGGCCTGTTGGTTGGGTGCGTCCTGGAGCCACGGTGACTCAAAGCAGCATCTCCTTCATGGCTTCTAGGTGAAAAGCAAACAGCCATTCTTGGCATGAGGAATTTCTGATTTTTCTCCAAACCTAGAATGCCTCAGAGCAACACCAGCTTAGAGGAGAGGTGCTTTGTAACCGTACCCCTTTTGTCACTGGGAGTGTCTATGGTACACTAGCCTGGACTTCCTCAGCTGTTGGGGGAGTCAAAGCGGTTGCCAGCTTTCCACACTGTGGTGGAAGGGTTTCTGAACTGCTACATTCTGAACATCTGTATTCTTGGGTTTACTGGTTACTCAATGGACGCAAACACTGCAATCCAGGGCAGCATTTATCAGGTTGGCTGTGTTGGTATTGAACAGCCCTTTGTAAGTCTATCTGATAACATTCTCCAAACGCTCCAGCCCTGCATCACTGCTGGTTAAAGGCTTTTCTTTCCTTCTCACTCAATGGCCTTGCTTAACCGAGGTCCTTTTAATGCCAGTAAGGTGCCCGATTCTGCAAGGTGGCTCTACACAAAGCCCTTTTGCTTCTGTCTGAATGACAAGCTTGCATTGTCTATCTCTGGTCATGCAAGAGCTTTGATTAGGTACAGAGCTTTATTCTAGGATCTCCACTATAACACTATCAGGATGTTGACCCTTCTCATGGCTCCTGTCAACTGGGAAGTCTTGGGGGGGGAGCCAAACAAAACGCACTTGGTTTTGAGAAAAACAAACCCTACTGCTTAGCCCAAGTCAGCAGCTTTCCAAAGGAGCATGTCTTCTCATTGTGTTACTTGACAGCTTGACCATAATTCCCAGTGACAGATCACTAGACACTCTTCTTGAGAGAGCATAACCTCTTTCTCTGAAAGAGGTGTGTGGAGATCTCGGGAAGAATAGACCCTGTGCCCTTCTTGTTTTGCCCATGCAGCTGTGTTAGAATAGGCTGAGTGACTTCTAATGTTCTTGGTGAGCAGTTTACTATGAAAATATTTTCAAATTGGCAAAATTATACTCTGGAACCATCTCTAAATGCTGCCCTGAAAAAGCTTCTATAACTGAGACACTGTCCTTGCTGCCATGTTCTGAGTCAGATTCTCTGGAGCTGACAGCTGCAGGGGAGATGATTTGCAACTAGCAATGCAATTTTTCTATATCTGCTGATGTTTACCTTTAAAATTATATATATATAAATATATATAAAACAGTGTCTTTGATTTTTTTCTTTAATTTTTGTTCTTCTGTGTGGTGTAAAATGGAGGTCATTGCAAAACAAAATGTAATTTTGTTATCTTTGATTCAGTGGGATTTCTTTATTTAAAAATAAAGGACTTATTGAAGTCAGTGCTACATGTGGTGATTGTGTGCAATGTTATTGGGTGACGAAGTCCAGCTGTCACTCTCGACAGGCAAAGCAACCATGTTTTCTTACTCGCTTCCTCTGCAGTGGGAAGGCGATGTGGGAATATATTGGGCCAATAAGGTAATATTGATAAAAATGTAACTGGGTATGTGAACATGTTTCCTCAGTTATGAGATTTGGATTAGCTAAGGGAAGAAATGGGACAAATCCTTTAGCTCCAGCCCTTACATGTGGATTATTATCAGGTGTTATTTTCTGTTCACTAATGCTGTCTAAAACAAGGCTGTCTTGGGGAAAGGCTGTCCCTATGTCCCTGTGGTACACACCAAGGCAGGAGTTGGCTTGCTGCCCCCTTGCTTCCAGACAGGACAACTTCTGTCAGTAACTCCTGTTTCATGAACTCTGGTGTTGCCTCTACATTTTGATCCACTGGTTGGCTATTCTAGTGGTAAATCCAAGGGCTGTAATTGTTCTAGGAAATGTGAATGAACCCCTCCTCCAAGGGAGAAACCTCAAGTTTGCATTCCTCCTGTACTTCTGGCATGGGGAGGACAAGAGGGGTGGCAGTGTTGGGGGTGTCTTCTCCACCTTTCTCTTGTTGCAGCCCACCTCTTAAAGACCTGGCTCTGCTGCCCACTGAAAGCTGGAGTGAGGGTCAAGTAAATAAATGGGAAGACTGCACATGGCCCGTATGTAATAACACATGGATAGTGTGCCAGTCCCTGCCACCGCTGTCATCTCCAGCTGGAGCCTTCCTCTGTTTCAGTTGTGTTCCAGAGAGCAGAACAAGGACAGAACTGCTACAGAAAGCCTCTAGGGAGAAATCAGTCTTAACACACCCTGCTATACGTAGCAGCATCCAACAATTGCCTTGCCAATGTTGTCTGGGGCTGGGCTTGGTGGCCAAGCATGGGGTGCCTAGCAGGCTCTTGAGCAAAGGAGCATGTGGCTTTCTTGGCAGTTGACAGAATCTGGCAGTTCAGCCTTTCCTGAGGTCCAGCTTGGGGAGCTAGCTCTGGGGTGACTTTATCTTGTCCCCCTGTCTTCTTTGCAGCATGTGACACATGCACTAATGATGCTCAAGGCTTTCCTAGTTTCATTTTGCCTTCTGGCCGACAGAGGTCCCTGATGTCACTCTGGTGGAGAACAGAGATGGCATCAGCTTAAAAAGCTGAATGACTGCCCTGAAAATACTGAAGAAGGGCTATTTTTGCCAGTGGATAAGAGCCCATTGTGACAATCCTGTGTCACCCCCCAGGCTCTCCCAGGATCACTAGGTCTCTGGCCTGAGGAATCCTCCAGAGCCAGACCTGTTTCTGCACGGGGACTGAGAGCCCATGCAGGGCTTAGCTGTGGCCCTTCCTGCAGCACGCAGAAGGGCTCTCCTCTGGGACAACAGCTTTGCTGGGGTGTGCAGCAAGGCTTTTGGCTCAAGCATTTCTGCAGAAATCATTATCTGTTATTTTTCTACTTGAGAGCAAGTGGATTTCCTAATCTTTCAGCTGCTGGCAGAAGAAACACAAAACAGCATCTCTGGCCAGGACACTGACACCTTTGAGCCCAGGGCATAGAAAAGCCCTACCAAAAGTACTACTTGACTGACACTAGGAGCTCACCGGTGGGGGGAGGTTACCTACAGACCAAGTGAGGCAGCTGTGAAGGGTAACTGGGACTGGTGAGCCATCGGGGTGGCTGGGCCAAGACTGTCGTTGCTCTTCCACTGTAATGAGAATTGCTCTGTGGGAGGCAGTATTTTGGGCTCCATCTCTAGTTTATTTGCCATTGTGATTTAGCTGTTAGATCTACTACAACACTTCTTCCTGGCTTGGTCAGAGTCACTCTGGGGGAAAACCGAGGCCAGCACAGACCATGGCTCCCTGCTGTTTGCTCTGCTGTTCTCTGTCTCCCCGTCAAAGCAAGCTACTGGCTGACAATTTGTCCCAGCAGTGGTGAACAGGGACCTCCCAAGAGCTGTGACTGTCCCAGTCCAAATCCCAAAGGCAGCAGCGTGGTGCTCCCATCTGTGTGTATGGGGTGTTTTTTTGTCTGTTTCTGTTTTTACAAGTGAGCTGCAATTGATCTGTCTCCCAAGCAAGCTGTGCTGTTTTGTTTGCACTGGCCCAGTGGTTGTGGGGTTGTCACACGTGGTTTCCTTGGGACAGCTCCAGATGCTTCCCAGCCCCGTGGAGAGCACTGCACAGTAAGGAGCCAAACGCGGCAGAGAAGTTGGTGCCTTTCGCTCTCCCTCTGGGCTGGCGCAGCCTCAGGCTGAGACTCGCCATGCCCGGACCAGCCACGCTGCTTAGGCTGGAGAAAACAGATGTAACCCCAGTCGCCTCTGCCCAGACAGGCACCATCCTCCCTGCAGCTTTGGAGCCGACGTCCTGTTTGGCTTGAGCCTGAGCCAGTGCCCCGATGAATGCAGCTCTTGTCAGCACCCTGCACCTCGGCCGGCTTCGGGTGGGGGTCTGGTCTACTGGCTGATGAAAGGCGCCCGTGTGTAGCTGCCTAGCTGAGAGGGACAAAGGGGGCACAGGGCACGCTGTGGGACCAGGTTGACAGAGAAGGTAACCTGGGCAGAGACCAGCAACTCACTCCTCTCCAAGCCCTACTGTTGGCCAAGGGAGAAGATGGTCTGGAAAAGGTATCTGATCAGCTCCTTGGAGGAGATGCCTAGTTCATGAACCAGAGCAGACTACCTTGCCTGGGACACAGCTATTTCTGCCTCCCTCCTCCCCACCCTGGGCCTGCTGACTCCACATTAGCAAGGGCTAATTGGCATTAGCATCAGGCACAGTTCTGCCACAGGGACCCTCCTCTGCCCTCCGTGGTGGCTTTTGGTGGGGCTTCCCTAACTGAGCTCCCCCTCATGATGCAGTGCTAGGAGAAACAGCTGTGCTGAGGCTTTTGAAGGATTTAGGAGGGTATATTCTGCTTGTCTTTCACTGTCCTGTGGTTAAAATCCTTCTCTTAGTCGTAGTCGCTGCTGCAGCCTCAGTTCCTCCTCCCTGCCTGCCTGGCTGAGCAGGAATTAGGCTGAGCCAGCTCTGCCTGGGCCTCTGGTTGGGCTCTTGTTTGCATCTTTTGGGCTGTTTTCTCTTTCCTGGTTAGAGCAGATGACTGAGAATTGGGGGTACTTGCCTGGCCAGGGGGGGGCACTCATTCTGGGATGGAGGGAGGATGGGAGGTGACTGGTTCCTTGGCCCCCACGCCAAAGGGCAGTCAGTGATGGGGGGACAGTGCTGACACTCCTGGCCTCCTTAGAACCAGCAGTGCAGCCAGCGCCTGTGCCCAAAAAGCTGCACCCCTGTTCTTTGCCACATGCCACAAGGGACCCCGTAGCTCTGCTGTTGAACGCTTTATTTCTCCCTCACTGTAGCCCTCCCTTCCCGGAGCAGATGCTCTCCTTGTCCTCCTGCCGCAGCTCCAGGGCGTGCTGTGGGAGAGGACTGGTGACTTCCTTTCTCTGCTGGCTCCTGAGGGAAGGATGCTCTTGCCCGGGAGGGACAGGGCTGCCAGGCAGCCCGCTGCCAGGTTTGGGGAGGGGAAGGGAGGGACAGGCATGGAGCAATGCGCCCAGAGCGCTTCATCACGAACAGTCATTCAACCAATGCTACAATAAGGAGGTGGTTGGGGTTAGAGGACCACCTCTGATCCTATTTTACAGGGGAGGGGGAGCGGACCCCGGTTTAGAGAGCCGTGTCTTCAGCCTCAATGCGGGGCCCAAAGAGCTTCTCTGCAGTTGCTTTGCCATCATACTTGGGCAGGTTGCCACCAAAGTCTGCTGGCAAGATGTCAGCATCAATCTCCTGGTAGAAGGACTCCAGCTCCTCCCCGTGCACAAAGACCTGGTGGGAGACAGGAGCAACCCTCAGCAGAAGACCTGGGCAACTCTTCCCGGCCACCCTGTTTATCCCAGGGATGTGCCTCTGCCTCTGGGTCCCCTTCCCACACTCACCCTCTCCAGCAGTTTGCTCTTCAGGAACGGTTTGACTACGTTGTAGGTCGTGGTGAAGTACCAAGGCTGGTGGATGAAGTGGACGGCCTTGAATCGCGCTGGGAAGGAGTCCTAAGATCCCAAACCCAGACACAGATGGTTACAGATGGTGCTGCCCACATGGAGCTGGGCAGGCAGCAATGGACACCTCAGCACTGCCACAGCTCCCCTTGCCCAATCTCCCCTTCTCTGTTTGATGGCCCCTTTTTTATTTTGACTCAGGGGATCAGCCATCCCAGCCCCGGGAGCACCAGGAAAGCAGAATAGCCTTCCAGATGGTTCATTGCTCCCACTCCATGAGAAGGACCGCATTTCTGCTGTTCTCCTTCCCTGGAGAGAGCCAAGGGTCTTTGGCCTCCGGTCCAAGGGCAGAAATCCTGGACTGCCTGTGAGTATCCATCCAGCCTGGACTGGGCTGGGCTGAGAGGGTGATGAGATAAGGCCTCCAGGCCATGCTGTAGGATGCTGCAAGGAGTGGTGGGTACTGCTTCTAGTTGGCCATTTGAGAGGGCAGGGAGCTGGGGCTGGAAAAACAGGATCCATCTTGCAGTATTTAGCCAATTAACCAGCAAGGGAAGGAGCATGTGATGGGGAACAGCCTCTCCACAATGTTTTCTTGTGGTGCCACTGCAGTAGCAATCCCAAACGCTGCTAGCCCTGCCTTCACCCTTCCCTGAGCTCTCTGATCCCCCAGGACCCACTCTGCCTCTGCTGGGCACAGACTTTGCCACCTCACCTGCAGCATGTCCACCATCTTCTTGAGCTCAGAGGGTTTGATTCCTGATGCCTGCTGCATGGTGAAGCCCTTGAAGTTCTCAATGATGCAGAACCCGTTGATCTGGGTCTCTTCATTTTCCAGCAGCTTCTCCAAGATAACACAATAGGCACGAAGGATCTGATGGAGAGAAGAGACAACAGGTCTGGTATTAGGTCTCACCTCCCATAGACCCCAGGAGGTTCCCAGCAAGGGTTCCATGGAAAGCTAGCCAGGCTCTGCTTGACTCCAGCCTGCTTGTCGCAACCAGCCCCAGGACTTCAAAGCAGGGAGGGCATTTCAGGGGATGCTCAACAACCAGCAGGTTCCCCGTTCCAGGTGGGTGCGTCTCAGATCTGGATCAATGACATGTTGCCACCAAATTCTGAGCTGAGCAGAAAATGGAGCTGGCTGAAGTTGTGACTTCATGCCTGGAGACCTCTTTGCCAATAAGCCCTTTCTGTGCCTCATGCCTCAGTTTCCTCCTCTGTCCTCCAGGTCCCTTGTTTCTACAGCACCTTGATTTAATGGCATGGTGCCTTTCTTCACCCTATGTTACCTGGGCTGGGGGATGCACACCCTGAATTTGGCCTGCACCCTGCACCATGTCAGGGGGAAGGAAGGGGTACCCTTTGGGATGGACCATGCTCTCCCAGGCTCCCCAGAAGGATAAATTCAAAGGGCTACAGATTTGCTTCAACCTGGATGGCTGGAGGCTGTGTGTGGACATATGTATATGTGTGTGTAAGGGTTGCTGCACTCAGATGTGCTGAGCAGGACAAGCCCAGGAGTGGGACCGCTCTGCTCTGGGAGTGACGGCTGGGCTGGGCTGACCTCATCGAAGGTGATCTCCTCGTAATCCCAGTTCTCGATGTTGAAGAGCATCACCACCCGGCCATACTTGTCTCTGCTGGCCAGGATGCCGGGGTAGCCGGCCTCAATGGTGCTGCGTACGGCCTCGGGGGTCAGGTTGTCGAAGAGCTCAGGGTACTGCTGGCGGAAGTTCACGTACCCTGTGGAGAGAGGCACAAATCAGGTAGGACAACGGCTGCTCGCCCGGGCTTGGGAAGCCAGGGCAGCGCTGGGGGAGCTGCCAGAGATGGGGTAGGCTAGCGATGGTGAGACATCGGTCCCGAGCCCGAGAGCCGCAGACCGGCTGTGCCAGGAGTCCATACGGGTCAGGTCTTCTCCAGCAAAGGTGGGGAGAGAAGCTCAGCCCTGGCCCCAGCACGCTCGGTGTAATTCTTCCCATACCAGGGGCTTCCCACGCCTGCTTTCTCTCCAGCACCTCAATGAGCAGATAAAGTCATTTTCCCCCTCATTTCCCTTCTCCTCTTTCTCCCCATTTGGGTGACATTCCCCAGCTCCCCTCCCTTGGCACCCTGCGGGCACGAAATAAGGAATCTCGTCCTGGGAAAATGCGGGTGAACAAAACAGCTGTCTGGGAGCCAGCACTGATAATTACAACTCATTATCCCCCAAGCTGACACAAAGAAGAGTGGAGCTGGAGCCAGGCAGGTCCCTGCCGGCAGTTCCCCCCCCCCCCCCCCCCCCCCCGGGCTGACCTCCCACTCCCCCTCCATCCCTATGGGTCACCCCCAATGTGGGAAAGGGGTGCCACAACCCCACAACCCGCCCCTAGCCCTCGAGGGGTCCCAGGGGTGCTGGGCCCACCAGGCAGTGTGCACAGAAGCATCAGGGAGGGTGCAGAACCATCTCCTTACAGGGGCACATAGAGGGGTGTATGGGGCATGTATGGGGTATGGAGGTCTTGAGGGGATGGACCCCAAACCAGCTGGGTTTGCTGCACAAATGAAACAGCCTGCCACCACCAAACACTTTTTTTTTTCCCATTTTGTCCAGTAAATCAGCAAGGAATGGGACTGTCCTGGCATTGCAGGTGCCTGGTGCCACCCCCATTTATTTCCTTCCCCAGCCCGGCTCTTTCCCCTGCATCCCGAGCCCCCAGCCCTGCCTTCTTCTGTTTATCCTCTCTCCTCACCCCCTTCCTGTGCCAGGGTCCTGCTCTGCCGGCACAGCCCAGACCAGGGGGCTGGGAAGAACCAGCACAGGACTGGGAGCTGCCGGTGGATATGTACCCCTGTCCTCACCCAGCATCACAGCTCGGGACCCCTCCCCACCTTTCAGCAGGTCGTAGGCCCTGTGGATGTCAAACTTGCGGGCGCGGATGAAGCGGAGGAAGAAGGCGTCATCCTTCCCCTGCACCTTCTCAGCCACCGCCTTGCACACCTCCTCGCCGCTCGCCCGCTCCTGCACCAGGTCCCGCAGCGCCTTCACTGCCACCTCCCTCTGCTCCTCTGTCTCGTTCAGCTCATCCTTTGCCTGGTGGGGATCAGGGAGGGGGCCTGGCTCAGCAATGACCCCACACACACCCCAAAACACTCCAGGAGTCATTTAGGCACCCAAAAGCTGGAGGGGTGCAGTGATGCTGTGGGTGCAGTGATGCTCCTTGCAGCATCCCAGCGCAGGGAGGGCAGGGTCACCCAGGTCCCCTACTTGGAGACCCTTTGGGGTAAGTGCATCCCACCCCCCAAGGCAAGAGCCCAGCGAGGGTCTCCTCTGGCCCCCAAGAAGGAGCAGGAGCCCTGGGCTGTGCCTGCAACCCCCCCCTTCCCACGGCCACCCTCACCTTCTGCAGGGTGTGCGGAGGGATCTTCTCGCACCTCCCAAAGACAGGGCCATGGTCCTTGGTGGTGAGGCGCTCCAGCTTGGTGCGCAGGGCTTGTTCCTCCTCCGAGACGATGCGGAAGGTGCCCGTCTGGGGAGCAAGGAGAGGATGTGGGGTCTCCCCAGCCAGCCCCCCAGTTCCCTGCCCTACTGCAAGCCCCCCTGGCTGGGGGGGCTATGGAGAAAGGCAAAGCCTGCATGCGTGCACCCGAGGGGGTGCCATGGGGTGGGGATGGGCTGAGTGCCCCCCAGGCTCCCCGCCACAGGCTGAGGGCAGCTGGGGGGGCCGAGGGGTGCATGGGGTGTACCCCATCCCAGCACTGCAGGGAGGGGATGCTCAGAGCCCAGGGGGGACAGTGGGGGAACAGTGGGGGGACAGTACTCACAACCGCAGACATGTTGTCCTCTGTCCTCCGTTGGCCACAGGACACTGGGAGAGGGAAGAAGGAATCAGCAGCAGTAGGGATCCCAACAGTCTCTGCAACCCCCCTGTGCCCCATCCCATGCTCCTCTTGCTCACACAGGGGCACCTCAACCCTCCGCAGCTCCATCACATACTGCCTGCATCTCTGCCTGCCTGCCAGAGGCTGAGCAGCTTTGAAAAACACTGGGGACGTTTGCAAAAGCAGCTTAAAAATGTGGGTATTGATCGTCCGACACCTTCATCCTTTTTTTCCAGGTCTGCCTTTCCACTGGAGGTTGAGGGCATCTCATGGGGACCTTCAACCCCATGAGCTCACCCAGAGCTGCCATTTCATCTCAGACCACCTTCATACGGGCAGAGGTGAGACCCCAGCTTCGGTCAGGTGGGCAGCCAGCTCATGCCTTCACTGCCTTTTATTTCTACTACCCCGTTATCCCCAAGGTGTTTCCCAAACCCTCAAGCCCCACTCCTCCAGCTCAGAGCCCATCACCAGCTGCAAGGCTGGACTGTGAGCCTCTTGGCATCTTTCTGACACCGTCTGGGTGAAACACCTTGTTTCCACACACGAGGAGGAGGAAGGCTGCCTTCATCCCCCCTCCAGCACCTGCCCCTGCCCCTGCCCGGCCGTAGCACCAGCTCTGAGCCCAGGCTGTGAGAGGGATGCTTTGCTCCAGTTCGACTACTTCCCAGGGGCACCATCTTCCCCGCCAGTTCCTGGGAAGGGACAGTCATCCCGCTTTTCCAGGCACTAAAAGCAATCCCAGCCTCGGAGGTGCAACATTAAGGGAGGGCTGGATGACAGTCTCCCATGCAGTTATTTTGAGTGGAAAAAGTCCTGGATACTCACCAGGGAGAGGAAAAGCTGAACTGTCCGCAGAGGGTCAGTGCACGGGGCCGAGACGGATGCACGGATGGCGATGCCGGAGTGAAGCAGCAAGAAAGCCGGACGAAAGCTTTGTAGAGTCACCGGGTTGGGATTAGACCGTCACAAGGCATCAACTCACTGCAGCTTTGTAATTAAGTCAGCACAACCCAGGCAAGAAACCCCATTAAAACATTACAAAAGGCAGCTGAGGAGAGGGAAGGAGGGAGCCGGGGCTCCACCGGCCAGCCGGAGTGTGCGTGGAGGGGCGGGCTGGGATGCCGGACCCGATTAACAAAGTATAAAAGCTTCTCGTTGTGTAACTCGCTCATTAGCACGGAGCAGGGGCAGAGGCAGGCGGTGGGCAGGCTGCCATCCCAGCCTGCTCCCCCGGGGTGAGCAGGACAGGTCTCTTCTGCGGCTTCTGCCCTGAAAAGCCTGGCAAGGTCCCACTGTGAATTTGGCCACATGGGCAGGGTCCCGCTGCAGGGACAGGTCCACAGCAGAGGATGCTCCTGCATCCAAGTCCCACCTCGGGCTCTCCAACTCCTCCCCAACAAGGCCACCCAAAACAGCATCCATATGGGGCCCCTTTCAGCTTTTAAAATAAAAATCATAGGCAGATTATTTAATTTTTTTTATGATGCCCCTGAGTGATGGTTGCCAGCTTGGAGCTTTGGGAACTGGTACCCAGTCCACCCCGCCAGGTGATGCTGTGGACCCACAAGGGAGGAAAGCCCTGGGATGTGGCAGGGATGGTGCTGAGCCCACGCGTGGGTGCAACGGGATGGCAAAATGAGTATTTTTGGGATGTCCACATCCCAGAATGCTGTAGCCTCACAGGACAGGGGAGCCCTTGCAGCCTTAACTCTTTTTGAGCCCAGGTTTGCAAGAGCTGGGTGAGGAGGCGACTGCGCATAGCTCCTTCCCCAAACCCAGGAGAGGAGCTCAGCTGGGCTCTTACCATGACAGGGATTTTGGGGAGGTGGCGTGGCCAGGCTAAGCACCGGAGCAGGACTGAAGGGGCTTACACAAGGCATGTTTTGTAATGCCACCAGGATTTACGGATTTTGTTTTCACAGGGCTGCCCTACAAACGGAGCCGAGAACCCACTGTGAGGGAGGGAGGAAGAGGAAGGCACGAGACTCCAGATGAAGGGCAGGGGAGAGCGGGGAGGGAAAGCCCAGACCTGTGCCAAGACCCTGAGCAATGCCACTGTGGCCAGGGACACCGGGCACTGCTCTCCACTGGACACCTCCCGACTGTCCCATCCCCTTCCCACACCAGCCTTGGCACGAGGCTCAGCTCCCTCCTAGAGCGTGTTGGATGTTTATCTGCAGCCCAGCGAGCAAGGCGGTGTGTGACATGGGGACATCGTCAGTGGGGGGGCTCCCGAACAGACCCAATGGCCCTGCATTGGGGTGGCAGAGGGGACCCGTGCTCCCCTGGCCACCTGGGCATCCTGGCTGTCATGCTCATCGTGGATGAAATTGTTTTGCAGACTCGTGCACAACCCCTGGTATCACCAAGTGGGTGCTTCGTCCTGGAAAAAGGGGTCTTGGGAAGGGTGGCAGCCCCAGGAGACACCCACCCCAAGGGGGACCCACCCCAAGGTATTGTGGCTGGAGCCCTTACAGCATTTCTTGGCCGGATTGGGTTATCCCCCTCCTCACGGGCCCTGGCCCCAGGTGAACCCACTCACCCCCTCTCGGCAGCGCTGGTTCCCGCTCCCCGTGAGCACGGGGCTTGCGAAAGCTCCCACGCTGTGCTGGCACCGGATCCTTGGGATAAATCCCGCTGCTTAAAGGGGGTTAAACCTCCTCGTGCGCCCAAGGCCGCCCCTCGTGCCCCCGGGAATTAAGGGGTTTACTCGAAGGTATCTGCACCCCACGTGGGTGGCACTTCCAGGGGCTGGGCGCTGCTGCTGCAGAGTGGCCCTGAATGGGCCACTTTGTGCCGAGGACCTCAGTCCTGCCCCCACGGCTGCCCGCCCCACGTGCAGGCACTCCACGCTGCCTGTACTCCACACCGCCCTGCAGCCCACGTGTGCGCACCCCACACCGCCCAGCATCCCACTGCCACTCTGCACCCCATGTGCTTACACCCCACACCGCCCTGCACCCCACGTGTGTGCACCCCACACCGCCCAGCATCCCACAGCCACTCTGCACCCCATGTGCTTACACCCCACACCGCCCTGCACCCCACGTGTGTGCACCCCACACTGCCCAGCATCTCACGCCGCCCTGCACTCCCCATGTGTGCACCCCACCTGTAGGCACCGCACGCTGCCCTGCATCCCACATTGCCCTGCACCCCACCCTGCCCTGCACCCCGTGTGTGTGCACACCATGTGTGTGCATCCCATGCTGTCCTGCACCCCACGCTGCCCCGCACCCTATATGTGTGCACCCCACGTGTGCGCATCCTACGCTGCCCTGCACCCCGCGGGACTCGAACCCGCGGACTCTCGGGCAGGCGGGGGAGGCGGGAGCAGCGGGTGGCCGGGAAGGGAAGCGAGCGCTGGGGGGCGGGAGCTGTTGCCCGGGTGACGGGCGGGCACTTCCGGGCGGGAATTTCGGGGCGGCGGAGCGGAGGCCCGACCGGGCTGGGCGCTTCCCCGGCTCCATGGCTCAGCGCATCCTGGCGCTGGCGGCCGAGGAGGGCCCCGAGCGGCTCCAGGAGGCCCTGCAGAGCCTGGGGGAGGGCGAGGTGCGCGGGGGCCCGGCGGGGGGGAGGTGGGGTGCGCTGCCAGGGCCTGTCTCAGGCGGTTGAAGGCGGCTTCTCCTCGGGTGAAGTGCAGCGCAGCCCACAGCGTCCCCTTCTCTTTGCAGCTGGGCGATATGGTGACAAGGCAGGCCCTGAAGGGGAGGGAGACGGCGGCTTTGCTAAGAGGGATCTTCAAAGGTGGGTGATCCGTGAGCTGCGCTTTGTGGGGTGGGCGAGGAGGGGGACAGTGACCGTGATGGGACCGTGAGCCGGTGGGTTACAGCCTGGCTGCGTGAAGTGGGTGGTCAGCAGCACAAGAAACTGTCACTTTTGGTAAAAACCAGCCCGTCAGGGTTGTCACAAGGAAACATGACATCCAAAATACAGCGAAATAGGAAACTGGACTAATATATTTTTAATGAACCTGCTGTAAGTCAGCTTTGGTTTGGGGAGCCTTTAGGTGCCTCGGAGTAGAACTGAGCTGGCCAGTTTGGCTTAATTGCCAAGCTGGTTCTCAGCATTTTGACACTTCCTGATCTCTGGCAGCAGGTTGAGCGAAGCACAGAGCGTGATAACAGGGTTGAGTGCTTCGGCTGCTTTATCTGGGAGATTCTTGTTTCCTGTGCTCTGGTTTTTTATCTGTTTTGTCAGATAGATAAAATGGGGAGTTGCAGTCAGGTGACAGTTAAGCCCCGCTAATTGCCTGTTGTTTAGCAACGTGTTGCTACTTGTGTAACTTCTTTTCCATTCTTTGTTTTCCTCGTTATAGGCTCTCCCTGTTCCCAGCAAAGCGGTGTTCTTAGGAGGCTTCAGGTTTACAAGCACTGCATCCCACTAGTGGAGTCAGGGGACCTGCATTTGGGCAAGGTGTCTGAAATCATAGGACTGCTGATGCTGGAGGTAGAAGCTCCTGGGGTCTACTGGGTATCGTTTCGTATGTGGGTTGAGATACTTCACTAGCCCACTGAGAACAATGAGTTGTGTCCTTTCCACAGGTCTGTCCTGGACTAAGCGGGTGTTGGAATTTGCTGTGTGTGTAAATGTGATTATCTTTGGATATTTAGACTTAGACTCAAAACTTCAAACCTATAATTCCATCAGCTCGATTTACTGCTCTGTTCTATAAAGGACAGTACAAAATAGAGATCTTGGGGCTGAATTCCTCTTTCAGGGGAGCATTTAACTGTAAGAAATCTTGTCATTTGCTGGGTTTTGGTGACGGTTTGGACATACATGTGGAATTCTGTGCACCCTCAGGCTCTTTCATGTTGTATCTTCTCCCAGGCTCGCCAGCTGCCAGGCCATGCATTGGCTGAGCTTGCCACCCTGTTTGTTGATGTTATTAAAGGCGGCAGCCTGTCTAACGGGAAATCCTTGGAGTTGTTTTCCACTGTTCTCACTGCACTGACCAGTTCGAAGGAGAGCCTGGCTTATGGGAAAGGTAACCCCTCTCAGTTCCTTCCCCTCAACCTGTCCTCCTTTCCTCTGGAATTGGCTGCTAAAAGACTTACTTTTTCAGGTGAACTGAATGGTGAAGAGTTTAAGAAACAGTTGATAAATACCCTCTGCTCCAGCAAGTACGTACATCTCTGCCAGCTCTTAGTTACATGTGTGCTTCATGTTGTGCCTTGAAAAAGACATCATAATGAGCTGGAGGTCACCATCTATGTCCTGTTCTACTATCTTTGAATCTGTGCCCTCTGTGATGGTGTCTTCTCTGGCAGGGAAGGCAAGGGAACACCCTGTTCCCATAGTGTTGCACAAACTGGTCTCAGGAAGTGCTTGGGTTTATTCCTTTCTTTGTATTTGTTATTGTGGGGGCTGGGACAGTTCAGAACCACTATAAGTCTGGGTGGTCAGGGTGGCAGTGATGAATTCTGGTGGAAATCTGTCTTCTAATCTTAATATCAGAACATAACAGGGAAATGGTGACATTGAATAACTGTGTACGAGGAGGGAAGGGATAAGCGTTAATTCTGCTTCCTCTCAATTTTCTGACATATTTTTGATTTACCAGGTGGGATCCTCGGAGTGTAATACATCTTGCCAACATGTTCAGGTAATTCTTTTTCCCTTCAACACCAACGCTTTCTTGTGCTGTCGTCATGTCCGTCCCCTGTTTCACACGCAGTTGGGGGCAAGTACGAATAGGAGGTGTGACCATACCAGGCACAGCCTCATGGATGACTGAGTTGATGAACATCCACATCAGATCCATTTGGATACAAAACACAGCTGGGCAGGCATGCCCCAAAGAGTGGGCATGGCATCATGGTTTTTATTCCATGTGTGAGTGAGCCTTGGCAAATTAATGATACGTTAATGAACAAGCACAATGTGAAGGACATCTGGGCACCAAAGGTTGAAGAATATACAGGGACAGTGGAAGGGTATTGAGGGATCTGTGGCAACTGCTCTGGTGAGGACTTTGGGAGTAGTCGCTACCTGTCTGTACATTAGGAGCCTTTGTCTAGTCATGGGTTGAATCTGCTGTGGGATTCTGAAGTGAAAATGATTTGGCTGCATCTTTGATTCAACAGGGATATTCCACTATCGGGAGAGGAGCTGCAGTTTGTGGTGGAAAAGGTCCTTAGGATGTTCTCCAAATTAGACCTGCAGGAAATACCACCTCTGGTCTATCAGCTGCTGCTGCTTTCTGCAAAGGTAAGAGCTCACAGGAGCTGGCCTTCCCCTAACTATATATCATGAGAAAAAAATATGTACACACTGAGCTATAGGCTGGATTTTGGCAGGGATTCTGATTGTTCCCAAACTGTGCAGAGGGGAGCAGGATGCAACAGGATATTGGTAGTTTTTCTTTTCTCTAACTCCCTCTAACCTGAGGAAACTGACTGCTCAGAGAAAGATACGATCTTGATCTTCCTTGTGGGGAAAGAAGGAAACATTTGGGAAATAAGAGATGAGCACAGAGCTAGCAGACAGCAGAGAGGATTGTTTTTTATAGTGTTCTTAAATGTGGTTTTGCTCACTCTTTGTGGTCTGCATGCTATAATAATAGCTCATGCACTATGACTGTCTTCTGGGTTGTAGTCTAACTTGTACGGGAAATGTCTCATCTCTTGTGCTTTTCCTGCAAGCAGAGGCCGTCAATGACATTTCTGCCCTTTGACAGGGTGATCTGGCTCTTTCGCTTGCTTCATTTGAGACCAAGTCAATGCCAAAATGAGCTAGTCAAAGACAAGTTATACATGTGTTATAGGAGGTCGTTTGGGTCCACTGGCCACAATGTATTGTTAGATTTAAGGTTAGGAGTTTGAAAGCCTTACCAATTAGCTATAACATAAAGGATCCTTTCTAATAAAAAAAAAAATAAAACAAAACAAAACAACATCTGAGAGCTTCAGCTTCTTCCAACTCTTCAATAAGTGCAATCAAAAGAAATATGCAAACTAAACCAGAATCGCTTCATCTGGAAATGAGCTGCACAGGAGCCCTCCCCCCACACCTTAGTGATTTATGAAGGATGCCATGACATTTGTAATTGGTGTGGGAATAAAGTGTTGTTCTCTGGGATACTGCAGGCCGTGCAGCGGCTTAATGTAATATCCTACCTTGCAGGGCAGTAAGAAGACTGTTTTAGAAGGAATCATCAGTTTTTTCAATCAGTTGGATAAGATACAAAAGGAAGAACAGAGGGGTCCACAGTAAGTTCTTTCTCTGTCATCCCCTTTCTTTACTACCTGGCTATTTGTAGTCACCCTGGTCCTGCCCAGGGCTCCTTGAATTTGAATTGTTAAACCTTCTACAAGTACATCTTCCTTGATACATGAGAAATGATTTATGGCTTTGGATGCCTTGTTTTTTTCTGATAAAACTTACAGATCAGTGGACCTTGAGGTAGCCACAATGCCCCTAGACCAACTCCGCCATGTGGAAGGCACCGTTATTCTCCATATTGTTTCTGTTATCAACCTGGATCAGGACCTAGGCGAGGAACTAATGAGACATCTAAAGGTACAACAAAGACAGATCAGACACTGTTCTCGAAGATGTTGAAGCAGGGTTTTTAAAACTTAATTGGTTACCTGTAGAAGGGATTTAATAATTTTTATGATCACAGTCATGTTCACTTTAACAAGTTCTATGGTATGTTTGATGAGACATGTGTCTGATAGCTTCCCCGAACTCTCGGGACGCTGCAGTTGAAGATAACAAGCTTTCTGACTGTTGCTTGCCATTTTCTAGACTGAGCAACAGAAGGACCCTGCTAGAGCCCTGTGTCCCTTCAGTGTGGCTCTTTTGCTATCGGTTGCAGTAAAACACAGACTGCAAGAGCAGGTATGTGGGTGATAAGCTTGCAGAAAACTTCCATGTTTTTTCTTGTAAAGGAAAGGAAGCGCAGTTAGGTCATAGTCCCATCAGAATTAGGCTTAAAATGGTTTCAGGATGCTCATGGGGAGGCAGTTAGATCACTGATATGCTGTAGTTTACTGAACTTTATAAAAGACCCCAGAGCAATATCAGAATTTTCCAGAGTTGTGATTCCTGTGGGTTGGTATTGTAGGATGAGAAGATGTTTTCTAATGTTTTGGCTGTGTGGTGGCCACCTGAAGAGCAGCTGGCAGCAAGTTACCCTCCTTGAGGCACTTAATGAGGTCGGTGTATTTGTCCTGAGAAAGAAGTCAGTTAAGATTTTTGGCAGGCTGTACTGGAACTTGTGCCCTGGCTGGTGCTCTAACTGGAACATACCCAAGACTATACAGGTCCCACTTCAAAGATCGTTTCCTCACACTCAATGATTTTATGTTCCAGATATTTGATTTCTTGAAAACATCAATCACAAGAAGCTGCAAGGACCTGCAGTTCCTTCAGGCCTCCAAGTTTCTGCAGGATTTGTTTCCTCAACAATATGATGTAACTGCTGTAATACTGGAAGTGGTGAAAAACAGGTGAGTTCTTGCCATGTGCTGCAGAACAGTCAATGGGCTTTGGGAGGGGGAGAGTTTCAGCCTCGCTAGAGTGCTCTGGTGTGCTAAATACTGCTGACCAGGTGCTGGCAGGGAACAGTGTCAAAATCCAAAGTTTTTTATCCCAGTTTTATATTGGTGATTTTTCTAAAAAACAAAGAATGCAGCTGTATTAATCTGCATCCTCTTGGCATCTGGTGGTATGAAGGACTAAACTGATCAGGACCCTATCTGTTTCTTACTGGTAAAGCAGCTGATGGTATGCATCATGCTGCTGGCTGTAGTTTGTGTTCTGATCAAGGGATGAGTGATAGGTTCACTGTTTTCTTTCCCCATATGGTTAGTCCTTTAAACATCCTGTGGGATACCTCTGTGATCTGTCACCAGTTGTCCTTTAGTTTGATGTGAAGCATTCCTCTTCTGTCTTCCTCTCTGACTTGAAGATCTCAGGATTAGTGGGATATTTGTGCATCCCGGCTGTAGCCTACTGTCATGCTCGATTTAGACCTGAGTGTACATCATTCCCCATAGCAAGGAAACCTTTGGGCTAGAAAGGAAGTCTGATGGTTGGAGAATCAGGACTGCAAGACATGTTGTGCTGAGCACCTGTCCCTCAGCCTAAAGACAGTCATGGGGCTGTGAGGGATGTCGTCTTCTCTGGAGTGACTGAACGTGTCTCACTGCTGCTTTGAACCCTGGAATGACTGCAGAAGATTTTACTTTAGACTGCTCTAATCTAAACATTTTATGTGACTAAGTTGTTTCTTTCCTGGTCTGTTTAATGTCTTATTCAGTGCGTTTGGCTGGGACCACGTTACTCAGGGCCTGGTAGATCTTGGCTTCAGCCTAATGGAATCATATGAACCAAGAAAGCCCTTTGGAGGAAAAGTTGCTGATACCAGTTATGGCCTTTCAAAAATGCCAGCCCAGCAGGCTTGCAGACTGGGAGCGAGTATCCTGCTGGAAACGTTTAAGGTAGTTGTATGTTTTGGAGAGGGGTTTTTTTTGGAGGGGGGAGGGGGGGGAGAAGAGGTGGAGGGACCTCAGTTCTTATTCTCTCTTGGTAAATGGTATCAAAACCTTGCCAGCTGTATCCATCATGAGTGTTTTACAAACAATACTAGATTTAGTCTCCTATTTGCCCCGTCCAGCTGGAAGAGGCCATCCTCGTAAACACCTAATCCTAATCTGTTCCAGCTACCATGATACTTGTGTAATCCCTATTACAGTTTCCAAGAAACTGCAGAGAAGGTAGAGAAATTCAGAAGTATAAAGAAAATCTGTCAGAGGTGGGATTAAAACCAACATCTCCACTGAAGTGGTAAATTTGCATCCCACAGACAATTTGACCCATTATGTTCCAAGTGTACTGTGTATGCCTCTCTGATGTGCTGGTTCTGACTGGCCTGGGATGAAATCTGAATCAATCTGTGAATTTAGCTGAAAGGGGACTTCTGGCAACCAGCCTCAGTTTACCTGTCAGATCTGGATTTGCTTTGTACTGTGCAATGCCTGTGTTGTGAGGTACAGAATGTCTTACTTTTTTGTAGGTTTTGATTTCTATTTATTGTTCTTTCTCATTTCAGGTTCATGAGCCCATCAGAAGTGATATTCTTGAGCAGGTCCTGAACAGAGTCCTCACAAAAGCAGCGTCTCCTGTCAGCCACTTCATAGGTAACAGGAAAGAGAGAGAAATGTGTCCTGCTCTGTGGACACTCAGAACATAGCTTCTCAGAACAAGTTATAGAATCATAGAATAGTTTGGAAGGGACCTTTAAAGGTCATCTAGTCCAACCCCCCTGCAATGAGCAGGGATGTCTTCAATGAGATCAGGTTGCTCAGAGCCCTGTCCAACCTGACCCTGAATGTTTCCAGGGATGGCACATCTGCCACCTCTTGGCAACCTATGCCTGTGTTTCACCACCCTCATTGTAAAATATTTCTTCCTTATAGCTAGTCTCAATCTTCCCTCTTTTCCTTTAAAACCATTATCCCTTGTCCTATCACAACAGCCCCTGCTAAAAAGTTTGTCCCCATCTTTCCTGTAGGCCCTCTGAGAGGCCACGATAAAGTGTCCCTGGAGACTTCTCCAGGCTGAACAACCCCAACTTTCTCAGCCTGTCCTCATAGGAGAGGTGGTCCATCCCTCTGATTGCTTTTTGTGGCCCTCCTTTGGACCTGCTTCAACAGGTCCATGTCTTTGCTGTGCTGAAGGCTCCAGAGCTGGATGCAGGACTCCAGATGGGGTCTCACCAGAGCAGAGGGGCAGAATCACCTCCCTCGCCCCGCTGGCCACGCTTCTTTTGATGTAGCCCAGGATACAGTTGGCTTTTGGAAGTTCCTGCTGAAGTGACCTGAAGCCAAGAAAATCGGTTGTTTCTTCTCCTCTTACTGAGTTGTCAGCTGCATCAGATTACCTTGTATTCATCACAGGTGAAAAATACATTCACAGGCAGTTGCCATGGAACAGGTGACGCACAGAAAGTTGGTATCTGTCAGTCAGTAATTCGTCCTTGGGCAGGCGCTTGGGAGTCGCGGGGCTGCTGAGATGCCTATGCTTCAGCTTCCTCTCTTATACCTCAGTGCCCTCTGGTGGGGTGAGGCCCTTCAGCCGGGTTGTCAGCATTTTACACTTTGGGCCCACAGCAGAGCTCAGATTTTCGATGGTCATCCTATCATGACCTCTCCATGCAATGGAAGGGCTGTGATTATTCTGTAACTTTTAGCTCTGTAGACATCTTTTGCTCAGACTTTTCTGGTGCCTTGGCAGCATCTGCTCTTTGTCCTTTTTATTTTTCAGACTTGCTGTCCAATATTGTTGTGTCTGCTCCTCTTGTGCTTCAAACTTCATCCTCCAAAGTCACAGAGACCTTTGATAACTTGTCCTTTCTGCCCATCGACACTGTGCAAGGGCTCCTCCGGGCGGTACAGGTAAAGCTGTGCATTTCTCCATGAATATCCTTGCTAGTTTAGTTCTAGTGACACCTTTAGGCCACAATTATATGCATGATCTAATAACCCTCCTCGTAAAATAAACCTTCATACTCTGCTGTAGATTGTTCAGTGTAGCATGGAACTACTCTTCAAGCATGGATTTGCATGTGCCCTCTAGGAAAAAGCATATGGCGCGGTCTGGCGTGGTACCAAAACTGCTCTGTGGTGACCTCTCATCTGGAAGATGCCCAGATGCTGCACAGTGTAGAAAACTAAGTATACAGTGTTTAGCTGAACAGCTGTAGCTGTCAGGTTGATTTTTCTCCTTCCAAGGTCTGTGTCAGTGTTTCTCTTTGCCTGGCCCTGGCGTTAAGCTTTTGCCTGCTTCATCCGATCTGGGGATAACAGTTCTTTTCCCAAACCTTTACACTGTGTCCTCGCTAACCTGCTAAGTTGTTTCACTGCTACAGCTCTCTGGGATTAATTTTGTATTGTTTTAAAATGTTTTGGTTCTCCTACTGTACTGATGACAGTATTGGAAATGCAGAGCCAGATGGGCCTAAGGAAGATGAGCTCATATGCCCCAAGGGCTTGGCATGCCATAGTGCTTTTCTCTCCAAAGTATATCTTCCTTTTCAGCCTCTCCTCAAAGTCAGCATGTCGGTGAGGGACTCCCTGATACTTGTTCTCCAAAAAGCCATCTTTTCCAGGTAAGCTGGGAAGAGGATTCTTTGAAAAGATTTCTACAACTCATTCATGTTTTTGGAGCAGAAGTATTTTTTGTTGGTTTTGGCTAAGTGTATTCTTACTATGTTCTTCCCACAACTAGGTGGTGACATCTCCTGCTCCTTTAGCCTAGGACTGTAATACAGTCACAGCTCTACCCACTGAGATGCAAAACCCAATCCCGAGATTAATGGGCTTCGGAAATTCAGAAAGCTGTTGGGAACTCCAAATAAGTAGGCAAAATTAAAATCGATTCCAACATGTGTCTACACAGCTGAGTACATCCAGATGCTAGAGAGAGTCTGGAAGGAAACACTGATCAGAATGCTGAGATGCCACCTTCCTTCTAATCCCTTACAAGGTGGTAGAGAAGCAGGCTTGTTGTCTTGGTAATGCTTTGAGCTAACCATCCTGCTGTCTTCATAATGCTGTGATCATAGACTGGATTTTATTGGGCAGTGGCTGCCTGGTTATGAATACAGAATTCATAATTTAGGATTATTATTCAAGGTAAGAGACTCAATCTTGAGAAAGACCCAGGGTTTTGGTGAGCAAATCAAAACACCAGCTTTTTGTGTGGAATTTTCCAACTCTGAGAAGAGCTCTGTGAGACTCTCCCATTCCAGTTTTCAGGGGACGTTTAATGCTTGGGTCTTGGCCTGGGGCTCTCCCTCAGTGTGAGCATTGCGATGACAGAAGGAAATTGAATGTTGTGAGAGTGTAGAGCAAAGGAGTTCCCAGCAAACTGCCAAGCTCTTCACTGCTTGGGACTGTGCTGCCCTCTTGGGGAAAACAATTCCACTGGGCCCAGTTGCTCTGTTTGTGGACCCTTTTTTGTTGCTGAGTTGATCATGTATTTACTTCTGAACTTCTTGGTTCCGTTTTTCCTTATGCTTCTCTTTTCTCCCCTGACTGACTCACAGGCAGGTCGATGCTCGTAAAGCTGCGGTTGCTGGCTTTTTGCTTCTGTTAAGAAATTTTAAGGTTCTGGGCAGCTTGTCCTCTTCCCAGTGCAGCCAGGCCATTGGTGCCACTCAGGTAAGTGCTGTTCTGCAGTCCCTGGTGTGGACATATGAGACAGTCTCATGCCTAATATGCACTGTTTGAAACAACTCAAGAGTGGAGTGTTTCCCCAAAATGGAAATATAACTTCAGTAAGGATTAGTCCTGGAAGGAAAGCTTTGGGAAACACAATGTGCAAAGAGAAGCTGGCCAAGGGACGTTGCTTCTTAGCGTCATTCTCTCTTACAGCACCAGTATTCTGGGGAGCATTCCACTGCTCCATGACAATGATAAAGAGCCTGGCAGTACACTAAGGACTATTTCAGTGATTGTTTAGGGGCCAGGCCCCTTATCACCTTGCTTCTGTGTTATGATATTTGAGAATTGTAACCAATATAACATGACTAATATTCCCTCTCAGGTCCAGGCAGATGTTCATGCCTGCTATAATTCTGCAGCTAATGAGGCCTTCTGCCTTGAAATCCTGGGCAGCCTGAGGCGATGTTTGAGCCAGCAAGCAGATGTTCGACTCATGTTATATGAGGTAAACACGGTTTCTTCAGTCTCGTTTTAAACAGTCACTAGCTCTTCTGTCATCTGGTTCTACTGTAGGCCCAGGTAAATAATGATCACATTATTGTGGAAAACACATACCATCTCGGTTGTGTTCTTCATGGCACATGTACCAAGGACTACTTCTTTTTTTTTCCCCCCCCAATCCTTCTGCTTCTTTTTATTTTGGACCATTATAAGCCCAAAGACACATTGATGTATCTTCCTCATCTCGGGCATTGCTTAAGAGGAAAAATGTGTCAAAGTCTTTCTGCTTGTGATGTGGCCTAGGAAATGGGAAGCATGTTTGATGCCCAGTGAGGAGGAGCTGGATAGATGCAGAGTCGCTCGGAGTTAATGATGAGCTCCAAAGAAAACCCTGACTGGACACTATGGGGAAACTTCCTTAGAGACTGCATCAGGGATCTATCTTTTCTCCTCTTCCTTTTGCAAGTTCCTATAAAGGCTTGTCTGTCCCTTAGATTTCTTGTGACAAATGGCCTAATATAAAGAGGCATTTTTGGGTGCGTATCTTAACTCCTGAGGTAACCATGGGGTACCACCTTGAGGGAAAAAAAAAACTGTTCAGATCAGAGAGATTTTGTTTCCTTCTTGACTTGGTTGGACTGATATTTGGTGAGCTACAACTTTTGAGGGTGTTCATCACTGTTGCTACAAGACTTGTGCTTGCTTCATCCATCCACTGAGTTTCCTCAGTCTGAAGCATTTTTTGCCTCCTACAGTTTCCCCACTGGCTTGTTTTGCTTTTGAAGCAGGATTTCACAGTTTGAAGTTGGATCTCATGCTAGTGTTAAATAGCAGTGAAAGTCACTCTGGGCTTGATGCCACTGCTGCTAGGGAGATGCAGCTTGTGAGAGGGCCCCTGTGAGGAAATTCGTACTCTTTCTGATTCACACCTTATTTCTGTGGTGCCTTTGCTTTGCCAGGTATGGGGTTTTACACTGACCACATTGTTACTTCCTCATGGTTCCTTGTGGTGCCAAAGAGTCATTGCTGCCGTATGACACCAACTTGTTATGCATGTGGTTCATTTTCTTTGTTGTGTAAGCCAACTTGTCCTTCCTTCCTGTCTTCAGGGTTTTTATGATGTCCTTCGCAGGAACTCCCAGCTGGCCAGCTCTATAATGGAAACGCTCTTGTCCCAGGTAAAGTACTGCTCTGTGGCGTGGCTCTAAGAATTCTGCACTGCAACTGGTATAGCAAGCAATTCAGGCTAAATATTGGGAAAATAGTTCCCCCTTACACTGGAAGCATGTCTAAGTGTTGCGGTGCTTCTCTGAGGAGGTGTTCAAATCCCTGCTATGTTGAGAGAGCAGACTAGGTAAACGTCTGGAGACTGGTTCATATCCTGTCACAGGGTGGAAGAGAAAGGGTCTCTTGGAGCCCTTTCCAACCCTTCAGTTCTGAGATGCTGTGAGAAGTGTGAGCCCAGAGAAGTGCTTTGTGCAATCCCTGTTGCTTAGAACTGCACAGCAGTTACCCTCCCATACTTCCCCAAGGATGTGTGCTGACAGTAATTATTATTGCTGTCCTCCCATCGGGAGAATACCCAAGTCCATGTAGGATCTGGGAGCATTAACTCATCCCCCAGCAGTGTTGCTCATGGCAACAAGACAATCACATTTCCTCAATCCATTGGACAGGCTGTGCTTTCTATGAGACAAGTAATTTTCTTCCCTTTAATCATCCATAGAGTTCATGCTGACTAATTCCAGCTTTCCCATGATAGCATAGGGTCTGAGAAAGAAACATGAACAGAGCCAAGGCAGCTTTTGGGTAGCAGAGGGCACTTAATGGGAACTTGGTGTAAATTTATAAAATTTTATAGCATCATTATATATATAACTTTCCCTATTCCCTGATCTTGTATCAGTACTCTGAGCATATTTGCTTCCTGTGGCCAGGAATTGGTGCAAGTGTGGTGTCTCATGGATTTGTTTTAGTGCCAAGAGTAGCCTCCATAACTGTCTGCACCCTTAGGCCAGGAAGCTGGATGCCATAACAGGGCCAAATGTTCAGTACGAGTGACGGGCAGCAGAAGCAGTTACTTTTCCTCGCTGTTTAAGGGATGGGTAGCACTGCAGGTGAAGTGTAAGTGATGTAGCATGTTGAAGCAGCACAACACTAAGTGGTCAGATGAACTTGTTTTAGGGCAGTGACGTGTCCTGGCTGAGAGGTACATAAGCAACTCAAGAGGGGATTTAAATTACTAATAGAGCAGATGACATGGCTCACGTACATGTACAGTCCCATTATTATAGTGGCAGTTTTCGCTCTGTAGAATGGAGTACAAAGATTATCGTTCTGTTTTCAAACAACCTAAGAGGCTCAGTTACCAAGTAACTGGTTATTTTTATTTCTTGTTTTCTGTGACAGATAAAGCAATATTACTTGCCCCAGCCCGACCTCCTGCCTCCACTGAAACTTGAGGGATGTATTATGGCTCAAGGAGATCAAGTCTTTCTGCAAGAACCACTGGTAAGAGCTATACTGGCTGGCCGCAGCTGCAAGCTCTTCTGTTCCATAGCATTTTAGTTGTGCTGCTACATGAGCTGAATACCTTGTGTTTCTTCAGCCTCTTCTAGCCTTGAGCAATCCTTTTAATGACAATAGAGCTGGGCATCTCACCCCTGCCTCAGGCTATCTATTAGAGCTCCGTTAGAAAAGTGGTTTGGGGAACCTGTGTGAAAAAGGCTCTAGGAACAGCATAGTTCTGTTATCCTCTATTGAGCTCACCCGGGGTTTTTTCCCTCCAACTTAATTCTGCGTAAAATAGTTGTTCAGTCTGTGTGTGTAGGAGGGGGAGAAATCTTCCCTTTGGTTTTGCTCCTTTGATATTGTTGGAGATGAGACCTCAACGATTCATTGGATTTCAGAAGAAACCAACTCAAATTCATCACTTTATTTTCCCCTCAGGAAGCTTCCGTGCTGCGCTGCAGTAGCATACCCAGGCAGGAAGCAGATACTTCAGTTGGAGTGAGAGTCCTTTTGGAAATTCCCTTTCCATCTCCTTCAGCAGCTGAGGGAACTGGGTTGAGGGAGCAGTGCGAGTTAAGTCTTTACATCCCGTATTGGCAAGCTCAGGCAAATAACATTGTCTGAAGCTAGAACTGGGTAGCTGTGTGTAGGATTACAGATCCCCTCATTCTGGGAATGAAGCGTATTCTTGAGACTCACGTGAACCTCCAAAGGCAGCTTATGGCTCTTTGCATCCAACTATAATAGTCTGGCCTGTGTCCACTTCTGCCAGTGATCTCCAACTAGAAGGCTGAGTGTGACTGTGTGGCTGCTTCCTTCAGGCCCATCTGCTCTGCTGTATCCAACACTGTCTCGCCTGGTATAAGAGCACTGTGCGTCTATGCCAAGGAGCTGAAGATGACGATGAGGAGGAGGACGTGGGATTTGAGCAAAACTTTGAAGAGATGCTAGAATCTGTCACACGACGAATGATCAAGAGCGAGTTGGAAGACTTTGAACTGGTAAATCAGCTTTTCAGTTTGACTCAGTGGAAGGAGACACTGAGTTCTCGTCAGGTTTTGAAAAACTTTTCACTTGTTTCCTTTACCTCTTAGGATAAATCGGCTGATTTTTCTCTGTCTTCTGGTGTCGGTGTAAAGAATAACATCTATGCCATTCAGGTGATGGGAATCTGCGAGGTCCTGATTGAGTACAATTTCAACATAGGGAATTTCAGGTAAAACATCAGATCTTACCCTCCAGCGCTAGCTGTGCTATACTGTGCCTAGCTCTGCGGAGTACAGCCTCATTGCAAGCACAGGATAACAATGCGAACACAGAATTGGAATTATGTTTTCTGAGTGTGAGTGCCTTGTAGCACAGACATTCACAGAACCTTGAGGAGTGTCTTCCTTTTGAATGCCGTGTGTTGTGGGAGATAGGATGTGACATTTTGTAGAAGAGAAGGTCAAGGAGGAATGGATGAGGTATACACTGTAAGGGAGGCAGGGAGATGTCATATGTCATGGTTTTATCATCTAGAAAGTGTCATTGTGTAATTTGGCAACTGAAGCTTCAAATGGGAAACTATAAGACTGGATTTTTTCCGTTAATGCTTTTCTACTACTGTATTGCAGTAAGAACAAGTTTGAGGATGTCCTAGGCTTGTTTACATGTTACAACAAGCTCTCTGAAATCCTGAAGGAGAAAGCTGGAAAGAACAAATCTACCTTGGGCAACAAAACTGCACGGAGCTTCCTTTCCATGGGTTTTGTATCTACTCTGCTTACAGCTCTGTTCAGGTGAGAAGCTGTCATATCTGGAGAAGCTTTAAGGCCTGTTCACAAGCTGCTTTCGTGGTGTCTGCATGCTGGCTGTCTTGTGCACTGCATACACAGTACAGGCATTTTCATTTCTCTACAAAGCATGCATGGTAACAGCACTTGTTGTCTGGAGAGCATCATAGTTCCAGGCAGGAACCATAGCTGTGCAACTCCCGGTATTGACGAACCAGCTTTCCTGGACCTTGCTTATGACTTATAAGACCTCGGAGAGTCTCTGCTTTTCCAGTCCTGGGCCATTCCCCAGACAACAAACTCCAGTGTTTGAACTCGAGTCCTCTATGGAACAGAGCCAGACATGAACTCAAACCATGTCTGTTAGCATATTTGGAAAAGCTGGTGGAACTCTATCCTCCGAGTATTCCCTACAAGCTACCAAAACAGAGGGTCTTTTCTTGAATTCAGCTAGTGATTTTATTTGTAAATGCATATTTAGATTTTGAATCTTGTAGGCCATCCCTGTGCTTTTTCAGTGCATGCTCAATTCTCTGACAGTGCTCTTGATTCTTCAGGGACAATGCCCAAAGCCATGAGGAAAGCCTAGCAGTTCTGCGCTCCAGCACAGAGTTCCTGCGCTATGCTGTCAGTGTAGCTCTGCAGAAGGTGCAGCAGCTGGAGGAGACAGGACAAACTGATGGGCCAGACGGACAAAATCCTGAGAAGATGTTTCAGAACCTCTGCAAAATCACGCGGTGAGTCACTGTGACATGTGAAAATATCAGACCTAAAAAGCAGCAATGCATTTTGGTGATTTTTGATTCTCAGGTAGGTTTTTGAAAGAATAATGCAGTCTATAACTGTTTCATCCAGTTATTATTCCTGGGTTGAGATCACTGCCTTTCTTTGCTCCTGAGAAATCAAGTGGAGGCACTACAGTTTCTGTGCCAGAGTGAGTGATACAGCTCTAATAATGGTACTTGGCCTGGAAGAACCAAACGCCATCAAATTCTCATTTTCAGCCTCTTTCTGACTTTTAGCTCATCACTCATTGTCACAGAGGAGGTAGGATGGTTACAGGCTGGATTCCTGGGGCTTCTGGGATGCAATAAAGTTAAAATTCACTCCTTGCTACCATATAAAACAGATGTAAGAGGGACACAAGCTTTAGAAAACATTTGTTTAGGACTTTTGCAAGATGCTTGAAGACATTCATGCATCTAATCCTTTGGAAATACCAGAATGTTAAGCATCTAAATGTCTTTTGGGATCTGGGTCATATCTGCATGGGGTCTTTTCAGATCCCAATCAGCAGAGAGCACAAAATGCAAATTACCCTGCCAGGAATAATGCCTGGTTTGTGTCTCAGCCCAAACAATGGAGGCTATTTTTGGTGCAGTCATTAGGACTACATGTGAGCTACATGTTTTGTGTGATTGGACATTGAAGTAGAATAAGATCATCTGTGCAGGCAACAGAACTAATGAGAAGAAAGTAGAGGGAACAAAAAAGGAAAGAAGTGGGCTTAGGGCAGCAGGAAAAAGACGTTTGCCTACAAATAGAAAAGTCTCCTTTGGGCCAAACAATTTTGCTTTCTCCAAAGCTTTTCACTTTGCTTCGCCTGCCTTTATTTATATAGAGCCCTATGGACATATCTGACGTTTCACAGATTCAAACTGCCAAGAGAAAAGCTCTTTTTGTCACTGACAGATTTGACACCTGGTCAGTGTTTGGGTAGTAGAAGGAAAGCCAGATGGAAGAAATGAGTGTGTAAAGATGGACTTGAAATGGGATTGGACGGTCCCTTGGCACCTGGAAAGAATTAAATTACTTAGCTGTGCAGGAAGAATGCAGTAGCTGTTCTGCTGACATCGAAAGAAAATCTTCTTAAAAATGGATCTCTTCTACCTCCACTTTCCTATAGGAAAAAGACCTTCCAATTTACATGTATTAAAAATACAATCCTAGGAGCAGAATCTATGATTAGCCCTGTTCTAATTCTTGTGCTGTGCAGCCAGCTTTACTGGAGCATGTGATGTTAACTCCTCTCCCATCACCTAGGGTTCTGCTTTGGAGGTACACTTCAATTCCCACTGTTGTTGAAGAGTCAGGGAAGAAGAAGGGCAAAAGCATTTCGCTTCTGTGCTTGGAAGGTTTGCTGCGGATCTTCAACACGGTGCAGCAGCTGTACGCCGCCAGGATACCCCAGTTTCTACAAGCCCTGGGTAGGCATATTGTACAATTTCACTCTGATTTCCAGCCTTTGTGTTCCAGTGAGGGCAGTTAGGGACCCAGTGCCCTTTATCGATAAGTAGAGAGAGGGGTCTGGTCATTGTCTCTAAGTAACAAGGTGGGCTTAGTACCACTGATTCTCATGCCAGAGGCAAGATCCAGAGATATCTTTACCTGTTTTTATAGAGCTCTCAGTCTGTCAGTAGAGGATAGTTGGGGTCTGATATAGCATTCATCTATTTGAAATTTGCCTTTAACACATTTTTGTGCTCACCACAGTTTTGCAGTCTGTATTCCTCCTCTAGCTGTGAGCAGTTGCAGTCTTTCCCACTTTTGGAAATAAATCCTGTATTCTGCTCTTGGCATTTAGCTTTTTTCTCCACCTCTCTGTCTCTGCCAGATATTACTGATGGTGACGCAGAAGAAACGGATATTAATGTCACGGAGAAAGCTGCCTTCCAGATCCGACAGTTTCAGGTAAGTACCACTGTGTGCTGCAAGTGCTCCAAAGTACTGGTAATTCTGGCAGAAAATGCTGCTAGCTCTCTGTTGCTTGACCATAGGATTGAGTAGGTGATAGCAACGGTGGCACTGATTCACTGGCAGTTCAGAAAAGTTTCTAATCCCTAAGGAAAGCTTCTTCGGGGTGCTGTGC